>NC_085137.1:446631979-447231979 GCF_035046485.1 Aedes albopictus
GGGTTTCCCTCCGAAAGCGGCTAAATATAAAATTGAACCAAACCCATGGCTTTTTGGTAGCCTAATAAGCTTTATCTAGCAAATAAGCTCAGACTATTTAAGAGACTATCGGTAGTGTTCCGCAACCGGTTCCGGGCAGGAAGTAACACTAAACCCATGCATGCGATAGCTCAAATCATGGCTTTTTAGGTAACATGATGAACGATTGCAAGAAAATAGACGCAAGCCATATCAGTGTGTTACGGAACCGATTACGGGTATCCCGCCAGAAATGGTCAAATGTTAAAGAGAACCAATACATACGACATATCAAAGACTTATTCAGTAACAAGATAAACGGTTAATTAACAAATAATATCAGGCCATATTTGGGAGAACCGGTAGTGTTTCAGAACTGGTGACAAGACGAGTAACGCGGCGGAAGTGGTAAAATATAGAAGGAAACTAAACCATAGCGGCGTTTTTGATAATCTGATGAACGGTCAACAAGAAAATAGTCTCAGGCCACATCTAGAACTTGTAATAATATTTCGGAATCGGTTGCGGGTGTTCCATCGGAAGTGATTTAAAAGAAGTGAACCAAAATCATGCATGCAATACATAAAATCGCGGATTTTTTCAAAAAATTGCCTCAGATCACATTAATTTTCGGCTTTTCAGGTAACCCAATGAACAGTTGACAAAAACATAGTCTCAGACCATATTTGAGACAACCGGAATCGGTTCCAGGTGTCCCGCCGGAAATGGTCAAACGTAAAATTTAACAAAACCCATGCAAGCTGCACATCAAATAGCGGAATCATAAAAGTGAACAAAATAAACGTCAAAGCGATAAATCAAATTGCAGTTTTTTGATAGCATGTAAACGTTGGGTAAGATTATAAGTGAAGGAATGGTCAAAGTCTTCATATATGCAAGGGAACAAAATCGTGACCAAAGCGATCTCTTCAATTCACACCATTTCAGATTCCTGCGGTGTAAATGTATAGTAGGATGGATCAACGTATTATGGAAAAAATATAATTTATTCGCATCAACACCTTATACAGTTTTTCAATCTTCAATCTCCTTGTGCTTCTAAAATTACTGCTCACAAGTTGGGTGCGGCTGGTTGAGCCCTCACTCTTCTCATTGCGATTGAAATTTGAATCTAAAATTTACATTTTCTCATAGGAAGGTCAAATTTTACATGAATCATGTTACCAATGATAATAAAATATAGCCTCAAGTGTGTAGAAATAAACATTGGCGAAGATCACAAAGTGATCTGTGATTGTGAATAAAGTTAACCTTCTACTTGCATTAGCTGACGCTCACCCCGCTGCAATAGTGGATGGAATGGGGTCATAATGACCCCAATACACGGCTAGGGTTAAGGTGGTCAAGCAGTCAACTGAGAGGCCTAATATTTTTCAGCTCTGTTTTGTTGTTGAACATAAAATCATACATATTCCGATTTTATCTTCATCATCAATAAGTTTCGAAAATCGATGATGGCTTTGTTAAAATTGTTGCTTTTCTATATGAAGGAACTGAATTCAGGAACATTTTGGCTAACATTGACGAAAAGTTCATGAGTACATATTCGACGAGAAAGGCACTATCACCACTAGATGGTTTAATCTGGTTTTTTTTATTTTGTTCTGTTTCTTAAGAGATATAATCAGAAAAAACTTCACAATAATGAACCACTTCGTATTCTGAATATATACATTCAGAAATGCACATGAGTTGCACTCTCGAAAAATTTAAAACTTTCGGAGTGCGTCACATCCCGAGCAGGAACGAATAATTGGCACATAGCTGCAGCATACCAAAGTACGGAATCCTACCAAGACAAAGCATTGATCAGTTACTCAGGTGTTGGGTAAGGGCATTTTTTTTATTACCGTACGGGATTGGGCCGAAGAATCCAGATTTTCATGAAACTTTTCCACAGGCAGGGCTCATGGATATATGAACAAAAAAAATTGAGAAAAATTCAGGGTCGATTATTTTCCCGGAAAACTCAGGTGGAAATTCTTTGTTTTCCTACTTACTTTGAAAAATCATAACTCAAGAACGAAGCATCATAGAAACCAAGAAAATTTTCTCAGAAATCCAAAAAAAATATGAACTGGAAATAGTTTTCCACAACATTTTCCACAGTTGAGAAAACTCGTAAAGAAAAGCTGGAAAAACAATGCCCGAATTCGTAAAAAAATATCAAAAAATATTTTTGAGAAGGTTATTCCATAAACTTTAATCGCTGAAATTTTTAGAATGCACTTTTTTTTACGTTTTTGAGTTATATATAGCCAATTTTGTTGAAAAATGTCCAAATGTGTCATATAAGCATTTTCTTTGAAAAATCATAACTCAAGAACGAGGCATCGTAGAAACAAAGTTTTTATTAGAAAATTAAAGCAAATTTTCTCAGGAATAAAAAAAATATGAAAAGGAAAAAGTTATCCATCAATTTTTCCACCGTTGAGGAAATTTGTAAAGAAAAGTCGGAAAAACTATGCCCGAACTCGCTGAAAATTTTCAAACAAATATTTTGGAGAAGGTAGTTTCATAAGCTATGATGGCTGAAGTTTTTGGAATGCACTTGTTTTTCGTTCTTGAGCTATGGCCAATTATGTGAAAAATGACTATATAATATATGCGTACATGGTTATTTTCACAAAAAATGTAGAAAACTTTTCCATTTGATATTTTTTTTTGATTTCATTTTCATTAAAAATTTTTTGTTTCTACGATGCTTCGTTCTTGAGTTATAATTTTTCAAAGAAAAGGCTTATATGATACATTTGGACATTTTTCAACAAAATTGGCTATAACTCAAAAACGAAAAAAAAGAGTGCATTCCAAAAATTTTAGCGATTAAAGATTATGAAATAACCTTCTCAAAAATATTGTTTTGAAAATTTTCCACGAGTTCGGGCATTGTTTTCCCGGCTTTTCGTTACAAATTTGCTTAACTGTGAAAAATTTAGTGGAAAACTTTTTCCAGTTCATATTTTTTTTTTTTGATTTCTGAGAAAATTTGCTTTCATTTCCTAAAAAAAACTTTGTTTCTATGGTGCTTTGTTCTTGAGTTATGATTTTTCAAAGTAAGTAGTGTCAGGGAAAAAAATAAGAATTCCCACCTGAGTTTTCCGAGAAAATAGGCGACTCTGAATATTGCTCGATTTTTTTTTGTTCATATATTCATAAGCCCAGCCTGTGGAATTTTCATAAAAATCTGAGACGCTTCGGCCCAATTTGTACGATAATAAAAAAATGCCCATAAGATACCTGAAAGAGTTATTGGTTTGGTGTTGAGGACTGATTGAGGTATTATTAAATTGTGGAAAAATCACTATTTATATGAAAGAAAAAATAGCCGTTTATTATTTAGGTATTGCCATACCTGATGTCATTATTCACGTGTTATGTACAGACTACACACCAGTTATTATTTTAGGTATTTTACCTCTTATGTAGGGCTTCTTAATACCTCATTCAGGTTGTAGGTATTCGATTTTCGTTCATGAGTTCTGTATTCTTCAGATATTTTCTCCTGCTCGGGATGTACTCGGGGTCTACCCCCTGGTACATGTTCAAATCTCTTGCATTTTGATCTTCATGTTGAATATATTAACTCATCTAAGTGAGTGAGCTTTTGGAAGATTATTTCAACACTAGCATTTTTAAACCAATCATAAACCCTGCAGTTCTTCCAGGCTAGCTCAACCTTACTTCTTCTTCTTGGCGTAACGTCCTCATTGGGACAAAGCCTGCTTCTCAGCTTAGTGTTCTATGAGCACTTCCACAGTTTTTAACTGAGAGCTTCCTCTGCCAATGACCATTTTGCATGTGTATATCGTGTGGCAGGCACGAAGATACTCTATGTCCAAGGAAGTCAAGGAAATTTCCTTTACGAAAAGATCCTGGACCGACCGGGAATCAAACCCGTCACCCTCAGCATGGTCATGCTGAATACCCGTGCGTTTACCGCCTCGGCTATATGGGCCCTTCTCAACCTTACTATAAAACCCGTCAAAAAACTGGAAAGATGCCCCTTGACATAGATTAAACTTTTAAGAGTAGAAAAATTCTATCGAATCTAGTAACACTTCAACATAACTAGAAGATCTTGTCCGGGATATTTTTCCGAAATTTTTACAGTGTTTTTTTTTTGTATGGAATATTTATTGACAATATCATGAATTTATTTTCAATGGAATTCTTTGGGACGTCTTCTCAAGTTCAGATGAAATGGATCTATTTTAAACAAGAATAAATGGAGGATTAATCAAACAGCGGCATTTCCGATTACCTGATGAACGGTTAGCAGACAAACAGAATTAGCCCATATCTGAACCAGTAGTGTTCCGGAACCGGTTCCGGAAGTGATCAAATATAAAAGTGAACCAAACCAATACATGTGACACATCAAATCACGGCTTTTCCAATAACCTGATGGCCGGTTATTAAGGAAGTAGGCTCAGGCCACATTGGAGACTGCCGGTTGTATTCTGGAACCAGTTCCGGGTGTCTCACCGGAATTGACCTTTTATAAAAAAGAACTAAACCCATGCATACGACACATCAGTGCGCGGCTTATTTGATAACCTAATGACAGGTTAGCAAGAAACTTGTCTCTGACCATATCTGAACCGGTAGTGTTCTAGAATCGGTTCCGGATGTCCCACCAAATATAATAGTGAACCAAACTCATGCATGGGCTGCAAAACGGTGAGTCGATAAGGAGAGCGTCCAATATAGCTCTGGTCCTCACAAGTTCCTACCTCATGCTTCCACGGGTCAAGCGATGACAAAAACCGCCAGCTAAGAGTTGTGTGCTTAGCAGGTATGTGCAGCCTGGGCACTGTTGTCCTTCTGACTTCAGCTAGATTGAGGAGGTACGATCCGAGTGTCTGTTCACCAAGGAGGTGCGGCTCAAACAGCGTCTGTTCTGGCATCCAGCGGCTGAGTAAGAAACGCTGCACCACGCCCAGCTAGATCCAAGGTGGTAGCCCCATCAGCGTGGTCGTCCCAGTGTTGGTTGGGACGTTAAACAGAACTGGCACGATGGCCCTCCGGCGAGACAGGAGTGTTGGCGTAGGCCCAATAAGCCACCCGTAAAAATCCCCATTGCGAATAACATAGGAGAAAATACGACTCGATACAATCGGCAAAGACCCACGCGATGAAATAAGGACTACGATTGGAAACTTGGAACATGGAATTGCAAGTCACTAGGTTTCGCAGGATGTGACAGGATAATCTACGACGAACTACATCCCCGCAACTTCGACATCGTGGCGTTGCAGGAACTTTGTTGGACTGGACAGAAAGTGTGGAAAAGCGGGCATCGAGCGGCTACCTTCTACCAAAGCTGTGGCACCACCAATGAACTGGGAACAGGATTTATAGTGTTGGGCAAGATGCGACAACGTGTGATCGGGTGGCAGCCAATCAACGCAAGGATGTGCATGTTGAGAGTTAAGGGCCGTTTCTTCAACTACAGCATCATCAACGTCCACTGCCCACACGAAGGGAGACCCGATGACGAGAAAGAAGCGTTCTACACGCAGTTAGAGCAAACATACGATGGTTGCTCGTCGCGTGACGTGAAAATCGTTATCGGCGACATGAACGAGCAGGTAGGAAGGGAGGAAATGTACAGACCGGTAATCGGGCGAAACAGCCTGCACGCCATATCGAATGATAACGGCCAGCGATGCGTAAACTTTGCAGCATCCCATGGTATGGTAGTCCGAAGCACCTTCTTCCCCCGCAAAGATATCCACAAAGCCACCTGGAGATCACCCGACCATCAAACAGAAAACCAAATCGACCACGTTCTAATTGACGGTAAATTCTTCTCGGATATAACCAACGTCCGCACATACCGCAGTGCGAATATAGATTCGGATCACTACTTAGTCGCTGTATGCATGCGCTCAAAACTTTCGACAGTTATCACCACGCGTCGAAGTCGAACGCCGCGGCTCAACATCGAGCAACTTCGTAACGTAGAAGTGGCTCAAGACTACGCGCAGCAGTTAGCAGTGGCCCTACCAACGGAAGAGCAGCTTGGCGCAGCTACACTTGAAGATGGCTGGAGGGACATCCGATCCGCCATAGGTAGTACCTCTGCTACAGCACTAGGCTTCGCGACTCCGAATCACAGAAACGACTGGTACGACGGCGAATGTGAACAGTTGAAAAACGAGAAGAATGCAGCATGGGCGAGAATGCTGCAACACCGTACGAGAGCGAATGAGGCACGTTACAAACAGGCGCGGAACAGGCAGAACTCAGTCTTCCGGATGAAAAAGCGCCAGCAGGAAGAACGAGATCGCGAAGCGATGGAAGAGCTGTACCGCGCTAAGGACACACGAAAGTTCTACGAGAAGCTGAACCGCTCGCGCAGAGGCTTTGTGCCACAAGCCGACATGTGCCGAGATAATCACGGGAATATTCTCACGAGCGAGCGTGAGGTGGTCGAGAGGTGGCGGCAGCATTACGATGAGCACCTCAATGGCGACGTTGCAAGTACCGGAGGTGGCGTGGTAACAGATCTAGGAGTATGTGCACAGGACGAAAGACTTCCGGCCCCTGACCTTCAAGAGATTGAGGAAGAGGTTGGCTGGTTGAAAAACAACAAAGCCGCTGGA
Source organism: Aedes albopictus (assembly GCF_035046485.1). Lineage (NCBI taxonomy): Eukaryota > Metazoa > Arthropoda > Insecta > Diptera > Culicidae > Aedes > Aedes albopictus. The sequence continues at coordinate 446,638,630 of NC_085137.1, forward strand.
GCAGATCAACTACCAAGCGAGCTTCTAAAATACGGTGGAGAAGCACTGGTGAGAGCACTACACTGGGTCATTACCAAGATTTGGGAGGAGGAAGTATTACCGGAGGAATGGATGGAAGGTATCGTGTGTCCCATCTACAAAAAGGGCGACAAGTTGGATTGCGGAAACTACCGCGCGATCACACTACTGAGCGCTGCCTACAAGATACTCTCCCAAATTTTATGCCGCCGTCTATCACCGATTGCAAGAGAATTCGTGGGGCAATATCAGGCTGGATTTATGGGTGAACGCGCTACAACGGACCAGATGTTCGCCATCCGTCAGGTGTTGCAGAAATGCCGCGAATACAACGTGCCCACACATCACTTGTTCATCGATTTCAAATAGGCGTAAGATACAATCGATCGAGAACAGCTATGGCAGATTATGCACGAATACGGATTCCCGGATAAACTGATACGGTTGATCAAGGCGACGATGGATCGAGTGATGTGCGTAGTTCGAGTATCAGGGACACTCTCGAGTCCCTTCGAATCTCGCAGAGGGTTACGGCAAGGTGATGGTCTTTCGTGCTTGCTGTTCAACATTGCGTTAGAAGGTGTAATAAGGAGAGCGGTGATAAACACGAGTGGGACGATTTTCACGAAGTCCGTTCAGCTGCTTGGTTTCGCTGATGATATTGATGATGCTCGTAAATTTGAGACGATGGTGGAAACATACATCCGACTAAAGAGTGAAGCCAGGCGAATCGGATTAGTCATTAATGTGTCGAAGACAAATTATATGATGGCAAAGGGCTCCAGGGAGGAATCAGCGCGCCCGCCACCCCGAATTCACATCGACGGTGATGAAATCGAGGCGGTTGAAGAATTCGTGTACTTGGGCTCACTGGTGACCGACGACAACGACACCAGCAGAGAAATTCAGAGGCGCATTGTGGCAGGAAATCGTGCCTACTTTGGACTCCGCAGAACTCTACGATCGAATAAAGTTCGCCGTAACACGAAGTTAATCATCTACAAAACGTTGATTAGACCGGTCGTCCTCTATGGGCACGAAACATGGACCCTACGTGCAGAGGACCAACGCGCCCTTGGAGTTTTCGAATGGAAGGTGTTGCGTACCATCTACGGCGGAGTGCAGATGGAAGACGGGACTTGGAGAAGGCGAATGAACCACGAGCTGCATCAGCTGCTGGGAGAACCAACCATCGTCCATACCGCGAAAATCGGGAGGCTACGGTGGGCGGGTCACGTCATCAGGATGTCGGATAGCAACCCGACTAAAATGGTTCTCGAGAGTCATCCGACCGGAACAAGAAGACGTGGAGCGCAGCGAGCTAGGTGGGTCGACCAAGTGGAGGACGATCTGCGGACCCTACGCAGAGTGCGGAACTGGAGGCAAACAGCCATGGACCGAGTGGAATGGAGGTGACTACTATGTACAGCAGAGGCCACCCCGGCCTTAGCCTGACCGGTAAGTAAAGTAAACTCATGCATGCGACACATCAAACAGCGGCTTTTTCGATAACCTGATGAACGGTTAGCAAGAAAATAGTCTCAGATCATATCTGAACCGGTCTTGTACCGGAACCGTTTCCGGGTGTCCCACCGGAAATGGCCTTATATACAAAAGAACCAATCCCATGCATGCCATACAACTAATAACGGTTTTTCCGATAACCTGATGGTTGATTATCAAGGAAGTAGGCTAAGACCACATTAGAGAATGCCGGTAATGCCGGAACTAGTTTCAGGTGTCCCTCCGAAAGCGGCCAAATATAAAATTGAACGAGACCTTATGGACGTTAGCAAGCAAATAGGTTCAGACTATAGAGGGTGTTAGATTCGTGAATGCAATCTTTTTAAATAGTGATAGAGGATCATAAATGGTGAAAAAAATATGTGTACGCATATCGTCAAATCTCAATCGTTACGTAGTAATTGACCTTTACATGTTTTTGACTTTGCCTTTTTAAACTCATTCGAAAGATTATTAAATTTTCCACCAAAAAAGATCTTTCAATCTTTTAGTTTAGTTTTAGGTTTAGTTAAATGACTTAGTTTTTTGAAGCCAAAGAGCTCGAAAGTATTGTGTTCTTGCCTTTCTCGTTCACCTAAGTAAACTGAAAGGCTGTAAGTTCACTCAAAAAACGAATTTTCGATAGAAGGCTGAGAGGGTCAAGTCACATATACCAATCAACTCAGTTCGACGAATTGAGATGATGACTGTGTGTATGTATGTGTGTGTGTGTGTGTGTGTGTGTGTGTACATATGTATGTCTGTGTACAAGAAAGTTCACTCACTTTTAAGACACTTCCCATCGGCCGATTTTTCGGATTTTAGCTCGAACCGAACCGGAAATTTACCGCATTGTTTGCTATTGAAAATGGTCCGGATCGGTCAGGGCGTTCCGGAGTTATAGCCAATTCAGTGATTCGGACCAGCACCGCGGTGCACCGGTAGAACTGGCCGTATATCAATCGGAACCAAGTCTCATCACGCGATACATCAAACTGCGGCGGTTTGTGTAACCTTTAGCATGGTTGACGATTTCTGTGTGCAAATCAACATTGGAGACGTAAATTCCTCGATATCGGCTCAAAATACAAGATGGTGGTCTAAAATCCAAGATGGCGGCTCCAAATTCAAGATGGCGACTGTTTAATGGAGTTTAGGCCCAAAAACCATGCAATATGGGTATATTTTAAATGAGAAAGAAGTCTGGAGTCCAATAATGGCAATCAGAATATCCAAGATGGCGGTTCCAAACTCAAAATGGCAGCTATTTTATGAAGTTTTAGGCCCTAAACCATGTAATATGGGTATACTTTGTATGGGGAAGATGTCCGGAGTCCAAAAATGGCGATTAGAATATCCAAGATAGCCGCCTAAAACCCAAGATGGTGGCTTCAAATTCAAGATGGCGGCTGTTTAATGGAGTTTTAGATTCTAAAATTGCATGGTATGGGTATATTTGATATGGGGAAGAGCTCCAGAGTCCAGAAATGGTGACCAGAATATCAAATATGGCCTCCTAAAATCCAAGATGGCAGTGTCAAAATTCAATATGGCCCCTAAAACCATGTATATGGGTATATTTGGTATGCAGAAGATGCCCGGAGTACAAAAAATGGCTACCGTCTACCCCCGTTGGTTTGAACGACACCTCATGCAAACCAGCGGGGTTAATTTTTTAATTTGAACTTCTAGTAACTCTGTGGGCATCGAAAAACACACTGATGGTAACCCTTTTTGCTGTTTTGTTTTGATTCTGCGTTCCGTTTCACCCCGTTCCATGAGCAGAATGACGTTTGAACAATTTTTAGTTTGAACGATGTGCAGATTAGAGGGGGTCAAATTAAAAAGTGTTCAGATTAGATGAGGTCAAACCAACGGGGGTAGACGGTACCAGTATATCCAAGAAGACGGCATGAAATCCAAGACGGTGGCTCAAAATTTAATATGGCGGCTATTTAACGGAGAGTTGGGCCCTTATACCATGCAATATGGGTATATTTTTTTTTTTTGTTTAGAAAGACTTTACCTCTAGGGCATTCGTCTCTGAGGGTATATTTGATATGAGGAAGATGTCTGGAGTCCAAAAAAGGCGATTATAATATCCAAGATGGCCGCCTAAAACCCCAGATGACGGCTTCAAATTCAAGATGACGTCTGTTTAATGAAGTTTTAGAAAACCATGCAAAATGGGTATAGCTGGTATGGGAAAGAAGTCTGGAGTCCAAAAATGGCGACCAGAATATTCAAGATTGCGGACTTAAATCCAAAGTGACGGCTCAAATTTCAATATAGCGGCTTTTTTTCTTAAGGGTTTGAGGCTCAAACATCAAAAGCCAAATAAACGATAAATTGTAGAGACACTGAACAATCATACTTCAGCTTTCCTGAGTTCATTCATGATGGGGGCGTGTACATCTGCACGTTTACAAGTAACGGAGAAGTCAAGAGGTTCATAGAGGTTCATAGTAGTCACGCTGCATCCAGTCACGGTTCATGGGTGTTGTTTGAACGGTCTTTGGCTGCAAGCAACAGCAAAAAGAGTCATTTAAATGGTGATGGGTAGATTCCGCCGACACGCCGAGATCCCGCAGCCGCCGGAACCATTGATGAGGGTTTAAGTGCGACCCTACGACGTCAAACGATCCGCCGGTTAGTCGCACCGATTAAATGATTAAGATGCTGCTTCCAGCGCTAGCGAGGGAAAAGTACAACCTGTGCGCAGCCGGTCAGCTGGGCTGGGAGGGAAGATGATCGAGCAGAGACCTTTCTTATTTCTGTTGGGTGTTGTTGGAGAAAACGTAGAAATTGATTACTTTCGATTTCTACCGCACGACGACAACGACTTCCACCGTCGTCGTCGTCGTTGCCGTTAAGAGTTGTGACCCTGCCCTTCACGATGCTGCTATGCTCCGTTTGAAACTGAAAAGGTGTGATGAAACATCGCTGGTTTGACCAATCATTGTGATTAACTAAGAGTCCCGTAAGAGCAGACGAGATCCAGCCATAGGGGATCTCCAGGCCCGTGGGTCTAATTATACGCCCGCTTTTTTATTCAGACAGTTTGGCTCGGTTGGGAATGTTGCGACCTCTGGACAATCTCGGGGCAACCTTACCCTCGATCAAAGATCTTTTCGCTTCGCCACCGCCGTCGTGTCACGGTCTAACGTGAGTGGTTTTAAGATGAAAAGGTGTTTTAATTGGAAGTCGAAAATTGATTTTGACATGTTGCCCAATCGAAAGAAAGTGTGAGCTCTGACGAACGAAAGTGAAATTGACGAGTCGTGATTGGCAGTCGGCCACCCGGGCCTAGGATGTTGGATAATAACTTTGAGGGATAAGTGGAGATGGGATGCAAGCTCGAATTTGCTTGCGGGAAATGATTACATGCATGATTGTTTTAAACTTGATTTTCATGCTATCGTTACGCAACGGACAGAAAGCGAAGAAAATATGGCTCCAGTGAAATTCCACGCTTCCTACTTCTCTTTGAGTGATCATTTGAGAATACTAACATATACCGTCAAACATAAAGAAGAATTCTCTGATTTTTTTGGAAAATACCACTTGGAAATTTACTATCTAACTTCAAGATAGCATAAAAGTCAATCAGAAGATGTTAAGTGGAACTGGTTAGACAATTTATACAATGCCAACCGCTACGGATGATTATTCACTATTTCTTTTGAAACAAATAGGCTAGTCGCCTACCGTCTCCTCTCTATTTTCCTGCGCCTAATGCTCCTCGAATCTAAATTGACGGTAGCGACGACGGTGACGGCGACAAATTCAACATTAAGCGCGTTAATAAATGCCAAGAAAAGGCATAATTTTCTCCCAATACTGATCGAATGGGTCATTGCGGGCAGGTCGTGAAACCTTCCACCTCCGATGAAGTTGATTGCCTCTTCCTTCCTAAACTGCTCCACGTCGTCATCCCGTCACGACCAGACCAGTGAAGCTACTAGTCGTACCTGTGATCAAGGGAAGAGACTGGTGCCGTGTCGGTCGTACCGTCACTGGAAGTTGACGGCGGTGTGCATTGCAATCAATTTGAGCGACTCTTTCACCCGGCGAACGTCATTGTGGAACAACGATCGTCAAATCTAACTGCACTCACTGTGCGCTGGAGGATGAGTATTTATGGGCGACTCGGGGGGGATGCGTCTTCTCGCTTTCATCGCGAAAGGAAAGAATAGCAAGCAATATTAAATATACAGTAAAAGCGCACCGTGGTCTCCGTTGTTGACTTTAGACAGACGGACAAAAGAGCATCCGCCGGTCTGGAAGAAAACGAAAGTTCCCATGAATCAGGTGGATCACTCTCCTGGGAAGGAGGTAACATTAGCGAGATATTGTAATGGAAATTACGATGTGTTGTTTGGATACTATGGTTATGCACGAGATAATTGCGAATGCAATTTTCATTGTACATCCGATAAATAGGTACTCGACTTAGGAATGTGCACGGACTCTTCTCTTGGAAATTGCTTTAACCCTCCAACGCCCAGTGTGTTTTTGGTGTTTCTAAAGAAATTTTCCCAGGACTCTCAGAAAAGTTCCCAAAATTATTTTCGGACTCAATTACAGGAGGGATCATGGAGGGATTCTTACATAAATGCTGGAGTATGTGTGTTAAAAGTACCATCGCAAATTATGTTTTTTTTACATACCCAAATTGTGCACAGTAATTTTAGACGCAAAAGGAGATTTGAAAAACATAATTTAGTGTTATTGCGATCAAATTAAAATTTTCCCATAACACGTTGATCCATCCTACTTTATATTAATATCGCAGGAATTTGAAATGGTGTGATTTGATTAGATTGCTTTGGTCATGATTTTGTTCTCTTATATATATGAAGATTTTGACCAGTTGCAAATTCATGATCTGAAATACGATGCTGAATTCTGAATTTTAAGAACACGAGAGGAGCTAGACCTTTGATGTCAAAGAACGAATTGTAGAACGGAATAGGGGCCACAAATTTGCCTAGGAGAAAATTCAAATTTATTACGCATTTTTCAAAGATAATTTACAAAAACCAATAAAAAACAATACTTTCGAGCTTATTTGCTTTAGAAAAGTACACACTTAGAAATTCTGAAATTTCCACGAAACGGAATCACGAAAAAACGTAAACGTATTCAAGACTAAATCACAAATTGGACTCAATTTTACGCGCAACATGTAAGTGCTGGTTGGTTGCGTTAGATGTCAACAAATCCGTTTCATCAGAAACGTAGAATTAGTATCATGTTCATCAGCCACCTTCTAACTCGGTGAACTAGCCGAGAGGTAAGAGATGTGGCTCACAATCAGCAGATCCGGTGTTCGAATCCCATGCATGACGATATTTTACTTTTCTATATTTTATCTGTCAAATCGGTTCTAGCGATTGCTAGACGCTAAGAAAAAAGAGTTTTATTTGAGGTGTCTTGAAAGACGTAAATTTACATGTTATAACCTCTAAATTTGTGTTTTTGAAGATGCTCGTATATGTCAGGTTCAGGACACTTAAAATTACATGATATTTTCTAGGTGTGTAAGTTGATCTTTTTTGGGTAGAAAATATAATAATCTTTCCAATGAGAGTTAAAAAGCTGTGATAAGATTGACCATTTTCAAGTTATAGCCAGTTTAAGCATGAGCATAGATGACCGCACAATTCGTAGTTGCTACTCCGTGATTGACCAAAGCAATTGAAATTGCACAAGAAACCAATGAATAGGCTTTCAAGTTATAGCCAGTTTGAGGCATGCATGTCAAAAACATGTAAAGTTCAATTACTACGTAACGGTTGAGATTTGACCATATGCGTAGAATTTTTTTTTCACCATTCATGATCCTCTATCACTCCTTAAAAAGTTTGCATTCACGAGCCTACCATCCTGTATAGTCTGAACCTATTTGCTTGCTAACGTTCATAAGCTTATCAAAAAAGCCGCGCTTTGCTGTGTCGCATGCATAGGTTTAGTTCAATTTTATATTTGGCCGCTTTCGGAGGGACACCCGGAACTAGTTCCGGCACTAGCGGCAGTCCCTAATATGATCTTCCTACTTCCTTGATAACCTTGATGACTGGTCGTTATTCGTTGTATGTATGCATGCATAGGATTTTTTCTCTTTTATATTAGGCCATTTCCGGTGGGACACCCGGTAACAGTTCCGGAACAAGACCGGATCAGATATGGTCTGAGACTATTTTCTTGTTAACCATTCATCAGGTTATCAGAAAAGCCGCTTTTTGATGTGCCGCTTGCATGGGCTTGGTTCACTGATATATTCGGACACTTCCGACGGGACATCCGGAACCGGTTCCGGAACACTACCGGTTCCAATATGGTCGGAGATTAGTTTCTTGCTAACCTTTCATTAGGTTATAAAAAACCGCGATTTAATGTGTCGTATGCATGGGTTTGGCTCACTTTTATATTTGGCCATTTCCGTCGAGACACCCGAAACTGGTTCCGAAATACAACCGGCAGTCACCAATGTGGTCTGAGCCTACTTCCTTAAAAACCCGGAACACTACCGGTTCAGATATGGTCTGACACAATTTTCCTGCTTACCGTTCATCAGATAATCGAAAATGCCGTGGTTCGATGGGTCGCATGCATGAGTTTGTTGCATTTTCATGTCTGGCCCCTTCCAGATGTACCGGTCCGGAACACCTAAATGACCATAACTCTGGAAAGGCTGGACCGATCTGAACCATTTTCAATAGGAAACAATAGGACCAGATTCCGCTTCGAATGAATCATCAATTATTATTAAAATCTGTTGAGGTTTACTGCCAAAAGGTAATGTGAGTTTATTTGTACACACACATACACACACACATACTCACACACATACACCACTTCAATTGGTCAAGCTGAGTCGATTGGTATATGTAACTCGACCCTCCGGGCCTTCTATCGAAAAGTCATTTTTAGAGTGAACATATAGCCTTTCCAGTAGAGTAAGGTGGGGCAAAAGTTCGACCCTAGTTGAAAATTCAATATTTTTCAAAAACCCAAAGCAGACATAAATAAATGAATACCGTCTGGTGATTCTACCATCCATGAGCTAAAACTTTGGTGAACAAAGTTGTGCCAAATGTCTTTTCAATTTTAAGTTACAATACTTTTTGTATTTGTGTCTCTTATTCGAACTCTTGCCCCACCACTGGGGCAAAAGTTCGAATCTAGTGTTTGTGGAATTTCGTTAACCGTAGCACACTATTTTGACACTTTGATAATAGGAATACCTGAAATCAATTAATATTTTATGTTGGCACTGGAATACACATCAAAGTTCGATCTGGATTTTACCCAAATCAGGGTTAAATTTACTACACCAAAAATTAGTAGTTTTCCGCTAAATTCAGATAAAACAACATTTTTTTTTCAACTCTGATCGAATTTTCTCACTAAATCCATCATTTTTAGAGATAATATAGACATTTTGCAGAATTTGAGTTTTTTACCTAAAGTTGCCACATGACTCGAACTCTTGCCCCACAATTCGAACTTTTGCCCCACTATGTGTAAAATATGATTTTCAAATCTTTATTTCAAAAAGTTATACATGCTAAAGCATCTTCAAAATATACCTAGTTACGCCCCAAAATAAAATATCGAATTCGATTTCATTACAATTCCATTCCATGCATTGGAAAGACCATCGCATATTACAATTTTTTGATCAAAAATCAACATTTTATCATAACTTTTCTAAATATTGATCAATTTTCATAATTTTTGGAGTGAAAGACTCTTTTTCAAAAAGGCTTCGAACAACCTTGACACCCGAAAGAAATAACTTGAATTGAGCTCAAAAACTTCAAAAGAAACTCTTGCCCCACTCGAACTTTTGCCCCACTTTACTCTACACTTAGTGTACGAGAAAGGCAAAACGTTTGGAACAACCTTGGCATTCAAAAGAAAGAAAATTTACTCGAGCTAGAACACTTTGCTGGCTGCTCGAGCCCGTATGAAGTTGATCATCAACATTGACTTCTTTTCTCGATCAGCCTAGATAGCTGTGTAGTGTCGGTAGCGATTGTCTCAATTGGCTAAGAATAACACTACGGACCGCCTGTTCCGGTGGTAAGAGTCCACCAACGGGTGACCCCTGATTCATGGTGTGATGCGGCTTCATGCTTACCGTGCCTAGGAATGAATGGCTAGGGGGGGTCTAATAAATACCTAACAGCAAACGTAGTCTATGGAGTACCAGGGCGCCCTCCACAGTATGATGCCCTTACTGCGCAGGTGTATGGTGCAGTGGACCTTGTGTTTCTCCGAGACAATCTGTTTTTCTTCTTTAGTCTCACTTGAGGCTAAATAAGGGCGTATGAGGATGTTGTTCATTAGTTTAAATTTTCACCTATATGGTTTCGCATTATGCGATTTACACAGTGTATTCTGTGTATCCTCGCCTTTGGAGTTTTCCAATCGATACCGATCTGGTTTTGTTGCTGCTGTTCTTTGTTGTGCTGTTGTTGCGAAGAGTTTAATCTTGCCTAGTTTGGGTAGTGGCTACGGTTAGGATAGCTCAGATCAACCTTCAGCATAAAAGAACAGCAACAATCAATCTTTGCAGACTTATGCAAAATGGTTCAGCCCAAGTGGCTTTGGTCCAAGAACCTTACTTCCTTAAGGGGAATTTCTATCTAGGAAACCTTGTGAACCCGGTGTTTGCTACTTTCAGTAAACATGAAATGGCAAAGTCGCGTGTCATGCCTCGAGCCTGTGTGCTTGTCAATAACGCAATAGTTGCTACACTCATCTCTGAACTAACCACCAGAGATGTATATGCTATCACAATTGATGTATCTGTTGGAAACCTCAACAGGAAATACGACTATTGTTCGGTTTATTTACCGCATGATGAACCATCCCCTACGGATGCTTTCAAACAAGTCATCGCATACTGTACTTCAAAAGGCCTTCCGCTAATTATTGGCAGTGATGCTAATGCTCACCATATTATCTGAGGTAGCTCAGACATTTACTTGTGAGGCTCCAGTTTGATGGAGTACTTAAGTAGTACAGATCTTAGATTACTTAACATAGGCAACCGCTCAACTCTCATGGTATCTGCAAGAGAGGAAGTGTTAGACATAACGCTTTGCTCTAGTAGAATTAGTCACGAGCTTATCAATTGACATGTGTCAGATGAAGAATCTTTATCTGACCATCGCTATAACTTTTTTGAATATTTAAATGTTACTTCGCAAACATTGCGTTTCAGGAATCCCCGGTCAACAAACTGGGATCTTTTTACTGATTTGGTTGCGGTCAAATTTCATGGATAGTCTAGACACTCACCATCCATTGACACTCCAAGTGATTTAGATGATGCCGATGATACTACATCGACCTTCGTCATGGAAGCTTTTAAAGAAGCATGCCCTCTACGGTCTGTGAAGATCACAAAAGGAACCCCTTGGTGGAACTCTGATCTGGCGAAACTCAGGAAACAATGTAGAAAGAGTTGGAACAGACGACGTTCGGCTGGTTCGGATGCTTTCAGGTCGGCTCGCAAGGCCTACAGAAAAGCTCTCCGGTCTGCTGAACTATCTGGCTAGAAAAAATCTTTGTACAGTTTGTTTTCAGTTTCAGTGAAGTCAGTCGGTTAAATAAAATCCTTGTGAAATCTAAGAATTTCCGAACGAACTTCGTTTGCCAAATGGTGATCTGACTTCCCCTGATGAGGAAGTTCTGGAATGCTTATTCAGCACACACTTCCCTGGATTTGTGGATATTACATCTTCGGATTAACCTCATATCTTTGCTTGTAGATATAATTCCCTGGCTTCGGCTCGGAGTATTGTAACTATACAGGGGATAGACAAAATGATCGGGACAGGTAAAATTTTCACTTTCCAAAAAATGTTCAAAAAATCTGAAATTTTTACTGTAAGTTGGTCAACTAGTTGTGTATCAATGGTCAAAATTTGGGAAAGATCGGGATATTCCACATGAAGTTAGAAAGATTCTAGAAAAAGTCAAAATTATCCGATAGCCAACTTTGAACTGTTATATTCCCGGATTCATTGAACCAAATGCAATGAAATTTTGAGCGATCATGACTTATATGATTTGCTTTGAAAAAAGTTTGACTAAGCTTTACCAACTTACAGTAAAAAATTCAAATTTTTTGATGCACTTTTCAAAAAGTTACAGCTGTTTGAACATTTTTTGAAAAGTGAAAATTTTACCTGTCCCGATCATTTTGTCTATCCCTTGTAGAATCGATTGAGTGGTCGCTTAATAGCATTGCTCCTTTTAAATCTCCTGGGGCAGATGGAATTTATCCTATTTTGCTTCAGAAGGGATTTAATTATTTCAATCATGTTTTGAAACAACTACTTGTTTGCAGTTTTGCTACAGAGTATATTCCCAAATCCTGGCGGGATATTACTGTGAAGTTATTCCGAAAGTGGGTCGTGCGTCGTATGAAGAAGCAAAGAATTTCAGACCTATCAAGTTTTACCTCTTGTCTTCTGGAATGCTTAGAACGCGTTGTGGATCATAACATCCGTGATGTTCATCTGGCCAACGTGCCTCTTCATGTGAAGCAACTTAACTACCAATCTGGTAAGTCCACTGTGACTCTTTTACACAAGGTTGTTTACGATATCGAGAAAGCATTCGCTCAAAAGCAATCTTGTTTGGGTGTTTTCTTAGATATCGAGGGTGCCTTTGACAATGTGCCTTTCGATGCCATATTGGAAGCCGCACGGAGTCATGGTATATCTCCAATGATTTCCAATTGGATTCATCAAATGCTCAAAAACCGATATCTCTTCTCGACATTGCGTCTGGGATTAGGAAATTGAGTGTTTGTGGATGCCCCCAAGGGGGAGTCTTGACACCGCTTTTGTGGAATCTCGCAGCAGATACGCTATTGAGGCAACTCAATAATGACGGTTTTCCTACTTACGGTTTTACCGACGACTACCTAACATTGTTAGTTGGTATGTGCATCAGCACCCTTTTTGACCTGATGCAAAGCGCCCTTCAGGTAGTTGAGGGCTGGTGTCGCCAATATGGCCTTTCGGTTAATCCGAGTAAAATATCTATTGTTTCTTTCACGGAAAAGCGGAACCGTAATGGTGTTCGACCTTTGCGTCTCTTTGATTCTGAAATCGATGTGACTGAACAGGTAAAGTACGTTAGAATCATTCTTGATTTCAAGCTTTGCTGGACACCTCACATTGAGTTCAGAATCAAGAAAGCTTGTATGGCCTTCGGGCAATGCCGGCGAACCTTTGGTACAACTTGGGGTCTTAAACCCAAGTACATCAAATGGATTTACACAACTATTGTTCGTCCAATATTGGCTTATGGATGTCTGGTGTGGTGGCAAAAGGGCGAAGTGAGAACGGTCTAATCAAAATTAGGCCATCTCCAAAGGATGTGCCTAATGGCGATGTCTGGAGCGTTCTCTTCAACTCCCACGGCAGCCCTCGAAGTTCTCTTTGACGTTGCTCCACTACACATTCATCTCAAACAAGAAGCACTTTCTTGCACTTACCGTCTATGGGTACTCGGTTTACTAAAGGAAACTCCTGTGAACCGCAGTTCAACACACACTTCGTTGTTTCCACTTTTGGTGAATTGGGACAAAATTGTCCTTGCTCCAAGTGATCTTACAATAGCTTGTAATTTCCCATATAGGAAATTTTCCACGAAATTCCCTTCCCGGGAAGAGTGGACATCTGGATATCTGGTAAAGAGTATTTCGGACGGCATCATATGTTACACTGATGGCTCCCTTCTCGAGCAGGTGCTGGTGTTTATTCTCGTGAGCTAAGGCTGCACACCAAAAATTCGATTGAGAGTTTCAGCAAAATTTTGCTGAATTTTGCCGAGCTCAAAGTTTCATCAAAAATTTTGCTGAAATTCAGCAAAATTTGCTGATTTGTTCAGTAAACTCTGCTGATCACCAGTAACGTTTTGCTGAAATTCAGCAAACTTTGCTGAAAGTTCAGCAAAAAATTTTGCTGGACCCTTCAGCTCAGCAAAATTCAGCAAAATATTGCTGAAAGCGTTTGGTGTGTATCAGCCTTATTCACTTGGTAGACACTGCACCGTTTTTCAGGCCGAAATCTTTGCTCTTATGTGCGGAGTGCAATCGACACTTCAGCAGCACGTAATGGGCAAAGTAATATACTTCTATTCAGATAGTCAGGCTTTTATTGTACTGAGCCATCTCCAAGGGTAGTATCTTACAAATCTGTCAAAGCAGAATTGCAGCATACTGGTCAAGGCATTGACTGGTCACTGCCGACTCAGCCATCACATGGCGAATATTCAGGAAGCTGTATCATTTGCATGTGATAGCTGTGAATCCGAGTATGGAACGAGGGGCATAACGCCCCGGCTAAGCATAAGTGGTCATAAACCTAAAAAAAGCTTATTTTAAGGTCGTATTCTGCCTTGGAGAGCAGTTTACTCCTTTACCTAAGAGACATCAATATTTGACCCGCGTACCCACCAAATTTCCAATTCAAATAAACAATTAAAAAAAGTGTTACTTTTTAGGTGCCGGGAAAATGCAGGAGGCAAAACGCCTTTTTGAGTGAGTCAAAACGCCCGCTGGCATTTTCCGCTTTGACTTGTTGTGAAACACCAAGGGGTTCCATCGAACTCTTCCCAGCGGCAAATGAAGGAGTGGGAGGCGCGTGATGATTTAATGACTTGATTCCATATAACACTAGTTTACAGCATTTTTGAACTCAGTAAGCTGATGATCGTTTTTGGTGTAGAATCATGCCCTGAGTTCGAAAACGCGAAGAAAAAAAATTTCAGTAGAGCGGAAATTTTTTCGACTTTCCATACAAAATTGATGATTTGAAATCGATTTTTGTTCTATTTTTAAGCAACGTCGCTCACTTCACACATCTCATTCTCCGTAATCAATGCTCCGATTGAGCTGAATTTTTTACTGTAACTCGCCTATATATAATATGTCAAATAAACGTTGAGAAAGAATTTTTAAATTGTTATTTTCTCATTGAAAAAAAACACATTTCTTCATATATTTTTGGAAATTTTGCTAAAGTTTAAGGAGATCGTCCCTAAAACTCTTCAATATCTTAAATTTCATTAATCAGACGCAAAACCTGCATTCAGATGATCGAATGGTATTATATTCAGCTTTTAATTTATGGGAAAAGATTTGAAATTTGTTGAACAAAACGCAAGATATTTGAATTTTATTAAATTCCATATTTTAAAAAGTTGTAAAACTCGATACTGAGCTGAAACTCAAATACTGTTCTACTATAAATTTTTTGAAGCATGGTTTCAAAATCAGCACTAAATTATACTTCAAAAATTTTGGTCGTTGGCAGAAGGTCATGACTTCAGACGCACAAATCTCAAGAAGCAAGCTTCTATCTACAGTGCATTTTATTATTCTGCTCTTGCTCACTTGTAATAAGCTTAAAATAAGAAGATCAGTTGCGCTGGTTTTATCTACGAAGAGATTTGTGCGCTCAAAATCGTGAGTAGGTGCTAAAGTCGGCCATGGTGACGGCATTCTTGGGATTCTAACAAGTCTGTCCTTAAAATCGGTTGAGATTTACTGCCAAAAAGTGATGTGAGTTTATTTTTGTACACACACACATACACACATACAGACATCACCTCAATTCATCGAGCTGAGTTGATTGGTATATGTGACTTGACCCTCCGGACTTTCTATCAAAAAGTCATTTTTGGAGTGAACATATTAGTCTTTCCAGTACACTTGGTGTACGATAAAAGCAAAAATGATTGGAACAATCGATTTGAGCTAGAACACTTTAAAATTTCCATCTTGCTTGTTCCGTCTTACTTTATCATTTCGGATTTGAAACGATGAGGGAATAAACATCGCAATTCCTCCAACGTAAATTCATTTAAACATGAAAGTAGGTCAAACTAAACAATGTTTCGCAACTCAAACGACCTTCATCATTGCATGCAACGATCAGCGTTTTTTTTTTGTCAATTCCACACCTTTCGGGCGAGACCAGTTTTGATGAATTTGCCCAGTGGGTACCCAATTCAACCTGGCATTGGCACACAACATTCTGCACACTTTTCGTTCACCACCGGTCATCGACGGACATGACTACAATTCTTGCTTCTTTTTTATTCTTACGTAACATCTTTACTGGATCACTGCTGCTTAAGTCAGTATTCTACGTTAAGATCGTCAGTTATTAACTGTGAACACATTTTTTCCAACTGACTGTCCATTCATCGTGCTGGGGAGACATTTCTGGGAATCGAATCCACACACTGGGTATGGATCTGCTGAAAAGCAGCGTGTAAACCGACTGAGCTTTATTAATCCTAATAGCCCTGACCACACCTAATGGATTCAATTTTTGCACCCCACATCCATATTCAGCAGAGTGTAGGTATCTATAACAGGAGCCCCATTTAACAAACTGGAGTGCTTCACTTTCAGCTGATGACGGCGCGGCTACTTTATAGCGTTTGATCTCGTTCCAGAGGTGCCATTCGGAACATTCCCCCTGGGGCCATCTCACTCGGCGCGTGCGCGCCTCTGTGATCGATTACTGACAATGTGATTTTAATCGGTGATTATTAGCGTGTGCTATCACGACATGATCGTAGATTGCGCGCGCTTACACACTCGCTTGATAGCAGGAAGATTGATGCGCATCTAAGTACTCATTTTCCAACCATTAACATTTATGAGGCATAGTTTTCCACGTCAGGTTTACGCTAACCGATAACACGTGCCAACTCTTATTTAAACGATCATAAAGATACCGCGCGCGCGCACAGCAGGTTCCGGGTCCCACCTGAACTGGAGCACCGGGCGATAAGTTCCATGAACCGGGTTCGGTAAATGTTGAACGGTCGATCAGATGATGAACTTTCGATATCGGTGGGCTTCCGCTCTGGGCAAGTAAAAGTGTCATTTCCCTTCGACACGACACTACTTACTACCCCCCGTGCGAATGGAAACCCAAGTGCCGAAAAGGCCACCCGCAGCGATCGTCGACAAAAGCCATTTGCCATTCTCCACGTCCATTTCCATTTGAATGGAACGATTCAGCGAGGCGATTGGCGAAAAAAAAATGATCACGCATCGAATGGGGCGGCAGCGCAGAGGTAACCTTTTTGGTTATGGTCCACTGAACAATGGATGAATCGACTGAGGAAATGGAATACCAGATAACTGGAAAAGGTGGTGCTTTCCAATCGATTCGCAGTAGGATCGACAGTTTATTGTGGAATTTAATCGGAGCATTTGCAATAAAGTTGTTTAAAAAGATCTACAGGATTAGTAGGGTGAATGGTGGATACGGTTTTACAATAGTTGTCCATTAATTGATTGGTTCATATGATTTCAAATTTCAGTTTTCGTATCTTATAAACAACAAGGACGAAAATGTGGATCCCACTACTGCCAATGTCGGCCATGATTTCACGATAACCAACGTAGCTAGTGAAGCTTATCGATCCCTAAGTGTTTGGCGGAACGTTTCGAATTCTGATCAGCGCTATACGTTCGGACTTCCGGTTGTTGACAACCACCTGCTCATCAGTATTGGTGTAAGCCACAAAAGATCCACAGGAGTGGATCTCATCTACTCCTCAAACTGCGATCGAGTGGGCTGCTGTCAATGGCTGCTTCTTCGATCGACCGTAAACCTCCAGACAGTTAGAGTTAGACAAAACATTAGACAAATAACGACACAAGTATTTACCCCCTGAGGAAGACGCCCACCAAGCGTCGAAACGTTGGGATAACAACAAACATCGTTAGCTTATTAAAGACTGCGTAGCCGGAAAACTCTAAAAAAAAACTCCAGCGTAATGTCGTCAGCGAAGCCGTTGATTGCCATGCCCACCGGGAACTTTAACCTCAACACTTCGTTGCACATGACATTCCATAACACCGGACGCAGCATGATACCTTGCGGAACTCTTGGAAGTATGTGAAAGCCACCTCTGTGTCATAAACTAGTGCTCGATTCTGGAAGTAGCTTCCGAGAACAGCTACTCGGGTCGCCCTAGACGCAGGAGCGCATCGGCAATAGCCGGCCAACTTGCGCTATTGAACGCGTTCCTTACATCCAGAATCACTACCGCACAGTAACGAAACCCCCTTCTCTTACGGTGAAGCGCTAACTCGGCGATTTTTGTAACCGACAGGATAGCTTCTACGATCGAATTCCCCTTCCGGAAGCCGTAGTGGCTACTCGAGAGACCATTTATACCCTCGGTGTGCCACAACATTCTATTGAGGATGATCTTTTCGAGCACGCTTTCAAACTTCTGGGAAAACTCCTGTGGAGTTTCGTATTTCACTGGGAAGGAATCACCCCTCACGTGCAGCACACACAACTTACCCAGGCTGACGTCGGTTCACAAGTGGCAAGAGTGAACGCGGTTGGGTGACGCCTGGAGTTGTTGCTACGCAAGCAGGGATGCTAACATTGTCTGCTTGACAGTTCGCATCACATTCAAATGCTCTATATCGCCTGCTGTGATCAATCTCCTTTCCACAGCTTTATGCAGTACATCTTATATCTCACATCCTCTTTCTACTCTAAAGAAGTTTTAAACATTTTTAACAAAAAAAATGAATTTCCGTATCTCAATTTGGAGTGTTTACTTACAACCTAGGTGCTGCGGATAGAAACGGTTTTATTTCTCAAGCTAGCCAACACACACCAACACACTCCCGTCACACAGCTTGTAAACACGCACGAGCGTTCAATTTTCTTGCAAACACCTCTCTGAGCGCAGTTGTCAAACATGCCGTCGCGACGCTGTTCGGAAATGGTAAACATCTGAGTGTCGCGGACTGACTCAATATGCTCTCTCAGCGGGAGCCAAACATTGGGAGCCAAACATTGAAGATAGAGGTTATGTTAAACCTTGTTGTACCTATGTGCTTGATTGAAGAGTATTGTTATCTAGGTGCTGCGGATATAATCAAAACTGTTGTCACGATATCTCCTTTTGCCGCTATCAATCCGTCGGAAAGCGAGGAGAAGAATAAACATTGTTTTGAGCCCATTTTAGTTAATTTTGTAACAACTATCCTTCCAAATTTCCATCGCGAATGGAAAATAATAAGCTTTGAACACGACAACAAAATTGGAATAATGGTGGATTGATCATGTTTACCATTTCCGAACAGCGTCGCGACGGCATGTTTGACAACTGCGCTCAGAGAGGTGTTTGCAAGAAAATTGATCGCTCGTGCGTGTTTACAAGCTGTGTGACGGGAGTGTGTTGGTGTGTGTTGGCTAGCTTGAGAAATAAAACCGTTTCTATCCGCAGCACCTAGGTAAACATGATCAATCCACCATTATTCCAATTTTGTTGTCGTGTTCAAAGCTTATTATTTTCCATTCGCGATGGAAATTTGGAAGGATAGTTGTTACAAAATTAGCTAAAATGGGCTCAAAACAATGTTTATTCTTCTCCTCGCTTTCCGACGGATTGATAGCGGCAAAAGGAGATATCGTGACAACAGTTTTGATTATATCCGCAGCACCTAGATAACAATACTCTTCAATCAAGCACATAGGTACAACAAGGTTTAACATAACCTCTATCTTCAATGTTTGGCTCCCAATGTTTGGCTCCCGCTGAGAGAGCATATTGAGTCAGTCCGCGACACTCAGCTTACAACGATTGACCATATTGCGGATATTCCACCTGTTTAGACTTCTGCGCGAAAATTAGTTGCGTGGGCCCACAGATTTAAAACCAGACCGCGTCCTGGTGAATAGTTTACGCTGTGTTGCTAGGTACACATTTGGTGATAGTTTTGCATTGTAAGCAAACATTTATAACGCACCTACGCTGGAAATGAGCCTAATCATTTGCGTCGGAATCTATAAATCATCACAACGGGCAATAAGTTACTGTTATATTACATCATCGTATACGTTGCAATCGCTGCCATGAAGCTACCGAATACAGTTTCATTGTGAGGTACCATTATGACTATGCTGCCGCTACTTTTTCAAAATAGCTCGAACATTTTAGTGCTTAATTGTGGGAGTGATATTTTCCGACGAGCAATAGGAGCTTGCACAGTGACGTCATCATCTCTCTCTCTTTTTCTCGTTCGGGGTCGCTCGATACAGCCGTCCTTGCTCGCGAAATAATTTTGAGGGCAATGCTTACAAATTGTAACTCATTTCGTTAGTTATGTTGGTAATGCAAGCCTCTATACTTGTAGTATTTAAAAGAAATTACCGTTTTGGTACTGGGTGATCCAGAAAAAAAAAAATCTTATTCTTCGAGTCTTTATTTAATCTTATACTCAAATTTATCCCATTGCTCCGTTGTTCAAATTCGAGATATCTGATAAAATACATTATGGATAAAGTTTATTGCCTTGCCATTCATTGGAACACTAGTCACAGAAAACAAACTGCATGACCATAATCCTTCTTCTGGCCAGCCAACATTGACGACATTCTTTGATAAATAATATATTGTAACCATTCGATACCACATTTGCACGAATCAAAACTACGTGATTTTTCTAATATTTTTTTCGTACATTGCCAGTGTTTATCTGCCATGACAAACAACACGATGCAAACTTCCAATCAGATATTTGCGCGAAGCAAAACAACGGGATCTTTCCAATCTAGCTTTTCGTCAGCGGACATTGTCGGGACTCTCTCTTCACGACAAACAACACGCTGTAAGCTTCCGATCCGACATTTGCGCGAAGCAAAACAACGGGATCTTTCTAACCTAGCTTTTCGTAAGCGAACATTGCCGGGAGTCTTCCTCCACGACAAACAACACGCTGTAAGCTTCCGATCCGACATTTGCTCGAAGCAAAACAACGGGATCTTTCTAACCTATCTTTTCGTAAGCGGACATTGCCGGGAGTCTTCCTCCACGACAAACAACACGCTGTAAGCTTCCGATCCGACATTTGCGCGAAGCAAAACAACGGGATCTTTCTAACCTAGCTTTTCGTAAGCGGACATTGCCGGGAGTCTTCCTCCACGACAAACAACACGCTGTAAGCTTCCGATCCGACATTTGCTCGAAGCAAAACAACGGGATCTTTCTAACCTAGCTTTTCGTAAGCGGACATTGCCGGGAGTCTTCCTCCACGACAAACAACACGCTGTAAGCTTCCGATCCGACATTTGCTCGAAGCAAAACAACGGGATCTTTCTAACCTAGCTTTTCGTAAGCGGACATTGCTGGGAGTCTTTCTCCACGACAAACAACACGCTGTAAGCACAAAACAAAACAATTCGATCACTCTAGCGCTGCTGGAATTTGTTCTTTTGTTGCACTTTCACACTCTTTCCCGTCAATAATTGCCCATGCACAAACAGTTTTCCGCACGCATGCTCCAGCGGGAGTTACGTCCCCGAAAAATATCACACCGAACTTCCACTTTTCTCCTATGGGTTTTGTGTTTCCCTCACTTGTTCACTAATGCATGCACATTGAAGGGTGATTCCTCCCAGCAAAAATATAGGTTCCATTTCCTCAATCAAACGAAAAAACTGGCAGGAATTCGCCAATGTGGAGTTTCGTATTTCACTGGGAAGGAATCACCCCTCACGTGCAGCACACACAACTTACCCAGGCTGACGTCGGTTCACAAGTGGCAAGAGTGAACGCGGTTGGGTGACGCCTGGAGTTGTTGCTACGCAAGCAGGGATGCTAACATTGTCTGCTTGACAGTTCGCATCACATTCAAATGCTCTATATCGCCTGCTGTGATCAATCTCCTTTCCACAGCTTTATGCAGTACATCTTATATCTCACAACTCCCTTGTCTGAGCATCTCGGGAGCCTGTTTTTCAGGCCAGCTTCGGAAATCCGTCTAGATCTGGGACCTTACCTACGCTAAGGGACTTTGCTATCCCCTTACCTTACCTTACCGGTCAGACTAAGGCCGGGGTGGCCTCTGCTGTACATAGTAGCCGCCTCCATTCCACTCGGTCCATGGCTGTTTGTCTCCAGTTCTGCACTCTGCGTAGGGTCCGCAGATCGTCCTCCACTTGGTCGACCCACCTGGCTCGCTGCGCTCCACGTCTTCTTGTACCGGTCGGATGACTCTCGAGAACCATTTTAGTTGGGTTGCTATCCGACATCCTGATGACGTGACCCGCCCACCGTAGCCTCCCGATTTTCGCGGTATGGACGATGGTTGGTTCTCCCAGCAGCTGATGCAGCTCGTGGTTCATTCGCCTTCTCCAAGTCCCGTTTTCCATCTGCACTCCGCCGTAGATGGTACGCAATACCTTCGAAAACTCCAAGGGCGCATTGGTCCTCTGCACGTAGGGTCCATGTTTCGTGCCCATAGAGGACGACCGGTCTAATCAGGCTTAGGGACAAAACGTCGAAAGACAAAACGTCGAATGCCAAAACGTCGAATGCCAAAAGGTCGAATGCCAAAAGGTCGAATGCCAAAACGTCGAAAGGGACAAAACGTCGAAAGGACAAAACGTTGAAAACGTCGAAAACGAGTAATCCAAGCAAATAGTGAGTTCTTTATTCTTTCAAAGGATACTCATTCTTTCACTTGTACCAGCCAACTAGTTTACAGGGGTGCCTTCCTGTGACTCCCTGAAACAACACCTTAGGGTCGGCATGTGTCTTGACTAGTTCCTCGCGGGTAGGGAATATTAGCACTGTCTTTATCCATTCAGAACCATTGCTAACTTTTTCGGTGTCTCTTCTACTGGCACCCAGTGTTGTATTTGAACTGAACGCGAGCCAAAAATGAACTGAGCTTGGATGTGCCATCAAATCCTATGTCCGTCATGACCTGACCATGGTCCTGCTCTATTTAGGACTTTGTGACGCATTTGCATACATGCGTTGTTGCGCGAAAATATGCACCACAATGAAGTGGGACATTGTGGCATCGGGCATTAAGATTCTGCACCAAAATCCGGATTTTCCGCAATCCACGGTGATCGAACCGGTTCCCCCTCTCGGTAGAGAGTGGGTTCAGTGAATCGAATCAGCCCAAGATTGCTAGAATTGGTGAAAAATGGCAGAAACATGACCATTTCAGTTTACCAGGTACCAGGGTACCATGTTGGCATTCTGTGCGTTCCAAATTTTGAACTGAAAAATGTTCAAATATGTTTGATCGCAGTGTGCCGTATTAGAACTTCAACGCAAATTGAACGCGTTCATATGCAACACAGCGAGTGGAACACTGTCAGTCAGTGGCACCTACTCCAATTTTTCAGCATCACGTCACAACTTCATTCAGCGATGGTGGCCTATAGCTATCATCGGCCGGATCTCTGGCACTTTTAGGGTGGTGATGGGGATTATCGGGCGATTGGTTTATGGCACGACTTGCCGATACTTTTCATTCCAACGTAAGCGGTGGAAGGGAATGCCTTTCTCATTCAGAATCAAATTTGTACCTAAAATAGCTGTCCTTCGCTGCAATTCGTCCGATATTAACAGGATATGGTACTAATACAACAATGCTAAGTATCCTCATAATAATCTTCACTCAGCTGGTGGGTTCAACTCTGGTCTGAAACATCATAGAGTGCAAAATGAGTCACTGACCTTCAGCGCTCGGGCAGTGTCCCGAGATAACGAGACAATGTTCGTGGATCCCAGTTAATCAGTTTATCATCCTGGCATCTTGGTGGATCTACTGTATCGCCACCCCTCTCAGAATACCAACAGGATCGATTTAAATTCACACAAAATCTAAAAAAAAATCCACACTGAACTGCGCACTTACACACTTTTCGACGTTTTGTCCTTTCGACGTTTTGTCTCTTCAACGTTTTGTCCTTTCGACGTTTTGGCATTCGACGTTTTGGCATTCGACGTTTTGTCTTTCGACGTTTTGTCACCCATTCGTCTAATCAACGTTCTGTAGATGGTTAACTTCGTGTTACGGCGAACTTTATTCGATCGTAGAGTTCTGCGGAGTCCAAAGTAGGCACGATTTCCTGCCACAATGCGCCTCTGAATTTCTCTGCTTGTGTCGTTGTCGGCGGTCACCAGTGAGCCCAAGTACACGAATTCTTCAACCGCCTCGATTTCATCACCGTCGATATGAATTCGGGGTGGCGGGCGCGGTGATTCCTCCCTGGAGCCCTTTGCCATCATGTACTTTGTCTTCGACACATTAATGACTAATCCGATTCGCCTGGCTTCACTCTTAAGTCGGATGTACGTTTCCGCCATTGTCTCAAATTTACGAGCAATAATATCAATATCATCGGCGAAACCAAGCAGCTGAACGGACTTCGTGAAAATCGTCCCACTCGTGTTTATCCCCGCTCTTCTTATTACACCCTCCAAAGCAATGTTGAACAGCAAGCACGAAAGACCATCACCTTGCCGTAACCCTCTGCGAGATTCGAAGGGACTCGAGAGTGTCCCTGATACTCGAACTACGCACATCACTCGATCCATCGTCGCCTTGATCAACCGTATCAGTTTATCCGGGAATCCGTATTCGTGAATAATCTGCCATAGCTGTTCTCGATCGATTGTATCATACGCCGCTTTGAAATCGATGAACAAGTGATGTGTGGGCACGTTGTATTCGCGGCATTTCTGCAACACCTGGCGGATGGCGAACATCTGGTCCGTTGTAGCGCGTTCCAGCCTAATATTGCCCCACGAACTCTCTTGCAATCGGTGATAGACGGCGGCATAAAATTTGAGAGAGTATCTTGTAGGCAGCGCTCAGTAGTGTGATCGCGCGGTAGTTCCCGCAATCCAACTTGTCGCCCTTTTTGTAGATGGGACACACGATACCTTCCATCCATTCCTCCGGTAATACTTCCTCCTCCCAAAAGTTTTTCGTCCTGTGCACATACTCCTAGATCTGTTACCACGCCACCTTCGGTACTTGCAACGTCGCCATTGAGGTGCTCATCGTAATGCTGCCGCCACCTCTCGACCATCTCTCGCTCGCTCGTGAGAATATTCCCGTGATTATCTCGGCACATGTCGGCTTGTGGCACAAAGCCTCTGCGCGAGCGGTTCAGCTTCTCGTAGAACTTTCGTGTGTCCTTAGCGCGGTACAGCTCTTCCATCGCTTCTCGTTCTTCCTGCTGGCGCTTCTTCATCCGGAAGACTGAATTCTGCCTGTTCCGCGTCTGTTTGTAACGTGCCTCATTCGCTCTCGTACGGTGTTGCAGCATTCTCGCCCATGCTGCATTCTTCTCGTTTTTCAACTGTTCACATTTGCCGTCGTACCAGTCGTTTCTGTGATTCGGAGTCGCGAAGCCTAGTGCTGTAGCCGAGGTACTACCTATGGCAGATCGGATGCCCCTCCAGCCATCTTCAAGTGTAGCTGCGCCAAGCTGCTCTTCCGTTGGTAGGGCCACTGCTAACTGCTGCGCGTAGTCTTGAGCCACTTCTACGTTACGAAATTGCTCGATGTTGAGCCGCGGCGTTCGACTTCGACGCGTGGTGATAACTGTTGAAAGTTTTGAGCGCATGCATACAGCGACTAAGTAGTGATCCGAATCTATATTCGCACTGCAGTATGTGCGGACATTGGTTATATCCGAGAAGAATTTACCGTCAATTAGAACGTTGTCGATTTGATTTTCTGTTTGTTGGTCGGGTGATCTCCAAGTGGCTTTGTGGATATCTTTGCGGAGAAGAAGGTGCTTCGGACTACCATACCACGGGAGGCTGCAAAGTTTACGCATCGCTGGCCGTTATCATTCGATACGGCGTGCAGGCTATTTCGCCCGATTACCGGTCTGTACATTTCCTCCCTTCCTACCTGCGCGTTCATGTCACCGACATTGATTTTCACGTCACGCGGCGAGCAACCATCGTATGTTTGCTCTAACTGCGTGTAGAACGCTTCTTTTTCGTCATCAGGTCTCCCTTCGTGTGGGCTGTGGACGTTGATGATGCTGTAGTTGAAGAAACGGCCCTTAACTTTTAACATGCACATCCTTGTGTTGATCGGCTGCCACCTGATCACATGTTGTCGCATCTTGCCCAACACTATAAATCCTGTTCCCAGTTCATTGGTGGTGCCACAGTTTTGGTAGAAAGAAGCCGCTCGATGCCCGCATTTCCACACTTTCTGTCCAGTCCAACAAAGTTTCTGCAACGCCACGATGTCGAAGTTGCGGGGATGTAGTTCGTCGTAGATTATCCTGTCACATCCTGCGAAACCCAGTGACTTGCAATTCCATGTTCCAAGTTTCCAATCGTAGTCCTTATTTCGTCGCGTGGTCTTTGCCGATTGTATCGAGTCGTATTTTCTCCTATGTTATTCGCAATGGGGATTTTTACGGGTGGCTTATTGGGCCTACGCCAACACTCCTGTCTCGCCGGAGGACCATCGTGTCAGTTCTGTTCAACGTCCCAACCAACACTGGGACGACCACGCTGATGGGGCTACCACCTTGGATTTAGCTGGGCGTGGTGCAGCGTTTCTTATTCAGCCGCTGGATGCCAGAACAGACGCTGTTTGAGCCGCACCGCCTTGGTAAGCAGACGCTCGGGGCGTACCTCCTCAATCTAGCTGAAGTCAGAAGGACAACAGTGCCCAGGCTGCACTACCAGATAAGCACACAACTCTTAGCTGGCGATCTTTGTCATCGCTTGACCCGTGGAAGCATGAGGTAGGAACTTGTGAGGACCAGAGCTATGTTGGACGCTCTCCTTATCGACTCACCGTTTCGCAGATTTGATTATTACTATAGGTGAATGGTGTCAAGATATGTTTGCATCAAACATTCTTCTAGAAGCTTTGGCGGCTTAGCGGCTTAGCTCACCGAAAGTCTTTTGATTTTGCAATGAAAAGAAGCAACTTCCGGCTTTTCGTGCTTGCAATTAAGGTTTTCTGGTGGTATTATTACCAGCAGTTGTTTCCAAAGAGATTGAGACATAATGAAGGCGCATGGTTGTTGATGTTTACGCTATCAATGTTAGGGGTCATTGAAGAAAAAACGACCATCGTTTAGCGGGGAGGGTGTGACACTCCATGTATTGAGTATACGAAAAAAGCAGAACAGAGAGGAGAAAAGGAGTCGGAAAGCCCAAACAATAATGAATGGACGTAATTTTTTAATGTTTTCATGAAGTGTCATCTTACCCCATGATATATGGCCGTTTTTCACCACTTCCGTTTTACGAACCAGTTTTTAAAATCGCTAAAAATCAATGGAAATGCATTAGTTTCGTGAATGTTTCAGCTGAACTATCAAGCAAATATTATCTAGTTGCTGTTAACATTTTGAAAGCCTGGAGACTATTTGTCATTGAAAACAATGAAAGTTTTAAAAAATGCCATCTTACCTCACTTTCCTCGATCGATCTTTGGAAGTGTGCTGGAGAACGGTGTGTGGAGGCGAGTGACGAATAACTAGCTCGCATTGCTCTACGGTGAACTCAGCATCCAGAAGGTGATCAAAGCCGGAGGATACGATGGCCGGGGCATGTTGCAAGAATGCCGGCCAGCAACCCTGCAAAATTAGTATTTGCTACCAATTCAGTTGGCACAAGAAGCCTAGGAGCTCAGAGGACACCATAGGTGGGCCAGGTTAAGTGTGATCTTGCTAGTATTGGGCTTGACCTAATATGGAGAAGGGTAACCATACACAAAGTATTCTGGCGTACTATTGTTGACTATGTGTTATCGTAATTGTGATAGGGGTATTAAGAGCATAATGGACACCCTAAGCAAATGAGTATGTTAGGCCTGTATAACAGACAAAAACTTAACATAATATCAGTTGGCTTACAACTTTAACTTGTTTCCTACGTATTTCAATCATTTACAGCTGGTAGAATGTCATTATTGTGAAGAAACAATGAATTGAAAACCGTGAGTTTTTTGGGGCTGGCAGGAAAGGTACGGGGCGAAATGGACACCCATCGGGGCATAATGGACATCCCTGCATATTTTATGCTGTATCTTTGAGAATATCGACCAGTTAAGTAATTTGCCAACGGAGATCAATACCACAGATATAATACTCCATCTTAGATGAGTTTACGTAACTTCAAAGTTAATTGAATAAATTTTAGGCTAAAATAATCGGATTGATTTTTTCAAACTCTCTAAAACCCCTAACAGTATGCAACGTGCGTACATCCATTCATAATTGCCAGTGTTCATTTCGCCCCGAATAGACTACAACATTGAAATTGCTATTTTCAGTGTGTTCTGATATAAATATAATACTTCATCCATTGCTAAATCTACGTATACATCTACATGAGCTAACAATACACTTGGTTGTATGGTGGACACACTTAATCACTCGTAATACCTTATTTGCTGCTGCTTCGAAATTATAAGAAATCCACCATATGAAAAACATACTTCAATTTCAATGATATTTTGGTTATTTTGAAGGAGTATAAATGGTACTTTTGAAAAGTAGAACAATGACTTGTTCCTTTACACTTTAGCATTGAAAGATTTACATAAAAGTCAACGGTTTCGGCGTCCATTTCGCCCCGGGTGTCCATTATGCCCCTAATCCCCCTATAGCGCAAATAAGTGTATGCAATGTATCTGTCGATCTCTTAAATTTCTTTTTTTTTTTATTTACCAAGAATAAAACAAACCTGCATCCGCCCCTGTACTCCACTTGACGGTGTTCATCCGCTGACGGCTGATCTTCGATTCGAGTAGGTATCAACACTACATTGCGCAGATTTTCGACGGTCACCGTCATCAATGCATCGACGCGACGGACGGCGGCATCATCATCGGCCATAATGATCGGCCGCACAATGATCGGCGTGTTGTGTCGCGAACCGGTTTGCGCTCGATGATATTGATTGTTTTGCTGCCAACCTTTCAGCGATCGAGCGGTTTTTTTTTTCGGACGGTCACCTATCCAATGTCCGTCCATAGGTGCCTGCCTATCATTGCATTGCCTCGTGGCTTGGCTTTTCGGACGACGGCCGTCCAAAAACTTTCAAACGGTCAACCGGTTTGCCTGTGCTGCATATGGCCCAAAGGCGCAGCGTACGGGGACTGTCTTTCACCACGAAGATCTATGTGCTGTTCGGTGGTCACACAATCGCCGGTGGTGGGCTGGGTTCGCGGAGTTTTGCTTTTAGTTTGAAGTCACAATACATACAACTGGAAGCTGACTATTTTGCACACATTATGGATAATTGTTGCGTTGCATTCGCCCTGCCTTGCAGTAATGTATACTTGCGGTCAATGAGCGGGATAGTCAAGTCACGGCAAAAATGATTTAATATAACATGTTAATAACATGGTATGCCTTCTTCGAGGGGGTGTGTAACTTTCATATTTTCGGACATCGAGTTATACAATGAAAACGGTTTCATGTCAGATTTTTGAACTTGCTTTTGGGTTTATTAAGTGTAGATGGGATGTTCTTCATTGTGTTCCCCAACATCGGCCGAGTCATCCTCTGGTTTCTAATATGGTAATTTGCTGACGCAATCGCTTATAGTAATGACTTCAAGATTACTGATCGTCGAAGCTAAGACTAGAACGTAGAGATCAAACTTCGGCATCAACGAATCTAATGAAGCCATGTATCTTACACATACCCTGATCCGTATCGAATTTACAACGATATATTTTGGTTGTTCCATTGGTATAATTGCATTGCTCATTGAAAGTAACCTGTTTCATTGAATAAGTCGGCAGTGTTGATTCGTATGCATAATGCAGACATGCTGAGTGCGCGCGAGTACACGTTATATCATAGCACTAAGAAAATGCTCACGCTCAACTTTTGGTTGTTTCGGAGGAATTGTTTTGCACTATGGGATTTTTTGTCGAAAATAAATAAAAAAAATCGGATCTGTAAGGATCCAAGGTAAAAAAAATCCTTCACTACCTTGACGATATACCTGCCACACTACTTCCTAGACGAATCCTCCTGGTGTTTTAGGTTTCGCCTTCTAGCATATAGGGGAACTGCGGCCATAACGCCCATAGGGGGCAAGTTGCGCCACCCTTGTTTTAGGCAAACCACGTTAATTTCAGTACTTTTTTCAATTGCAATCCCTAAAATAAGAATAAAAATGCTTCTTGACATTTGAGTTTACATATTTTTACTAAAAAAAATGTACAAAAACTTCGAAATAGTAGTTTACGCAACAAGGTGCAGAATGATGATTTTTACAGCACGAGTCGTACATTTATCCAACGAGGCTTGCCGAGTTGGATAATTACGACGAGTGCTGTAAAAATCAGTGTCTCAGGCCTCCGGCAGACTGAGTGTCCTCTGATGTACATAGGAGTCGTCTACATACTGCCAAGTGTCCGCAAATGGTCCTCCACTTGATCGACTCATCTAGCTCGCTGCTGATCACGTCTTCTTGTACCGGTCGGATGGCTTTCGAGAACCATTTTTAGCGGGTTGTTATCTGACATCCTGATGACGTGACCCGCCCACTGTAGCCTCGAGATTTTCGTGGTGTGAACGATGGTTGGTTCTCTCAGCAGCTGATGCAGCTCGTGGTTCATTCGCCTTCTCCATGTCCCGTTTTCCATCTGCACTCCGCCGTAGATGGTACGCAACACCTTCTGTTCGAAAACTCCAAGGGCGCGTTGGTCCTCTGCACGTAGGGTCCATGTTTCGTGCCCATAGAGGACGACCGGTCTAATCAGCGTTTTGTAGATAGTTAACTTCGTGTTATGGCGAACTTTATTCGATCGTAGAGTTTTGCGGAGTCCAAAGTAAGCACGACTTCCTGCCACAATGCGCCTCTGAATTTCTCTGCTGGTGTCATTGTCGGCGGTCACCAGTGAGCCCAATTACACGAATTCTTCAACCGCCTCGATTTCATCACCGTCGATAGAAATTCGGGGTGGCGGGCGCGGTGATTCCTCCCTGGAGCCCTTTGCCATTATGTACTTTGTCTTCGACACATTAATGACTAATCCGATTCGCCTGCCTTCATTCTTTAGTCGGATGTACGTTTCCGCCATCGTCTCAAATTTACGAGCAATAATATCAATATCATCAGCGAAACCAAGCAGCTGAACGGACTTCGTGAAAATCGTACCACTCGTGTTAATCCCCGCTCTCCTTATTAAACCCTCTAACGCAATGTTGAACAGCAAACACGAAAGACTGTAACCCTCTGCGAGATTCGAAGGGACTCGAGAGTGTCCCTGATAGTCGAACTACGCACATCACTCGATCCATCGTCGCCTTGATCAATCGTATCAGTTTATCCGGGAATCCGTATTCGTGCAAAATCTGCCATAGCTGTTCTCGATCGATTGTATCATACGCCGATTTGAAATCGATGAACAAGTCATGTGTGAGCACGTTGTATTCGCGGCATTTCTGCAACACCTGGCGGATGGCGAACATCTGGTCCGTTGGAGCGCGTTCACCCATAAATCTAGCCTGATATTGCCCCACGAACTCTCTTGCAATCGGTGATAGACGGCGGCATAAAATTTGAGAGAGTGTCTTGTAGGCAGCGCTCAGTAGTGTGATCGCGCGGTAGTTCCCGCAATCCAACTTGTCGCCCTTTTTGTAGATCGGACACACGATACCTTCCATCCATTCCTCCGGTAATACTTCCTCCTCCCAAATCTTGGTAATGACCCAGTGTAGTGCTCTCACCAGTGCTTCTCCACCGTATTTAAGAAGCTCGCTTGGTAGTTGATCTGCTCCAGCGGCTTTGTTGTTTTTCAACCGACCAACCTCTTCCTTAATCTCTTGGAGGTCAGGGGCCGAAAGTTTTTCGTCCTGTGCACATACTCCTAGATCTGTTACCACGCCACCTTCGGTACTTGCAACGTCGCCATCGTAATGCTGTCGCCACGTCTCGATTACCTCACGTTCGCTCGTGAGAATATTCCCCTAATTATCTCGGAACATGTCGGCTTGTGGCACAAAGCCTCTGCGCGAGCGGTTCAGCTTCTCGTAGAACTTTCGTGTGTCCTTAGCGCGGTACAGCTCTTCCATCGCTTCGCGATCTCGTTCTTCCTGCTGGCGCTTCTTCATCCGGAAGACTGAGTTCTGCCTGTTCCGCGTCTATTTGTAACGTGCCTCATTCGCTCTCGTACGGTGTTGTAGCATTCTCGCCCATGCTGCATTCTTCTCGTTTTTCAACTGTTCACATTCGCCGTCGTACCAGTTTTTTCTGTGATTCGGAGTCGCGAAACCTAGTGCTGAAACCGAGGTACTACCTATGGCGGATCGGATGTCCCTCCAGCCATCTTCAAGTGTAGCTGCGCCAAGCTGCTCTTCCGCTGGTAGGGCCACTGCTAACTGCTGCGCGTAGTCTTGAGCCACTTCTACGTTACGAAGTTGCTCGATGTTGAGCCGCGGCGTTCGACTTGGACGCGTGGTGATAACTGTCGAAAGTTTTGAGCGCATGCATACAGCGACTTAGTAGTGATCCGAACCTATATTCGCACTGCGGTATGTGCGGACGTTGGTTATATCTGAGAAGAATTTACCGTCGATTAGAACGTGGTCGATTTGGTTTTCTGTTTGATGGTCGGGTGATCTCCAGGTGGCTTTGAGGATATCTTTGCGGGGGAAGAAGGTGCTTCGGACTACCATACCACGGGAGGCTGCAAAGTTTACGCATCGCTGGCCGTTATCATTCGATACGGCGTGCAGGCTGTTTCGCCCAATTACCGGTCTGTACATTTCCTCCCTTCCTACCTGCGCGTTCATGTCGCCGACCACGATTTTCACGTCACGCGGCGAGCAACCATCGTATGTTTGCTCTAACTGCGCGTAGAACGCTTCTTTCTCGTCATCGGGTCTTCCTTCGTGTGGGCTGTGGACGTTGATGATGCTGTAGTTGAAGAAACGGCCCTTAACTCTCAACATGCACATCCTTGCGTTGATCGGCTGCCACCCGATCACACGTTGTCGCATCTTGGCCAACACTATGAATCCTGTTCCCAGTTCATTGGTGGTGCCACAGCTTTGGTAGAAGATAGCCGCTCGATGCCCGCTTTCCCACACTTTCTGTCCAGTCCAACAAAGTTCCTGCAACGCCACGATGTCAAAGTTGCGGGGATGGTGTTCGTCGTAGATCATCCTGTCACATCCTGCGAAACCTAGTGACTTGCAATTCCATGTTCCATGTTTCCAATCGTAGTCCTTATTTCGTCACGTGGGTCTTTGCCGATTGTATCGAGTCGTATTTTCTCCTATTCGCAATGGGGATTTTTACGGGTGGCTTATTGGGCCTACGCCAACACTCCTGTCTCGCCGGAGGGCCATCGTGGAAGTTCTGTTTAACGTCCCAACCAACACTGGGGCGACCACGCTGATGGGGCTACCACCTTGGATCTAGCAGGGCGTGGTGCAACGTTTCTTACTCAGCCACTGGATACCAGAACAGACGCTGTTTGAGCCGCACCTCCTTGGTGAACAGACACTCTGATTGTACCTCCTCAATCTAGCTGAAGTCAGAAGGACAACAGTGCCCAGGCTGCACTACCAGCTAAGCACACAACTCTTAGCTGGCGGTCTTTGTCATCGCTTGACCCGTGGAAGCATGAGGTAGGAACTTGTGAGGACCAGAGCTATATTGGACGCTCTCCTTATCGACCCACCGTTTTGCAGCCCAGCATCGGCATACTTCATCAAAAATCTAAACGCCTACGAGTTTGCAAACGATTTTCCTCATACTGCTGTTTCTATTAAGTACCACCACTACGTAGATGAACTTTGAGTGAACAAAGCGATTGAAAACAACTAACGCTAGTACATTCGAAGGGTGGATTTACTCTCCGGTGTTTTCTATCTAATTCATTCGAAGTTCTGCACGAAATCGGAGAAAATGGGGACCAGAGCCCAAAAACCTAGATCTAGAGCGCGCAAAGCAATCGGAGTCCGTACTTTGCAAGAAATGGGTGTCGTTAGAGGATTTGTTTTTATATGCCTTTGGTTCAAGAGAAGATTTTCAATATGTACTGAGAGGAACCGAAAGGAACGAGAATGTACCAGATGATATAAACGAATGATGGCGGCAATGGACAAGTTTCTTCGAGCAGCTAAATCAATTTCGTATACCAAGGTGTTACTTCCGATCTCCATTCCCGAAGAACCTCGAAAATCTTCAACTATTTGTTTTTGTTAACGCCAGTGAAGCAGCGTATGTCATAACGAATAAAATGCATTTCATGAGGTCGCCTTATGACGCAGAATCGACTCAGAGCTTGGCGTTTACTCTTATTTTGCACCCAAGTAACAAATCAAAATCATTAATAAGTATGCCAGTTGATTAAATGTGCTACGAAGGCGTCGACAGTTGTACAAGAGTATATGTTGAACATAACGGCGAATAAATATTTCATGCAGTGGAAACTGCACGTTTGTTAAACATATTTCTGCTCATTGAATAACCAATGGTATAAAAGTTTAAAGACAGTTGCTTATGTATTCACATCATTTGTCTAATAGTGCTCTAATAATGATAGAATACAAGCAGCTTCCGACGTATTAGATGCCGTTATTCCACATATGATATTCAATGGAACAAGTAGCTTATTTAAAGTTCAAAAACTATTGCTTGATCATTTTATTCAACAACACTGATATAGCTTAACAACAAGATGTTATCATGTTTCTTTAATACAAATGTTACGCTTTTATTTAAGCAACGTTGATTAGCAGTGGTACTGTATCACTTAATTATCGTTGTTCGCCCTGCTCCTATTTGTAATTCGATTGCTGATTAGGAGCCTAAGAAAAGCATCCGCAGCTACAAGCTTGAAGACCAAACTTCGTGCAGTTGCTCAAAATATCACACTTTTAAAAACATTCTGACTCACCTTTTGCACTACACGTTCCAACGACAGCAAATTCGGCAACAAAAACACCAGAAAATGCTGCTGAAGTGCATCCTGGGCGGCTCCTCTGTTGTGTATTGACAATCTACTCTACCCACTTTGGTGCCACCGGTCAAACCAGGCTCAGCTTCTTTATGTTCATATTTTAAGCTGGAGTGGAAATATACACAAGTTTTACACATTCTCCTCCCGACACAAAAAAGGGGCAGTGAAAATAAATAAAGTGTGAACCCAAAGGTCTAGAGCTCGAGTCTTTCCATTGATGTGATTTGTTCCATAAAATGTAATAAAATAAAGATGTTGGGGGTACATAATCAGAGAGAGATATTCCAGACACAAATGCATAAATGTAGACAGTTATATCATTTTCCCATTTTATTGTTACAATGATATTGAAGAAACGTTTCACGGTGTGTCTCAAACCGTTATTAACAAAATAAAATACCCATCTAATGTGTCTTTCGGGTTGGGTTCAAACACTCGGGTTAGGATGGTACTTACTATTTATTCGTGCTGATGTTGTTGGCTCGAGGAGTGAGCAATAAAAGAGAGTTATACAATGGTTGATTGGTCTTTTATACCATTTACAATAGCATGGTTAGGGGATCGTCAGCTTTGACCTTTGTCAAGCCTTCCTATATGCATTCGATATTATTTCGATGTTTACAAGGTTTTCATCTAGGTATACTACAATTTCCCCTTTTTTGAATCTAAGCTACAATTTAACAAAAATCAAAAATCTTCGAATCTAAATCTAACAGGAGGTTTGCTCTCTCTGGTTGATCTTCTGAGCATAATATCGTCACTCATAGACTCACTTCTTCTTTTCAAATATTTAGGTGTAGGCACCTGAGCTTCGCCTTCTGACTCACTACGCCTACGCTTAATTCTAGGCTGGTTTACAATTCTTTCTGGAATTTTAGTCAAATTTGGTTTTACAAAAGAACTTGGACGCCGCAACTGATTTACATGGACTATTCTGATATTTCCATTCTCGATAAACCTAATCTTACACAAAAATTTCCCTATCTTCTCTACAACTGCAACTGGAATCCACCTAACTATTTCCTTCAAATGGTTCCTGTACATTACTCTTTCCCCTTTTTTAAATTGTTTCTCGGGAAAAACTTCATCAGTTGCGTCCTTACTGCAGCTTACATCGTACACAATTGTCTCGTTTTTAGAATCATCAAATCTTACCTGTCTGGTATTACGGTTTGATTGTTCAACCGGGGAATTGGCTTTCGGGTTGATCACAGTTAACACTGTACGAGGTCTGTAACGCAAAATCAATTCACTGGGTGACAAGGATGTGACGGTTGTTGGAGTACTATTATACCAAGCGAGTATTTCATTTAACTTCCGCGACAAAGTTCTAGAATTCAATTGTTGATCCAACAGACGTTTTTTCAAGAAACTTTTTACAGTTTGTACCCCTCGCTCAGCTGTACCATTGGACTGAGGATGATACACTGGCGATTTAGTCACTTTTACGTTTCGCGTCTCCCAGTGGTTCACAAATTCAAACGAATTGAACGGAGGTCCGTTGTCGGACACTATCTCCTTAGGCAGTCCAAAAAACTTGAAAAATTCTTCTAACTTTTCGTTAACATGATCAGCATTAGTACTCGTCATCAACTTTGCTTCGATGAGCTTAGAAAAAGAATCTACTATAATCAAAAAGGTTTTACCCTCGAACGCAAAGAAATCAATGTGGATCCTGTCCATCGGACAACTCGTTTTTGGCCACTTTGAAGTAACCGTTTCAGTTGGAACATTCCGCCTCTGATCACAAATCTCACAATTCTTGAAGTAATTTTCAATGTCGCTTTGCATGTTTTTCCACCAGAACAAACTTCTACCTAGCATTTTACCGCGCACGATTCCATCATGATTCGAGTGTAACATTTTCAAGACGATTGACTGTAGCAACTCCGGTATTACTACACGATCACCGTAAAACAAACATCCGTCTTGGGAATTCAGTGAATTCCGAAGATTATAATAATATTTAAGATGTTCCGGTATAGTACGCGGCCATCCGCACATCACGAATCCGTAGACTTGAGAAAGGATTTTATCTTTCGCGGTAAAATCTGCAACGTCACGCGTTTTCAACGGCAGATCTGGATAGTTTTCCAGTCTGTTTATCGACAATTCTTCAATTTCCGTATTTCCCGGAACCGGTAACCTCGATAACGCGTCCGCGTTTGCCAAACACCGATTTGGCCTATACTCAAATTCGTATTCGTACATGGACAAAATAACCGCCCATCTCTGTAGACGCGATGTCGCTACAATCGCCGTACCCTTACGTGGGTGGTAAATTTCTCTCAACGCCTCGCAATCGGAAATAAGCTTGAACTTATGACCGTAAATGTATTTGTGAAACCGTTTCACTGCGAAAATGATCGCCAAACCTTCCCGATGAAGTTGCGAATAGTTCTTTTCCGCCGAAGACAACGTACACGACGCAAATAAGACTGGCTTTTCTTCGCCATCAACGATATGCGACAAGACTGCTCCCACACCGTATGGGCTAGCATCTGCCGCGACGACAATAGGTTTCCACGGATCGTACAACTGTAACACGTTATTATTCAAAATTAATTGCTTGCTATTCGCGAAACTGTCCTCACATTCCTGAGTCCACATAA
This sequence comes from Aedes albopictus, assembly GCF_035046485.1. Classification (NCBI taxonomy): domain Eukaryota; kingdom Metazoa; phylum Arthropoda; class Insecta; order Diptera; family Culicidae; genus Aedes; species Aedes albopictus. The sequence goes on from NC_085137.1 coordinate 446,675,578, forward strand.
AACGTTCGTCTTTCCGTAACAACCGATACAAAACTCGCAATTCCGATGATATATTCGGTATGAACTTTGCGTAATAGTTCAACAATCCGAGATACGACTGCAACTCAGTCACGTTTTTCGGCGCTGGCGCGTTCACAATCGCGTCGACTTTGTCTTTGTTCGGTCTTAACCCGTCTTCGGAAATCGTATGACCTAAATAATCCACGGAGGCCTCGAAAAATCTACTTTTATCAACGTTAATCTTCACATTGTAGTGGTTCAAACGCGCTAAAACGACATCCAAAATTGCCCTACATTTCTCGTAGCTGTCGGCTCCAATGAGCGCATCGTCTAAATAACATCCACAGCCCTCAATATCCCCCAAGATCTGATCCATTATACTCTGAAAAATCGATGGCGCACTCGCCACTCCAAAAGGCAATCTCAAATACTGGAACAATCCAATGTGAGTGTTGATTGTTAAGTACTGCTGAGAGTTCTCTGAGACTCTGAGCTGTTGATATGCACCCCGAAGGTCAATCACACAAAACACTTTACAATTCGCTAATTTTGCTAAAATATCATCTATCCTCGGCAACGGATAGTGCTCTGAGCGTAAAAACGGATTGATTGTGACCTTACAATCAATACATAACCTTAATTTGCCATTTGCCTTTGGTACTACAACAATCGGAGAGGCCCATCGACTGTGTTGCACTCTCTTCAAAATATTCTCTTCACAGAGACGATTCAGCTCAGCTTCGATCGCTGGACGCTGTTGAAACGGAGGAGAGTATGCCGCATGGAAAATAGGAGTCACATTGCTCTCAATAACGATCTCGGCTTCAAATTCGCGAATGGGAGAATTGATATTCGATACTGTATTGGGGTATTTAACGCGTATTGAATCAAAAATTGAACGATCAAAAGAGTTTATACTCACATTACCTTGTTTAATCGATGTTCTCCAGCCCGGCCATAGTACGTCCATCCAGGTCCGTCCAAGAAGAGGTCTGAAGGATTTTTCGCTCTCGATCACCACAAGCACTAATTTTTTGCTCGGACCACTTCTATCCTTAGCCACCTGTGCACTGATTCCACCGATAATATTTAACCCTTCACCGGTCACGGTTGAAAAATCATTCCTCACACCAAACAACGGTAAATGAGACAATTGCTTCCGATACAAGCCACTACTAATTACTGTCGCACAAGCACCACTATCAACTTCAAATTCTATAGCCTGGCCCTCAACAAACAAGGTTTCACTCATCACACCACTACGCTCTAGTAAAAACGACTTATCTTGGAGAGAATTCAGCTGCATCCGCAAGTTAGCCAGATCCAAGGCCAACTCATCTCCGGAACCTACCGTCCCCACGGTCTGGTTCTTCCGGGGCTCCTGACTCGAACTACGATTCGGCTTCGACGCTTTAGAAAAACACATGCTCGCTGCATGGCCCTGTTTTCCACAGGAATAGCACTTCCAGTTCTTCGCAGGACACTTCCCAGGCTCGTGTTCACGACCGCACTTATCACACAGCTTTCTTCTTCCGGATTGATTCTTCTTGTCATCATGGAACCGCGATCGACTTTTGCTTCTCGCGCGCCACGGTTTGTTCGACCTCACCACGTGAGCACTAAAGTTACCTTCGCGCACTTTGTTGTCCTTTTCGGCTAACTCCCACGTCAATGCCTCTTCAACCGCCTTGTCAAAGGACACGTTTTTCTGTTTCAGTAGGTGTGTACGCAGCCTACCGTCGAAGATCCCGAACACAAATCTGTCCCGCAACGCTTCTTGCAAAAAGTCACCATACTCACACTTTTCTACCAACGCTTTCAATTCCACTACATATTCGGTCACCGATTGCCCAGCTTTCTGGTCGGCTTGGTGAAAACGATACCGTTCGGACACTTTGTTCACTTCTGGCCTGAAATGCCTTTTCAAGGTCATTACAAGCTCATCGTACCGTTTTGCACTCGGGTTCACTGGTTGTAGCAATTTTTTCAGGATCGCATATGTATCCATCCCCAAATGGGTCAGCAAAAATGCCACTTTTCTCTCTTCTGGCACATCGTGAAGGAGAAAATGCTGGATCATTCGTTCTTCGTACACTTCGAAATCATCACCCGCGAAGTAATTCTCGAATGTACCGAAATTGCACGTTTTCGACGTTCGCGCTTGCGTTCCGGCACCCGACTCCGGATACTCTTTCACTCCGCCTGTAGCCATCCTAACCTCAACCGAATCACGTGTTCACTCGCGTCGAACTAACGATCGTTCTGCTAACGCCGCTACTGTTTTCCGCACGGTTCTCACCACGTGTTCTTCTATCGCACTTACGAATGCAAAAATCACTTCCACAACTTCGTCGCCAGAATTTAATGTGTCTTTCGGGTTGGGTTCAAACACTCGGGTTAGGATGGTACTTACTATTTATTCGTGCTGATGTTGTTGGCTCGAGGAGTGAGCAATAAAAGAGAGTTATACAATGGTTGATTGGTCTTTTATACCATTTACAATAGCATGGTTAGGGGATCGTCAGCTTTGACCTTTGTCAAGCCTTCCTATATGCATTCGATATTATTTCGATGTTTACAAGGTTTTCATCTAGGTATACTACACCATCTAAGCAGTACTCACCATTCGAAAGATATAGTATCCAGGTATCATCTCTGAAATTTTGGGAAAGTTACAGCGAGGGAATCGATAGTTTGAGTGATTTGAAAATTGAGGGTGATTTTCAATTAAATACTCTTTGAACTATGTATTAATATACAATCGTGATTGTATCACGATCATGGCCATCGACCTGTCCCTCAAAAATTCGGCATTCAACATTAGAATAGTATGGCATTCATGCATTCTTGCTGAAAATTTGAAAACATTTCATTTAAGAAATTTAAAAATATAGTGAATTGAATTTATACTCGAAATCCATAGGTTTTTACAGTATTTATAACAAACTAGCTGTACCCGGCAAACTTTGTCTTGCCTACTGCGTTTTTTGACGATTCAAGTTTCCATCCAAGACCAAGTCCCCGGTCACAAAATGTATGGAAGATCGATTTTCAAAAACTCTCAATTTTTCCATGTTTTTTGACTCATAAACCTTCCTTGGGTGAAAACTAACAGAACAAAACTTAGACGAACAAAATTGGACCTTCCGTTCGCAAGTTATGCGCGGTCCCACGTATGCCACTGCATTTTTATATATATAGATAAACGGTTAATATTTACTACAAATAGCCAAAACCAATTCAAATTCCCGCTGTTGTAGTCAATCACAGCATTCAACAGCCGGTTGAAATAGGATTTCGATGTCTGGGGCGTACGATATCTCTTTCATGTTGACGAACAATTGCTGGGAATGCTACTGAGCTACTGAGACTTGCTCTCCGTACACACCAAGACATTTTGCAGTATCATCTCAGACCTGCTTTGCGTGGATTTAAAAAATATGAAACTTTGGAAAAATTGGCAAATTAAGGGTCTTTTAAATCGTTCCAAACCTAGCCTTCAACGTTGGTCTGGATCCAACTTATCTATGAAACACGTTCTGTAGATGTCTTCGTAGAGTTTTAATGCCTGAAATAATTATTATTATACCAGCATAGTTAATAAAACGTTTACAATTAACATTTACATTTAACATTTACATTTACATTTAGTATCTCATTCAAGAACAATCAAAGCGTCCATTAAATAGTAGCTTTTTCTGTGAAGCCATACGTTCGTTGCTGATGCCTCACAACAGCCATCATGGGTCACAACTGTACCTTTTCAGGACTCGCTTTTTTGGCGGCTTTGTACAATGCGTTTCAAGAGCTATATGTAAAGCAGGTGGGGGAGTGGCAGTCAATATACACTCTTGATCCATACCGTTAACTAGGGGCTCATTTACACAACAAACATGGCGTTTCGCTTACAAACTCAGATATTTTCGCGTGCAAGAATGATGACAACGCTACTCCACCATGCCGTGAGGCTGATAAAAAATCGGCTTTAATTGCTGACTCGCTTCTACACATTACAAAAATGCCCTTCTCAATTTCTGATAAGCGTCGTTACAAATCTGCTTGACATCCTTTGAAAAAAAAAAAGACTACACCGTTTTCAGCCAGAAGCTGCACAGACTAAACATTACTAACACGAGAATTTCATAAGGTATGTTGATGAATTTCGTTAGTTTACTTCGCTGAGTGTTATTTGAATCGCAAGCCGTCTTTCAGTTCTATTGGAAGCTGAGCTCACGATTTTAACTCAAGGACTCTTCTTACCTGTGTATGGCACTGGTGGCTAAAAGAATACTTGCCAGTCATCACCCAGAGATGCAAGTGGTTTCAGGAAGTTATTAAGTATCTTCAATTCGGGAATTTAGTCTTGGTCGTCGGTAGTGCGGCAAGGAACCAGCAGACTCGTGGGCGCATCAAAGAGGTACTTCCTGGAAAAGACGGACGAGTACGCCAGGCGGTAGTGCGGACATCTATGAGGATTCTACGAAAATCAGCCGTGAAGCTGGCTGTTTTTAACGTCGAAAAAAAAGTAAACTTGGTCTCAATGATATGGATCTACACCAAGGATTACGGGTATGTGCCGACGGGATTTCTCGACGTAGCAACGCTGTCGAACGCGACGCTTCATGTGACAGCAACGTTTACTGACCGTGACGATGTGTGACCAATTGGGGTGTGAACTGTCATCGAGGATTCATTAAAAATAACTCCCTTATGTTGAGCATCGTTAGATTATGAAATATTGCATATCTAGTGCGAAGAATTCATTCCAAATATAAATATCTATTTTAGCTTAAAGCTAACGGCCAAAATATCTGATGTTTTCGCTTTTTTCGGAGTTGGTAATCCGAAGATAAGCTAACTAATTGATCAATTTTTCAAAAAGCTTGAGCTGATTTTCTTCAAGCAGTCAAATTTTGCCATTTTAAGTCTACAAACAGCTCTAAAATTGTTATTTAAGTTCAGTTCAGAATCAAAAAAGTACCCAACGTTGTTAGTAATCTCAATTCTGCGTAAACTGAAGAAAATGTTGGATAAAAGTAGGTGAACGTCTATAAATTACGTCAGGCTTAGAGGGGAAACGGGGGTGGCGCAACAAAGTGGAAGTAACATACATCAGAGATCTCATACAAAAAGTGTATATTATTTCTAGTTAAAAAGGGTCGAGAAAAAATTTAGGTGAAAATAAAGTAGCCACTGTCTTATACAGAGTTAAATAAAAAATTCCAACTAGTTAAATTCGGCATATTTTTTTTTTTTTTTTTTTTCGAGGTGTAATTGGTGAAATCATTCAGCATACTGCATACCATCAAAATTTCGTACATGCAGTGATGCCAACAAAATCTGGTCAAGTACGGACTTTCAGGTCCACTGGTATAAAATTGACTGCGTAATAGTATAAAGTGACCAGCATATGACCGCATCTCATTTGATTCCATTCCCATAATTTATTATATACACCCGATTCTTTTTTTTTTTTGCACAGTTCATATTTCTGCCATAACTCAGTCAGTTTTAAACCTATTGATTTCATGACATTTTGTAGATCAAGACGCCATCAGACCAAATTTTAACGTATTATTTTGCAAAGTTAGTGAAGTGTTTGTGTGTCAGATTGTTGTAAGTCTAGGCTTCATTATCTTGGTATCAACAACCGATCGTTCACGCATTGTTATCATATCCACACAACCAGCGCAATTGTCCCACAGTGCCTTTCAGCACAGCAGAGAGAATTTTCGACTATTCGGCCGTGAGCATACAGTCATCAATTTCTCGCTCACGAATCCGCGTGGCCAGCGGCGGTCGACCGACCGACCACTGCTTGCTGCTGACTGTGTTCATACACAACACATTCCACCTCCTCCGAGTCATGCCACCTCCACCCGCCGCCACCCTCGCACCCTGTCCCGCTTGCCCACTATCCATCGTCAACTCGCGTTTCGTGGCCATGCGCACTCGCACAGCTCCATCGACTCAGTTCCATTCGATCATCCGCTAGCGCTGGCAGTTCACGGCTCCAGTCGCGTTCACACCTATCCTACGCTCCCCTCGTTTCGTCTCGTCTTGCCCTCTGGATCGACGCCGCGTCGCAGCCTGCAGTGAAATTGATTTCCCCCTCCGCGCTGTTACTTGACCTTCTATCTTCGTAACCTCCCGAGGAACGGCCTCTGGCAGTGCGTGTGTCGAGTCGCGCCCCAGCATCAGGTCTCCGCCCGTATAGATAAAATGCGTACCCGTAGCAACAAGGGAAGTGACGGTGGCAGTGGGGGCGAGGAGAATGACGCAAGATCTTCATCGTCGCGGAAGGGAGGGAAGGTTCGTCGCCAAGCTGACGATCACAAATCACTGGTCCGGACGGCTTGGACTCTGGTCAAGCAGGTCTTCTTCACCATCGTGCACATCTACAAGAGCTTGACGGCCTTCTGGAGCCAGATGCACGTCTGTATGCTGCCTGCCCTTGGCGAACTGGATAACGAACAGGAACAGCAAGATCAGGACAAAGCAGAACAGGACTTCGGGCCGGCGTCTGGGCCAGTCGGGGGATCGCCTCAGCAGCGGAAGCGATCCTCGAAAGTGAACTGATTGTTTTTTGTTTTCCCGGTGGATGAATGAAGGAAGAAGATCCGATCCGGCCTATCTTAGACTAAGACTTCATGTTACATATGTGTTGTATGTTATCTGTTTTTGTCATTTTTCTACTCATATCTCAAGGTGATTGTGACGAGCAATCTCAGTGCTCGAACCCCCTTACTTTTTACTGCTTATAGTTGGCTTAAGGTTAAGTTGCTCGATTCGTCAAGACCCGTAGTTATAAAAAACGAAAACAACGACTCGTTGGTGCAATTGTGATTTTGTAATAATGTATAGGAACCATATGGGGAGAGAAAAAAGCAGCGCGAGTGCGACCGACAGATAGTTAGCGAGAGAGAGAACGCGCGAACGGAGTTACAAAAATAAGAAAAACTTATATTTGAAGAAAGAGAAAAAAAAAAAACGAATAAAAAGTGACGAGCTCACATTGAAACATTGCGCAGTGCATCAAGTTACTTGAATTGCATTCGAAAAACGTTCGATAATCACTAATCGTCCACTTTTCCCTCAACTGCTGCTGTTGTTTCTGCTGCTGACGTAGATGGATTTTGATCGAGCGACGACGCCGCGGTGGACGGCTTCGCGCGCGATGTGTTTTGGTGCGGCGGTTTGGTGAGGTAATGCAGCCAACTCGGTTATGTGATCGTGCAACAGCTTTCCCCCGAATAGTGTGGGATGTAGGTGCGGGAATTTGGTTAATAGTTTACGAATAGTTTGTTGAGTTATTTTTCAATTTTATTTTAAATATTCAATTTGACATGCCTTTTTTACCTTTTCTACCAAGTATTATTACCAACTGTATCCATTATTATCTGATTATTTGTCTTACTTCCTAGGTACTTATTCATTTAATTCCTTCCATGCTCTTAATTATTAAAAAGTTTTTACTTCTATTCTTCTACTTTTTTCTCTTACTGCTTTATATTTTTCTTTTGATGTGTCATGTTCTTTTATTCTTCCTACTTTTCTTTTTATAATCTTTATTCTTGTTATCTTTTTCATTTAAATTTTTCTTTTTTTCTTCTGTGTCGTTATTAAGATAGCACTGTCTTGGCTTACTGTTCACACTGTATTCATTTGCAAAACCAGCAAATTTTAGAAGATTGTTTGACTTGTTAGGCATAGTACACACATAACGTAACGCTAAAGGGGAGGAGGGTTGGGTGACTCTAGCTTAGCGTTACCAGCCATACACAATATTTTTGGTTTTAATACAAAAAGCATTACAAGGCGAAGGGGGGAATATGAAATCGCCGATTTTAGCATTACGTAATTTGTGTTCCATGCCCTACAGATGCAACAATCCCTACACCAAATATTTTGTGTTTGACAGCAGCTTTTTGGGTTCTAATCGAATGCCATTTGCGAAAAAAAAAACTGAAGTGGTCATGCTTGTATTTTATGACACAGTATTATGGTAGCGACACCTTTCATTTCAAATTCAGCAAAGAATCGCTCAAAAAATGAGCAAGCGTTGATTGCTTTAATTTGAGACATTATTTCGAACAGAGCTTAAAAGAAAATCGAGAAAATTATCTATTGAAATGGAATTCCTTTTCTTTTCCCGTAACGTGGGTAGAGCACCTTAGAACGGTGCGCTTACGATGTAAGACCTACCACGTTGCATCAAATTCTAATCTTACTTACCTTACCGATCAGGATAAGGCCGGGGTGGCCTCTGCTGTACATAGTAGCCGTCTCCATTTCACTCGGTCCATGGCTGTTTGTCTTTAGTTCCGTACTCTGCGTAGGGTCCGCAGATCGTCCTCCACTTGGTCGACCCACCTAGCTCGCTGCGCTCCACGTCTTCTTGTACCGGTCGGATGACTCTCGAGAACCATTTTAGTCGGGTTGCTATCCGACATCCTGATGACGTGACCCGCCCTCCGTAGCCTCCAGATTTTCGCGGTGTGGACGATGGTAGGTTCTCTCAGCAGCTGATGCAGCTCGTGGTTCATTCGCTTTCTCAAAGTCCCGTCTTCCATCTGCACTCCGCCGTAGATGGTACGCAACACCTCCCGTTCGAAAACTCCAAGGGCGCGTTGGTCCTCTGCACGTAGGGTCCATGTTTCGTGCCCATAGAGGACGACCGGTTTAATCAGCGTTTTGTAGATAGTTCACTTCGTGTTACGGCGAACTTTATTCGATCGTAGAGTTTTGCGGAGTCCAAAGTAAGCACGATTTCCTGCCTCAATGCGCCTCTGGATTTTTCTGCTGGTGTCGTTGTCGGCGGTCACCAGTGAGCCCAAGTATACAAATTCTTCAACCAACTGCCTTGATTCCATAAACGTCGATATAAATTCGGGGTGGCGGGCGTGGAGATTCCTCCCTAGAGCCCTTTGCCATCATGTACTTTGTCTTCGACACATTAATGACTAATCAGATTCGCCTGGCTTCACTCTTTAGTCGGATGTACGTTTCCGCCATCGTCTCAAATTTACGAGCAATAATATCAATATCATCAGCAAAACCAAGCAGCTGAACGGACTTCGTGAAAATCGTTCCACTCGCGTTTATCCCCGCTCTCCTAATTACACCCTCTACAGCAATGTTGAACAGCAAGCATGAAAGACCATCACCTTGCCGTAACCCTCTGCGAGATTCGAAGGGACTCGAGAGTGTCCCTGATATTCGAACTATGCACATCACTCGATCCATCGTCGCCTTGATCAACCGTATTAGTTTATCCGGAAATCCGTATTCGTGCATAATCTGCCAAAGCTGTTCTCGATCGATTGTACCATTCGCCGATTTGAAATCAATGAACAAGTGATGTGTGGGCACGTTGTATTCGCGGCATTTCTGCAACACCTGGCGGATGGCGAACATCTGGTCCGTTGTAGCGCGTTCACTCATAAATCCAGCCTGATATTGCCCCACGAACTCTCTTGCAATCGGTGATAGACGGCGGCATAAAATTTGAGAGAGTATCTTATAGGCAGCGCTCAGTAGTGTGATCGCGCGGTAGTTCCCGCAATCCAACTTGTCGCCCTTTTTGTAGATGGGACACACGATACCTTCCATCCATTCCTCCGGTAATACTTCCTCCTCCCAAATCTTGGTAATGACCCAGTGTAGTGCTCTCACCAGTGCTTCTCCACCGTATTTTAGAAGCTCGCTTGGTAGTTGATCTGCTCCAGCGGCTTTGTTGTTTTTCAACCGGCCAACCTCCTCCTCAATCTCTTGAAGGTCAGGGGTCGGAAGTCTTTCGTCCTGTGCACATACTCCTAGATCTGTTACCACGCCACCTTCGGTACTTGCAACGTCGCCATTGAGGTGCTCATCGTAATGCTGCCGCCACCTCTCGACCACCTCACGCTCGCTCGTGAGAATTTTCCCGTGATTATCTCGGCACATGTCGGCTTGTGGCACAAAGCCTCTGCGCGAGCGGTTCAACTTCTCGTAGAAATTTCGTGTGTCCTTAGCGCGGTACAGCTCTTCCATCGCTTCGCGATCTCGTTCTTCCTGCTGGCGCTTCTTCATCCGGAAGACTGAGTGTGGACCTTATCACCAGAAATTAGCACCCGTGACGCACCATACCTAACCTCAAACACCCTCACTGTTAAGCTTTATTTTAATTACCTTTTTCTTGATTTTAGCCAGTCATAGTGACTGTTTTAACAGTTGTTGTGGATCGTTATTGTTATTTGTCCTATGAATTTTAACACACATTAATTTTTACGTTTGTACTAACACTTATTAACACTACTTACCAATTGTTTGCTTTGTTTCTGCATGGCAATTCCAATTACTAACACTTATGCTGACACACAACTCTGTACTTTGATCCTAAATTTAAAGAAAAGACAACACAAAATTATAGAAATTTTCACCACTAAGAGGTTTCTTTTTTAACAACTATTCTAACCTCCAATTATTACAGAGCGTCTTCTGCCAACAAGGAAGCTTTTATAAAACTTCCCCTTCATAGAAATCAATTCTTACTATTATTATTTTATTTTTATTTTTGACAGCTATGTTAATTTTATGCTCATGTTTCCACACCCTAATGTCCGCTGGTCACTAGCGTCATCTGTCAGTGAGAATTCAATAAGTATTAGTGGGTATATTTTACCCACGCTCAAACCGCACGACTTTTATCTGGCATCAATGTCAGGAACACGGGAAAGTGAAACAGGCTCACTCACTGGCAAGTCATTAACCAGTGAGTGCCAACTGCCTCTGCATGTGTATTTTGTTTATTTTCAGGGTTGTAGTCGGGAAAGGAAAGTAAAAAAGGATTTGCGGTGGAGCCAGCAAGTGTAAACTGAGAACCGAACGGTTACAGAATAAGTGATGTGTGGGCACGTTGTATTCGCGGCATTTCTGCAACAACTGGCGGATGGCGATTATCTGGTCCGTTGCAGCGCGTTCACCCATGAATCCAGCGTGATATTGCCCCACGAACTCTCTTGCAATAGGTGATCGACGGCGGCATAAAATTTGAGAGAGTACCTTGTAGGCAGCGCTCAGTAGTGTGATCGCGCGATAGGTCCCGCAATTAAACTTGTCGCCCTTTTTGTAGATGGGACACATGATACCTTCCATCCACTACTCCTTCGGTAATACTTCCTCCTCCCAAATCTTGGTAATGACCCATTGTAGTGGTCTCACCAGTTCTTCAACACCGTGTTTTAGTAAAAATTTGGATAAGTAGTAGATACCGGATGGATGTTAGTATAATATCACAATTTTGACAAGGTTTATTTGAAGTGTTATTTGAAGTTTTTTGCTTTTGCATTTATATGGTTCAACATAAATTTGCCTTTTGGACATGATGTAACCTCTCCAGTTGGAGGAAATTTGATGTTGGGAAGTTTTAACAAGTTGTTATTTTCTATACGGGAAGCTTTTCAAATGAAAACTGAATAAGGAAAAATATTTGAGGTTTACAGTCGTATTTGAGTTTTAAGTGGAAAATCTGACAAAAAAGACTAAAACTTGAATACTATTATGATATAAGAGGAAAATTATTTTTGATCATGCTGATTGGAATGTTGAATAGTCCAGGGGTCTCTTGAAGTAACTGTACAAATATTTTTTACGATTATTCTTTGCATTATTTTAACGTGTGAATTTTATGTACTGCATGATTTTAATTGCATGGTTCATAAACACAGCACTCGTGGGAATGTCACTGTTCACAACCGAAAGAAATCATCAAGCGATGATGAGTGAGAGAATGGTCGAGTCACGTTAAGTTGACTGAGAGCGAGGCGCACAGATGGGTGTGGGTTTGCTTTGGAGCGCTTGGTGGGGTCTGATGAAGGTAAAGGTGGGGATTCGTCATTTCACTGTAGGTACGGAGAGGTTAAAATCCAAGCATGACTAGATAGCGAATGGTGACGTACACGGACATATCTTTTTCGTCATTACACGACGTACAGTCAGTGTTGGAAGATTGTCACCTATAATCGATTTTGGTTGTACACACTTACACTCTCGATCAAAAGTTTGGGGTCACCCATGTATTTTTTTAGGCCTATATCTCCGCCAATTTGCGTCCGATTTCAAAACTTGTTGAACCTTGTAAAAAAAATCTAGAAAAAAAGTTATTAAGTAAATTAACTCTAGATGTCATCGATAAAGTTTGGGGTCACTATCGTTTTTTCCAAGACTTTTTAGTCAATTTCGGCAGAAGCAGTTGAAAGCTAATAGAAAATTGGATATATTTCCGCTCTCATCTTGAAATTTAGTCGAGGCAATTCCCAGCAACACTGCCGTAAGTTGATATCCATGCTCAAAATTAATTTGTCTTTTTATTTTCTGAATGAGACCTAGGGTTTCGAAATCGGATGCAAATTCACGGAGATATGCGCCTAAAAATATGACATATTTTTGAGGGGGTGACCCCAAAGTTTCGATAGGAAGTGTAGATATCGAATATCGATATTTGGGGATGAATGCGAGAACATTTTTTTTTTCACATAGGGTATGTCGACTGCCATAGGCTAGTGGAATTGGTTGAATGTGAATGAATTTGATGAAGAGAAACAGTAGATCTTCAGATAAAAATGCCAAAGGTGACAGATTTTCCATCCTCATTCACCAGTTCCTTTAGCCTATAAGTAATCTCACGCTGCCAAATTCATCCCATTCGAAAACAAGCGATTACGGCACCGACTGATGCGTTCTTTTTGGTTTCATGCGTGCTCATGGTCACTTCTAACAAAAAATACAAAAATAAGAAACAAAACAAGCAGAGCCTCAATCCTTTGTTTTGAGTAGATTGAAAATGGAAGCCTCATGCCTAATAAGGGGAAAAATATCCCGTATGGTAGAAACGTCACCTTCAAAGTTATCCGAGGACCGAAAAACGCCAAAAGTTTCTTGAGATTCTCATAATCAAATATGAGTTAGAGGACAACACGATGGAACGATCGAAATTACATTCGTTTGCCGAAGGTTCCCCATTCATAGCTAAACTAAACGGGTAAACAAAATTAACCTCTATTTACAGGCGGTAAACACCGGGTGGCTGATTAGATGGGATTCCCTGGGTGTTGAGATTCGGTGTTTATGGCCGCCAATTTGCACACGGACAGCTATATTCTGGGCGTCCTCCTGAAGTGCAGCATGCAGCGCAATAAAATGCACCTATTTGAGCATTCTCATCACCCACCGTACGCTGAACAAAGTGTCCATACATCCATAGCGATCGTAACTACTAGCTAGTTAACCTTCTTTCCGGATTTATGGCGAATAGAGAACAGCACTTATACGTGACTTTCTAATCTATTAACCTTGCTGTTTGGGCTAGGTACGTATCAGGGTTTGCATGCGATGAAGGTCCACACGATCATATTCGACTCCTCAGGAGCCTGTGGCGGGTGTGGTCATACTTTTGCAAATTGCCGTTCGTTGCTATAGTGTTATTGTTAAAAACGTCAAAGCGTCAGAAATGAAGAATGTAGACACCACAGGGTTTGATATGAGCGGTTGCTCAGCAGTGGTGTCATCAAGGTTACTTCTAGGGTTACTCCAAGTTACTCACCAAGTAACCTGCTCATGATTAAAAAAAATCATCAACTCCCAATATGAGTGTAATGAGAAATAGGGTACCATCACCGGTTTTGGTCAGTCTAAGGAAACATGTTAGTCTAGATTTATTCTGAAATTTCACCAGTGATTTCTGCAGAAAATATTCCAGAGAATTAAAGAAATTGTAGCAAAGGTTGCTTTTGGATACATGTCCGAAAAGTTTTCAGGAATACTCTCATTGATACCTGTAGAAAATTTTTAGTTTTGTTTCGTTTTTTGAAACTCTTCCAGATTTTGCTCTAGAATTTCCTTTCCGAATCTCATTAGATGATCCCCCCAAATTTTCTTTAAAAACTCCTCCAGAAAAGCCTCCATAATTTTTCTCAAAAAAATCTCGATAAGTTTTTTTTAAGAATCCGTACGTGAGTGCTTTCCGAAAATCATCCACAGATTCCTTCAGAAATGAAAATCAAAGGTTCTTCCATAAATTTCACATGGCACTTTTTTCGAAAAATCTTCCACAGACTCCTACAGAATTTTCTTTACAAAGATTATGTTAGTAATTCTTCTAGGGATTCTCAAAAAAAAACCTGGAGATTCCTTCCAAATCTCCTTGTGAGATTTCTTAAATTAATTTGTCCAAGAATTAAGTCAGTCTATTATGAATTCCTACAGAAATTCGGTCTTAACCTTCCAGGACGCGCGCCATCAAACAACCGAAACTGCACCACGCTCGTGCTGTATACGAAAAGCGAGGTTTTTTGGTAGTGTTGTACTTTTTACAACAGCGCGCGCGCTGATGGGTTAAAATCTTTGTCCAGAATTTCTTCCAGGGACTCCAGAGCTTCCTGCAGATATTCCCTGATATATTGCTCCAGAAATTTCTCCAGGAATTCTTCAAGGTAAATTTCTATGGGTTTTTTTCTGAAACTCCTCCAAGAATTTCTTAAGAATTTTGTCCAGAAATTCATGTTTAAAATTCATCCGAAATATCTTCAGGGATTCCTTCAGAATTTTCTACAGAGTTTCTTTAGAAATTCTTTCAAAGATTTAAAATAACGGTTGCTTCAGAAAAAAACAGATTTTTTTTAAGGAATTCGTTGATGTATTCCTTCAGTTCACTAGAGCCTTACTTACAAATGTTTTCAGGAATTGTATTGAAAATTCCAACTTGAATGAGAATTTATCCAGAATTTTTTTCAGGGATTTATTTAGAAAATCCTACAGATTTGTTTCAGAGAGTTCGTTGGATAACTACTTTACTTTCAGTGATTCAGGCAGGAATTCCTCCAGGAATATGAACTCGCTGCAGGAGTTCATAAAGTTATTCATTCAGGATTTCCTCCAGATACTCCTTCATGTAAAACCCCAGAAATTTACCCGACTTTTGTTCTAAGGATAACTTTAATAATTGATCCATGGTTTCATTACCAATTTTACAGAAAAAAAACATTTCTACGGTTTTTTTTTTCAAAAAATCGTTAACATATTTCTCCTGGGATACTTTCAAAATATTTTAACCGAGATTCCACCCGAGATTCTCGAGTTTCCCGAGAAGCTTTATAGGAAAATCTCAAAAAAATCCTCCTTAGATCCGAGAGATTCAGTAAAAAGTACTTCCAATGATTTCTACTGGGATTCTACTAAAGTTTTCATCAGAAATCCTTTCTGAGTTTCTTTCAGAAATTACTGCTTATATTCCTTCTGACATTTCTTTGAGATTTCTTCAAAGTTTTAAGGATTTCTTCAGAAATTCCACAAAGCAAATTCTACAAAAGTTCTTCCTTGAAGTTTCTCCAAAGACTTTTGAGAAATCATTTCAATTATTGGTGTCAAAATTTATGCAATGATTATTCTTAGAAGTTGTTCTTGCAGTTCCATCAGTAAATTATGTATCTTGGCAAGAAATCCCTTGTAAAACTTATGGAGATAGCTTAGGAAACCCAGAGAAAAAATATTAGATTTTTTTTCTGTGGAATTCTTGGAATTTCAATTTCTGAGGATATTTCTTGATCAACTGCTGCATGAATACCAAGAATAATTCCTAGGGGAATACCAAAAAAAAAAACACACCTTAGGATATCTTCTCACTTCTCAGTAAGAAAAGATCTTGAGAACGTCTAGAGAAACTCTGTAAGGTATTCCAAGCGAAAAACGCTTGACAAATTTCTGAAGGGATTTTTGAAAAATCCGTAGAGGAATTTCCAAAACAATGACTCTAAAAATGATTGCAGAAGCAGCAGACTGGTAGAATTTTCAAGAAATCCCTCAATAAACTTCCAGGGATCCCGGACTCAGGGATATTCTGAAGAAATCGTTGCAAGAACTAGTAGAGATATGTCTGGAGGACATGTCAGAAAAAAAATATACAGCTTCTGATTGGATTTTCTTTAGGATTTTTTTAGAGAACAACTGATTAAATAAAAAAAAAATGTTTTGAAGAAATCTTTGCAATAGCACCTGAAAGATCTGGAGAACCTTAAAGTATTCTTGGAATATTTCTTGAAACCCACTTTTAAAACACTAATGAATAGATTCTGGAGTGATTTCTTTTTTGAGAAACCTCTTGAAAAAAAAAAAAAATAATCTCTATAAAATACTTAAATCAAAGTTTGAATACAGTAAGGTCTTTTTTGAGATGTTTTAGGTCATCCAAAAACTTCTGTGAGTCTAGGTCTGAAGATTTACTAGCAAAATCAATGAATTGTAATGTAACAACTGATGCAGTCTAAAGTCCTACATGTCCATGAAACATAGTTTTGTAAACAGATGATTTTCAAGCATATAGGACCTCCAAGAACTTCCGCGAGTAAAGACCTGAAGATCTACAAACACAATCAATGGTTTCTTGCTACATTACTGATACGTTGCAACTTCCTACGGATCTATGGAGCTTTGTTCTGTGACAAACTAATTTCCAAAGGTGTTCCTGGTCCGCTAAATGCTTTCGAGAATAAAGATCTACAAGCGTACTTAATTGAATGATATTACATTACTGATACGGTGCAACATCCTACAGGCTCATTGAGCATTATGTTGAAGAGAATTTATTTCCAAAGATATGCTAGATCTTCCATAAACGTTCGCGAGTTAATGCCTCAAAATCTCGCGTAATCAATGGATTGTTATTGCATGACTGATACGGTGCATGGTGCTGTTGAGAACTACTTTCCAAAAAAAATGATCTAGGTCCTCCTAGAACTCCGACGAGTTAAGGCTTTAAATTCTACAATTGTGATCAATGGTTTGTTCTTACATTTTTTGGTACGCTGTAACATCCTACAGGTCCATAAACCATATTGCTTTAAGGAACTAATGTCCATAATGTCAATTTTTTTTTATCTTTATTAGCAAGATTTTTAGCCCTAGGCTAGTTCATCTCGGGACTCACGCTGTACTTCCCTTCCGAAGGAAGCACTCACATTTTGTGAGTTTGTGGGATTCGATCCCAGGTCCTCAGCGTGATAGTCACGTGTTCTAGCTATCCAACCAGGTCTGCTCCACCCACTAATGTCCAAAGATGTTCTAGGTCCTCCAAGAAGTTCCGCGAGTAAAGGCCCCAAGATCTACGGGCGTAATCAATGGATTGTTTTTACGTTACTGATACTGTGCAAGATCAGACAGGTCCATGGAACATTGACCTGATGCTTTTCGCTCTTTGAAAGAAGCACGACACTAGACAACGGACTAGCATGCAACGCCCAGTGGCACAGTCGAAAACTTTTCCTGACAGCTGCGGCGGAAATCGAACCAGTGCTCCTCAGCACGATACGACTAAGAGCTTGGTGACACTAGTAGTACAATCACGGAGCTGCACTACATTACTGGTACGCTGTAATATCCTACAGGTTCATAAACCATTTTTTCTGTAAGGAATTTATGTCCAAAGATGTTATAGGTACTCCAAGAACTCCCCGGAATAAAGGCGTAATGATCTGCAAGCGTAATCAATGGTTTGTTGTCACATGACTGATGTAGTGTAACATGCTGCAGGTCCAGAAAGCATAATTTAGTAGATAACGATATTCCAAAGATGTTCTAGGTCCTGTAAAAACCTCCGTGAGTCAAGGTCTCATGATCTGCAAGCGTAATAAATGGGTTTTTGTTATCTTTTTGATACAGTGTAACATCCTTCCGGTCTATGGAGCATAGTTCTGTATAGTTTCGATTTCCGAAGATGTTCTAGGGCATCCAAGAACTTCCGCGAGTGAAGGCCTTAAGATCTACAAGCGAAGCAATATATTGCTGATGCAGTGTAACATCCTGTAGCATCCTATAGGTCCATGGAGCATGGTTTTCTAAAGAACTAGGTACACGGTTCAGCAAACGTATTCTAGGTCATCCAAAAACTTCCGCAAGCAGAGGCCTGAAGATCTACTAGTTCAAATTAAGAGTTAGATAAATCCGAATCTTTATGAAAAAATATCTTCTGAAATTGCATCTTTGTATGAATTCCTGAAGAAATTCTTAGAAGAACTTCCGCAATTCTACCACAGGAAAACTCCTGCAAAAAAATTTCTCAATATTTCTGGAAGTATTCCATTCGAAATGTTTGAAAAAAATACATGAAAAATACAAGCATAAGTTTATGTAGAAGGAATTCCAGAGAAAACATGCACAAGAAGACAAGTTTCAAAATATATCTTTTGAGAAATTCCTTAAGAAAAAAAAATTTGGAGAAAATTCCTGGAGGATTTTTTGCAAAAATCTTTTGAGAAATTCCTGGCAAAATTTCCAATGAAATCAAAGGAAAACCATTCGAAGCAATCCTACGAGAATCTTCTTTCTGTAAACATTCCAGAAATGTTATGAAGTCCTAAAATAATCTCCAAAGATATTTATAGCGGTGTCCCTGGAGGTAATCCCAGAGAATTTCTAGAAATTTCAATACGAATTTTTGCTAAATTCATAAAAGAAATTCCAGCAAGAATGTCCTTTCCGCGATAATCACTGAAAAAATATGTGAAAAAATAATTCATGGTGGCGGGGTTTTCTCGGATTAATGCCTAATTTTTCGCGATAGTTGAGTAATTTCCTTTGGAGCGTACTAGTATACTTACTTGATACTTGATGGGCTACAACTCGTAGCGGTGAGTCTACGCCGAATGAAGTATTCGCCTCCACTGGCCTCGGTCCTGTGCCAATCGCTTCCAGTCGCCCTGAACGTTTAGAGTCCTTAGGTCCTCCTCAACTGCAAGAAGCCAACGTGTGCGCGGCCTTCCACGAAGCCGGCGACCCCTTCCTGGTTCTCTGCTGAATATAATTTTAGCTTGTCGTTCCTCCGGCATACGAGCTACGTGTCCAGCCCACCGCAGCCTGCCGTGTTGTATTCGCTTAACTATATCCATCTCTTTATATACCTGGTACAATTCGTAGTTCATGCGACGCCGCCAGATGCCGTCCTCCAGTTTACCGCCGAGTATTGTTCGCAGCACTTTACGTTCGAAGACTTCAAAGGCTCTCCGATCAACTTCTTTTAACGTCCATGTTTCATGACCGTATAAAGTGACCGGGAGAATCAGAGACTTGTACAACGCGAGTTTTGTCTTCGTTTGCAGCCTGTGGGACCTCAGCTGGTTTCGCAGACTGAAAAAGGCCCGATTTGCAGCCGCAATCCGTCTTTTCACCTTGCGGGTAACATCATTATCGCACGTCACTAGAGTACCTAGATAAACAAATTCATCCACAACTTCAAACTTTACCCCACCTAGCACCACTTCGTCTCCACTACCTCGGCCGGCCCAACGTTGAACACCAGCAATCATGTACTTATTCTTTGTGGTGTTAATCGTAAGTCCAATCCTCGCAGTCTCCCTTTTAAAAGGTACGAACACCTCTTCCACGGCCCGACGATGATGTCGATATCGTCCGCGAAGCCCAGGAGCATATGCGACTTCGTGACAATGGTTCCGCTCCTGTGCACACCAGCTCTCCTTATCGCTCCTTCCAGTGCTATGTTGAACAGTAAATTCGGAAGAGCATCGCCCTGCTTCAGTCCGTCAAAGGTTACGAACGACGACGAAATTTCATCCGTAACCCGTACACTCGCTTTCGATCCGTCCAGCGTCGCACGAATCAGTCTAATCAGCTTCGCCGGAAATCCATTCGTTTCTCTTCACTGAATCGTACGCCGCCTTGAAATCAATAAACAGATGATGGGTCTACAAATTGTACTCCCGAAATTTATCGAGAATCTGCCGCAGGGTGAACATCTGGTCCGTCGTTGATCGGCCCTCACAAAATCCTGCCTGATATTCGCCGACGAAGGACTCCTCAATCGGCCTCAGCCTGTTGAACAGAACTCCGGACAAAATTTTGTACGCTGAATTGAGGAGTGTTATTTCCCTGTAATTCGCGCACTCCAGTCGATGCCCTTTCTTGAAAAAAGGGCAAATGAGACCATCCAACCAACTAGCGGGCAGTTCTTCCTCCTCCCATATCTTCAATATAATACGGTGTAAGAGTTGCTACAGCTGCTCACTACCGTGCTTGAGAAGCTCGGCCGGGAGTTCGTCCTTCCCAGCAGCCTTGTTGATCTTCAGTCCCCTAATGGCTGTCTTGATCTCGTCTAGCGTTGGAGGTTTCACAGCTTGTCCGTCGTCGTCGATTCGAATTTTGTCTGTCGCTCTTCCACTCCCACCGTTCAACAATGTCAGCAAGTTTCCATTACGGTCGTTACACTTGACGGGAGATGGCGCTGTTTTTCTCCGCACGCCATTGACAGTTTCGTAAAATCTCCGCATATCATTCTGTTCCATACTCTCCTGCGCCTGAGCAATAACATTTTCCTCATGCTCTTTTTTTTCTTTTTACGGTGGATTCGTTTTTCGGCTACTCTTGCTTCCCTGTATCGCTCCCTACTCTGCCGGGTCCCTGACACCAGGCTTCTGCCAACATTCTTCTCATCCGTTACCCTCTGGCACTCCTCGTCGAACCATCCGTTTCTAAGTCGTCTTGGAGCAGTACCTATCACCTCTCGCGCTGCTGTACTCATCGCTCCGTGGATAGACTCCCACAGAGTGTTGAGATTATCGCTCTCGTTGATCTCACTTATCCGCTCGTCCAGCTTCTGGTGATAGTCAGCTACCGTACCGTCTGCTGAAAACCGCTGGATGTTGAAACGCATCGATTGCCGGTTCCTAGAGTCCGACACGGTTGATAACCGAGCTCGAATCTTACTAACTACGAGACAGTGATCTGAGTCGATGTTGGGACCTCGAAAAGTTCTAACATCAATTACGTTCAAGAAATGTCGGCCATCTACCAGCATATGGTCGATTTGGTTGCAAGTATCGCCGTTTGGGTGTCTCCAGGTGTGCTTGCGGATATCCTTGCGTGCAAAGTAGGTGCTACTAATGGCCATCCCCCTGGCGGCAGCAAAGTTGACTAATCTCAGGCCGTTGTCATTAGTGACGGAGTGAAGGCTCTCCGTACCGATGATTGGACGGATAAAGTCCTCTCTTCCGACCTGCGCGTTGGCGTCACCGATGACAATCCTAACGTCGTGCTTTGGGCATTCTCCATAGGTCTTGCCAAGACATGCATAAAACGCATCCTTCACATCATCGGTTTTCACGTTGGTCGGCGCATAGATTGATCAGGCTGTAGTTAAAGAATTTGCTCCAGATCCTCAATACGTAGATCCGCTCGTTGATCGGCTTCCACCGCATAACTCGCTTCATCTGTTTCCCGACCACTATGAATCCGACCCCATGTTCTGCCTTATCGCTGCCGCTGTGGTAGATGTTATACTTGAACGATGTGTTGGCGACGGGATCCACCGCCCTGAATACACGTTCACCAGTTTTGGGCCACCGCATTTCCTGTATAGCAGCCACGCACACCAACTTTCTGCAATTCACGAGCCAAAAGGCTCACTCGTCCAGGTTCATTTAAGGTCCTGACGTTCCAGGTACCGAGTTTACAATCATAGTCCTTATTTCGTTGCCGGATCGGTTCCCGAGAGTATCGTTCGCATATTTTATTTCTTACTTCATTTTTCGTAGTGTTGAAAGGCTTCCACAGGCTACCTTACCAGCCGCTGGATGCCAGAACAGACGCTGTTTGAGCCGCACCTCCTTGGTCAACAGACGCTCGGGTCGTACCTCCTCAATCTAGCTGAAGTCAGAAGGACAACAGTGCCCAGGCTGCACTACTAGCTAAGCACACAACTCTTAGCTGGCGGTCTTTGTCATCGTTTGACCCGTGGAAGCATGAGGTAGGAACTTGTGAGGACCAAAGCTATGTTGGACGCTCTCCTTATCGACTCACCGTTTTGCAGCCCAGAAACTCAAAAAGCAGCTCCAATTTTACCATGACTGATTGCTCAGTGAACAGGGTCATGTGATCGAATGGCATACCTCCTCTAGTTTTCTATGGAGATACATAGAAACCAAATATGTATTCATAAATAAATACACAACACCTTTAAAATGGATTCAATGTCTACTACAATACGGTGGAATGTATCGTCTTTTTCTTCTCTGCGTATTGTCAGAGATATGTTCATTACTTTGAAACTCTGAGCCGTATAAGAAATAGAGCTCAGACCCTATGAAGTTTGAAAAGCATAACACACTATTCATATACCTTCACTACCCCAAATGTTCCTTTTATTCAACATCAATGTGCAAAACAGATCCCTTACAATTCCTGGAAGGAGAACCATCGTTCAACGTCTTATAGCCGTTGTCCCGGTCGATATACGAACGCCCGACGTTGATCAACATTCCGATCCACCTCTATCGATTAACATTGACCCACATCTACTTTCTCTTTCGTTTTCTGCCCACGACGACGACCGCGGGGTCGGGCTAATCCCGCGCCGTGAAAAATGTGACCACGCAAAGTTGCTGCCCACCACCGCAGTAGATCTCTGCTATTGCTGCTGCAGCGTGTCCACGGGATAACGAGGAGCTGGTTGCCGAACAATCACTCTCCGCCCGTCCGTTTGGTCCCAGTTGTTACCGAGTTGGACGACACAATCTTGTCGGATAAATGATAATAGAGGAACCGGCCATAAAATTGATGAGACCAGTCCGGAGTACTTCCAAAACGATATGATTATGGTTCAGCCCACCCGAAACCGAACAGCTGTCATGTGGGAAGAAAACCTGAAGCCTGGGGGACAAATCCCATCAAAATAGATATTAACAGTCCCGCGGAGATCATTCATTATCTGCGCTAACGGCCGCGCGGAATGGTTTCCCCAATCAAAACGAAACTACAGCGAACCTTCCACAGACAGAAGACGGTAAGGTAGGTCATCGTCAAATCATATCGTCCGCCCACCGACCAGGGAGAAGCTGTCAGTCCCGTCGTCACCGTCGAATCGGATTAGTTGAAAACAACCGATCAAGCAATCCACCTGGAGGTCTGCTCTCGGTACTCGTGAAGGGATGGAAGATAACGAAGAATTGGGTTAATTCCGCGCATGGCTTATGGGCTCCCATTAACGGGGTATGACCGATCTTGAAAGTGAAAGAAACGACCGACCGACCGATATCCGATGGTGGTGCTCCGGAAGATAATAGCCCTCCGCCACCGCATTTCAGATGTCGTCGTCGTCGTCTTCGTTGCTGCGGGAAACAACCGGTTGGGTCCCAATAATATAAGCGCTTCAACTGTTTCCCGCTGTTGTTGTGGTGGATAAGCTGCGTAGAGGAAAGTCAACGTCAACGAGCATAAACATAATAACCGAGAGACCCATAATCACAGAATTTAGAAAAGCATGGTATTTACTTTACTGGGAAATTTCCGCTGCGTACCGTGGAGACACACATTTGATCATGCAAATTATCCAGCGGGAGGACTTTGAGTATGGGGAACAACGATTTCTAATGTGTTGTTGATTTAAAGTGGAGATATGCAGTACGATTCAACATACTGTACCGGACGGCTGAATAGTTCATACAGCATTTGTCATCTTAAAAGTAGAGCTCACTGGAATGTATGTTATCAACCAATTTAAACAAAATTCGAGTTCAAAACTCAACATCACTTGAACAAATCAATATAAAATTAGCATTTGTTCAAATAATTTCCTGACGGAAATCATACACAAACTAATTATATGAAAAAAGTGAAAAGTTTACAGCAATAAAGCCAAACAAGTTTCCTTACAATCGCGCAAAAATAACCCATTGGACAGCACCCAACTGGCATCGCTTGGCGAGTTAACTTTGTATCTTGTGTTATTTCGAATGACGAAGACAAGTGGATGAACGAATCCAACCAAGCAGTGTAATTGCAGTGGACCGCAATTACACCAAAAAATTACAACAATCTACCACCACCGGAGGACTAGAGCCCAAACCAAACCAACTCATCTTGCAAACAACCTTCAATTGGCAAATTTATCATTTGGGAGGAATGAAAACACGGCAATCATCATCAGCATCGATCAACTGGGCCCCAAACGGCAAGGGATGATGATGGTTATGAAACTTTACAGTCATGCCTAATGCGACAAAAACGGTGAGTACAATACACGGATGAGTGCGGTCACTGGTTCAGTAGGTGCGTCAATCAATTAGGGGAACCAGTACTGCATCATTACTCGTACACACTAGTTTTCAACAGGACCATGAACATGGTGTCTAGGTTCGATTCACGGTCGGCGGAGAATCTTTTCGTAATGCACATTGATTTTCTAGAGCACTCTCAGCTAAAACTGTGGAAGTGCTCATTGAACAGCCTTTTCCCAAAGTTGACACATCACACGTCAAGAAGTTGATGAAGTCCAGGCCAAACTTGTCTAAAGGTGCTATCTGCAGAAGGGAGGCTCTCTTCGGTTTCCCTCTCTTTCGTTAATATCCCAGCTGTTTATTTGTATTACACCTCGTCCTTTTTTTACGTCCATGCTTGGCTAAGCGACAAAAAATTTTACCGCCAAGACAAAGAGCAAACTCAATATTTTTATATTTTTTAAAACATCTCCGTGATTAGGAGAAGTGTACAAAAATATAAAAATGTCTATTTTGATTATAGTTTTGACAGTAGAATTTTATTTCGCTAAGCCAATAGTGGACGTAAAACAAGGTTTGGGTGTATGATTGTCTTCTTGCATTGACCGATGGCCAAACCAATCGTCTTTTGATTCGTACAGCAAAAGTAGTTGAAAAGTGTACCATTAAATTGCAATAATTGAAAGAGAAAATGAACAAAGAGAGCCTCTCAAATGCAAATAGGACCTATTGAAATGTTTGGCCTGAAGTGTAATGTGAAGAAATTGAAAGTCCATGCGAGGCATCATGACATATGGGTTTGGAAATTCGTGATTCACTATTTATGAGAAACGGAGCACTGCAACAGACGCAATCGGCTCAGTAAGTCAGAAAACACGTTTTTCAACTAAGTATCCTAGACGGTTGACCTGTACCTGGTCGTCTTCTGTGAAACGCACAAAATTCCGTCATGTCAATGAGCTTAACTGTCTTCGAGGACGTAGAAAGCACGGACAGAAACTGGAGCAGGTCTACATCTTAATCACGGGTAGCAGACTTTGAGGATGAATGATTGGGTTTTGTGCAGTCTCAAATCCGAGATAGTGCACAAAGTACCAGTCAAGGTTAGCCGCGCTACCAGAGATGAACATTGCTGACTCACTCCACATGGATACTCAGTTGATAACGGATATAAAATCTTCATGGTTCAAAAACGAAATCGATTGTTGTTACCTTTGGGTAATCAGCTTCAATAAATCTATGTTTTCTTGACACGCATTGTGTTCCTTGCAGTGGTGCAATTTTTCGACAGGCCTTTATGATAGCGATATTTTGCTTTTTTCATTTTCTCCGTTTTGGTTTTCCTGTCAAAGTTGCTTTCCGATCAGCAACACGGGAGCGAAATGAAATAGATACTCACACTCGCACGCAGCGTGCTGAAAGCGAGAGCTGACAGGGCTAAATTTCCATTCAATTTTCTGTAGTTGAGTGTTTTCACCCGTGCTAACGTATAGGGCACTCACTCTCACAAGCCACCGCTTGAGACGAATGGCCTTTCAGCATGAGTAGTGTGTGGATGATTGGGAATTGATCGTGTTGGGTCGCTCACGAATGGAGCTCTCGGACTCTGTCAGTTCTCACTTCGAGGAACTGAAAACGACCGCCGCAGCCATTCATTTTCGGCTGAAAAACAGGCACTGAGACAGATATTTTGCAGGACTGGTTCCTTGCACTCCACACCTTCTTATGGTAACTGAATCGGTAGCGAACACCAACTTAAAAGATGTGCGTTATTTATGCAATACGTACAGCTTCAACAGCGTGGTTACTTGGGATGGGACTTCTTCTTGGGATTTCCTTATAAATCACACAGCCACATAAATATAAATCCTTCAGAGATTTTTTGTGCGTTACGCGTTACACGTAATACGTTACTAATGCGTTACAAACATACATATGTAAGTGAATATACATGTAGTTTGTATAATTTACAAATTTTGGCAACTGTAAAAAAATATTATTAGTAAACAAGTTGTGGGGTATAATTGAGAACCACAAAGTATGATAGGGACTGTTCATAAACCACGTGGACCAAAATTTAGCCATCTCAGACCCCCCCCCCCCCTCGTAGAATTTTGTCCATACAAAAATTTGAAAATTTGTATGGAGCGTAGACTTTGACTAGACCCCCCCCCCTCCCCCCAAAAAGTCTACGTGGTTTATGAGCAGCCCCATATAGAAAGGCATGTAACATCACTTGTTTGCTTATGATAAGGTTTAAACAGTAGCCAAAATTTGTAAATTATTAAAACTACTTGTATATTCACTAATATACGTATGTTTGTAACGCATTTCGTGTAACGCGTAACGCACTATATGTTACGTGTAGAATGTCATAAACAACTAACAGACCACATGAAAATTTATAAAAATATGCCATATAATAGAGATTGTTTATTAAAACTTAGATAAAAACATTAATGGAACGAATTGACCTCGGCTTTTTTTCTGCACCGGTGTTTCAGCGTGGTCAATATGGAGTGAAAACTGTAGGCACCCACAGTGGTACTTCAACTTTGACGATTTCTGTGGCCCAAACCGCTGCATGAAAACATTTCAAATTTTGACCACAACATTTCCTATATTTACTGACGCTGCAGTGAAATTTTTATGAAGCTACTTAAATTTTTCACTGAAATACGGATTTTCGAAAAAGGTATGTCCAAAAATGGATTTTTTCGTATAAGTTGTAATAACTCAAAATATACAACTTCTATCAATTTGAAATTCTGTCCATACATTATCAATTTATTGATGATGAAGTGGTAAAATTTTCAGCCAAAAATATTGATAATTGTTAAAGTTGCAGCAGATTGAACATGACGCATTTTAAGAGAAAAAATCAGCTCGGCCTTTTTTTTGCTACTGAGTGTAATGATTGCAATCATTTGTATCCACATCAGAGCGAATATACCTCTGCGTCTGCACAAAATCATGCGGATGTCGGAGTGTTGGAAGGATATGATTGGCAGAGGGCTCACACATTGGTGCGTGGTTGCCAGGTTCAAGGTGATAGAATTGTATGTTTTATTATTCTAAAGATGAGCGGCACAGTACGCATGATTGCATAACTCGTAGACGTTATCTGATAGATTGACACTATGTTGTGAAAGTTTTTTTTATCTGTTTTAACGAGATTTTTAGCCCTAGGCTAGTTCATCTCGGGACCCACGCTTTACTTCCCTTCCGAAGGAAGAACTCGCATTTTGCGAGTTTGTCGGGAGTGGGATTCGATCTCAGTTCCTCGGCGTGATAGTCAAGTGTTCTAACCATCACACCAGGTCCGCTCCACAATTGTGAAAGTTGGAAGGAATACAAACGGCTTCTCAACCGTTTCTGGTTCTAGCAATGGTTATGAACATAGGAATATACATGAGTTTTATATGTAGAGAGGAGAGTATACGGGCCCATATAGCCGAGGCGGTAAACGCACGGGTATTCAGCATGACCATGCTGAGGGTGACGGGTTCGATTCCCGGTCGGTCCAGGATCTTTTCGTAAAGGAAATTTCCTTGACTTCCTTGGGCATAGAGTATCTTCGTGCCTGCCACACGATATACGCATGCAAAATGGTCATTGGCAGAGGAAGCTCTCAGTTAATAACTGTGGAAGTGCTCATAGAACACTAAGCTGAGAAGCAGGCTTTGTCCCAGTGAGGACGTTACGCCAAGAAGAGGAGAGGAGAGGAGAGGAGGAGAGTATAGAGAAAGTGGACAGAAAGATACAAAGTAGCAGGAAAACGACGGGCCAGGGATTGAACCCAAGGCCTTCTGCATATGAATTAAAAACGGTAGCCACCAAGCCCGTCTTAATTACAAACTTCTCGAGAAATTCCCGTAAGAACTCTTCTAGAAATTTTCGTATAAATTATTTTAGAAATTCCCATAGAAATAACTGTAACAATTTCAATAGGAATTCCTGTATTTGCACTCGGAGAAATTTTCATGGAAACTCCTGGAGAATTTCTTGTAGAAACTTCTGCAGGAATTTACGTGAAAACTCCTAGAGGAAAGCCCGTAGTAACTCATGCAGCAATTCACGTATTAACTTTTAAAAGAGTTTTTATAGCAACGGCAGGAGTATTTCCCATAGAAAATCCTGAAATTCCCATAGGAACTCCTGAATAATTCCTGTATGAATTTCTGGAAGAATTCCATAGGAACTTCTAGAGGAAGTTCTGTAACAATTCTGGAAGAAATTCCTTCATTGGGAACTTCTCGAGGAATTCTCGTAGGAACTCCTAGAGGATTTCCCACGGGAATCCTTGAAGAAATATTTTAGAAACTGATGAGTCAATTCCCGTTGCAACTAATGGAGAAATTACGTAGGAATTGCTGAAGGAATTCTCATAGGAACTCCTGGAGGATTTCCCATAGACGAGTTCCCGGATGAATACCCGTAAGAATCCCTGAAATGAGTTTTAGTTAATTCTTGACGAACCTCCTGGTGGGTATTCATAAGAAATCCTGGAGAAATTTTCCTAAGAACTTCTTGGGAAACTAAAGTAGGAACTCCTGAGGGAAATTATTTTATGAACTTCTGGAAGCATTCCCGACGAGAAGAGAATATCAACAGCATAATAAAATATGTTATTTTGGCATAATAACTGTATAATCGAATCAGTATTTTTGTGTTAATAACATATCTTATTATGTTATAAACTTGTCTGTCATAAGCGGAAAGATACCCTAGCAACACATATGATTACAAAACAGTTGCGGCAGCGCATGTAAGGGTTGCGCAGTAAGTCACAGTGATCTTTGTGCAACCCTCACATGCGCTGCGGTAACTGTATTGTAACCATATGTGTTGCTTTTGATACCCAAGCAAAACAAAACATAATAAAAAAAAACCCAGATTAATCCACCTAGTGGTGATAGTGCCTTTCTCGTCGAATATGTACTCAAGATCCATAAGCCACTGAATTCTGAGAATACTCTAGAACGGAACAAATCTCATTTTCTTCTTTTGTCACAGTGCTCGTTGACTTATCAATGGGAGAGTAGAGTTGATAAATAATTAATGTATTTGATGAAAAAATACCCAAACAATGAGCAAATCCGATTAACTCATCGGATTTGGTAATACATTTTCTGGAGGACTCTAATTTCACTTTAAAATTTAAAAATGTATTGGTTATTTATTAGTTAAGGGGGATAAGGGGCATAATGGACACTAAGCAAATGAGTACTTTTGGCCTGTATAACAGAGAAAAGCCTAACATAATTATCAGTTGGCTTACAACTTTAGTTTGTTTCCCACGTATTTCAATCATTTACAGCAGGTACACTGCGGCCACTTTCTATAGCCGCACCCACGATTTCGCACTTCTAGCAATTTTTGCGATTCAATCGATATGTGGAACGATGTGTATCAACTAGTGTTTGTAGAATATATGATTTACATGAAAAAGTATTGTAAACTATTTGTTTGTTAAGCGAAAAACACGTTATTTCCATAATTTGGGCGACTATTTTCTATAGCCGCACTACAAGTTCTTCTTCGGTAATCTGATTTTTATAAGAAATCATTTGATCAAACTGTCTCAAATGACAAAATTAAGCAAATTGGAAATAAAACTAACGGAAAGCAATGAAAAAATCAACCAATTAGTTTTCTTAGTACAAAAAACTAGTTTACTTTCACTATTTTTACTTAAAAGTTCTCTTTAAATCACAAAAACAATATTTTAAGTTGACAAATATATTGTATTGCTTCCTATCGGCAATGTTTATTTGAAACATGATTTCTTGGATGATTTCTATAAGATTTAAGGCTGTAATACCAATTTAACAACCACTTTTCTGGAACTTTAGAATTAAATTAAGCCTAATATTCGCTTTATTTGGATGAATACGCAATATTTATGACATTATATCACTGAAAATTCAACTAAACAGTTGCTAATGATCCTCATGAATACAGATTTAAATAATCCTAATGGATGCAAGAGCTTAATTTTGCGCCAGCACTTCACTAAATTTAGCCCAATTTTACAATTTATGATATAAAGTCAACCAGAACTACAGGAAGACTACAATCATAACCCCTTTCTTTTCTTTTGCCCCAAAATGAACAGGAACATCTATATTTGAAATCTTTTGATAGAAACACATCATTTTTACTTAACCAAATATCGTCAAATGGATGGAAAGTTGGATAAAAGCTGTTATTACAAATCGTCTTCATAATTTAAAATATTCATCTTATGTTTAAATGGTAGCGAAGACAACGCTGACCTTCCAAGTTGAGTTTGATGAATTCCCGAAGTATCTTCATTGTATATTGATGTTGTATACGATGTCTTTTCCAAGTTTCATCCGGATTGATACACAAAAACTTATGAATTTTCCATTTAGAAGCTTAAAAAATCGATTTTTTTTACAATTTAATTAGATTAATAAGGGTTATACGCAAAAAATTGAAGCCGGAAGTATAATGCAATGATTGTTTTGAGTCAGCAGCATTTATACTTGAGATGTAATTCGATTTTTTTTAGTTTTTTTGGGATATTTTTAATAATTTATCCATAAAACACCAGTTTACCAAGTCTGTGCCCTATTTCTCGTATTAAAAGACCTTGTTACTTAAGTATTTCGTTAAACTTCTTTGGTTTGGTCTTGATAAGCTTTATTTGGTCGTTTAAAGCAGTAATAATGAGCATACTTTATGATAAAGCAGCTGATCTAAGGAAAACCCGAAGTGTGGCTATAGAAAATGGTCGCCCAAATTGTCGAAAAACTGTATTTTTGATATGGAAAATATACACATGAAGAAAGTTATGCTTGCAAACATCATATTTTGCAATAACTATCAGATGCATATTGTTTTCCATATCGATTGTATCTTTGATATTGCTAGACATGTGAAACTGAGGGTGCGGCTATAGAAAGTGGTCGCAGTGTATAATGTCTTTATTGTGAAGAAATAATGAAGTGTAAATCGTGTGTTTTTTTAGGGCTGGCAGAGAAGGTACGGGGCGCAATAGACACTCCATCTTAGACGAGTTTACATAACATCAAAGTTAATTAAATAAACTTTAGGCTCAAATAATCCAATTGATTTTTTTCCAAACACTCTTAAATGCCTAACAGTATGCAATGCGCGTACATCCATTTGTAATTGCCAGTGTTTATTTTGCCCCAAATCGACTACAAGGTAGCATTTCACTTGTTTTTATGTTGGACACACTCAAACACTCGTAATACCTTATTTGCTGCTGCGTTGAAATTATGAGAATTTCACCATATGAAAAACATATTTCAATTTCAATGATATTTAGGTTATTTTGGAGACATATGAATGGTACTTTTGAAAAATAGAACGATGACTTGTTCCTTTATACTTATGCATTAAAAGTTTAGCATAAAATTCAACGGTTCGGCAAAAATAGGGGTGTCCATTTCGCTCCGGATGTCCATTATGCCCCAATCTCCCCTATTTATTTGTGCCCTACCTCAAAATGATGAATTCCAAATAAAATTTCCAAGGGGGACCCCTCTTGACAAGAAAAAATCGACATTTGTGTCAGCCTTATTCAGAAAAGCAACAATTATATCAAAGCCATAATCGAATTTGAAAACTTATTGATGGCTCATATTCCGAAGTTATGTATTATGTTAAACGTATAAGCAGAACTGAAAAATATCAAACCTCTCAGTTGACTGCTTGATCACCTTCACTAGCACTGGATGCCGATCATTATCAATATATTTCGGCATTTTTTTCTGCACACTTTAGCCTTTATTTTATTATCATTGGTTATAAGATTTATGTAATATTTGACAAAAAAGTGCAAGCTAGAGAAATTTCTCATAATAAAACCCATTCAAATTTCAGCCGTGTTACAGAGCACGAGGGTCCAACCAGTTGCATCAAAATTGTGCGTAGTATTTTCCGCAAAAGGGGATTGATGCTATAAAATTAAAATTTCTCCATACAACGTTGATCCATCCTACTGTATAATTACGTCTCAGGAATCTAAAATGGTGTGATTTGACAAGATCGCTTTAATTTTTATTAAGATTTTGTTCTTTTACGCATATTTATCGCTTGCATTGATTTTGTTCACCTTCGTAATTTCAGCGATGCATCCAATCCTGATTCTGCAACACTGCTGGTAATCTTAGGTGTGGTCAAAGACTATTTTCTTGCTGCCCGTTTATCTGGTTATCCAACATTTTTGATGATTTGATGTTTACTATGTATGGGTTTGGTTTACTTTTATAACTGGCCACTTCCGGCGGGACACCTGGAACCGGTTCTGGAACACAACCGGTTCAGATATGTTATTTGTGGATTGATTGGTAATTATCGGTGACAAATATCGTAAACAGCTTGTTAAGCGATACGCGTTTCGACCTACTATTCTTCGGTCATCGTCAGACGCATTCAGTTGGATTCCCTCTTTCAACTTCATCAGTTTAATATACATATAAGCGGTTCAAATATGGTCTGAAATTATTTTCCTGCTTACCGTTCATCTGGTCATCGATGAAGCCGCAATTTGGTGTGTCACATGCATAGGTTTGGTTCAGTTTTTTAATTGATCACTTCCGACGGGATACCTGGAACCGGTTCCGGAACACAACCTGTTCAAATACGGTATGAAACTATTTTCCTGCCACCCATTCATCTGGTTATCGAAAAAGCCGCTCTTTGATGTGTCGCATGCATGGGTTTGGTTCACTTTTTTAATTGGCCACTTCCGGCGGAATACCTGGAACCGGTTTCGGAACACAACCGGTTCAGATAAGGGATGAAACAAATTTCCTGCTAACCGTTCATCTGGTTATCGAAAAAGCCGCTCTTTGATGCGTCGCATTCATGGTTAACTTTTTTAATTGGCCACTTCCGGCGGGACACCTGGAACCGGTTTCGGAACACCACTGGTTCAGATACGGTATGAAACTATTTTCCTGCTTACCTTTCATCTGGTTATCGAAAAAGCCGCTCTTTGATGCGTCGCATGCATGGGTTTGGTTCATTTTTTTATTGGTCACTTCCGGCAGGACACCCGGAACTGGTTACGGAACACTATCGAATCAAATATGGTATGAAACTACTTTGGGGCCGTCCATATACCACGTGGACAGAAAATTCATGGTTTTTGACCCCCTCCCCCCTCCCCGTGGACAAGCGTGGACTTTTCATTGAACCCCTACCCCCCTCCCCCAATGTCCACGTGGACATCCGAAAAAAAGTTTTTTTTTTCATATTTCTAAAATAAATGAAAAAAGTGATTTTGAAAAGTATTTTTTTATATTGTTTTTTTTTTTCTTCGTAAACAATGTTGAAATTGGAATTGATAACTGTTAAATACAAATATTCTATAGCTTTACATAGAATACAAACAAGAAGCGCAAAATAGGTACCACAGACAAACAGACGTAGCATTCTGACATTTCCCATCGTACACCAAATTACGGGCTATTTAAAGATTTGATAGTTGGCCAACTGCCCACCCGTGGCGCTCGCATCGTTTTTGTTCGAGTTTGACGTTTGCCCACTACTGCCACCTGGTCGGCCAACCTCAGTCCTTTTAGTATTGGGCGAACAGGTTTTCGGGAATATGATTTGAATCGAAAAATGTTCGTAGTGTTACGTCTGTTTGTCTGTGTAAGTACCTACAAGTTTTCAATATTGTTTTTAATTTAGCTTATTGTTTGTGAGAGTGTGGGTTCGATTCTTGCTCCAGCTGGTGAAAAATGTTCGTTAAACGGAAAATTCTTCATTGGGTGTTTTTCGTGTAATGTCCATCGCCTAATGTTAGTGATTGTTCAATGCTTAGTCTGTTCAAAAAAAAGTGTTTTGAGCTAAGCCTGCAAATCCCTACAAGTGTTTTGAAACTTTGAAGTAGTTTAAAAATTTGATATGATACTTCGAAAAATCCATACAGACCTTCAATGAAAATTTGCATGGTCTACATTCCATTTTAAATCTCCAGAATCCTCGATGAAGAAAACTAAGTAATTAGAAAATCTGATAATTTAAAACAAATGAGTCTGTATATCAATACCATGATCCTTGAAGAAGTAACTTACAACTATAAGATAATGTATAACAAAATAAAATGTATGAAAGAACTGTTGAAGAGAATCTCATCAATAATGCGACATAATTTGTTTCGTTTTAAGATTCTTGTTTCCTAATTTATATGTCAATGTTGTCCACGTGGACATTTGATGAACCCCCACCCCCCTCTCCATGGACAAGCATGGACATTTCGATAACCCCCTCCCCCCTCCAAGCTGTCCACGTGGTATATGGACGGCCCCTTTCCTGCTTACCATTCAACTGGTTATCGAAAAAGCCGCGGTTTGATATGTCGCATGCATGGGTTATGTTCGCTTTTACATTTGGCCACTTCCGGCAGGACACCCGGAACCGGTTCCGGAACACTACCGGTTCAGATATAGTCTGAGACTATTTTCCTACTTCCCGTTTATCAGATAATCGAAAATGCCGTGGTTTGATGGGTCACATGCATAGGTTTGTTGCATAATCATATCTGGCCCCTTCCTGGGGTACCGATCCGGAACACCTAAATGGCCATAACTCCGGAACGGCTGGACCGATCCGAACCATTTTCATTAGGAAACAATGGGACCAGATTCCGCGTCGAATGAACCGTCGGTCGTTAAAATCGGTTGATGTTTACTATCTAAAAGTTAGGTGACCTTTTTTGTACACACACACATACGCACACACATACATACACACACACACATACACACACACAGACATCATCTCAACTCGTCGAGCTGAGTCGATTGGTATATAACACTTGACCCCTCCGGAGGCTCTATCAAATTTTCGTTTTTGGAGTGAACATATAGCCTTTCGGTACACCTTGGTGTACGAGAAAGGCAAAACCAAATTAATCCACCTCCTTTCTCGTCGAATATGCTCTCACGATCTTTCCGTCGACGTAAGCCTAAGTGTTTTGAATCCTGAGAGTTTATAAGAAGAGCAAGCATTTTATTAGCATGATTGAATTGACTTAAAACTTATTGATGGCACATAGTCCGACGTTATGTTCAACGTATAAGCATAGCTGAAAAATTATTTATCACTCTTACATAGGCGCCAACTTAGGGGGGTCAAGCATGGTTTTGCCCCCCCCCCCCCCCCAATATTTGAAGATTTTTCGATTTTCCCATACAAAAAATCAGAAAAACCGGGCTTTGCCCCCCCAATAATTTGACCAAGTTGGCGCGTCTACACTCTTACGACTCTTTTCAATTCGTACTCCGTTCATTCGACATTTGTCGAATTAAAAAATGATAAATGTCACAGTGATAAAGCGGTCTTCAATGGAATGATTCACAAATGATGTTTCTACAAGAAGCGTTGATCGTTGATCTTCACTATAACCCAGTCAATTCCAAACCATTTGACTTGGAATTTTGCATACGGCTAGATACTATACGTATCTCATCGCGTTCAAAAATTGTGTCAATTGATTCAGAATTGGCTGAGTTATAGCAGAAAAGTGCCCAAAATAGAACCCCTGCCGAGATGGTTCCACTTCCCTATGTAAACTTTAAGCTGTTTGCGCTAATTTATAGTTTCACTGATTACGCTGAAACTTTGTGCAGTTCATTTGGGACCTAAATGGAATCCAAAAAGTCGACTGGAGCGAGGGTTTATTTTTTTTCATACAAGCGTGTCCCATTCACGAATGATCCGATATTGTGATGTTTCTCACACTCGCAGCGGCTCCTCGTGCTGCTGCTAGTTTAAATTTAGTGCTATCCGACACCTGATCCGTTTGGTGATCAACCGCAGTGAACTTCGGAAGCCAAAAACTGGTTCCGGATCATTACCGGTTCAGATATGTTCTGATAATATTTTCCTGCTTACTGTTCATCAGGATATCAAGAAGGCCACTATTTGATATGTCGCATGCATGAGTTTGGTTAAGTTTTATACTTGACCACCTCCGGCGGGACACTGGAACGGTTCCGGAACAACCGGTTCAGATATGGTCTAAGATTATTTCCTTGCTTACCGTTCATTACGTTATCAATAAAGCCACGGTTTGATGTGCCACATGCATGGGTTTAGTTCACTTTTATGTTTGGCACCTTCCGGCGGGACACCCGGAACCGGTTCCGGGACACTACCGGTTCAGATATGGTCTGAGACTGTTTTCTTGCTTACCATTCATCAAGTTATCGAAAATGCCGTAGTTTGATGTGTCGCATGGATGGGTTTGGAGCGTTTTCATATCTGACCCCTTCCTGGGGTACCGGTCCGGAACACCTAAATGGCCATAACTCCGGAACGGCTGGACCGATCCGAACCATTTTCAATAGGAAACAATTGGAGCAGATTTCGCGTCGAATGAACCATCGGCCATTAAAATCGGTTGAGGTTAACTGCCAAAAAAGGATGTGAGTTTGTTTGTACACATACACACATACACACACATACACCTACATACACACACACATACACACATACAGACATCACCTCAATTCGTCGAGCTGAGTTGATTGGTACATGTGACTCGGCCCTCCGGGCCTCCTATTAAAAAGTCATTTTTGGCTTGAAAAGTCCCAAAAAAATGACCACGTGGTTTATGGACAGCCCCCTAGACAAATCGGAAATAAAAATTATGCGACAGACAAAACTTTTTTATGTTTTACAGTTTTTGTCCACTTTTTGTTTACCTTGTTGTGATAAATCTCACAGGCAACGTAAACAAAAGTTTGTTTACACACAAACGAGTAAAAGTAATGGCTGAATTATTGAAACAGTTTACATCACATAAAACAAAGTCTAAACAAATGAAAAAAATATGCAAAACTGCTACCGCTCAACAGCACAATTGGGCTGGTTCGTCACGAAAGGGATATACAGGGGATGGCCAAAATGTTTGGGATAGGCAACTTCTTTGTCTCGCACAAAAAAGTTCAACATGCTGTAACTTTTCATAGAGTGCATCAAATATTCTCAAATTTTGACTGTTTGTCAACCTATTATATGTGCATCATTGGCACAAATTTGAGCTCGATTGATTAATCTTTCCCGAAGTTATAACCTTTCGGGTAAAACACTATTTTTTAGACTACTAATTTATGAGCTGTCATATCTCGGAGACCAGTGA
Source organism: Aedes albopictus (assembly GCF_035046485.1). NCBI lineage: Eukaryota > Metazoa > Arthropoda > Insecta > Diptera > Culicidae > Aedes > Aedes albopictus. Next base: position 446,712,766 of record NC_085137.1, read on the forward strand.
ACCGAATTGTATGAAATTTTAAGCTTTTATCCACAACTAGCAGTCCTGGCAAACGTCGTCCTGCCTGCCTACTCTGTTTTTTGACATCCGGTTCCATGAATAAATGCTCCTCAAAATGAAATTTCAAATTTTCCCGCTTTTCTTGCCTTACCGGTCACTTTTTCTAATTATTTTGTCGTACGAACATGTCGGAGGCCTGGCGGAATGCAACAGTGAAAGAATCATGTTGATCTGTTGACCCGTTCCCGAGCCTATTCGTGACATACAAACACCATTCCATTTTTATTTATATAGATATATTAATGCTTTAAAATCATTTAAAATATGATTACTTTTTAAACGTTGAAAAAAGTTATGATGGATTTGCATTTTTTGGATCTTTTTCGAAAAAATGTAGTTTTCTTACATCAATGTCATTAAATTTTATTTTTGATATACAAAGATTTTCTACTTCTGTTCATGAGATATCTGTAAAAAGATATATTAGAGCCTATTTGGATTAAAGGAAAAACACATTTAGTATTTTTTGCGCAGTATTGTAAATTTGGCTCATTTTCCTCTAAATGGGTGAAAATGTCAAACCATCAACGTTTAAAAAGTATCTATGTTCTGATGAATTTTTAAGCATTATTATATTGTTGATAATCGCTCAAAATTTCATTCAATTCGGTTCACTGGTCTCCGAGATATGACAGTTCAAAAATCGATAGTCTTGAAAATAGTGTTTTACCAGATCGATTATAACTTCGCGAAAATTTAACCAATCAAGCTCAAATGTGTACCACTGATGCATATATAATAAGTTAATAAACAGTCGAAATTTGATAAAATTTGATACACTCTATGTAAAGTTACACCATGTTGAACTTTTTTGTGAGAGAAAAAAAGTTGCCCATATCAAACATGTTGGCCACCCCCTGTATGTACATTTTCAATAGTACAATAATAACAAAACTTGGTCTACAACAAAGTATATTATTGAAATATTATGTAAAGGATGAATCTCGATAACTTGATCATAACAAAATAAGATTGTTCAACAAAACATGTTATATATAAGTAATACGTTGATAACTTAATAATCACAAATTGTGATATAAAAACAGGCTATGTGATTCTGTTGTTTTGAATTTGATATTCTCCTGTATATTTGGAAAAGGGGCCTATTGAAGGGATTTGGACAAGTACCTGAGACTACCTCCTCTTTGTTGTTGGCACTTCATGGATTTAACGTGGACTCTTCGTACCCATATATGTATAGAGACAATTCTGTCAATACAATGCTTCATTTTTCAGTAATAATGCAAGAACTTTCTTCCGAAAGAAGTTTATTTTCACCTGACGCGAGTTTCATGCAAGTGTCTCCGCGTTTGGCCCTTTATACAGGAGCATAACTAAAAACTAACAACAGCACAATCTTGATCACATCGCTTTTTTATATTTTTCCATTGTTATAGGCAGACGCTTTTGTTCAAAAGATGGAATAACAAAATCACAATCGACTAGAACACCACTACTGGGTCTCCAGTTAGCCTAGTGGTTAAGGTCAGTGGCGTAGCTAGGTTTTACTTTTTTCTCACTCACCCTCCTAAAAAACACGAGAAAGAGAAGGATGAAAGAAGGGGCACAGGACCCCTCTTGCATCCCGTTCTTTCACGTGTTTGTTTGGGAGAGTGAGTAAGAAAAAAGAAAAAGCTAGCTACGCCAATGGTTAAGGCTATGGATCACCAATCCGGAAACGGCGGGTTCGACTCCCGTTCCGGTCGGGAAAATTTTCTCGACTCCCTGGGCATAGTGTATCATTGTACTTGCCTCACAATGTACATATTTATGCAATGTCAGGAAATGAAAGCCCTTTAGTTTGATAAGGAAGTGCTCAAAGAACACTAAGTTGAAGCAATGCAGGACAAGTCCCAGAGTCACAAAGAAGAAGCAGTAGAACACCACAATGGGTCTGGGACTATTTTGGCAGGAGAACCTATTTTGGGCACTTGGTGCTATAACTCAGCCAATTTCAAACCGATTGAATTTCTGAACATGGCTAGATACTGTACGAATCTGATCGTTGCCCAAAAATCAAGTCAATCGGTTCAAAATTGGCTGAGTTATAGCAGCAAGTTCCCAAAATAGGTCCTCCTGCACAAATGATCCCAGACTCTATTCAATTCGTGTTCAAACTGTCTCGTCACTTCTTGACTTTTTTGTCAGTTATTCAATCTTGGACCGGGTTTCTTTCACGGCAATCTCGTTCAATATTTTGCAAGCAATAATTCCTTTCCATAATATGATAAAACTAGCTGTTCTTAATAGATCAATTCACTAATCTCCAGATGGAGTACAAAGGCATGTTGCCTTTGATGTAAATTTTCTGAATTAAATTTAAGTTCTTCTGAATCACGTGGCAAGGAATAATAGTCTTGGGTATAGTATTCTTTCTAACTTGTCTAGAGATTTCCCAATGATGTCTGCTGCAAAACGGGACTTACATTTTGCCAGTCTAAGGGCAGTTTCAACCTGTGAAAAAAGACTGTGGCAAATAACGAATATTTGGAATGTTTTCACATGCAACCTAAGATGTAAAACAGTCATTTGCGCGTGATTTACGTCATACTAACTAACGCAACAAGCTGTGCTCTTTGAACCGCGCAAATTCAACCGTAAATCAACTGGATTGACCTGCCAATAAACGGCAAATCTTCCCAAATGACAACGACTTAGAGCATCGTTTAATAGCTTTCTCTCGGTACACCGATCGACAACAACAACAGAACGACGATCATCGTATGTTAACCAGAGTGAGACAACAGCGGCATGACGTGCCATGCCAATACACGTGCATATACCGAGCCAACTAACTACCCTGTGTGCCCAATAGCAACAATCACACGCCGCCTTTTACAGCCATCGAACGGGATGAAAAACGCGAAAATCAGACAAAACCTAGCTGGGCAAAACTGAACTGAACGCCGCCGCCACAGCGCGCGCCCGCGATCATCTATCTAATCTACGGAGCCAACTTAGCGTGCATAATTATGCAAATCAGCTCGCAATGATCAGGTCAAGTTGAGCTTCGCTTGGAGCTGGAGCAGGAGGAGCGCTGTTCTTCGTTTCCTTTGGCGGAAATTCCCTATACCCTACATGAGCTTTGAAGACTCGATGAGATTTGCTCGACTTTTTTCCTCCCTTCGCATGCCTGCCTTGTTGAGGAGCCGCGAGCCCTGTTGAACTAGTGGTTGAGTTTTTATTTTTCGAACCAGAAAATCGAACAAAAGCCCTGACCAGATGATTCATCGAAGACGCTGACGGGGAGGTCGGTATTCATCGAATGGTTTTGCTGTCTTTAGTTACCACTGGAGCCTTTTGTGGTGCATATCGCCCTCGCCAAGTTACAAGTGCTCTCTTCGGATTTCTTGGAAAAGAAATGGAAACAGCTGATTCTTTCCTTCGGCTCAGTCAGAGCGTGGACAAAAACGGAAGAAATTATAATAAATTATACAGATAAATATACATGACGGTTCATATTTTTCTTTGGATGCCGACCCAGCAGAGACGGATCGCATGTTGCGGCGGGATTCAATTGGGAAATGAGACCTTCGAAGAAATGAGTGAGATGCGAGATGGCTTGTTTGGTATGGCCTATCACTGCGCGTCGCTATGGATTGAAGATTGTAAACTTGCGAACAAATTTGTAACAACCACGCATAGTAGGGTTACGTTGCCAAATTCATTCTATTGAAAGATAAAGTAATTACGGCACCAATTTTTTCTGCGCCTTTTGTCATCATACGTGTTCATTACTAACAAAAACTATAAAAAAAATATTTAACAAAACAGGGCACTTCAATACCTTTAATCTCAAAACTCTCCATAATTAACAATGTACGATACCAGCGGCATCCACGAAGCAACTTTGAGCGACTGAAGCAGGCGGATTCCACCTGAGCATACGCGCCGAATCTTGAGACACCAAGGTTGATCTGGTCCCTCCGGAGGACAGCCAGAGCGCAGAGTAGAATAACCAGCCACAGAATATCAATGTCGCGAGTGTTTGTGTGACCAAGTTTGCCACGCCCTTACATAGTCAGTACCGGCCCTACAAGCGTCAAACCAATGTTCATTGCCAAAACAAAACATCCCCAACATCATGTGTACTTAAAAACAATGGATAAATGTATCTGAGGTATGAAATAAATAAATTAATTTATTAGCTAGAGCGCTATTAGCGATCTAATTTCTCATACATCTACTGAGTGCAGTTGAGCAGCCACCAATGACACAGCCGAGAGCTCTATGTATGTGGAAAGAAGTCGACGGAACGAAGGAATGCAGATCGATTCTGAAGGAGAATAACGCAGGGTAGGCGGTAATGCTGCAGCAAGCAACCCGGCAGAACGTGGAGCAGTACAATCAAAAGTGGTACCAGCAGACCTGCCTCTTTCGGGAGAAAAATTTACGCCGCCTGAAAAAGCAGTGTGCGTGGAAATGGAACTGCAGTGCCGTTCTCAAGAAACACAGTAGTTCTACTGGAAGCGTAACGTATCCCACAACGGCATCGTGCCGCGAATCTAAATCTGCAGGGATAACGACGGTAGAGACCCCCAAAAACCCACTGAACATCCCTGGAATCTTCCGTTAATGCCTACGACTCCCGCAATAATCTCAAAAAGCCCTAGAAGTCCCTGTTACACCTCTTCTAAAAAAACTCATTCGAAACACGTTGAACCTCCCTCAGATCCACTGAAACTCTTCCAGTAACGCACATTGAGTCCTTCGAAACTCCCCGTGGAGCCTCGTAGCCGTGCGGTTAGGGTCACCAAGCTTCTAATTGCACCATGCTATGGGGCGAGGGTTCGATTCCCGCTCCGGGCGATGAAACTTTTCGTGAGAATAGTTTCTTCTCTGTATCCACTGGTGCATGCTCTGTGTGTCCCTTGTCTAGTGTTTAAGTTTCATTCAGTCTGTGCAGCCTCTGGCTGAAGACGGTGTCCGCGTCTTTTTAAACGCCTCTGAAGTCCCCTGTAATGCTTCTGAAACCTCCTGAAACGCCCTAAAACGCATTGAAACTCCATTGAAACTCTCGTGAAACTTACCTGAGAGCCTTGAAGCCCCCCAACAATTCTCTGAAACCTCCTTAAACGCCTCTTAAACACACCATCCTGATTTTTAAACTCCACAAGTTTCTCTCTGCTTTAACCTTTCGGGGCTCCATCAGCTAGAGGTGTGTACCGCCGCGCCACGCCGGCACCGCCGTTGATTTTCGGTTCACGCCGCCGCCGCCGATTATTTTTCGGCGCGCTGCCGCTAACGCCGCCGAACTCCAATTTTGTACGCCGATCTCAAAAAACGCATTGAAAAATAAATCATTTCTTGATTTTTTTTTTTCATTACAATATTTCAAGCATCTGCATACATAGCATTTGTAAGGACGTTTTCAGCAATAGCCTATTTTTTGCCCAAATTTATAACAATTCTAAAAAAAGCGAAAGAGTTTGCCCTTCGAATTAAAACGAGTTTACAAAGATACCGGGGGTTCCTGTTATCTTGTTAATGGCTGAAAAAATAATCTAGGGATTCCGAAGATTGAAGAAAATGCTGATGATTCCGCTAAGAGTTCCTCCGAGAACTCTACAAGGTCCTTCGGGAATTCCGAGGATTTCTCCGAGACATCCTCTAGGAGTTTCTTCTGGCATTACTACACAAGTTGTACTGAGACTTTTTGTAGTACTTCCTCTAGAAACTTCTTCAAGAGTTACTCCGGGTATTCTTTTAGGAGTTTTTCCTATGAATTCCTTTAGGAGATCATCCGGCAATTCCTCTAGGACAGAATGACCACTAGGTTAATGTCCCTCTTCAAAAACAAATACACACACGATTCCTCTAGGAGCACCTCCGGGAATTCCTCCACGAGTTCTTGAACGAGTTCATCCGGGAATTCCTTAACAAATTTCTACGGGAATTCCTTCAAGAGTTCATAGAAATTGCACTGGAAATACCAGAAGTTTACTCCGAAAATTCCTCTAGGAGTTTCTCTTGTAATTCCTCTAGTAGGTCATCCGGAAATTCTTCTGGGAGTTCTTCCGGCAAGTTCTGTAGCAATTTCTCCTGGAATTCTTCTGGGAGTTTCTTTAAGAGTTCGCCCGGAAATTCTTCCAGAATTTTCTTCGAACATTCCTCTAGACGTTCCTATGAGAATTTTTTTAGGGTTTCCTCTAGGAATTCTTCCGGGTATTCTTTCCCTTCCGAGTTCCTTCCGGGATTCCTCACCATTTTTTTTTCCGAGAATTATACTAAGAGTTACACCATGACTTTCTCTAAAAGTTCTTCCGGGAATTCGTCCAGAAGTGCTTCCGGGAATTCGTCCAGAAGTGCTTCCGGGACTTCGAATATCTTCGGAAACACCTTTAGGAGTTTCACCGGGAAGAAGTTCCCCAGGCAATTTCACTACGAGTTGCTATACAAGTTTTTTTTAGAGATCACTTCTCCAAAACGAGTCATAAAATCAGCAACGGTGGCGTGAAGCACGGATGATGGGAGATCGTGTACCCGCACAGTCACTGCCTCACTGTCGACGTACATGGGGATCTTTTGTTGCTGAAAACAAAAATTCGCCGAATATTGTGCGTTTTTTGATAACGCACCGCGGTATCATTGTCTACCATTTCAATGTAGACACATTTGCGGGAATTGTGAAGTTGTATACTTCTTACATCCGAAAGTTGTAACTTAATCTCGTTCTCCAGGAATTGATGAACCTGCCCAACGTCAGGTCTCGCTGGAAGAACGCTGAGGTCGACCACGAGAGTATTTTTTCTTACAATACTCATTTTATTCGAAAGAACGAATGCGAGCGAAGAATGTACACGTCCGATTGATTAGAGCAAAGGATGTTAACTGTTGATATTCAATTAGGTAATATTCCAAGTAACTTTTTGATCGTCAATTAATCTTGTAGAGATTTTGAGAACCGTCATTTTGGTTTTATGATGGTTCTATGGACCTCTTCTAGTCTAATTTACTTAAAAATGTAACGTGGGCAACTGACTCTATAAAAGTGTAGAACTAGCATTTGAGTTGGAATACACGTTAATATAAAAAAACTGACTAAACCATGTAGGTAAAACAAGTGTTTAGGGGCCGTCCATATACCACGTGGACAGCTTGGAGGGGGGAGGGGGTTATCGAAATGTCCATGCTTGTCCATGGAGAGGGGGGTGGGGGTTCATCAAATGTCCACGTGGACAACATTGACATATAAATTAGGAAACAAGAATCTTAAAACGAAACAAATTATGTCGCATTATTGATGAGATTCTCTTCAACAGTTCTTTCATACATTTTATTTTGTTATACATTATCTTATAGTTGTAAGTTACTTCTTCAAGGATCATGGTATTGATATACAGACTCATTTGTTTTAAATTATCAGATTTTCTAATTACTTAGTTTTCTTCATCGAGGATTCTGGAGATTTAAAATGGAATGTAGACCATGCAAATTTTCATTGAAGGTCTGTATGGATTTTTCGAAGTATCATATCAAATTTTTAAACTACTTCAAAGTTTCAAAACACTTGTAGGGATTTGCAGGCTTAGCTCAAAACACTTTTTTTTGTACAGACTAAGCATTGAACAATCACTAACATTAGGCGATGGACATTACACGAAAAACACCCAATGAAGAATTTTCCGTTTAACGAACATTTTTCACCAGCTGGAGCAAGAATCGAACCCACACTCTCACAAACAATAAGCTAAATTAAAAACAATATTGAAAACTTGTAGGTACTTACACAGACAAACAGACGTAACACTACGAACATTTTTCGATTCAAATCATATTCCCGAAAACCTGTTCGCCCAATACTAAAAGGACTGAGGTTGGCCGACCAGGTGGCAGTAGTGGGCAAACGTCAAACTCGAACAAAAACGATGCGAGCGCCACGGGTGGGCAGTTGGCCAACTATCAAATCTTTAAATAGCCCGTAATTTGGTGTACGATGGGAAATGTCAGAATGCTACGTCTGTTTGTCTGTGGTACCTATTTTGCGCTTCTTGTTTGTATTCTATGTAAAGCTATAGAATATTTGTATTTAACAGTTATCAATTCCAATTTCAACATTGTTTACGAAGAAAAAAAAAACAATATAAAAAAATACTTTTCAAAATCACTTTTTTCATTTATTTTAGAAATATGAAAAAAAAAAACTTTTTTTCGGATGTCCACGTGGACATTGGAGGAGGGGGGTAGGGGTTCAATGAAAAGTCCACGCTTGTCCACGGGGAGGGGGGAGGGGGTCAAAAACCATGAATTTTCTGTCCACGTGGTATATGGACGGCCCCTTAGGTGAAATGGAGATTCCAGTGCATTCTCATTTCATAATGTAGATTCATGATGTTTGAAACGTTTGGAATGAAAAAAATAATGATCGTTGAACTGCGGATGCACTTTTTTATACCCTGCCTCGATATTGTGCATAATAAAATGTAATAATGACGGTAACTATTGCAACGACGGCCACAGGGAATTTCAGGGGTTCCAAAGGGGTTTCTGAGAGTACCAGGGGTCTCAGTGTCCACTCGTAGGAATTCAGTGGCTTTCAGGTGGCTAGTGTCTCAGAGACGATTCAGGGGTTAGCAGAGGGTTTTACTTGGTCCAAGTGGTCTCAGAGGAGTTTTAAGGGGTTTCAGGAGCGTTTCAGGGGATTTCAGGGGCGTTTCAGGGGATTTCATGTGGAACCAGGAGATCTCAGAGGCGTTTAAGGGGGTATCTTGGGCAGGTGGCTTCAGAAGCGCTTAAGGTGGTATCAGGGGTGTTCCAGGGGGTCTCAGGAGCAATTTAGGGAGACCCGGGTGATTTCAGGTGGTATTTTGAAATCTTATGACCGTTTCAGGGGGTCTCAAGGAGTTACATGTGATCGCAGAGGATTTCAGGGGTATCTGGGGCGTTCTGAGTGTCGTTTTGAGGAGTTTCAGGTTACAAGTAAGATTTTAAGTTTTGTTCCGCTCTATAAGAGACCTTCATTATAAAACCAGACAAAACCAATTCACCAATATCAAAAAACTTATACATCAAAACCATGATAACCCCTTTAAGAGTAGACCTCTGCGCCACCGCCGAGCCACGCCGTTACCACTGACAGTTTTTGTCCCACGCCGACGCCGATCAGTGCACAAGCAACATTTAAGTTTACATAAAATTTAATTAAAAATTCTCACGATCACTACCATATTTAAGAGTTTCTCATCATCGACTTTTTCATCTGTAAATCCTGGAGGCATCGCTGATGAACTTTCTCTGAAGAAACTTCTGGAGAGATATGAATAATGAATAATGAATGGAATTTAATGAAAAATGGATTACCTTCAGAAATTATTTCGGAAGAATTTAGGGATGCATCCTAGAGATACATCAGAGAATCATCCAGCATATCTTTCAGGTATTCCCATAGGAAGTCCTTCAGATTAGGGGATTCCTTCTGAAGTTCCTTCAGGAATTCCCACATGAGTTTCTTTAGGATCTAGTCTAGGAGTTGCCTCTAGAATTCCAAGAAAAGATTTCTCCTGACATTCTGTAGGGATCGCTCAAGAAGATCCTTCAGGGATCACACTCCGAGAGTTTCACCAAGGGTTCAAGTCCCCTCAGAGATTTTTTCAGGGAGATTCATAAATGCCAGCAAGAATTCCGTAAGAGGCTTCTTCAGAAATTCCTGTAGGGGTTCCTTCAGGGAATCTTGTATGAGGATCCAAGGATACCTCCGAAAGTAGTCAGGGGTTACCCCAGAAATTTATTCAAGGATTGCTATATAAGAGTTCTTTCTAAGGGGTCTTCAGGATATCCTTAGGGGATTCCTCCTGAAGTTCCATTAGGGATTCTTCCAGGAGTTTTTCCATGGATCGCTCTTGGGGTTCTTTCAGATTGTAGATTGAGATTGAGATTCTTCCAGGAATACTCATGGATGCCTCCAGGAGTTACATCAGATGTCTGTGCAAAAGCTCATTCAGTAATTCCTACAGGAGTTCCTTCAGGGAAACTTGTAGGAGTTCCTTCAATAATTTCCTAAGCATTATAATCAGACATATCTCCTGTATATTCTTGGGGGATCCTTCAAAGAGTTTCTACAAGGATTCCTCTAGGATTTTCTTCTGTAATTACTCCAGGAATTCTTTAGGAAATTACTCTTACAAATTATTTTCCCCTACCCAGAAAGATTCTGTTTGAGAGATTCCGCTAAAAATCCTTCGAGGATTCCATTTGGTATTCCTTCGGAGATTCCTAACAGAATTCCTTCTGCAGTTCCCTCTGAAATTTCTGCAGGGATTTCTCTTGTTATTTCTTCGCGGATTCCTCCTGGACTTCAAACTTATTCAAAGGTTCCCGTGGACATCCTTCAAGAATTCCTCCTGGAATATCTTTGGAGATTCCTCCTGAAATTCTATCGGAAAATTCGCCTGGAATTTTGTCGTGGATTTCTCCTGAAATTTCTTCGGGGTTTCCTCCTCGATTTTTTTTTCAATGATTTCTTTTACAATTCCTACGGAGATTTCTTCTACAATTTCTTCGTTGATTCCTCCTGATATTCCTAAGAAGATTTCTTCTGAACTTCCTATGGGGATTCCTCGTGGAATTCCTCTTGAAAAACTTTTGAGAATTCCGCTAGGAATTCCTTCGGAGATTCCTCCCGGAATTCTTTGGGTGGTTACTCTTGGGATTTCTGCAGGAATTTCTCCTGTTTTTTTTTTTTTTTAGGAAATTCCTCCTAGAATTCGTTCAACAATTCCTCCGTGGACTCCTTGTAGAATTCTTTCAGGGATTCTTCCTAGAATTCCTTCGGGGATTGCTGCTGAAATTCCTTCAAGGATTCCTCGTGGAATTTATCCGGCAATTCCTTTTAGAATTTTTTGAGGGATTTCTCCTGGAATTCCTCCAGAAATTCCTCTAAGGTATTTTTCGTTGATTCCTCCTTAGAGGATTCCTTGTCGCATTCTTTTAGAAATTCCCACTGGATTTCTTCGAATTCATTTGAGGAATCCTCCTGGATTTCTTTCTGAAATTTCTCGAAAATTCCAATAATGGAATTCTTCAGAAGTTTCTGCAGGGATCTCTCTCAGACAGATTCTTGAACCACCAGATGTTTCTACAGAAATTCCTTCACGGTTTCAGACAGCAGTGTCTGCAGAGATTAGTCCAGAATTTTCTTTTTTGTCCTTTCAAGGTTCCTCCTGGAATTATTTCTGGATCCTAAAACCCGCTGAATCAAAACGACCCAGCAAACCCTTTGAAACGCTCCTGAAACCTCCATAGTCCAGTAAAATTCTCGTAATCAATTTGAATTGCTGAAGGGGTTTTAGACCCTTGGTAAAGGCGATCCTGTTCAGCGGATCTGGTGTGATGGTTAAAACACTTGACTATCACGCCGAGGACCTGGGATCGAATCCCACTCCCGACAAACTCGCAAAAAATGTGAGTTCTTCCTTCGGAAGGGAAGTAAAGCCTGGGTCCCGAGATGAATTAGCCTAGGGCTAAAAATCTCAATAATACAGATAAAAAATACAAAAAAGGCGATCCTGAGACTTTTTGAAACTCTCTGAAATGCCTGGAACAAATGAGGTAGATGTTGGATCGCTAGTTTTAGTACAGGGGATATTAAGAGTACTTGAATAGAGAAAAAATGTACTTAACTCTAGGGTGGCTCCAACAGGTAGTGTTGTACTTTTTACAACGGCGCGCGTTCTAAAGGTTTTTATATACCAACATTTTAAAGATTTTTTCCATGTTTTTTATTGACTACTTAAGGTGAAACATCAGAGAATATAAATATGGCTAAAGTTTGTATGCAAAATTGATAAAGGATTTCCTAATATTCCTCCAATGACACGCCTATATCAACAGTATTGAGTAACAGTAGAGACATTTGGGGTCCATTCTCGTTTGATCAACATATTTTGGAGCCATTATAACAAAAAAGATGACTATGCCTGCACTGGGCTGGTTCATTCTTAACCTAATTCACATTGTTTTTTTTTTGTTCAATAGGGCACTACGTGAGTAATAACAACTGACAGCTGCACTTACACTTTCTGCAGCACCTAAATGTATGTATTCTATTCTACTTTATCCAACTGTTTGCCTTCGTGCTGCTTTTTTTTTATTTGCCCTGATCATAGTAGAATGAGAGCAACAAGCTCAGAAGAAAGCCAGTGTCAGCCGCTCTCGGGGGGAAGAGCAACTGATAAAACTTTACAAGTATCGGGGCTGGAATTGAACCCGTGACCATCCGCTTATGAAGCAAACGTGTGACCACTGTGCCACGGGCTCTTTATTTTTTCATGTTCTATAAAGTTATTGAGCATACAAAAATACATAACTTTGCTGAACGTTGTCTGTAACTTTCTGTCTTTTGGAACAAGTAGGATATTGAACAATTTCTATAAATGGTGTTCGTTCGTCTCCGCGTAAGTCCCCGCGAAGAACAAATTCTTAGTGAAGAAATTTAAAGATTACATCCTCATCAAAACTGATAAGATAGTGTGCTTATATTTTATCAATGATTCAGATTTTTTTCCAGGAACCGTGACTCTTTCAGGATTTTCTCCTAGTATTCTCAGAAGGATTTCTTCCAGGGTTCTTTCCAGAATTACTGTCGAGATTCGTTCAAAGATTTCTACATTTTTTTTCAAGAACTCCTACTGGCATTCCTTCTGGGATTCCTTGCGAGATTCCTTCACGGATTGTTTTAGAGATTTATACAGGGATTCCTCCAGGATTCTTACAAGAAATCATTCAAAATTCCTCCAGGAATATCTCAGGTATTTGTTTTTGGGATTCATCTAGGATTCTTTCAGGGATTTCATCTGGGATATCTCCCGTATTGCTTTAGGGATTCTTCACTGATTGTTTGATGGCGTTTTCCACAGGTATTTCTTAAACAGAATTTCTCAGAATTCATTGAAAATCTTTCAAGGTCTCCTCCTAGGCAGGCCCGTGCACAGAAACGGCAACAAGGGAGGATTTTTTTTTCCTAATTTTCCATTAGATTTCCAATGGGTTTAACCCTCAAAACCTCTCCCTTGTGCAAGGAATTACTCCCAATGATGTTTGAAAATTTCTTTCAGGGATTCCTCTCGCAGATCCGCCAGAGGTTACTCCTGAATTCTTCATGAATATCAGTAATATTCTAGTTTTTCGGCTACGCACACATTATTAAGGACAAACGTCTTGAAATCCCGTTTCAACAGTGCATCAAAACTTCAGACGCACAAATCTCAAGAAGCAAACTTCAAACAACAATGAATTTTATTATTCTGTTCTTGCTCACCTGTAATAAGCTTAAAATAAGAAGCTCAGGTGCGCTGGTTTTGTTTACGAAGAGATTTGTACCCTCAAAATCGTGAGTAGGTGCCAAAGTCGGCCATTGTGGCGGCCATATTGGGATTCTAAGAAGTCTGTCCTTAACCAGATAAATTTCGCCATTACCAGTTCAAGATAAAAAGTGAAAGATTGTCAAGTCATGTACCAAAAATCATCAAACCCAACAGTTATAGTTATAAAAAATAGACAAATAACGACACAAGTATTTACCCCTGAGGAAGACACCCACCAAGTGTCGAAACGTTGGGATGGCATAAAACGTCGTTAGTTCAATAAAGACTGCGTAGCCGAAAAACTAGAAATTAATCCCTACAGTCAATCAATTACCAGTTCTATCAGTGAATGTCTTCACAGATACATAAGTGACCCGATTTTGTCAGCCCCTTTTCGGAACACATTTTTTGCTCTCCTCGAAAACCTAACCAATTTTTCAAACTTTTTATCCCTCTATGTTCTGCCTTTTAGCTGTAGTTTGGTGATAAACATGGATGAATTGGTTAAAGTTTGCCCGTAAGATAACGAGAGCAAAAAGTTTGTCGCGAAATGGGGCTGACAAAATCGGGTCCTTACTGTATCTCCCGGGATTCCTTTCGACACTTGTCTTCAGATTCGTTCAGAGATTCCATCCGAGATTGCTCCAGAAATTCCTGTACTGTATCCTTCTGAAACTTCTTCGTAGATATCACGTGAGATTTCTTCAGAGATTCGTTCTAGATGCTTTCTCGATTTTTACTTTTATGGCTTCTTCAAAAATTTTTTGGGAACTCCTCCCGATATTCCTTGGACAACTTCTCAGGAAATCCATCCATGCTTTTATCAGGGGTTTCTTCGTTTAACCTTCCTGGTATTGGTTCAACAAGTTCATCATTAGTTCTTCTCTACCAAATCCTTCGGATATCCCTCCGAGATTTTTGCTTCAGATTTTTTTTTCAGATTTTTCAAATAGGATTGATTTAGGAAGTTCTCGGTAATCTTTTTCAGATCCTTTTGAGATGTCCTTATTGATTCTTCCCGGCATACCTTCCAATAACTTTTGAAGGAGTGGGATGGGTCCTTAGAGAAAATTCTTTTAGAAACATTTTCATTAGAATTCATTCAATGGACATTATTTTGGTTTATTTTTCGTTGCAAAATGTTATTACCTATCCCACAGTGCTTACAGCTCTGCGCTGATAGTAAATAGATGATAAATTTACCGGAGATTGTTGTACCCAGATAAGTCCTCTAGTAGCGCAATGGTAGATATTCCTTTCCACCACCGGGACCGCGGCGATTCAATTGCAGTAAAAGTAAAACATCGCGCATCGATTGTACTGTGGTCGTCACCGGCCGATTCCAATAGCAGACGTCGTCGTCGTCTGGTTTTACGGTTCTATAACATTTACCCGAAAACCATTTACCCGAAAGACATTTACCCGAATGACAATTACCCGAACGTCGTTTACCCGAATGCGACAAATACCCGAATGCGACAAATACCCGAATGCGACATTTACCCGAATGCGACATTTACCCGAATACGACATTTACCCGAATGCGACACTTACCCGAAAAATAAAAAAAAAATGTGTACTTGATCCCCATATGATTTGTCAATAATAAATATGTTATGGCCCGGTATCATATAGCAGGCTTTGGTTAGACCTAATAATCATCAGACTGAGTGATCATCAAGCACTCTGGTACAGGACTAACTGGCTGTCACAATGCTATTTTAATCAAAGGATTTTTGTTGATATTCTGTTCTTTTACGGCTCCATCCAATTAGCCCCAACGCCAATCCGAATCAATCAGGAGGTCGCCCAAAAAATGCAAAATTAGATTTATATACACGATCACAAACTGGCAGCCATACCGCAAGTATTATCCACTTCTTCTAAGATTTGCCTTCTTTTCAAAATGGGCTGTTCTTTCGAATTTCATGGTCCACCCGTAAACTGTTGATGAGTTGGTCGGCTGGTACTGGCTAAACTAGTAATTTCTCCATATAATGTATTCATTCTTTCCATAAGAGGCTACTTTTGCGAGTTGGAGTTGAAATGTTATGTAGTTTGTTGCGGACGAACTACTAACTCCATAGGAGACCCGTGAATCCATCTTTCTATCTATATCCTTTAGGGAACTATTATACATATCAATCGGGGTGATGACCCATTCGGGGAAATGGCTTTTGGAATAATGTCCTATTCGAGGTTATGATGACACTTGGGGTAAGGGGGTAGAGTTTCTTTGACAGACATAGTATCACTGTGTTGTTTGGTGGCCAAACTATTACCTATCCTTTGGAGATTTCCCTTCTTCTCTTCAAAGGCTGTTCTTTCGAGTTGCACTGCTGCATGTTTTGTAGGCGTTCGAATTACTAACTGCACAACAAACATTGTTGCTGTACAATAGAAGAATAAGTCAATCATAAGCTTAATTTTTGAAATTTTGATTGAATAAGCTGTTATGCAGCTACCATTATTGTTAGTTGGGATGCATATAAGTTTTGTCCTTATTTCGATTATATGATGTTCTTTTAAATTACACTCTTACATGATTGAGTGATGGATTCCAAGTCTACATCTAAGATTTTTTCCTTCTTTTAATAATGGGATGTTCTG
This sequence comes from Aedes albopictus, assembly GCF_035046485.1. Classification (NCBI taxonomy): domain Eukaryota; kingdom Metazoa; phylum Arthropoda; class Insecta; order Diptera; family Culicidae; genus Aedes; species Aedes albopictus. Next base: position 446,728,737 of record NC_085137.1, read on the forward strand.
TTTGGTGAACAATCTGCAAACTTTTCTGTCAAATATTATTTTCTAATGATATGTTGATTTTCCGAGGGCTGTTTCTAATCTTTTCGAACTAATGACACCTTGGCCTACAAACAGAGATTTCCCCTTCTTTAAATCATAAACTGTTCTTTGCTTATCAAAAGAACAGCATATGAATCAAAGAAGGGTAAATATCTAGAGTGAACGCTAACAGCGTTAACATAACAAATGTAAGCTGCAGTTATGAGTTTTATTCAAGCATATGCCCTGTAAATTTCTATCGCGGATCATTTCAGGGAAAATTTGATAAAATGGGTTCTTGAGGAATATCAAAATGCTTTTCTGATCCACAATACAAAATAATACATGCACTTTTTAAATAGAACAAAATAAGTGAACTTTATTCACAAAATCATAATTTGTGCATAGTAATAAACTATTCGGGTAAATGTCGCATTCGGGTAAGTGTCGCATTCGGGTAAGTGTCGCATTCGGGTAAATGTCGCATTTGGGTATTTGGCATTCGGGTATATGTTACATTCGGGTAAATGGTTTTCGGGTAAATGTCTTTCGGGTAAATGGTTTTCGGGTAAATGTTATAGAATCGGTTTTACTGCGTTTAAAAGCGTCGTCTCGCGAGTTGGCCTGGCTAGCATAGCGATTTGATAAAGTGATTCCATTCCTGTGCTCCGTTGTTGTTCTCGGATCGTCGTCCTCGATCTCTTGGGAGGCTAAGGAGGCAATTGCAAACAAATGATGGGTTGTTGGAAATCTGGTCAGATTCGTGGGGGTGTAATGGGAATGGTTTTTGAAACTGATATCAGTTTTTAGGTTAGGTATAATTTAGATAAACATAAAGTCGGATATGAAACGGTGAGAATTATTTAAAATTATTACGCAACTTGAATTATGTGCATAACGAAAAAGAAATTGAAGAAAATTGTGAATTCGTTCTATTACAACTTGAAAATCTAAAAAACCTTGAAAACCTAGAAAACCTTGAAAATCTTGAAACTGGATGCATGAAATATTGTTCATGCACCATTTTACAGAAGCCTTTCCCATCTTGGACAACTATTATATTATGACCGATTTCATTCCGATATCCAACCCCCATCGCTGAATACATTTAGATATCCAACAATTCCCATCGCGCCTCTTCTCATCCGATGGTGACAGATTTTATTTGCCAACAGCGTTTACAGTTATGAGCGGCCCCTAGTACCCTATTCAGCCGCCCTCGACAGCGGTCCATTTGTCCTCTCTTGCGCCGTTATAACTCACATGATATGCAAATTATCATCTTGCGAACGTACGATCACCGCGTTTTTTGATGGATGGTACCTGGACTCTCCTTTTCCTTTACTTGTGCGATCTTGTAAAGTTTGGAGGGTGGGAGTTGGGGACTAACACGACGGCTCTCTACATGTTGAAGGTGAGTACAAATTTTTTATTGGTTTGCCCTTTTTCGGAACCAGTCCTTTCCGTGAAGTTTGCCGAGAAACTACACGGAACGAATCCGAACCGAACGAGGCAATGAGGTGAAAATTTGAATAAATCACAACTGTCCGGGAGTCCCGAGAAGGAGGAGATATCATGGTTGTATCATATAAGATCACATAAATTCAAGTGAACGGAAATACACATAAGAAAAAAATATCTGTAGTGACAAGTCACCTTGAATGAAATTTAAGTTATTTTGCCAAACAATTGACACAAATCTTCATTTAAAAGAGTCCATCATATTTGGTCACATATATCCACAGCTGTAAAGACGTGGGTATTCAGCACATGACTAAGACAAGTTCGATTCTCGGTCAGTCCACAAACTTTTCGTAAAGGAAATTCCCTTGGCTTCCTTAGGCTTAGAGTATCTTCGTGTCTGCCACACGATATACAGATGCAAAATGAATTGGCAGAAGAAGATATCAATCAATAACTGTAAAAGTACTCATAGAACAGAAACTAAGAAGCAAATCGTGTCCTAGTGGGAACGTAACGCCAAGAAGAACCAGCCAATCAATGAGCTTAGCAGGGATCTACTCAGGATAACGTTAGTACCTTTTCGGTTGATTATCTGTTAAACAACAGCATTCGCGTTCCAACTTAAACGTTCTGTCTTTCCTTCCCAGTCGGGAACGACCGTACCTTCAGCGGCAATTGGAGGGCGGAGACCCAGCGACCGAATTGTAAGTAGCGGTCATGCTAAGTGGCGTTCAATTAGCGCTCATGCTGCCCAACCTCATAATCATACGGGGCAACGACGACAACATCTGGATTCCGCATGGTTGGTTGCCAGGTACACCACACCACCGCACCGCACCGATCGAACTCCAGCTGTGATGAAGTTTGAACTTGTCCGACGACCCCTCCGGTAACGAGCGGGGGAGGGAGCACAATTTCACGCTCGCGCTCTTGCTGGGTTTGGGTAGTCCCAAGAAGACCCCGAGGCCGCGCGCACTGATTTATGACTACTTTCTCCTACCTCCGTGGAACTGTCTGGCTCTGGTCGCGCAAAAGACACCAGCGCAGCCAGCGCAACTGTAACTATGGTGGTTACTTCTTATTGCCAGGGCACCACATGTGTATGGTTGTAATATGGAGATTGGAGATGGAGGTGGCCGCCACATCATGTGCGAAAAAATTCGCTCTCTTTTGCCGGGCGGGATCAGGCGCAGTGGTCCGGATTGAGGGTGATCCAGGTGGAAATTCGGATCACAGGGTAGTAGTACTTTCAGTAATATAAACAGTCAAACTGGTTGGTTGGCAGTCAGACCAAGGCCTGAGTGTCCTCTGTTGTACATAGGAGTCGTCTCCACTACACTCGCTCCATAGCTGTATGTTTCCAGTTCCGCACTCTGTTAAAGGTCCTCCACTTGATCGACCCACCTAAATCGCTGCGCACCACGTCTTCTTGTACCGGTCGAATGACTCTCGAGTACCATTTTAGTCGGGTTGCTATCCGACAGCCTGAAGACGTGACCCGTCCACCGTAGCCTCCCGATTTTCGCGATGCGGACGATGGTTGGTTCTCTCGAAATACAACAGCGCAGATACAGGAGGGTTAATGAAGAACTTAGTTTGGTCCTGCTTCAGGACATTTGGGATGTGGCCAAGGGGGTTCCCAGAGAGCTAAAAACGGGGGGTTCAAATGGTCTCACGAGCGTTTCAGGGGATTTCAGGTACGTTTTAAGGGCATTCCGAGAGGTTTTATTTCAACTTCCTAAGTATTTCAGGGGCGTTTCAAGGAGTTTTAGGGACATTTTAAAAGGCTGACGGATATTTGAGGGCGAATCAATGGGGTTTTGGAGGGTTCGGGGTCGTTTAAATGGGGTTTTCAGATCGTTTCATGAAGCTTTTGAGGGAATTCCAAGAGGTTAAGGGGAATTTCAAATTGATTACGGGGATTTCAAGAAAGTTTCAATGGGATTTTGAAGGATTTAGGAGGGTTTCAAGGGATTTCGAAGATTATTGAATGGTTCTCAGGAGTTTAAGGGCGTTCATGGATATTGCACCCCTCCTGTAATGCCCTTGAGACCTCTTGTAACACCTTTGAAACACCGCTGGAACCAGTGAAATAGCGTGGAACGACCTTGAATGTCCCGGGGACCTCCTAAAAGACCCCTGAAATCCCATTGGACCCCTTGAAGCGCTCCTGACTCCTCTTGGTCAAAGAGAGGAAATATCACAGAATTTCATCAAAAAAAAATCAAGACATTTTGTAAATTTACGTCCGTTTACATCGCCCATCTGAAGAAATATACGTGGGACTCAGAACAACTACTTCTTTAGCATAACACATTACTCAATAGTACTCCTAAGCCTACTATATGTCGGCCATCTTGACTATGCACATTGTCCCCGATGTGACGGCCACTCAAACTACTCTAACGATATCTTTCTTAGCTCCAATTCGATAAATACGTAATAAGTTGTCTGATTCCATTAGGCGCTGTCCATAAACTACGTAGACTCAAATTTGGCAATTTCAGACGCCCCCTCTCCCAATTTGTAGACTTTTGCCAGTACAAAATTTTCGAAACTTGTGTGGACCGTAGACTTTGAATGCTACGATGCCCGTGAAAGACACGTCTGGGCAGTTACTGACCGACCCGGCTGACCAATTGAAACGCTGGTTCGAGCACTTTGGAAACCTTTTTCAAGTATCGGTCAAGCCATCAACACCTCATCATGATCCGCCAAGGGTTCGACGCATTGCCCATGTCAACACCGAAGCTCCATCAGTACAGGAGATAGAAACAGCCATCCGTAGCATGAAGTCGAACTGGGCCCCAGGGGTCGATCGCATATCAGCTGAGATGCTCATAGCTGACCCCGTAGTATCCGCACAACTACTGCATCAATTATTCTGCAACATATGGGAAACCGCGACATTTCCGGCCGACCGGATGCAAGGCATCTTAGTGAAGGTATCCAAAAATGCAAAGTGATCCTTAAGCGGATACAGGAGAAGATTGACGCAACTCTCTGACGGCAGTAAGCAGTATTTCGTGCCGGACGATCCTGTGTGGACCTTATTGTCACGCTCCGTATCATCCCGGAGCAAATCAATGAATTTCAAGAGTCTCTCTACCTGGTGTTCATTGATTACGAAAAAGCTGTCGACCGCCTCAATCACGGAAACATGTGAAAAGCCCTTAGGCGCAAGGGTCTTCATGAGGAAATCATCGTCCTCATTGAAACACAGTGCAGGGCATTTTCGTGCAGAGTACTGCACAACGGTGTTTTGTCCGATCCCATCCGGGTCGTTGCTGGAGTGAGGCAAGGATGTATATTGTATACTATCACCGCTGCTGTTCCTCATCGTAATGGACGAAATCCTGGTAGGTGCGATTGACCGTGAACTAAATCGTGGATTGCTGTGGCAATTAATTACCATGGAGCACCTAAAGGAATTCAAGCTGGCTGATGACGTTGCTCTCCTAGCTCAACGTTGTTGTGATATGCAGAGCAAGCTCAATGATCTTGCCAATCGCTCCTCGGCGGCAGATCTTACCATCAACGTCAACAAGATCGAATCGTTGGATGTAAACACAGTCAACTCTTCCAGCTTTACGGTAGCAATCAGTGGAGAATGTTGAAAGCTTCGAATATCTTGGTAGCCAAATGGGAGCCGATGGCGGCACCAAGATCGACACAGGTGCACGGATCAAGAAGGCAAGGGCTGCTTTTGCGATTTTAAGAAATGTATGGAAAAACAACCAGATTAGTCGACGCACCAAAATCCGAATTTTTAACTCGAACTTGAAATCTGTGCTGCTACACGCCAGTGAAACCTGGTGTGTATCAGTGGAGAACACTCAACGACTGCAGGCCTTCATCAATAGATGCCTGCGGTATATAATTCGTGCATAGTGGCCTCACAATTGGATCTCCAACTCACAATTGGAGCTCCATCGTCGATGTCATCAAAAGCCGATAGCGACAGAAATTCGGGAACGAAAGAGGAGACGGGTCGGCCACACTCTACGCAGGGGCGGAAACAAAATCTGCAAGCAAGCGTTAGATTGGAACCAAGCAGGACTTCGCAGCAGAGGCAGACCCAGACGCTCATGGTGGCGCAGCCTCATCAAAAAAATCAAGCAAATCGGCAGAAATTTGACCTGGCCACAGGTCAAGGCGATGGCTGGCAATCGCCAAGGATGGAGATCTTTCAATTCGGCCTTCTGCACCACCGTGGTGCCCAGGACTGAAAGAAGAGAGAGAAGAGTAATTCCTGAGATTGTTCCAGGGATCCTGCTGGAGATTTCTTCGGTAATTACTTCGAGAATTTCTTCAGAAATATCGCCGGGGAATGTTTCAGTTTTTGCAAGTTTTTCTTCAGGAGTTTCTGTTGAAGATTTCTCTAAAATTTCTTCTATGGAGTTTTTTTACTTCCTTAAAAAAACTTAGAGATTTCTACAGGTTTTTTAAATAAATTGCCCCTGTGGTTTCGTTACAAATGCCTTCTGAGATTTCTTTAGAGATTACCGCAGTCATCATTTTCGATATTCCTCCAGCGGTTTTATGTTATTTTTAATGCTTCCAAAAATTGCTCAAAACATTGTTAAATAATTTTTGAAAGTATATCTGAAGAAATTTCAAAATAATTCCTTGTGAATTTTCTGTAGGAGTCCCTCAAAACACGTGGTGATACTTTTGGGGACTCATAGAAGAAATTCTTGAAATTTTTCTGAAGAAATTTCGGAATACAAATCCGAAGTTATCTCAGCAGGAATTTCTAGATGAATGCCTGGGAGAATACCTCAAGCAAATCTCAAGAAACTTCTCTTAATAACTACTAAATTCCTAAAAAAAAATCGTTAAGAACTTGTGAAAATGCTTGCTAAATTTCTGCAAAAATTTCCTCAACATTCCCGCAGAAATTGCAGACACAACACAACCTTTACCAAGAAAAAAAAGTCTGAAAGAACAAAAAAAAAAATAAGAAAAGTGCTTCAGAGAAGCAGTCAAGACATTTCTGAAAAATGATTTTTGAAAGATTTTTTGAAAGGAAATCAGGAAGAAATGGAAAATCGTCTACAGGTTTTTATTGCAAAATGCAAAGGAATAGATTCTGAGGCAATGCTGCAGGAATTGGTGAAAGGATCCTTGTGAAAATTTCTAAAGCATCGCCAGTAAAATTGCTGAAAGAATTCCTGAAGAAAGGTCTGAATAAATCCTAAGCAATCTCTAGAGGAATACATGGAACTTCTGCAGAAATCTCTGAAGGAACTTTATGACGAATCTTTGGATGAAATGAAAAAAAGTCTGGGAGAATCTCTGAATACATTTATTTGCTGAACATCACAATTACCATAACAAGTAACAACATTCGATTCGTGGCTGCCACTTTCCACCCTCAGTCAAGCCCAATGCAATGTTCGCCAGATGACGACACACCACCTGGTCCGCCCATCGTGTTCTCTGTTCCCTTAATATATGGAGTAATACCTGATCAATGAGAAAATCCAACAATTATTTCTGAAAAATCTCTTTGAAAATAAATCTGAAATTCCGGAGTTACATCCTATGAAGAAACCTTTGAAGGAGTTCCAGGAGAAACCCAATGAAAGTCCACAGACAACCTCCTGGAGGAAATTCTGTTAACATCCCTGGAGTAATTCCTTCATGAATGTTTGAAGAAAGATATGAAGGAATGCATTCATGAAGATAAGACCGGCCCACATTTGTATGGCGAAAAAGAAAAGTTGGCAAAATTCACGGTGCACCCTCTAGAATCGTGCCTTTGGGTGAGAAGAATAATCTGTGAAAAATTCAGCTCAGTCGGTTTAAAACTGAGCTGGCGCAAATGAGTTGAAGGTTTGTATGGGATCTTTAATTTAAAAATATGGGAAATTGGATGACCTACAGTCTCTTACTCAGTACGCCGGTTCAGCGAGTTCGATTTAGCTCAGAATTGAAAAAATGGTAGTTGATACCCTAAGGAACAACTTTGTAGAAGACCATATAATGATAAAACTTAATTTACTTGCGGTTTCAGCTAACGAAAGCAGGATGAGGACATCTTCCCCCGTTTACTCTCGGTTGTTACATGCAGCACGTGTTTGTCGGTCGAAGCTTGGGCGCTACATTTTTTTTTTTTTTTATCTGTATTAACGAGATTTTTAGCCCTAGGCTAGTTCATCTCGGGACCCACGCTTTACTTCCCTTCCGAAGGAAGAACTCACATTTTGCGAGTGTGTAGGGAGTGGGATTCGATCCCAGGTCCTCGGCGTGATAGGGTAAATGATGACGGTTGGACCAGTCCAAAAACTGATCATGGTTGGACCATTTTGAGAAAAAATCGATTTTGTTAACATTTTCAAAGAAAAATGACCTGGTATCATGGTACAATCAAAGAGTAACCCATTTCCCTATGAAATTGTACTGACTTTCCTTAATTTGTTGACAAATGTGTTAAAGAATTGATGATTTTGAAAAGACTCGCTCTTAGCACAATTGTGACTTTGAAATGCCCCAATTTGAAACATTCACAAAACACATATTCTCCATTAAATTAATAAAATATTTGTGCTATACTTTTGCGAATATATGTAATCTTCACATTGGTGCACCGAAAGATTATTGTTCTCCATTAAAAATCCAATTTATTAGCGAAATTCGACAATTTGATTCTGATCATGGTTGGTCCTACGCATGATTTTGGTTGGACCTAACCGTTACCATGTCAGTTGCTACGTTGGGTTCAGTTTGTTTACGCGTGTTGACAAGTGTAGGCTGCTCATAACAGTGAAAAATGTGCATTGAGTTTCTATAAATCTGTTTTAACGAGTTTGTTAGTCATCATCCCGAAGGGTTTTCCGATTCATGTGGCATTTTCGTAGTCGTTAGTGCCCACCCAAGTACCTCGTGGTAAACTCCGCAGCATATACACAGTATTCAACAGAAAATTCACCCAAAATGACCCGTTTCAGTTACTTTTTGTGAACACCCGCGATCTTCTGAAGTTGAGCAACCTCTAGACAAAGCGGAACCTTCGCGGATGCTTGGTAATCGTCACTAAGAATCACCCATGGACAGGCCGATTATCATTCAGTCCATGTATCGAAGAACATCTACCCAGTGATTTGCCAACTGAAGAACATCCGGTTTGAACCGTCTTATCAGAGCGAAAACCCGACAGAACGTGAATCAATGTGAAGCTCTCCAACGACCTGAATCATGTAACCATAATATTCAAAGTAAAATAAACGCTTAAGCATTTTTCATACTTTTACATGAGTTTTCTATTTTCCTTTCTATTTCACATGGTCTTTATTGTGTTCTACTGCTTTGAGGAAATGTTTCCAATAATAATGGCAATTAAGCTGCCACTAGTTAGAACTAATAGATAGTGTTAGCGTCTGATTCATAGTCTGATCCCTAGAAATTATTTCCAAGGGTACATTCCTTGGGTCATAAAAAATTATGCGTACGTATCAATATTCATCGAACTATTTTTTTCTTCAAAAATATTAACTCATTTTCAACCTGATTCAAAATGCTTCTGTGGATAAATACAAAACTAAATATAAACCCACAGCCTAGTGATTTAATTGTTGGAGTTATAGTAATAATCTCAAACGTCAAGCATCGTATCAATCAAAAATATGTGAAAAAAATTATTTGATTCACATTTTTTTGAAATTTGCGCTGCAATAGATTGGTCCAACCTGAGACGAGACTCGCGAAGACGGTCTTCTTTTTCTCCAGTTTGATGTTTTTCTCTTCCTCCTATCTGTGTTGACATTATGTTTTGGGCTGGTGGTTCAAACACGTACGTGACCGCATCACCTCACATGCAGTGTGACTGCATCCCATTCACGCACAAAATCATGTTGAGGTGAAATTTTGCATCGCCAACAATCGCCAAGCAAAGTAATGATTGGAATATTTTGTTTTCAATTTATTTTTGACAGTACATGAGAAGAAAATGCTGCTCGGAGTGAATTTTGGCTTCAGAATTTATCTCGGACTGCAATACTTTCCTCGTTTTAGGTAACGTAATCAAACGGGCTACAACTGACAGCTCAGTTGAGCTACACTTGACGTTGCTTTTTTTCCTCTTCGCGAGTCTCGTCTCAGGGTCCAACCATTATCATTTGGTTGGTCCAACCAAAATCAGCATTGGTCAAACCAACATCAAAATTTTCTGTTCAAACAAAACGTTTTACGTAATGAATTTTTAACTAATATAGTATTTGATAGTCCTTTTTGAAAACTATATTAGTAGATCTTTCCACCAAGCATAAATTTATTATATAAAATTATCGTTTTCATAGTGCAAACACGATGTGAAATTTGACTAAGTGTAGGAATCACTCAAATTGGTCCAACCATCATCATTTACCCTAGTCAAATGTTCTAACCATCACACCAGGTCCGCTCCTCTGGGCGCTACATCATAGGCAGCTATGTAATTCTTCATTGTTTCGATACCCGCCCACGTGCGTGAGCAATTGAAATGAAGGACAACGTAGCCGCCTATGATGTAGAGCGCAAGTTTTGAACAGCAAACACGTGCTGCATGTAACAACCGAGAATAAACGGGGGAAGATGTCCTCATCCTGCTTTCGTTAGCTGAAAGCGCAACTAAATTAAGTTTTATCATTATATGGTCTTCTACAAAGTTGTTCCTTAGGGTATGAGCTATTATTTTTTCATTTAAGAGCCAAACTCTTCCAACCAGCGTGCTGAATGAGAGACTGGAGGTCATCCAATTTCCCATATATTTGGACAGAAGATCCCATACAAACCTTCAACTAATTTGCGACAGCTCAGTTTAAAACCGATTGAGCTGAAATTTTCACAGATTGCTCTTCTCATCCAAAGGCACGATTCTAGAGGGTGCCCCGTGGAGTTTTTCGACATTTTTGTATTTGGGCCAGTCTAATGAAGATCTATAGCAATTCTTGGAAGAAATTTCCTCAAGAACCCCTGTAGGAATCCTGGTAAGATTTCTGAAGAAACTAGAATAAAGATGAATGTTTCGAGAAATTTCTTGAGAAATTCTTGAAGAAGAATTTAGTGGAAAATAATTAATGGAGGCGCTTTTTCGGAATAATTCCTGTTTAGGCACAATATTGAAGTCATTTCCATGGGGGTGTTAAAATTTGGTAACCTTGAGTAGCTTAACTAGCTCTGGTTTTAGCATGGCAACACTGAGAAACCCTGAACTCTCCAAATTGTCCAAAAGATCAGGTCATATGATCTATAAGACCAACTTCGGAGATGTCCTTAACAACGATAGATACTCAAACTCATCAAGCATCTTTAGAGCAGTCTTGATTATTTTGTATTTTTTGAGGTATACGAAATTTTATGGGTCCATCAATATAAGTTAAAACATTGGCCCAAATGGCCTAGACTTTCTGGAAAAATATTTGAGGTTTCCTTGAGGAACTCCTTGAGGAATTTCTGAAGGAATTTCTGGAAGAATTTCTGAAGGAATTCCTGGAAGAATTTCTGTAGGATTTTATGAGAAATTTCTGGAAAATTTCATGGATGAATCTACGGAGGAATTCATGAAGAAATTCCTGGAGATATTCCTAGAGGAATCCATGAAGGAATCCCTGTTGGCATTCCTTGAGGAACTCCTGGAAGAATTCCGGGAGAAATTTCTCTAGGATTTTTGGAGGAATTCCTGGAGGAACCCCTAAAGGATATTTTGGAGGCATTCAGGCAGAAATTTCTTGAGGATTTTCCGGTGGAATCCTTGAAGGAATTTCTTGGTGCAATCCCTGGAGAAATTCCTGGAGGTATTTCTGGAGGAAATGCTGTAGTAACATTTGGAAAAAAATATGGAGGAATTTCTGCCTGTATGCCTCCAAAATATCCTCTAGGGATTCCTTCAGGAATATCTCCACGTATTCCTCCAAAAATCCTAGAGGAATTTCTCCCGGAACTCTTGAATGAGTTCCTCGAGGAATTCCAACATTGATGGATTTCTCTAGGAATATCTCCACGAATTTTTTTATGGATTCCTCCGTTATTCCATTTTGAAATATTTTGTCCTTGGTTTGTTCTTATAAGAATAACTTTAGTTATTATTGAGTTATTTTCCGGAACAAAGTCAGTTATTATTTTTGTTCTTTTAGCTCTTATTCCCAACAAACCAATAACAAATTTTCCCATTCAGCTATTCATTTTCAATAGCAAAATTTGATCTTCGTTCGTTATTTTCTTCTGCCCGGGAAAAAACAGACCCATGCAAAGAATTATTGTTCCTTACAAATAAATGGTTGGGTTAATTCTTTACGAAGTTGTAGGAGGAATTTTTCAAAAAATCTGAAAACTGAATAAACCATAAACTCATGGAAGATGTCTTGACGGAATGTATAAGGAATTCCGTGAAAAATATCTGAAGAAATATAATATAAGTTGTGATATACACCCAGAAAATTAATATTAGAAAAATCTGCAGAACTTGCCAAATCCTGGATAAATCTAAGAATGAACTTCTTGAAGAATTCAAGGTTTCCTTTAGTATTTTCGGCTGTAAGCACAATCTCTTCCAGCATTCATCCAAAATTCCTCATACTTCTGGGAATGTTTCGTAAGATTCATTCCGAATATCCTTCCTGGATTCCTCTAGGTATTTCTTCTGTGGTCATTCTAGGAATTCTTTCTGAGATTTTTCAAGCAATTCCATCAGGGATTCCGCAAGGAATTCCTTCTGAGACTACCGCTTTTAAGGACTCTTCAGAGATTCTGAAGGTTCCTCAAGTAGTTTGTTTCACGAGTTCCTTCCAAATTTCCTTCGGTGATTTGTTGTTCCAGTAAATTGTTTTTAAATAAGCAAGCAATTGTTTCTGGACTACCTCCACAAGACCTTTTTCGATTACCTCAAACAGTTTCCTTTGTGATTCCTTCTGATGATTCCTACCCGACTAGAGGATCATAACAAGAATATATCATAATTATATCTCATTGTGATATGACTAACAAATTATGTTATAATTTTGTTATGACATGGGCTGTTTATTACTTTTTCGAACTAAATTATAACAAAATATATTATAATTTTTTGTAACTAATTTTGTTATAAATAATTCAAAACAAACTCTGTTATGACTTTGTTATTTTCACACCTGAAAAAAAAATGATTCGTAGGAAAAATAACACAATAATATCAGAATATGAAACAATTTTAATTTTTAAATATTTAAATTTTTAAAAGAGAACAAACCTGCCGATAATACCCATTGTCACCCTATTATGTATTCGTTTTTTGTTTGTTTTTTTTACTGCGCAGAATGCCGGAAACGTATTCGAGTACCCTCAAAACTAAAAGGTAATCTTATTTTTTTCCAACCGATTTAAATGAACTTCGACTCGTTAAAATAAAAAACTATTTTTATTATTGATTATGCGAATAGAACGGTTGGGTCATGCGGTATTACCAAAAGTACAAATTTTCTGGAACATGTCCTTATACTATTGAGGGGCCCAGATGCAATGGGGTGTAAGTGACCATTTTGAGCTGAGCATATAAAAAAATCTTCAGATTTCAAGCTCTCAGGAACTTTTTTAAGATTATTTTTATGATTAGAAAAAAATACAATATATCAGAGAAAATTCGGTTTATTTTTGAAACTCCATACATTTTGTATGGGATGAAACATTGATGAAAAACTTCAAACCTCATTTACTCAAAAGTGGGTGTTGGATACTTACCGCAGTGGACTGTATTGGGGTTTTGGGATGGGGCTGGCTATTGGCCGATTTGGCCTCACCGGATGTGCTCGCGTCCCCGCAGAGACGGAGCCAGATGGGAGCAGGAGTGTTGGGAACTCCTTCCCGGGATGCCCTCAGGCTGTGAAGTCCCTGTGACTTCACCTCGAAGAAACTGGTGGACTGGAACAGCCTCGACTGCCAGCACCTCTACTCCAACGGCGGATAGAACTCTGGTCAGAGTCCTAATACCTCAATCCCAAGGGAAGGGAAAGGGAGGAATAAAGCCACGGAGAATTTCTGAATAACTAAATATTTTATTCTATACTTGTCGAACGTTAGCCGGTTCGAATTAAACTGTTTTTCGCACTGCGCCACGCGCGCATATTTATAGCTCACCCCAACGCGCTCTAGAAAGCGGTAGAACCTTCTAGGCGCACCGACTATTGATGACGATGATGAATGATGATGACAGCGTGGGCTGCACACGGCGTGGATGGTAACTCTCTCTCTCTCTCGGGTGCGTTGCCTCGCTGTGTAGGTCACTCACACTCTTCGTGGGTTCTCACTCGCTCGTCGCATGTGCTCCGTCGTCGTCGTACGCTCTCGCTCGCTTGCCAGCCGGGTTGGAGGTAGCCATCTCGAACGTTCCAAAGGCGTGCACTCACAGTCGTTCGGGGGAAAGTGGGGCACAGCGGACATAAGATGGGGAAGTGGGGGTACAATGGGCAGTCAGCGATACAATTTCTTCTTTCAGTTCGCCTTGCGGACTGAACAGTGGGTTTTTGTCACTTACATCCCTTTGTTTCTAACCCCCTCTACTCTAATATCGACATTGTTGGAGTTAGCGTATTGAAAAGACATGGTCTCTCGGGAAACATGTTCCGTAATGATTACTTTGAAGTCAATGAACACGTACTATATAGTAGCAAAGGTTTTATTGGCTGGGAATCTTATTCGATTTGCACATATTCCGGCAAATCTTCCAGAGTTAGATTAAAGTGCAATAAAAGCAACTCAAATAATTTCACAGTATTTGTGTAGTATCTCCCGCTTCAAGTTTGTTTTGACAATAATGTTTACATCCGACAAGCCGTGTTGGTATACAAACAGTTTCTTTAGTACAGCTTCTAGCTGTAATGATATCGCATAACGGCCATCAAAGTGCTGCTGGTTTGTGGATTTGTTATGCCGTTTTTCTTTTTGATCCAGTTCCAACCCGGGTTGGAACTGGATGAGATCACAGTTTCAACCCCAACCCGACTTCGGTTTCGCTTGTACTAAAGTTTGTTTGAGTTTGTTTGACGTTTGTTTGTTTACTCATTTTCCGCCAATCCAGTTCCAACCCAGGTTAAAAAAGAAAACCGGCATTAGTATTACGAATTGTACTATATAGTAGCAGCTGTTTTATTAACGGGAACTCCTATTAAAGGGCCAGCTACAATGGGGAGCGACGCGCAGCGGCGCGGCAGCGCGCCAGTTGCGGCAAGAGTAGTAAAATGTGCTAAACGAATGCCGTTGCCGCGCGCCGCTTTGCTGGCTACAATGCGAAGCGGCATTGACAGGTTCATGTGAGGAATGTTTACGCATAGAAGTGATTTGTTGTAAAAAGGATGAGCCTGATCATTACCGGGGTCATTCCATCAGGAGGAACTTGGGACTGCAAATATTCTTCTGGGAAACCCAAGAGGAATTCTCCGTGAATCCAGGGCATGTTTCAGAATATAAACCGATGAAATTATATAAGGGAGCTGCAGAAGGAATTTTCGAAGAAATTCCTATGGGAATCTTTGGAAGAATGTTTAAAGGATTGTTTCGCATCATTTGAAGCAATGAATTCCTCATGAAATTCTCCAAGAAATTCCTGGGGCCTTCTGGCGGAATAGCAGAGGGAATCTTCGAAAAATATCCTGGAGAAATTATTCGGATAATTTAATTTATTTGTACCTATTCCTCTTCGGAGACATTCGTGGCGGTATTTTCAAAGAAACTCTTGAATGAAATTCAAATATTTTTTTTGAGCTTTATTTGAGTAACAACCATATTGAGGAACTGTTTCAGGAAATTTCTGGCAAAAAGTCATGGAAGGATTCTCGAGAAATCCTAAGAAAAAAAAACAATTCTGAAGTAAACTACGGGATAATTCTTGGAAGAATCGTTGGGCATATTTTTGGAGAAATCTTTGAGGATTTTTATTAGAAATCCTTGAATAGATTTCTAGTACAATCCACGAAGCAATTTCTAAAGAAATCAACGGAGAAATTTCTTGAGAAATTCTCGGGAAATTTCTAGAGGAATCCTTGGAAAGTTGCTAAAAGGAGCCCAAAAAAAAAAGAAACAACTCCAATAAAATTCCTCCAGAGATTCCTCAAGAGATTTTTCTAGAAATATATTCAGCTTGATCTTCAGCGATTCCTTCAAAGATTCGTCCAGTTATTCCTCATGGATTCTTCTAGGAATTGCTCCACAAATTTCTCAAGGAATTTCTCCAGAGATTCACTCAGAAAACCTCCAGGGATTCCTCCATGCATTCCTCCTGAGATTCCTCCAGGTATTCCTCATGCAATCTTCAGGGGTTTTTGAAAGAATTCCTCCAGGGATTCCTCTTCCAAGGATTTCTCCAGGGATTCCTCAAGAATTCCTTTAGAGATTTATCCAGGCATTCCTTCAGGAATTTCTTCAGGAATTCCTTCAGGGATTCCATCAGAAAACCTGCAGGAATTCTTCCAGAGATTCCTCAAGCAATTCCTCTAGAGATTTCCTAGATTTTTTTCCAGGGATTCCCTCATAGATTCGTTTAGTCCCAGAATTTGTTTTAGGGATTGGTTTATAGATTCATCCAGTAACTCCTCCAGGGATTCCTATGGAAATTCCCTTGAGGTTTTCTAAAGAAAATCCTCCACGAATTCCTCCAGGATTTCCGACCGGAATCCCTCCAATAATTTCTCCAGTCCTCCAGAAAACCTCCAGGGATTCTTCCAACTGTTTCTCCAGGAATTCCTTCAAAGATATCTCCACGAATTCTTCTAGAGGTTCCCCAGAATTTTTAGACATTCCTTCAGAGATTCGTGCTTAAATTCTTCCAGTGATTTCTCCGGGAAATTCTCCCGATATTTCCCAGAAATTCGTTCAGAAAATCCTCCAAAGAATACTTTTAGAATTCCAACATGGATTCCTCTAGGAAATTTCCAAGGAATTCTTCCAGGAATACCTCCAAAAATCCTTCCTGGAATTCTCCCAGAATTCCTGTAGAGATTTCCCACAAAATTTTCAAGGGATTCTTCCACAGATTCGTCCAGCAATCTATCCAGGAATTCATCTAGAAATACTTCCAGGAATTCCTCTATAGATGTCCAAGATTTTTTTCAGGGATTGCTTTAGAGATTCGTCCAGTAACTCGTCTCTCTTTCTAGAGGAACTCCTGGAAGAAACACTAGATCAATTCCTGGATGAATCCCTAGAAGAATTAATGGAGGAATCCCTAGAGGAATTTCTGGATGAATCCCTAAAGGAATCCCTGGAAGAATCTCTATAGGAAATTTCTGGAGGAATCCCTTGAGGAATTCCTGAAGGAATCCCTTGAGGAATTCCTGAAGGAATCCCTTGAGGAATTCCTGGAGGAATCCCTAGAGGAATTCATGGAGAAATATCTAGAGAAATTCCTAGAGAACTTCCTGGAGAAATCCTTAGAGAAATTACTGGAGGAATCCCTTGAGGAATTCCTGGAAGAGTCCCTTGGAGAATTCCTAGAGGAAATTTCTGGAGGAATCCTGGATGAATCCTTAAAGGAATTCCAGGAGAAATATATAGAAAAATTCCTAGAGAACTTCCTGGAGAAATCCTTAGAGGAATTACTGGAGGAATCCCTGGAGGAATTCCTGGAAGAATCCCTTGGAGAATTCCAAGAGGAACTCCTGGAAGAATCTCTAGATGAATTCCTGGAGGAATCACCAGAAAAATACCTAGAGGAATCCCTAGAGAAATTCCTGGAGAATTTTCCAGAGAAATTTCTGGAGGAATCTCTAGAGGAATTCCTGGAAGAATCCCAAGAGGAATTCCCGGAAGAATCCCTTAAGGAATTCCTGGAGGAATCCCTAGAATAATTCGTGTAGGTATCCCTAGAAGAATTCTTGGAGTAATCCCAAGAGAAATACCTGAAGAAATCCCTGGAGAAATTACTTGAGGAATTCCTGGAAAAATCCCTTGGGGAATTCCTAGAGAAATTTCTCAAAGAATCTCTAGATTAATTCCTGGGGGAATCCCCAGAGGAATTCCTAGAGGAACTCCTGGAGAGTTTTCCAGAGAAATTTCTGGAGGAATCTCTAGAGGAATTCCTGGAAGAATCCCTTGAGGATTTCCTGGAGGAATCCCTAGAAGAATCCCTGGATGGAATCCCTAGAGAAATTTTTGGATAAATTCCAAGCGGAAGGGAGGAGTCCCTTGAGGAATTGCTGGAGGAATCCCTACAGGAATTCTTGGAGGAATCTCCGAAAGAATTCCAAGAGAAATCCCAGAAGGAATTTCTAAGGAATCCCAAGAGAAATCCCTAGAGAAATTCCAGGAGGAATCCCTAAAGGAATTCCTGGAGAAATCACTGGAGAAATCCTTGGAGAAATTACTGGAGGGATCCCTTGAGGAATTCCTAGAAGAATCCTTTGGGAAAATTCTCGAAGAATCTCTAGATGAATTCCTCGAGGAATCCCCAGAAGAACTCATAGAGGAATTCCTAGATAATTTTCCAGAAAAAATCTGGAGGAAACTCTAGAGGAATCCCTGGAAGAATCCCTAGAGAAATTCCAGGAAGAATCCTCTGAGGTATTCCTGGAGGAATCCCTAGAAGAATTCCTGGATGGAATCCCTAGAGAAATTTCTGGATGAATTCCTAGAAGAATTCCTACAGGAATTCTTGCAGGAATCCCTACAGGAATTCTTGGAGGAATCCCTACAGGAAATCCTGGAGAAATCTCCGAAGAAATTCCAATAGGAAACCCAGAAGGATTTTCTAGTGGAATCCCTGAAGGAATTCCAAGAGAAATCCCTAGAGAAATTCCTGGAGGCATCCCTAGAGGAATTCCTGAGGAAACCCCTAAAGAAATTTCTGTAAGAATCCCTAGAGGAATCGCTGGAAGAATCTCTAGAGGAATTCCTGTAGGAAACCCTAGAGGAATTCCTGGAGGAATCCCCGAAGGAATTCCTAGAGAAATCCTCGAAGGAATTCTTAGAGAAATCCCTAGAGGATTTCCTGGAGGAATCACTAAAGGAATTCCTGAAGGAATCCCTGGAGGAATTCCTGGAGGAATCTCTTGAGGAATTCCTGAAAGAATCCCTAGAGGAATTTTTGGAGGAAACCCTAGAGGAATTCCTGCCGGAATCCCAAGAAGAATTCCTGGAGGAATCCCCGAAGGAATTCTTGGATGAATATCTAGAGGAATTTCCGGAGGAATCCCTAGATGAATTCCCGGAGGAGTCCTTTGAGGAATTCCTGGGGAATTCCTAGAGGAATTGCTGGTGAAGTCCCTGCAGAAAAACTGGAGGAATTCTTTGGGGAATTCCTGGAGGAATCCCTAGAAGAATTCAATGAGAAAGCCCTAGAGGAATTCCTGGAAGAATCTCATGAGGAATTCCCGGAGGAATCCCTAGAGAAATTCCTGGAGGAATCCCTGGAGAAATAACTGGAGGAATCCATTAAGGAATTTTTGGAGGAAACCTTGGAAGAAATTTTGGAAGATTCCATGGAGGAATCCCTAGAGGAATTCCTGGAGGAATCCCCGAAGAAATTCCTGGAGGATTCCCTTGACGAATTCCTGGAGAAAACCCTAGAGGAATTCCTGGAGGTATCGCTGGAGAAATTACTGGAGGAATCCCTACAGAAATTCTAGGAGGAATCCCTACAGAAATTCTTGGAGGAATCCCTATAGAAATTCCTGGAGGAATTCTTGGGGGAATCCCTAGAGGAATTCCTGGAAGAATCCCTAGAGGAATTCCAGGAAGAATCCCTTGAGGAATTCCGGGAGGAATCCTTAGAAGAATTCCTGGAGGAATCCTTAGTAGAACTCATGGAGGTATCCCTAGTGAAATTCCTAGAGGAATCCCTGGAAGAATCTTTAGAGGAATTCCTGGATGAATCCCTTGAAGAATTCCTGGAGGAATCCCTGGAAGAACTCATGGAGGAATCCCTTGAGAAATTCCTGAATGAATCTCTAGAGGAATACCTGGAGGAATCCCCGAAGGAATTCCTGGATGAATATCTAGAGGAACTCCTGGAGAATTTCCCAGATGAATTCCTGAAGGAATTCTTAGAGGAATTCCTGGAGGAATCGCTGGAGAAATTACTGGAGGAATCCATACAGAAATTCCTGGAGGAATCCCTAGAGAAATTCCTGGAGGAATTCTTGGGGGAATCCCTAGAGGAATTCCTGGGGGAATCTTTAGACGAATTCCTGGAAGAATCCCTAGATGAATTCCAGGAAGAATCCCTTGAGGAATTCCTGGAGGAATCCCTAGAAGAATTCCTGGAGAAATCCCTAGAAGAACTCATGGAGGAATCCCTAGAAAAATTCCTGGATGAATCCCTAGAGGAATCTTTGGAAGAATCTCTAGAGGAATCCCTAGAGGAATTCCTGGAGGAATCCCTAGAGGAATTCCTTAAGAAATCACTACATTTTTGTAGGAAATTCTGGAGGAATTCCTAGAGTAATTCCTGGAGGAATCCTTGGAGGAAATTCTGGAGGAATCCCTAGAGGAATTCCTGGAGGAATCCCTAGAGAAATTTCTGGAAGAATCCCTAGAGGAAACCTTGGAAGAATCTCTAGAAGAATTCCTGGAGGAATCTCCGATGAAATTTCTAGATGAATCCCCGAAGGAATTTCTGGATGAATATCTTGAGAAATTTCTGGAAGAATCCCCAGATGAATTGCTGGAGGAATCCCTTGAGGAATTCCTGGTGGAATCCCTAGAGTGATTCCTAATGAAATCCCTGCAGACATAACTGGAGGAATGTCTCGAGGAATTCCTAGAAGAAATCCTGGATGAATCCCTAGAAGATTTCAATGAGGAATCCTTAGAGGAATTCCTGGGAGAATCTCTAGAGGCATTTCCGGAGGAGATCCCTAGAGAAATTGCTGGAGGAATCCCTGGAGAACTTGCTGGAGGAATCCATTGAAGAATTCCTGGAAGAATCTCTAAAGGAATTCCTGGAGGAATCCCTGCAGGAATCCCTTGGGGAACTCGTGGAGGAATCCCTTGAGAAATTCCTGGAAGAATCCTTTGGGGAACTCCTGGAGGAATTCCTTGAGTATTCCTGGAGGAATTCCTTGGAAAATACTTAAAGGAATCTTTTGGGGGAATTCCTTGAGGAAACCCTTAGGGAATTTCTGAGGGAGTCCCTCACGAATTCCTAGTGGTATTCCTGGATGATTCCTCACAGAAATTCCTGACGTAACATTTAGGAATCTCTGGAGAAATTCTTGAGAAATCCTTGCAAGAATTCCCGGATGAACCCTTGGAGGAATTCCTTGAAGAATACTTAGAAGACTTCCTTGATGAATCCTTAGAGAAATTCCTGGAGGAATCCCTTGGGGAATGCCTGGAGGAATCCCTGCAAAAACTCTTGGATGAATTTCTGCAGGAATTTCGAGGAATTCCTGAAACAGTCCCTGGAGGAGTTCTAAGACCAATTCCTGGAGGAATCCCTGGAGTAATTCATCGTGAAACCCCTTGACAAATTTTGTTAGGAACTTTTAAAGAACTACTTTAAAAAAGGAATTCCTAGAATAATTCATGAAGACATATTTCTATAGGGGAATTCCTGGACAATTCTTTGGAGTCGTCATTGCGAAATACATAAAAAATCCTGCAGAATACAGTCAGGTTTTTTTTTACGCGGGGGATACGTACCGCGTAAAAATAAAACTCAGTTCAAAATTCAAAAAACCGCGTAATAAAAGTCTCACCATTTCTCGACGAATCATGCAAAAATAAGACGATGATTTTTTTTTGTATGGAGTTTTCATTTACGCGGCCGCGTAAATGAAAACCGCGTTAAAAAAGACCTGACTGTAATAAAAAAAACTATATATCAGCCTATGATATAATTGTGATCAATTTAAAACAAAACCACATTTTACCTTCGCTCACGTAGGTACGTGTATGATCGTCGTTCTCACAGCGCAAAGAAAAAAAAATTTAATTCATCTCCGTTCGGAAAGAATCACGACTACAGCATCTTTGACGCCGCCAGAAGGCACCCCATGACGAAGCTCAATCATAAATAGTCGACTAGCATTTTTTTCGCCGTTCTCTTTGTTCTACAAACGACGACGGGCCATGCGAACGCCACCACTGTTATTAGTGTTGCAGTGCGCATGTCTGCGCACCGCGATAGCGCTGTTGGTAAGAGAGAGATGTTCATTGTTTGATCTTGCATTCAAATCTCTGTCTATTTTTGTTCTGCGACTGACAAACAAGAGATGGAAGAATAGGGAAACTGGCAATACGTAGAACCAGTAAAGCTTCTTGCGCTACTCACTTCAGGTGCTGTGATAGCCTCATTGGTAGAGGCGACTGAAAACACAGCGTAACAAAAATTAACTTTTGGTCTGTCTCAAGAGTAAACTTATGTGTCTCTGACAGATTTTGAGCCGCTGAATCCGAATTCGGGCTCAGATTTGCTCCAACACGTCACAATTTTGAGCTATACCTCAATTTATAGGGCAAAATATGCGGTTTTGGGCTTTTTTGACTGCAATCCATTAGGCATGGAAATATATTTTTTAACCAATCAAAGGATAAAGTGGTCAATTAACATCTAAATTAACGACTCATGCAAAATATTTCGTTTTACCAAATCGAATTTGATAGTTTTAAGCGATTTATGTTAGGTACGATATTTCCCATACAAGTCACCCTCCAAAAGTTGCATGCAAGTTTTCATACTAACATAAAATGCTTAAATCTATCAAATTTGATTAGGTAAAACGAAATATTTTGCATGAGTCATTAATTTAGATGTTAATTGACCAATTAACCTTTTGATTGCCAAAAAAAAAATATTTCCATGCTTAATGGCTTGCAGTCAAAAAAGCCCATAATCGCATATTTTGCCATATAAATTGAGGTATAGCTCAAAATTGTGACGTGTTGGAGCAAATCTGAGCCCGGATTTGGATTCAGCGGCCCAAAATCCTTCGGAGACACATACACTCCCGTTCAAAAGTTTGGGGTCACCCCCTCAAAAACATGTCATTTTTTTAGGCCCATATCTCCGCCAATTTGTGTCCGAATTCAAAACCCTAGGTTTCATTCAAAAGATAATAAGTCAAAGAAACTTTGAACATGATTTGAAAGAAACTTTTTCAAAAAAAATTGTATGTAAACTTAACCCAAAGTTGCCAAATTTTCTAAAAAATGAATATAAACTTACGGCAGTGTCGCTAGAAATTGGGTCGACCAAATTTTAAGATGAGAGCGGTAATATGACCCATTTTCTATTAGCTTTCAACTGCTTTTTACAGAACTTAGCTAAAAAATCTAGAAAAAAAGTTATTAAGTAAATTAATCCTTGATGTCATCGACCAAAAGTTTGGGGTCACCCCTCAAAATGCTGTATCGGCCAAAAGTTTGGGGTCACTATCGTAAAACATGGAAAAGTGATTTGTTGATATCTTTGTCATCTTTCATTCAATTTTAATTCTTCTTGGCTTATTTGAAACAAAATGAATGATACTTACTGCATAGACATTGAACCACACATATTTGTTGAAATTTACATAATAAAACTTAACGTAAAGTTGCCTCATTTTTTGAAGCGTGGTAAAATGTGCTAACTTTACATAACATTTTTATATACAAAAATCGTTAAATACGTTAAGTTGAAGACATCAAACGTAAATTTAGTTAATTATCTTTGAAATGAGCCAAAAATATTTAAAATTGTGCTATAGATGACGAAGATATCACCAAATCACATTTCCATGTTTTACGAAAGTGACCCTAAACTTTTGGCCGATACATCATATTGAGGGGTGACCCCAAACTTTTGGTCGATGACATCAAGGATTAATTTACTTAATAACTTTTTTTCTAGATTTTTTAGCTAAGTTCTGTAAAAAGCAGTTGAAAGCTAATAGAAAATGGGTTATATTACCGCTCTCATCTTAAAATTTGGTCGACCCAACTTCCAGCGACACTGCCGTAAGTTTATATTCATTTTTTAGAAAATTTGGCAACTTTGGGTTAAGTTTACATACAAAATTTTTTGAAAAAGTTTCTTTTAAATCATGTTCAAAGTTTCTTTGACTTATTATCTTTTGAATGAAACCTAGGGTTTTGAAATCGGACGCAAATTGGCGGAGATATGGGCCTAAACAAATTACATGTTTTTGAGGGGGTGACCCCAAACTTTTGAACGGGAGTGTAAGTTTGCTCTTGAGACAAAAAAATGTTGCGCTGTGAAATTAACGATGGCAGGATTATGGGTTCAAATCCCGTCCGGGTTTGTAAGTTTTTATAATGAAATCGGAAGTTTTTTTAATGTGACCTATCATTTTCTAAAAATAGAATTACACACTTAAAATAATTACCCAAAAATGAGTATAAAAATTTAGTTTTTACCCTATTTGGTTTTTACCCTAATTGAAAATATCAAACTGTATTAGGGTGCGTGTACCAATTATGGCACTACCTAAGGGAAGCTATTTATACAAAAACAACGAGAGGATCAACGAATGTCACCAATATGTTAAAAGATAGCTGAGCTAGCATACTTTACAGGAAAAATATACAAACGGAGCCAAAACTACTTTTAGTATTTATTAAAGCGTGTGCCAATGATAGGAACCCTGTACCAGTTATGGCCATATTTGTTAACTTCGGTTCCTTTTCGCACTATTTGCATGCGTTCCTTATGGGATTAGCCATAATTGGTACACTATGGCGAAAAAGGGTGCAAGGAAGCCGAAATTTTAAGGAAAATGATTTATTTCTACCATGATTTGAGCAAAATGTGGAGTTTAAATGAGTGCGACCATCTTTTGTGAACGTGATCTGTTGTTCACAAAATTTTTCTTGTTGATTTACATCGTTAAATGGTGAAAATCAACTATGGCGAATAATTGGTACTATAGCCATAATTGGTACGCTTACCCTATAATTTTGATATATTTTATCAAAAACTTAGAACAGGACTTGATATATTTTTGATGTATCTGAAACAAACTCTGATACACTTTTGTTAGAACCCTTATGATTTTTAGTTAGAATTTTTGTTATTTTAACAACATCCTGCATCTTAATTATAACTGCCTATGTTAGAAAAAATCTGTGTAACATAATAACATATTATGATATAATTTTGTTATGATCGCCTAGTCGGGTACTTCTGAGATTTACCTAGGAGCTCTTTTTTGGGATTCCTTCAGGCGTTTTTTCACCAGTTTTTCGTGGATCTTTTTTCTAGGTTTTTCAGGAGGAACTCTATTCTGAGATAAAGTATAAGTTTTTTTTCTAGGATCCCTCCAGAAGTTACTTCCTCGGTTCCTCCCGGAGCTCCTTCAGCGATTTCTCCAGGATTTTTTTTTCCAAGATTCGTCCAGTACTTTCGTCTATGTGCAATCCAGGAGCTCCATCTAGGATTCCTCCAGAAATTCTTTTTGAGATTCCTTCGTGGATTATTCCAGCTCTTTGTGGAATTCTTCTAAAATTTCATCCTAGGGTTTCAGCAGGAAATCATTTCGGGATCACTACTGTAACTTCTTGCGGGATGTCTCCAGGACGACATTATAGCGTTCCTCTAGGAAGGTTTTCATCGGTTCTTCTCACAAAAACTTCTAGGGTTCCTCAAGGATTTTCTATTGCGCTTACACCAGGTGTTTTACTGCAATTCTTCCAGGAATTTTAACCGGATTTTCTCCCGTATTTCTTTGAGAAGTTCCTTCCAGAATTTCTTCCGGGATTCCCCGGAAAAAGTTGCTGCATGAATCTTGAAAGTAATTAAATAAAATTTCAACTGGATTTGTGGAATTTCTGCACAGGGTTTATCATTTCTAGGAGTAATTCCGGAAGGTTGACCCGGATGAATCGCAGGATTCATGCAGGATTTTTTTCCGGAGTTCCCTCTGAATTCCTCCAATAAATCTATCCAAGATTCCTCCAAGAGGTCCTTCTGGAATTTTTCTAGGGCTTTATTCAGCGATTTATCCGGGTCAACCTTCCGGAGTTCCTCCTAGAAATGTTAAACTCCTTCCATAAGTTCTTCCTGAAGATCATTCTGGAATTTTTCTGAGGTATTCTCAACCCATAAAGGAGTTTATAACGGAATTCAATAGTATTTTGATAGAGTTACCTAGTAGGAATTTCTTCAATAGTTCTATCTGGGAATTGTTTCTATGAACCGATAAAAAACGAATACTCGTGCGCTTACTGCATCACCTATGTATTAGGCCCCCTTCCTTGCAGGTGTCATCCATGAATATGTCCAAAACTCGTTGAGAAACTGCACTGAAAATGTTTCGACAAACAAAAACAAGTTCCGAAAATTTGACAACATCTTTCGCAAACCCAAACCACCGTGCACGCGTGGTCGATGCGGTCAACAAACGAGATTCCGAACGATTGGAATTTGCATGCCGGGGCCAGCCAGCTAGCCTCCTGGTGCTGGGAGTGCGAGAGACCTCTGACTTGGTGGCTTCATGTTGTGTGCTACCATAAGCGAGCCAGCAACCAACAACCTCCCGGATAATGATGCCGAGCAGATTCGAGGCCAGAGGTCAGATGTTATTTATGCTCCCGCGCCGAGACGTGCAACTACCTACCCGGTACAAGTTCATGAACAACGAACACAGTTGCTAGGTGTGTGGGTCCAATCAGCAGGGTGGGAATTTCTGCGCAGATTATTTGCGTGACCGAGAAAATGATCCTCATTGGGCATGCTTGTTCTGTGGGCTGAAATGTGGATAACGATTTATAATCGATTCGGGATGGTATTATATTGGGAACTGCTGATAATCTAGAGACGAGTTTAAGTATTTATGGAAGTTGTAAATTGGCTGCAAATGTCAAACTGTTTCCTCGGCGTTTTCAATTAGAGCTAATATTGGAATCCTGATTAAGGCTTATAACGCATCGAATTTCGGCGCGATTCCCAATCCAACACACGAAAGTGCGTTCCGATCAAAAGTTTGCTCCTAGATGACCGTCAAAACTGGAGCTCTTAATTGAACAACTCATCATCTA
Source organism: Aedes albopictus (assembly GCF_035046485.1). Lineage (NCBI taxonomy): Eukaryota > Metazoa > Arthropoda > Insecta > Diptera > Culicidae > Aedes > Aedes albopictus. The sequence continues at coordinate 446,755,140 of NC_085137.1, forward strand.
TAGGCGTTCCATCGTTTAAATTAGTCTACAAGGATGCGTTCAAACACCTATAATCTTTAAGAGAATGCCCACCAGTTCAAACATTCGACCCAGCCTCCATTTGGATGGTGGACATGGAACAGGTTTTGAATGCTTTTGATGCTTCTGCCATTGACATCCGCAGTAGTCGTTCTCACAAGGAAAGGCATAAATCAAGCAAGTGTTCGTCGGTTTGGAAACGACCTTGCAGAACCTAATCTGTTTCAAGTTCTGTAGCGATCATAGGCAGACTCAGATATGAAACAAAAGGGGCTTTCAAATGGAAGAGATCTTCCCAACTGGAAGAGATCTTCCCAACTGGAAGAGATCTTCCCAACTGGAAGAGATCTTCCCAACTGGAAGAGATCTTCCCAACTGGAAGAGATCTTCCCAACTGGAAGAGATCTTCCCAACTGGAAGAGATCTTCCCACTGGAAGAGATCTTCCCACTGGAAGAGATCTTCCCACTGGAAGAGATCTTTGAGAATGGTCTAACACAAAATCACATGGTCTAACACAAGACCACCCCTTGAAACCATCATGGTCGTGAACCGCCCATGTTCTTCGGTCTTCTTAAAAATCAATTTTCTTCTACCATTAAAATTCTAAAAGAATGCGCCTCATTTCGTACCGATCCCCAAGGGTAACCGGTTCTAACGGATGCCAGAAAGCATCAAGCAATGGTTTTGCGCAAACCTTAAGATTCGCCCAAATGATATCGCAAGTTCTAAAAACAGAATGGACATCGCGCCGGCTTTATATCAAACCAGCCAATATCATTAAACAACCAAACCCGAAAAGGGGTTGTCCCTGAGATCTAGAATTTGTGTGTTGGTGGCTTCTTTTTCTCCAACGTGACGCGGCGCAGTGTGATCTTGATTCTGCCACGCGGGCCTGAGAAATGGATGATACCGAAAATCGCTCCGTCGTCGTCGCGGATTGTAGGCTGTGACATTTCCACTAAAATCGAAAAGCTCGGAGTCATGACCACAGTCAGCAGTGTGATCGACGGACGGTCGGACTTGGCCAGAATGATAAATGGGTGCAAAAGCCGCGTCACCACAACTTCTCGCATCGGAGAGAGGGACGGATGAAAAGCACGAGCCAGCTGCTTCCTTATCCAACTGGTTGAACTGATTCTAAAATGCGTGCTGCTGGCGTGGTGGCTACTTTTTGGGGTTGTTTCGAAGATTTTTCTCCGTTGGAGAATTGGTGATGCGTTTGGTAGGTTTCGGGTGAAGATTATCACTTTTGAATCATATAAAAGCTAATGGAACTGGACCAGGACAGGTTAGTTTGAATTGTTTTTCGGTTGAGCTAGAAAGAGGCTCCGGGTGTTCTGATTTATAGCTGTGGAGTAGAATCATGATTAAGCTGGTGAGTGGACAATTTTACGAGATAATGTGCTGTTAACTTCGATCAGATAGTGATGTTACGTAGTGAATGAAAGTATGTAGTATAAAAGTGTTATAAAACTAAGAAGAAACTGGTTCTAAATGTGTTCTAACTGTTACTATGAAAAACGTGTTTGTTGCAGATTTCTAAAGAATTCTTTTTTTTTTTCATGTATGTTCAATCAGAGGAAGTGCTTACCTCTCAACTTGTGATCATTTTGAGGTTATGTAGTTTATGATTTGTTTTTTTTTTTTCAAGTTTGATGAAGAAATGTTTAAGAACACAAAAGCATCTGCCTATTTATACCATAATTCTACCATACCCTGTTAAAATATTGTTCAAAATCCGTATGATCAATATTTTTTCTGAAAGCACTTTAAATTATCAGAACTTTATTCAATCTGGTTTCTTTATCAAGAACTTTATTCAATGGTTTCTTCACCAAGTTAATCATTATTATTTATTTTTCTTTTTATTCGTGAATTTTAACTTAGGCTAATTCTTCACAATAATCATTATTAGTAAATTTGTGAAACACGTATTTAAATACAACAGATTACCCAAGCAACACACATGTTATATAACAGTTACGACAGCGCAAGTTTTGGTTGTATAGAAGTTTATTCGACGTAATTCTAACATTATGTTGAAATAACGTCGAAATAACTTCTATACAACCAAAACTTGCGCTGTCGTAACTCTTATATAACGTGTGTGTTGCTTGGGTAATTCATCTAGTGAGAATACTTTATTTAGGAAAGCATGAATTTCATCAAAGCCATTATCGAATTGAGAAACTCATTATGTATGACATATACCGACGTTATGTTCAACGTATAGGCAGAGTTTAACCCTCGAGCAATCGCGTCTTCGGCCACCCTCAGCAATACCACGCACACGCTGTGTACTACAAACGAGCTTTTTCATAGTGCGTGTACTCAGTACACGACGCGACCGCTCCCGGGTTAAAAATTACAGACCTCTCAGATCCCAAGTAACATTTTGTTGACCAATTAGTCTTGTAGAGATTGTAAGGGATCTCCAGTTAGCCTAGTGGTTAAGGCTATGGATCGCCAATCCGGAGACGGCGGGTTCGATTCCTGTTCCGCTCGGGAAAATTTTCTCGACTCCCTGGGCGGGCATAGTGTATCATTGTACTTGCCTCACAATATACAAATTCATGCAATGACAGGCAAAGGAAGCCCTTCAATTAGTAACTGTGAAATTGCTCAAAGACCACTAAGTTGAAGCGAGGCAGGCCAAGTCCAAGTGGGGACGTAGAGCCAGAAAGAAGAAGAAGAAGGTTTTAAGAACCATCATAAAACCTTAAACCTTTCATTTTGGTTTTATGATTGTTCCAAGAACATCTTCTAGTCTATTTGATTGAAAAATGTTACTAGGGATGACTTCTTGACCACCTCACTATGGGGAAAGTGGCGGCTTTGCTTTGAATGACTTTGATTTTTATAGCTTACTAGCTGTCCCGGCAAACGTAGTTCTGCCTGCCTACTGTGTTTTTTGACATGCAGCTCTACAGGAAAATGGCCCGCAAAATGGAATTCCAAACTTTCTCGTTTTCGATGCGTTCCCGGTTGATTTTCCCAATTATTTTTTCGTACGAACACGTCGGAGCCCTGTACGAATGAAACACTGAAAGAATTGTGTAGATCCGTTGGCCCGTTCCCGAGCCTATTCGTGACATACAAACACCATTCCATTTTTATTTATATAGATATAGATAAAACTTCCTCTCAAAAATATTTTTTTTGGGAATTTTTCCGGACTTCGAAAAAAGTTTTTTGGCTTTTCAACCCGATTTTCCTCGACAGTGAAAAAAATTTTAGGAAACAATATTTCATTTGTATATTTTATGAATTGCTGAGAAAATTTGCTTATGATATCATAAAAATGTGTCGATGCTTCGTTCTTATTTTATGATTTTTCGAAGTAGGTGGTGTCTGAGGAAAATGTTTGTTTTCCACTGGAACATTTCTGAAAATTAGGCGACCTTGTTTGTTTTTAAATTTATGGACCCTACCTAAAAAAAAATTTCGTCGAACTCTGAGAACCTTCGTACCATAATGTACGATAATAATAAAAAATCCCCAGTTCAAACCTACCCAAGCAGCACCTGCAACATCATCCAAAATGTGGTCTTCTATGCTTTGGTCTAAAAGAGTTGCAATAAAAGCGCACGCAACTTTCATCTTGTCAGTTGAGTTGCATTTAAACTCCGAATATCGTTAAGTTGCAGCTTTGTTTCATGGGAATTACAAAAAACATCGTATTTAACATCGATTTATGGAGGCGGAGCTTACATATTCCTCACAAGTGGCAATACAGTCAGCTTGCATTAAATGTGTTATGTAACACTCATGAAACATCTTACTCTGGTTTGTTTGTTCAGATTAGGTTCCAAATGTGTTGCGGAAAACTTGCGCGTCTTTTCATTTTGACAGCTTTCTAACTTGTGGCAAAGACGGTACAATGAAGTAACGCGTAACTTCAGTAGCTTTTATGGTGCATTGAGCAGCAAATCTTTCACAGAGCTTCTGGTGTAGTATGTAAGGGGAGTGGTTAATACTCCTGGTGTCCATGGTTCGAGTTTGAATATATTTTTTTCATTTTTTTTTATCATTCCCCCTGACTCATGTTGCATAACGATTTAAAATTTGCGCTTTTTGCGTTCCAAAGAAGAAGCAATTGTGTTGTGTTGTCCTTAATTAGAACAGTGAATAAATTGCACTGATGTTGCTGGTACTGGCTTTGAAACAAGTCGTGTTGCTTGGGATAGATTCCCAAAATTGCAGCCTTCTGTGATGGAAACTCATTGCGCTATATATCAGTCTTAGAAAAGATACAAACATTTTAGATAAAAAATGCATTTCTTAGCGAAAAACGGTCCACCGTTCGAAAGGTTATTTTCTAAACTTTAATTTGGATGAGTTGTTGAGGTTACACGGTTAATCAATGGGTAATTATTGACAAACATATTTTTTTCTGCCCATGTTAGACTATATCTAACGAGCAGGGCAGAGCAGTCTCAGAGACCACCACCACCACAGTTTAGTTTGCTGTCTATACTATCTACGTAACGCGAATCCAGCTGCAGATAGCTGCGGATGAGCGTCATTTTGACACAAGGCCGAATGAAATGTCTATCGGTCTTATCGGCTATGACTATCGATTATGCGAGCACATTCAGAAAAATCGTACACATTAAACACTACTTGAAAATTGAAACTTCTAATTTTTAAATTAAGTATTCTCGCACACTTAATTATTTTTATGTTAAAATGAGTAAAAGAGACCGAAAATTATCAATTCATATAGAAACTGTATAAACCAGACTGTCCTAAAATAATCGATGTTTGAAAACTCAAGGTGCTTTACCCTTAAATGCAAGATATAGATATTTGAAGCATTTTTGTAGAACATTTCGATTTTCTAAAAAAATGTTTAGAGGTTCCGACAGAGCAATGTTTTAAAAATGATCTTTTTCATTAAAATTCTTAAAATTTTTTTTTCAAATACATCAAATCATTTTTCTAGAGAAATGGTGCATATGAATAGTACTACCAGAAAAGACTTTCATGGTTGAAAATTTTAAAAAAATAGTTTATGTATTTTTTTTGTTAATTTTGATGAAAAATGCTCAAAAATAGACCTTTTACCTGCCCTGGCGGAACCTCTAAACATTTTTTTAGAAAATCGAAATGTTCAACAAAAATGCTCATGTATGTATATCTTTCATTTAAGGGGTGAGCACCTTGACTTTTTGATCATCGATTTTTTTGACAGTCTTATATCAACTCTTCTGTACTTAAATGTTTTATTTTTGCCTTTCTCGTACACATTAAACACTACTTGAAAATTCGAACTTCTAATTGTCAAATTTAGTATTCTCGCACACTTAATTATTTTTATGTTAAAATGAGTTAAAGAGACCGAAAATTATCAATTCATATAGAAACTGTATAAACCAGACTGTCCTAAAATAATCGATGTTTGAAAACTCAAGGTGCTTTACCCTTAAATGAAAGATATACATACATAAGTGACCCGATTTTGTCAGCCCCTTTTCGGAACACATTTTTTGCTCTCTTCAAAAACTTAAACAGTTTTTCAAACTTTTTATCCCTCTATGTTTTGCATCTCAGTTGTAGTTTGATGATAAATATTAATAAATTGCTTAAAATGTGACCGTTAGATAATGAGAGCAAAAAGTTTGTCGCAAAACGGGGCTGACAAAATCGGGTCCTTACTGTATTTGAAGCATTTTTGTAGACCATTTCGATTTTCTAAAAAAATGTTTAGAGGTTCCGACAGAGCAATGTTTTTAAAAATGATCTTTTTCATTAAAATTCTTAGATTTTTTTCAAATACATAAAATTATTTTTCTAGAAAAAGGACGCATATGAATAGTGCTATGAGATAAAATTTTCATGGTTGAAAAAATAATAGTTCATGTATTTTTTAAGTTAATTTTGATGAAAAATAATCAAAAAATAGTCCTTTTACCAGCCCTGGCGGAACCTCTAAACGATTTTTTTTGAGAAAATCGAAATGTTCTACAAAAATGCTTCAAATATGTAAATCTTTCATTTAAGGGTTGAGCACCTTGACTTTTCGAACATCGATTTTTTCGACAGTCTAATATCAACTCATCTTTACTAAAATGTTTTCATTTTTTCATGAAAATTTTGTTTATATTTTCAATACAGATTAAACAAAAGGGAAAGAAAGATAACCATCATATATATTTATTTTTGTAAGAACTATGAATACTATTATATAACATATATAAAAAAATGTAGGTGGGGGGGTCACATCTTGCCTAAAGGGGCTCCACCTCTCCTTTTAAACCTAATGCATGGCAATCTTATTCCAGTTTTGATTTGCATTCGAACTGCACCTGAAATTAAAACAAACGGTCAAGTTTATTTTTCTGTTCTGACATAAGTATGTCCTTACTGAGTTTAATATTAGTTACACCTTCAAGATGCGGTTAAAATTCACTAATTTTATGCTACATTTACTAGAATAGTATCCAAAAGTTAAAAAAAAATAAAACAAAAATTTTGTCTACCACTTTGTATGGAGCCGCCCCATATTGCACCTTCATTATCACTGGAGGTCGATCACTATCAAGACCATAATAACAAGCTAGGATATTACTTTTATATAAGGTTACAAGATTCACGTAAAATTTTGCAAAAAAAAAACAAAATGCAAGCAAGTGAATTTTTTTCAGAATTCGGAATTAGGTCCAAATGTATGGCTTCCTTTTGATTTAATTCCAAATTGTTTTTAGAGAATACCTCAGAAATTAATTTGGGAACTCCTTTATAGAACCTTCCCTGGATTCCTTCCGAAATCACGCTATGGATTGCTTTGGAAAATTCCCGAAGAATTCCTTCCAGAAAGTCTTCCACGGGTTCTTTTTTAAAACTCTGTTAAAACATCCATCAGCAATTTCAACCAAAAATCCTCATGAAAAGCTGCCATGGAAACTTTTCTCCGTAAATTCTTCCAGAAATTAGTACGCGATTTATTCTTCGAGAAAATTATTCACGGTATCCTTTAGAAATGTTTTGAGCGATTCCTTTAGACAATCAAATGTTTAGAATTCCTCTAAGAATTTGCTTAAAAAATCTTCCCGACTCTTTCAGAAATTCTTCAAAATTTTCTCCGCAAATATTTCCAAGGACTTTTAAAAAAATTTGAATTAAGAAATTGTTCTTGAGAATCCTTCATGAATTTGTTCATGGCTTCCTTTGAGAAAACTTCTATGAATTCGTTCAAAATGATCCATATGTCCCTTCAGAAATTCCTCCTGAAGTTTAATCTAAAAGTCTACGAAGGTTCTATTCAGAAATTCTTCCAGGCATTCTTCAAGAAATTTCTCCACGACTTCCTTTAGATAATTCCTCAAGAATTTCTACAGAAATTGCTCCAAGAATGCTTTGAGGTACGTTTGTATGGGTTTCTTCTGAAACTCTGTCAGGGATTATTTACTTAAGTAATTCTTAAAGGAAATCCTTTAGATTATGCTTCAGAAATTTCTACAAGGATTCCTTCACAAGTTCTTCCAAAGACTCATTGATAAATTTTTCAAGAAAGTTTTAGAAATTCCTTAAAAGATCGTACACGTCACCAGAGATAAGTTTAGGAATTGCTGTAGGGATTCCATTGAAATTTACACTAGAGATTCTTTCATAATTACTTTTAGTCATTCGGGCCAGAATTCTTTCGGAGATACCTACAGAAGTGCATATAGCAATTCTTTTAGGATTTCCTCCAGATCTCTAAGTATTTCACTAGAAATTGATCCGTCATATCCTCTCAGGAGAACTCCAAGAATTTTTCCACAAATTCTTCAAGGAATTTATTCATGATTTTTTTCTAGGAAATCCTACAGAAATTTGTTTTGAGAAGAATTTTTTGCAGAAGATTGCCTATTATTTTATCGCAAGTACATCCAGATTGCTTCAGGAAAATTTCCAGAAAATTCTCAAAAATTTTTAAAGTATTTCTTTAGGAATTTTCCTGAAAATTCATCTATACTATTATCAAGAAATTCCGCAAAGAATTTCCCGAGGAGTTTTTTTTTTTCAGTTATCCAAGAAGATCTAAAGACATTCCTCCTGGGATCTTTCTTTAGAGATTCATGCAAGAGTTCTAACTGAGATTCTACAGAGATTCCGCCGAAAATTTCTTCAGAACTTCCATCAAGGATTTTTCCAGAAAACTCTGCTCGAACTCCCTCAGAAATTCGTTCGAGGATTATTTCAAAAAATATTCCCAGAGACTTCTTGAGAACTTTTAGAACTTCTAGAATTTCAGCAAGTCATTTCCTCAAAAGCTTGTTCTTGGTTGCTCCATTAGAAATGTATCCCGGGATTCCTTCAGAGATTACTGTTGGAATTGTGTCAGATATTCCTTGAGGATTTTTTAGAAGTTCTATCAGAAAATTTATGAATATCGATGGAGGAATTTATGAAAGAATTTAAAGAAGTCCCTGGAGAGCTGTCTGAGGGAATTGCTAAAAAATCTAAGATATTTTTTAGCATTTTCTGGGAAGATTTCTAGACAAAATACCTTAAGACGTTTCTAAAGTTATCTCTGGAGGAATTCCTGTACGTTCGTCTGGGAGAATACATAAAAAAGCTCCGTAAGATACCTCACGAATTCTTAGAAAAAAAGAAGTTTTTTTTAAGAATTTACTGGAAAAATCTTTAATGGGATTATGAAGGGTAAAATTACTCCATTACTAAATGCAGAAAATCCCGCAGGAAGTTTTTAGAAAACCACCAGAAAATTATTTTTTAAGTATGGTTTGGAAGAACTGGAGAATCCTTTGCAGGTATTCAGGGAAGAATTTCTCGAAAAATTCCTTGAAGAATAATATTGATAATAATGAATATTGTAACTTTTGCAGGAATCACCAATAGAATCTTTGGAGAAGTTCCTGATGCATCTTTGGAAAATTTTCTGTTAGATGCCCTGACAAAACGTCTTAATTTGTCCTAAGCAATCCCTGGAGCAAAACCCTGGAGGAATTTTCAGAAGAATACTTCTAGAACTTTCTAGAGGCATTTCTAAATAAATTCCCAAGACAATCCCTGATTATATGGATTAATAACTGAAAGAACCTCTGCAGAAACTAAAACAATAATTTCTTAAAGAGCTCCTGAATGTATAAAGGAAAAGCCCGGAGATATTGGCGAAAGGATCTGCTGAAGGATTTCTTGAGAAATGTTCAGGAAAATTCCAGGAGAAAATCCAAAGAAGAACTCCTGAATCGTTTTCAAAATATTTCAAGAATTACAAGAAAGAAGCAAGAATTACAAGAAAGAAGCTTCTGTAGCAATTCTTGAAGAAATTTCCTGAAAAATTCCTGAAATAAATCCCAGGAGGAATTACTAAAGGAATTTCTGCAGAGACTCCTCGTGGAAAGTTTCATGAATCTTTTAAGAAATGTCTTGAAGAAATCCTGAAGAAGTTCCCAGGAAAGTTCCTGGAGAAATTACAGAAAGAATCACTAGAGACATATCTGGAGAAATTTTCAAGAAAATATATGGACGGGAATGAAAATATTAGGGGAAGCTTGGAGGATTCTTTAGAGAAATTCTTGCTGCAATCAAGCTAGGAAGTCCTGCAAGAATCTTCATTCTTTAGAAATTTCGGAAAAAAAATTTAATCCTGAATAGAATCCTAAAAGGAATTTCCGGCCCTGGAGATAATCGTGGAGGACATTCTAAAAGAGTGCATGAGAAGGAATACATTCTAAAAGAACTTTCAGAGGAAACTTAAAAATAATTATTGATGAACTCATGAAAGGAATTTGTTGATTGCGAATCAACGGAAGAAAAGAAGCGACTTCCAAGTTTCTAATCATTTTAATAGACCGATAAAAACTTCCTAAAAATAACAAATAGCGAAAATAAAAAAAAAATCGGGTTAAGTACGGTTCCTTTGAATTCCACTAAGAATTTGCATCCTTTGACAGATACGTATTTCGACCTCAACTGTAAGGTCGTCTTCAGTGTCTTGTACTTGACTCGACTCTTAATCATCAACAAATAGGGTTTAGTTTCTTCATGTTTTTCGTTTAGGTTACCAGGGTTACATTTATTTCTTTTCTTATAGTTCGCAGTACTTCTTTCTTCTGCTTCTTCTTTGTTGCTCGGAACCTTGTTCTTGCAAGTTGATCTTCAGCTATTTCTAGAAACTATTTTATTATTTCACGGTGTTCGTAATTATGTAGTTCAAATAGACTTACCGGTGAATACCGTATTAAACGTTTAATTAACTATGTCCAATTATTTTAGCTTTTGGACTTTGCTATCTAAACAACCTGGCCAAAGGATAGAAAATCACAATTTAGGATTTAAAAGGCTAAGTATTATCAAAATGTTACCATCTGAATTCTCCTGAATCGCTGGCTAATTCGGTGCACAGGATTACGTTAGGTAATAGATAGAATTATAGATTAATTTTAGTAATAAGATTTCAAACCAAGCACAACTTGAATCGTTTTTCTTTCTCGGGTAAATTGCATAGGCATCCAGCCTCTGATGACGTTTCTTCGCTCTATCGCATGACAGTGTCATCTCACATGTCAACGACGGGTTACCATTCGCATCGTATTGTCGCAGTAAGACGCGTCGGCCAAGGGGTCGTCACAGAATTTTTGAAAGTTTTTTTCCTTCAGCGGTAATTGCAGTCACAATTCGGGAGGAAATTTACGGGAGTGCTTAAATATGAAAACCTTGAGTAACCTGCTTAGATTTTATCATGACAGCAGTGAGGTCTAAGCCTTCTATCAAAATGCATTTTGTGGAGTGAACATATAGCCTTTCGTGTTTGAGAAAAGCAAACACATTTGAAACCGGTTGAAAAACGACCGAGATATGTCTTGTCAAGGTTGGACTTCCGTCTTTTTTTGGACCCTTGGTAGTTTAGGTGCTAATGTGATTTGAGAATTTCTGTGGTACCTTCTTCATTTAACCACTTCCGGTGGCACACCCGTAACCGATTCCAGAACACTACCAGTAGTTTTAAATGCGGTCTGAGCCTATTTTCTTGCTAACCGTTCATCAGATTATCGAAAAAGCCGCGATTTGACGTGTCACATGTATGGGTACGGTTCATTTTTATATTTTGCCACTTCCGGCGGGATACCCTGAACCGTCTCCAGAATTTTCTCGTTCACCGTGCATCAGGCTTTCGAATATGCCGCTGTTTGATGTGTCGCATGCATAGTTTTGGTTTACTTTTATATTTGACCCCTTCCTGGGGTATTTTTCCGGAAAACCTAAATGGTAATAGGTCCGGCACGGCTCCACCGATCCCAACCATTTTCAATAGGAAACAATGGGACCAGGTTGCGCATCGAATGAACTATCGGTCACTGAAATCGATTGAGATTTACTGTCAAAAAGTGAGGAGAGTTTTTTTTTGTAAACACACATGTATACTAGGGTGCGGATCATTTTTCCAAATTTTTTGAAACCTGGAATTCGTTAGCTCTTTTGGATTCGAATGACATAAAACCCAGATTAATCCACCTAGTGGTGATAGTGCCTTTCTCGTCGAATATGTACTCATAATCTTTCCGTCGAAGCAATCAATCTTGCCTTAGAGTCAGTGATTAGCCCCAAATCTCTGTGCTTTGGTAACGGACGAGACGGAGGAAATGCTCATAACGGCGATCTGGGACTGTACCACCTACGAATTTCTGAATCATACTGAATACTTTATTTAGAAATTCAAGGTCATCATCGAATTGGGGCACTTATTCCGACGATATGTACAACGTATGTGCAGAGCCGAAAGTATAAGACCTTCACTGGAGGCTGATTCATACCAAGATGACAATTACTAGCCAGGATTAAACTTTTTCACAGATCACTTTGACAAAGTTTAATTATCATTTGTCACAAGATCCATGTAAAATTTGTAAAGTAGTAATTTGAATTGCCAATGCTATATTACATTCAAATATAAACAACATTACAGTGCTCGCCCTCCAGTCGCATCAAAATTTTGAGCAGTAATTTTGGACGCAAATAAAGATTTAAAAAGAATGTTCGGGGCTGATGCGCTTAAATTTTAATTTTTCCATACAACGTTGACCCATCCTACTGTAAATTAAGGTCTCAGGAATCAAAAATTGTGTGATTTAACGAGATCGCTTTAGTTTTTTTAGGTTTTTGGTCCTGTGTAAGATTATTATTTTGGTATGTGTAAAATATCCATCGCTTGCATTGATTTAGTTCACTTTCGTAATTCCGCTGAAGCACCCAACGCTGCTTCTGCAACACCACCGGTAGCCTCTTATGTAGTCTCAGTCTATTTTGTATTGCTTATGAGACCCTCGGAAATGATTCCGGAACATTACCGGTATATTTGAATATGGTCTGAGTTTATGAAAACTGTTAATCAGGTTACCCGGTATTAAAAACACTACCGGTGGTAACTTCTATGGACTGTGCCTATTGTCTTATTATCCATGCATCAGTCTACTGATGAAAAAGCGATTTGATGTACAGCAAGCATGGGTTTGATTCCCTTTTATATATGTCCATTTACAGCGGGACACTCTTAACCGGGTCTGGAAAATTTACATGGTTCATTTTTACATTTGACCAATTCCGGCGGGACACCTGAAACCTGGTTGTGGAACACTAGCGGTGGTCTCTTACGTAATCTCAGCTAATTTTCTTAATAACCGTTCATCAGCTTATCGAAAAAACCGCAATTTGATGAAGCGCATGCATGGAGTTTGGTTCCCTTTTACATTTGACCACATCCAGAGGGACACCGGGAACCGATTCCGGGACGCTACTAGTTCTCCCAAGCATGATCTGAGATATTTTTTCTTTGTAACCGTTCATCAGGATACTTTAAATGCCATTTGATGTGTCGCGAATTTTTGTTTTTTTTTTTTGCATTCGGCCACTTTCAGCGAGACACCTCGAACCGATTCCGGAACACTATCAGTAGTTTCTAATGTGGGCTTTGCTTATTTTTTTTTACTGATCATACAAGTTATCGAAAAGGCTACGATTTGATGTGTCGCATGTATGAATTAGGCCACTTCCGGCGGGACATCAGGAACTGGTTTCGGGATACCACCGGTTCAGATATGATCCGAAACCGGTTCCGTAACACTACCGGTTCGGATATAGTTCACGACTATTTTCCTATTTACCGTTCAACAGGTTATAGAAAAAGCTGCGATTTGATGTGTCGCATGCATGTGTTTGGTTCACTTTTATATTTGGTCACTTCCGGCGGGACACCCGGAACCGGTTCCGGAACACTACCGGTTCAGATATAGTCTGCGACTATTTTCCTGCTTACCGTTCATCAGATAATCGAAAATGCCGCGGTTTGATGGGTCGCATGCATGGGTTTGTTGCAATTTCATATCTGGCCCTTTCCTGGGGTACCGGTCCGGAACACCTAAATGGCCATAACTCCGGAACGGCTGGACCGATTCAAACCATTTTTAATAGGAAACAATGGGACAATATTCCGCGTCGATTGAAACATAAAGCGTTGAAATCGGATGATATTTACTATCCAAAAGTGAGGTGACATTTTTGTACACATACACACATACACACGCACACACACACATACATACATACACACACACATACACACACAGACATCATCTCAACTCGTCGAGCTGAGTTGATTGGTATATAAGACTTGGCTCTCCGGGGGTTCTATCAAGATTTCATTTTTGGAGTGAACATATAGCCTTTCGGTACACCTTGGTGTACGAGAAAGGCAAAAAGAGAAACCTCAGAGTTTGAGCCAAAAATATTTCGATTTAGAGGTGGCGCAATCGCCTCAAAGCTGAATTTTCGAAACAAAAAGGTGTTTTCACTTCGAGTGCCATAACTTTTTCAATTTTCAACCGATTTTCAATATTTTTTTATGAATCTATCACAAATTAAATTTCGAATAAACTTGTAGAACATTCGACTTTTCCAAAGTCACGCAAAGTAGGGTCTGGGACCATTTGAGCAGGGGGACCTATTTTGGGTACTTGCTGCTTAACTTAGTCAATTTCAAACCGATTGACTTGAGTTTTTGAACATTGCTTGAAAAAATTGTGTCAATCAGTTCAAAATTGACTTAGTTATAGCAGCAAGTGCCCAAAATTGGTCCTCCCGCCCAAATGGTCCTAGAACCTATAAGTTTTAAAGATTTCATTATTTTTATTCTTTTTTTTTACAAAAAGTTTAACTTCAGGATGCGATAACTATTTAATAGCTTGACCAATTTCAAATCTTTATGCGTGCTTTTGTAGATATTTTTGTTGCTCATCTTTGTCCTGAACAAACTATTCGTCAAAGTATTAATTTTTATTAATCTTTTTCACCAAAAACTGCCAAACATGCCTTTATTTTGATTTTTTTTTATGTAAAATTAGAGTTTGGGACAATTTGTTTATAAGTTTTTACTCCAAACCAGATACCAAGCATTATATTTAGGGTCATGATTGAGGTTTAAGGCTTCCATATGATTATTAGGAATAAATTGTTCAACTTAGGCCCGCAACTAAACATGAAAACAATCAAAATTTTGACAAAATTCTCATTTTTCCTGTAAAGTTCAAAAACACGTATTTTGGTATTAATCTACGTTAAAAACATTGTTTAAAGATACAGTCTATTCGCAGCATTCATGGGCAACAAAAATATCTGCAAAAGCACGCTAAAATATTTGGAATTGGTCAAGCGGTTAAAAAGTTTTCGTACTCTAAAGTTAAACATGTTAAAAAAAAAGAAAAAAATATATAAGATCTTTAAAAACTCATATTTTGCGTGACTTTGGAAACATTTAATGTTGTACAAGTTTATTCGAAATTTAATTTGTGAGAGATTTATAAAAAGGTTTGAAAATCGGTTGAAAGTTAAAAAAGTGATGGCACTTGAAGTGAATACACCTTTTAATTACTCGGAAATTCAGCTATGAGGCTATTGCACCACCTATAAATCTCAATATCACACGTTTCTCTGTTTATATCATTCGTATCCAGAAGAGCTCACGAATTCCAGGTTTCGACAACTTTGGAGAAATAAGCCGCATCCTAATAAAGGGTGATACGGTCAAAATTTGGACACACATTTTTTTTTCATAACTTTAGACTGCGTACACCAAAACTGCTGATTTTTGGACCAGTAATGGTACATTATATGTAGCTTATACCATAAAACTTTCATCAAAATCGATTGAGTATTGGTTGATATATAGATAAAACCATCGGCCTACCTTTTTAAAATGTTGTACAAAGGCGCTCCATAGTAAATTTTCGGAAATTTAAGATCAGTAAAGCACAATTTTGATTATAGAACTACCAATACTGCTGCGATTTTTATCAAAATTTTACAGTATAATACTATTATGAAAATATGTTCTTAGTAAAATTTTGACCCATTTTGTATGAATACTTTCAAAGTTGTAGCAGTATGAATATGAAAAAAACTGACCGGGTGCCACTTAAGCAAATATAACTTTGTAACGGCTGGATCAAATTGAATGAAATTTTTACACAACATTTTGATATGCATACTCTACATACAGAGAAATTTTCATTGAAATAGGTTTAGTATCTGTGGCTCTATAAATAAAACAGTAAAAATGTGTGCTTATTTGTAAATCCTCTTTGCACAAAATTTTAAAATTGCAGATCTCAGGGTTCAACAATATCTCCGCAAATACTAAACCGATTTGATGAAAATTTTATGGTATAAGCTACATATAATGTACCATTACTGGTCCAAAAATCATCAGTTTTGGTGTACGCAGTCTAAAGTTATGAAAAAAATTGTGTCCAAATTTTGACCGTATCACCCTTTATAACAGACACATACATCACCTCAATTCGTCGAGCTGAGTTGATTGGTATATGTGGCTCGAACTTCTATCAAAATGTAATTTTTGGAGTGGACATATAGCCTTTCTAGTACACTTAGTGTATGAGAAAGGCAAAAATAAATTTATTCCATTTTAGGTCGAAACAAGCTAAATAACATATCATAACCAAAACATTCGAATGAGCAAAACTGATGTGTCTATCCAGGCCAGGGAAAGTCGGCAAAGGAGAATGTTTTTGAATTTCCATCAAAAGCATCTAATGGGAGGGGTTTAACCATCAAACCCCCTCCCTTGGGCATGGGCTTGTATCTACCCTATAGTGATAGGTTCGCGCTCAAAATTTCAGACATTTTCTTCACCAATTTCAAAAGTACCAACCAATGATGCAAATGATCACCTCACTAGTGCTCATCACAACTCATCAACTGTATATTTATCGCGTGCGATTGAACTGTGCACTGATCAGCGATGACCAGCAGCAAAGAGGTGGCAAAACGAACATGATGTAAATCACAAACGATTTTGCACACATCTGACTGGGCCGTCACACGCTCGTCCGAACAGCCGAACCATACCGAATAGGTTGGTTTGCGAAGCTACGGCATGAATGCTCGACACGCACACAGAAGCAACATTCGCATGTACCGATACCATACTAATAAAGCTTCCAGCCAACGATGCTTCGCGATAAGCTGTCGAAAAGCATCGAAAGCGATGAAAAGAGATGCTTGGCTAGAACGCAACGGCTCAACGGCGAAAAGGAAGAGTCAACTATGCTGATTAGTGTTGAGTCCGTTCGTGTGCTACTCGTATGGGAGGTTGATTGAATAAAGCGAGGATGGGTGAAAACGTATTCGTTGTCGAAAGCAAATCGCATCATTTCGCGAATGTTTTCATCAAATAGCAAGCTTGGTACCAACGATTGTCTCACCAACAATATCGAAAATCATCTAAGGGCTCTAACAAATGTTATAAATTGTTAGAGGTTTCAGTTATTGAAAACATTTCATAAAATCACTGTATCTGAACGTATTTGACAGTTAATGACATAATCTGCATCTATGCATTGTTTCCTTGAAATTCTTACAACTGTCCCATTCGCTTTCAGATCGCCGCATCACTGTTGGTCGCCACTGTGCTGGCCGCCCCGCAACGTCGCCCCAACAACAACTTTGGCCGGAGCACGAACGGCGGAGACGCACGGTCCGCTGTAGTCCTCCAGGACGAGTACACCCTCAACCCGGATGGATCGTACGTGTACAAGTATGAAACGAGCAACGGAATTAGCGCCTCCCAAACTGGCAGCGAAAGCGGGCTCTACGCCAACGGTTACTACAGCTACATGGATCCAGACCAGAACCGAGTGGAGGTGACTTACCTGGCTGATGAGTTTGGCTTCCAGCCACAGGGAGCGCATCTTCCGGTCGAACCCCCGGCACCGGATCACGTCTTGAAGGCACTCGAAGAGATTCGGGCAGCGGCTGGGCCCGATTCAGAGCTGGATATTGGTCTACTGGATTCAACGATCGAACGGTTGAGGGCTAACCGAGGCTAGGGGTGTGTGGAATGTGTGAACGATTTTCTAATAAATTAGTTGAAATTACACCTTTTTGTTTCATTTAGCACAGATAACATCACTTTATTACAAACATTTTTCTACTTATCACTAAGTTTTCACTATTTACAACAATGTGTCCATTGAACAAGTATTCTGGACGTCTGACTGGAGTGAACTTCCTTGGAGGAATTCTCATCAAACTAGAACTTTGAGTCAACAATGTCAGGATCAAGATCAACAATTCGAGCATCTAAGGTTGCTTGAGGCACCGTTTAGTGCTGCAGCCGACGGATGGTGGCGTCCAGAGCTTCAAGGCTGAAGTCCTTCTGGTCCTTGGGTGGGTTGGCACGGATGTCCTGCAGGGACTTCAGCACATGCTCTGGGGTTGGTGGTGGAGTTGGCAGATGAGCTCCTTCTGGGCGGAATCCGTTCTCGTCGGCGACGTAGATCACACGGTACTGGACGCCATCTGGGCCGGTGTAAGAGAACTCTCCATTGGCACCATGTCCTCCCAGACCTTCCTCACGAGCAGCAATGCCGTTGCTCGTCTGGTAAGCCCAGTTGTAGTGGCCATCGTCATGTAGAACATTTTCGTACTGGACGATCTGAGCGTGGGCTTCTGGGTTCTCATGGAGTTGATGAACTGGAACGGCCAGAGCCAGGGCGACCAGCGACGAAGCAATCAACTGTAATGATCAATTTAGAACACATTTAGAACCACTTTGTTACACTTTAATACCCCACAAATCTATTCCACTTCTACGCACCAGTCGGAACATTGTCGTTTTGATTAATGGCACTGAAAGAGATGCAAAGAAACTACTTCACTTGTCGGAGCACAACTCGGGAACTGATATCGACTTCTGCCAAAATGCTCTAATTTATATCTAATCGATCGCACTCTGTCCAACCCGACCCAGATTCGGACTCGACCCGACATTCGAAACCTTCTCCTTGGGCGTAGGCTCACCCGTTTACCATGCATTTCTCTCGTCGTCGTCGTTCTGGGTGAATGGGGTTCGAATTTTTGCAGGAGGACATTGACGGGGGTCAGCACACGAGTCCCAACCACGACGACGACTATGGTGGTGCGTGCAGCACCTGTATTAGCACGATCTAGTATGTATGAATGGATTTGACGATTGGTCGACAAAAAATAAAAAACGAGAGCGAGAGTGCAGCTCAAGAATGGAACTCGTACTCGAAACAGCACGAACCGAAAAATATCGACGATTTCGGACCTCCGAAAACAGGCTCACACACTCGTCCGTGGCACCCTAATGTGGGTTTAGTTTTGGGGCGAAGGTGCAGCTTGCATGCCGCGACGCGCGATCCTATGAACAACGTGAGTCTAATGGATCACGAACCGGCAGGGGGAAAGAATTTGGTGCGGAGTGCGCCTTTCGGAGTCAAATGTGTAATCTGAATTCTGACCAGATAGTAAGCGATTTAGGTGAATATCTCACACTCTTCAGTAGCCGTCTCAAGTGGCAAAAGTGTTTTTGGACCAGAATAGCCCATCTTTCATCGTAGATCCTGAGAGGCCTTTGGTATTGTTCCCCAAAGAACTGATAATAGAGTTTTCTCAATAAAAAAAACCTTGCCTGACCATTACCAGAATGATTTTTAGATATTGTACCATAGAACTGCCATAAAAAGCCTATATATCTAATATTATGGAAAGATACATTGGGCAGGATATGTTTCTAGAATTCCATGCAGGGCTAGTGCAAGCACGTTAGATTTATCAATTGGAACATTTTACCCCGCTTTCCCTCTACTCACGCACATGGTAATGGGATTAGGGCACTCGAAATATGTGACAATGAATCGTTTCGTTTTAGCGATATGGCCACTAACCGGCCGATGACGACTGATGAATGCAGTTCAGCGAGTAGCGAGGTGTGGGATGAGAGCGGTTAGGCTGACTCGCATAGAAACAGACGGTTGAATTCGATCAGTTTGCACTCAACGGGACAGTATTAACCTGTCAGATGATCAATCAAGAGCACCGAATTGTTCTGTTGGAATTATGATAAAATGTCCGGTTTAGTTTGGACCGCAAACCGATACGATGCATGGTTTTAGGTTAGTTGGATAATTGATAGTGATATATGCGGTAATCAATATTTTGATAGGCCCTCGTCGTGTCGAAGTCAACGATGACATAACAGAGCTGACGATCGGAGGATTAGTGGAAAATTCCAAGTCAATTGTAACAGGAGACTGCTACTATTTTCCGTGAGGCGCACCTCTCAATAAGGAGCTTGGCCAAACCTTTAATGTTATAAATGTACTGCTGACATACTGCTACTTCTTGGAGTAACTTTCCCACTGAGACAAAGCCTGCTTCTCAGATTAGTGTAAATTGATCACTTCCACAGTTTTTATCTGAGCATACTCAATGCTCAAGGAAGTCCAGGAAAATTCCATTACGAAAAATTCCGGGACCGATCCAGAATTGAGCCCGTCATCTCAGCATGATCTTGCTGAATACTCGTGTGCATTCGGTCCGATTTTTTTTGTAAGTCTTGAGAGAATCCCTTTAATTTTTTTTATGCATTTCTTCGTTAGTTCTCTCAATAATTCTTTTGAAATGATTCTATCAATTGTCATCAGGGATTCCTTCAGAAAAATTTTAAAAGGATTCCTACAAGGAGTTTCTTCAGGGTTTAGTCCAGGAATTTCTTCTAAGAAACAAAGATTCCTCCTAAAATTCCTTCATAGATTGCACTAAAATTCCAATACACCCGAACCTCTATTTTGGTATCGAGTCGGGACTGCTTAAATAGAATTTTAACTTAAATGGATTCACTACCTAAATGGATTCAGTTCATTACCTAAATGGATTTCAAGGTTGCAAAGAAGTTTGAGAAGGGCAAGTAGCTTGCAGATACAAAGGGGAGGGGGTCAAGGCTTTCTGATGTAAAGGGAGATGCTCGGAGGGATTTCAAGGATGTTTTAGGGGAGGGGAGGGGGTCAGAGGCGTTTCCAGGCGTTTCAGGTGGTTTCAGAGGTCTTCTAGGGGGCTTCATATGCTCTCACGTGAGCTTCACGGGAGTTTCAGAGGCGTTCCAAAGCGTTTCAAGGTGTTGTAGGGCGTTTCAGGAGGTTTAGGGGGCCATAAGAGGGCTTCAGAGGCTCCCAGGTGAATTTCACGGAGTTTTCATGGGGGTACCAGAGGCGTTTCAAAGCGTTTCAATGCGTTTTAATACGTTTCAGGGCGTTTCAGGAGGTTTTACGGGAGTTTTAGGGGGATTCAGAGGCTCTCGGTTTAAATTTACGGAGGTTTAATAGGGATCTTAAAGGCGTTTCAGAGCGTTTCAAAGTGTTTCAAGGCAATCCAATGCGTTTCAGGGCGTTTCAGGAGATTTCACAGGGATTTTAGGGTGCTTTAGAGTCTCTCAGATGAATTTTTCGCAGGTTTCATAGGGGTTTTAGAGGCGTTTCAATACGTTTCAAGGCGGTTCAAAGCGTTTCAAAGCGTTTCAAGAGGGTTAAGGAGGCCTCAGAGGCTCATGGGATTTCAGGGGGTTTTGGAGGCATTTCAAAGCGTTTCAAGGCGTTTCAATGCGTTTCGGGGCGTTTCAGGAGGTTTCAGAGTGGTTTCAAGGGGGTACAGAGGCTCTCAGTTAAATTTCATAAAGATTTCAAGGAAGTTCCAGAGGCGTTTCAAGGGTTCCCAATGGTCTTTAGAGCGGTTTTAGGGGAATATCAGTGAAGAGAATTGTCAGACAAAAGAGGCACAAAACAAGCAACAAAGAAGGTGCGACGATTACTCTTTATCCCTACTGGTAACAGATAATGACATGATCTCGAAATTTTTTGTTGCAGACAAAACGGAAGCTGAATTTGTTGCGTACTTTTCAACTCGTGAATAATCAATTATTGCTAACCCAAAGTCGAAACTGTTTGATGATAGAGCTTCACCAGAGTTGTAGTGTTTACCAACTCGAAGTTATCGTTCGAAAATCGCAATGCAAGGCTTAAAAATCTCTAAACTCGTGGTGTACGATGTTAATCCCATTATTTTCAAGTTGGGACAAACTTATGTCGCATGGGTTTGTTTGTCGCAACAAATACAGGTTGCGACATTGTCATTATTGTTGCGCGATGGTTGAATTTTGATTCACTGGGGAATATACATAGATGCTCATTTAACTTTTCCTATATTGCATTAATCTCTTAGAGACAACCAAATACGTTAGTAGATCCGATGACCTATACTCAAGGAAGTTCTTGGAGATCCCCAAACTGATAATGAACTCACCACTTGATAGCACATAGCTACATGAGCCTGTGTAAGCATAAATTTCATTCCTTATGCTCCAATAGATCAATGAATGCAGTTGTTAATCAGATGGCCTTAACTCCAGAGAGATCTGGGATACTCCTAAACAACCATAAACCCATCACTTGATAGAACATTGATGCCTGGGGCTGTATGAGTATAAACCTCATTATTAATGCTCTTAAATACAACTAGTAGCCCTCGTAGATTCGATGACCTATATTCAAGGAAGTTCTCAAGGGAGAGAGACCCTTAAAGATTGTTCGAACACAAAACTTGATAGATCATAGTTACCTGAGGTTGTGTGAGTATGAACCTTAGTCGTACATCTCTTAGATACAACCAAATACGTTAGTAGATCCGATGACATATAAAGGGTGAGTCGTTAATTATTGTGCCACCCTACCTTCCACTGATTCGCAAATTGTCTACAGTTAACGGAATGAAACCAAATTTTTACAGTAGTTTAGTATATATATGTATTTCAACTTTTTGGTATAGGTTCAAATTTAGGATGCGTTTTAGTGAAATTCACGACATTTTCAATTAACGCCCTCCATGTGGACATGTTCAGGCTCCACTTGGAACAAATAATTGAAGCTCTCTGGTTTGTTTATGTGCATCGTGCCTGGTTTTCACCCAGCTCCAAGCTCATGTTTCACTGACAACCGTTCCTGAAGCCTATTGACGACCATTAAGATGATCCGATAATGTATAATCATTAATTTGTCCAAGGCGCGATACCATGATTTTTGATTTTAGCATGTGATTGTACAACACCAGTTTTAGAACTGTTAACTAAATTTATTCTATATCGACCGGATTCTCACTGATAACTTCTCAATTCATTTTATGTAAACAATAGACTATAAGGAGAAACTGTGCAAAATTTGGTTGATTTTGGTGAAGTAGGAAAAAAGTTACGTTAGTTTGAAAATGGCACAATAATTATCGACTCACCCTTTACTTAAGGAAGTTGTTGGAGATCCTCAAACTGACAACGAACACACCACTTGACATCACATGGCTGCATGAGGCTATGCAAGCATAAATTTACGCTTGTAGATGAAGACCTTAACTCTAGGGAATTATCGGATATGCTATACAATCACAGAACTCATCACTCGATAGAACATTGATGCCTGGTTCTGTATGAGTATAAACCTCATTGTTAATGCTCTTAGATACAACTAGTTGCCCTCGTAGATTCGATGACTAAATCTCAAGGTAGTTCTTGAAGAACTTCAAAGAATCATTGGTAGATCCGATGACCTATACTCAAGGAAGTTCTTGGAGATGTTCAAACTGAATACGAACTCACCACTTGACAACACATAACAACATGATGCTGTGTTCAAAATGCTCCAACAGATCACTGATTACGCTTGTAGATCAGATGGCCTAAATTCCATGGAGTTCTCGGATACTCTTAAATTTTTAACCCTTAAACACTTCTTAAACGTCCCTTAACTCTTAATTCTCCTTTTTTTTCTTCAACCAACTTTATCTGTAATCTTGAGTACTTCAACTGCTTCGAACACAATCAAATTCCATGTAGGTAACGTTACCTAAATGGAGGGACTTAAATAGATTTTACCTAAATGGATCCTACCTAAATGGGGGTTTCAGTGTACACTCAAACCTTCATTTAGGTCGAATCCATTTAGGTAAAATCTATTTAGATCCCTCCATTTAGGTACCGTTACCTAAATGGAATCTGATTGTGTTCAGGGCAGTTGGAATGTTTAAGATTAGGGTTAAGGTTGGTTCAAGGACAATAAGTTGCAAGTGGTGTCAAAGGAAGTTCAGGTCGTACCCAGACTGTTTAAGGTTCCCTTAGAACTTTATTATGCATAAGTCATCGAATCTACATGCATAACTTGTGTAAATGTATTTTCAGCAACTGGTTCCCCTTAACCCTCCTCAAAACCCCCTGTTACACCCCTGAGACCCTCCAAAACCTTCAGAAACGCCCGTGTAACGCTTCTGAAACCGTCAAGAATCCTCTGTAGCTTCCTAAAACGCCCTCGAAATCCCTCTAAAACCTCCTCGGATACCATGTTACGCACTTGAGACCCTCAGAAACCCCCGAAAACGCCTACATAACGCCTGAGTAACGCCTCTGAAACTCGTCAAAAATCCTCTGAAGGTTTCTGAAATGTCTTCGAAATCCCCCTAACACCCTTTCGGATCCCATGTAACGCGACTGAGACACTTCGAAACTCCCCGAAAAAGAAAGGATGGAACGCCTCTGACAGCCCCCCGCCCCCTCCTCATGAAATCCCTATGATATCCCTTGAAACCCCGCATGGCCCCCTTCAAATTTCCAGGTCACTCGTCCTTCTCAAACTTCTTTGTTATCTTCAAATCCATTTAGGTAATGAATCCATGTAAGTAAAAATTCTATTTAGGCAGTCTCGATCCGTTACCTAAATGGAAGTTTTGGTGTAAAGGATTTCTCCAGAAGTTACTCTAGAGTCACGTCAGATTTGTCTCCAGTAGTTCCTTCAGAGATTCCTCCAGCAGAATTCAGGAATGCCCTCAGGAATGTCATCATGTTTTTTTTTCAGAAGATCTCTCAGGAATTCCAATAGGAATTCCTTCAGGGATTACTCCATGAGTTCCTTCTTATTTTTTTTAGGAGGGTTCTAGGATGCTACTTGAAGATCATTCAGTGATTCATCCAGAAGATCCTCAAGGGATTACCAGAGGAGGTCCTTCAGAGATTAGTCTAGGAATTTCTACCGGGATTTCTTCAGGAATTCCTCTAGAATTCAAATCTGGGATTTTTCCTGGAGTTCTTTCTGGACCCCTCCTGGAATTCGTTCAAAGATTGTCCCAGAAATAATTTCTGCAGGAGTTCCCTCCTGGAATCTATTCAAGGATGCCTCCTGATGTGTTTGCGTGTATTCTATCAGGAGTTTTTCAACCCTTATGTGGCCTGCAGGGTTCCTGGGTACCCAGCACCCATTTAAAATACACGGTGTAGAAGAAAGCAAAAAATTTGCCGGCCACATAACGGTTAAGGAATTAATCTAGGAATTCCTCCAGGGATTAATCAAAGGATTCCTGCAGTATAGTAGTTCTTTCAGTGGTTGCTCTAGAAGTTCCTTCAGAAGCTCCTACAAGAGGTGCTTTCCCAGTCAACCAGTGATCGTACATCGTGTATAAGATGATGAAGTGGAGGCGATATGCGTACATTTAACATGTGCCTAAATGGAGGCATGCATGCATATGACCTCCGCTTTATCATCCTATGCAACATCTTATACGATTACTGGTTGTCTGGGTTAATAATAAGTCTAGGATTCCTTCTGAAGATTCTTCAGGAGTTCCTATAGAAAATCCTATAGGGATTAACCCCGAGGTCCTTTCATGGATTCTTCTACGGGTTTCGTGCAGATATTTCTTCAGACATTCCTCCATAATTTCTCCAGAAATTTCCTCAGCGATTCTTACAGGAGCACCTAAGTATACCTCCACGAGAATTCTCCCAGAAGATTCTTCAGGGATTCCTACATAAGTTCATTCAGAAATTACATTGTCCAAGAGCTTCTTCTAAGATTCCCCCAGAAGTTCCTTAAGGGATTCCAAGAGAAGATTCTTAATGGATTACAGGACATCCAGGAGTTCTTTCGGAGATTTTTCCTGGAAGATTTACGGATGCCTCCAGGAATTACATCAGAATTCCCTAGAAGCGATCAAGACTTCCTACAGAAGATGCTCGAGCTACCCTTCTCGGAATTCCTTCAGTTTCTTGGTATTATAATCAGGCATATCTCGAAAATTTCCTTGAAGAATCTTTCTGAGATTCATGTTGAAAATCCGCCGGGGATTCTTTCTGTTTACCCATCCCCCTTCGTGGAAAATCCCCCGGAAAGCTTTCAAGGATTCCTCATGGTATTCTTTAAGGGATTCCTCATGAGAATCTTTGAAATATTGCTCCAGGAATTCCTGCCTTGATTCCTTCTCTTCTGAAGTTCCTTTGGGGATTTCTCCTAGAATTCCCTTGGTGACTCCTCCTGGAACTTTTTAGGTATACCTCCTGGAATTCATTTGGTAATTCATCTTGGAATTCTTTCGGAATTTTGATTGGGAAATCCTCCTTGAACTCCTTCGAAGTGTCCTCCTGGAATTCTTCCGGAGATTCCTTCTAGAATTTCCTTTGAGGATGCCTTCTGGATATCCTTCGATGATTCATCCTAAAAATTCTTTGGGAATTCCTATTGAATTTTTTTGGCGAGTCCAACTTGAAACTCCTTGGGGATTCCAGGTGGGATTCCTTTAGGATTCCTGCTGGAACTATTTTGGGGATTCCTGCTGCAATTTCTTTGGCGATTCTGGTTGGAATTGCAGTTTTGCAATTGATGCTGGGATTCCTTTTGGATTTCCTCTGGAATTTCTTCGAATATTCCTTCCAGAATTCCTGCAGAGATTACTCCTCGAGTTCCATCGGAGATTCCTCCTGGAATTCCTTCGAAGATTCCTCCTGGAGTTTCTTCTGGAATTCCTTCAGGTATTCCCACTGGAATTCTTTCAGAGATTCCTCCTGGAACTTCTTCAAAAATTTCTACTGAAATTCCTTCGTAGATTTCTCCTGGAGGTCCCTCGGAGGTCCCTACGGTGATTCCTCCAGGGATTTCTTCAAAAAATCTTCCTGTGATTCCTTCGGTGACTCCTGGAGTTTATTCGGTGATTCCCCTTGAAATTCTTTCGGGGATTACTCATGGAACTCATTCGGGGTTTCGTTCTGGAACTCTTATTGGGAATTCCTTCGGAGTGTCCTCCTGAAATTTCTTCGAGAATTCCTCCTGGTGATCTTTCGATGTTTTCTACTAAAAATTCTATGAAGATTTCTATTGGAATTCTTTTGGGAGTTCATTCTGGAATTCCTTTGGCTATTCCTTGTGAGATTCCTTTAGGATTCTTGCTGAAATTGTGTTGGGAATTCCTGCTGCAATTCCTTTTATATATTCCGAATGGAACTCCTTTGCAATTCATGCTGGAATTCCTTTTGGATTTCTTCTGTTTTTTTTTATATTCTTCCTGGAATTCCTTAAGAAATTTCTGCCTTCGGAAAGTCTCCTTAAACTCCTTCAAAGATTCCTCTTCAAATTCCTTTAGAGATTCATCCTGGAATTTTTTCGGAGATCCCTCCTGGAATTCCTTTGGAGATTCCTGCAAGAATTTCTTCGGAGATTCCTACGGGTATTCTTTTTGGAATTCCTTCGAGGATTCCTTAGAAAATTCCTTCCGGCAATCCTTCTAGAACTCCTACGGGGATTCCTCCTGAGGTTTCTTCGAAAATTCTTCTTGGGATTGTTTCGGTGATTCCTAGAATTCATTCGGTAATTCCTCTTGGAATTCTTTCGGAGATTCCTTCTAGAATTTCTTCCAGGATTCTTTCTGAAATGCCTATGGGGATTTCTTCTTGAATTTCTTCAAGGTTTTCTCCTAAATATCCTTCGATGATTCCTCCTAGAAAACTTCTGGAGATTTCTGCTAGAATTCCTTTTGGGAATTCATGCTGGAATTCCTTTGCGGATTCTTGGTCTTATAGATTTCTGATGGAATTGTTTTGGGGATTCCTCCTGGAATTCGTTTCTACTTTGTACACTTCTTCGGACATTGAAACTGGCTTAAAAATTCCATTAGGAGTTTATTTGGCAGTTTTTTTAAATTTTTTTTCTATTTTTGGATTTTGGAAATCCAAAATGATTTATTATCCCAAAACGCAATTGAATAGCCGCCATTTTTGGACTCCGGACTCCATACAAAATATAGTCATATTGAACGGGTTTAAAGCCTAAACTCCATTAAATAGCCGCCATCTTGAATTTGGAGCCACCATCTTTGATTTCAGAAACCATTTTGAATTTTGGGCTGACATCGTGGAATTTCTGGTTTCAAGTGTTGATGTCCGCAAAAAAAATCGTCAATCATGCTAAAGGTTACAAAAATCACCGCAGTTTGATGTATCGCATGATGGTATGGTAAGGATCAGTACAGCCAATTCTACTCGTGCAGATTCAGATCACTGAAATGGCCATAACTCTGGAACGCCTTGACTAAATGACAAACAATGCGGAGAAATTCCGGTTCGTTTCGAGCTTTAATCAGAAAAATCGGCCAATGGGAACTAGCTTCAAGAGTCCTTCAAGAGTTGTAGACAGACATACATACACTACACTACGCACACACATATGCATACACACTCACATCATTTCAGTTCGTTGAGCTGAGTTGATTGGTATATGTGAAGGGTGATCGAGCCATCTATCGAAAATTCGATTTTATTTTTTGAGTGAAAATATAGCTTTTCAGTATGCTTTGGTGTACAAGAAAGACAAAAAAGATGTTTAAAGTCCGTCAATTGGTTCAAAAGTTATGATTTTTTGAAAAAAAAAATGTTTGAACTGCCTTGATTTTTTGGACCACCCCGAAAATTGGTCACCCTAATGACGTAGGGTAGGTAATCAAAATTTGAACCAAATTGCGGCTTTCTGAAGCAGTGCAAATTTTAAGTGATTTTCTCTCCCACATGGAAATAATTTACTACGGCAAAATCGTATGTACATGAAAGCCACGGGTATAAGCTTTCTGTTAAATAGTGAAAAGTTTGTATTTGAACCGAATTTCATTGAAATATTTGATTTTTCATCAACAATGATTTTAATCTTAATTTGAACCATCGTAATCATAATTTGAACCAATTTTAATCTTAATTTGAACTACTGGCGGCAGCAACTCGAGCAACTCACAAAACAGCCAATTCCATGCTAAACAATGAAAAATCACATGAATCTGCTAATTCTCATACCTATTTTTCATTAGGCAGTGGAATCCCAACTCAGAATGTTCGAAATTTTTTAGGAATTTGGAAACTAAATTTGGATTTTTTTATCCCCCAAGAGTAAACAAAGCAACCACTAGCGCAATCTACAGGCCAACACTAGAAGCTCACCCCCGTTTACTAGTTCAAATTTAGATTACAAATGGTTCAAATTAAGATAACATTCTCCAAGTAAGAATCACTTAAATTTGATAATTTTATGACAAATAATGCGGAATATTATTCGGTTGGGCGATTCTACGATAAATAAGCTTTCATTTGACGTGTTCACATATTGCGTGTGATACAATGCATATGCTGTACGAGTGCACCGAAAATGTGCTTTCTCTTGGGGGAAATGGGTGAAATCACAGTAATTTTTCAATTGCCTGTTTTCCATGACAAAAATGCCTTTTTCAATGCTTTTAAAGTCCATGTTATCAGGCTATATTACGGAAAGCTGTTTAACATCTTTTTCGGGACAATATTCGCCTGAAAAGTACGTTGTTTTAATGAATTTTGAAATGGTTCAAATTAAGATTACAATTTGACTAGTTCAAAGTTTGATTTCTTACCCTAATAAAAAATACGGTTCTAATTATTTTTCATGAACTACAATCCCACCAAGTTTCACGACTGCCGGAGTTGAACTATATCGAGTTTCCGTGGAATGGCTTCTTCTTCTTCTTCTTCTTGGCGTAACGTCCTCACTGGGACAAAGCCTGCTTCTCAGCTTAGTGTTCTATGAGCACTTCCACAGTTATTAACTGAGAGCTTCCTCTGCCAATGACCATTTTGCATGTGTATATCGTGTGGCAGGCACGAAGATACTCTATGCCCAAGGAAGTCAAGGAAATTTCCTTTACGAAAAGATCCTGGACCGACCGGGAATCGAACCCGTCACCCTCAGCATGGTCATGCTGAATACCCGTGCGTTTACCGCCTCGGCTATATGGGCCCTCCGTGGAATGGCTAGTGGAACCTATTTTCCTTTTTCCAAATTTCGCGATTGCATGACACCATTGCGTCATTTTTTTTTTTTCAGTGAACCTGTATAGATTCAAAGCAGTCTACCAACTCCAACATCACTGCAGAAACTAAATTCCACACATGAAAGTTGCCTTGCTCCGATCCTTGACCAAGACCACAACTTCACGATCAAGGCAGCCTTCATTCCTTCGGAAGTTCATATTATGACTTTATTTATAGCCAACCAAATCAATCAACTTTTTTCGGCATCTCCGCCCATGCGAACGACAACGACTATCAACATCCTTTCAACTGGCTCTCGACTTGATGTGTATCACAGCCGTTTTCCAATTTGTCTGCAGTATTTTACAAGAGCCATTAACTGGCGATCGATTTGCTCACGCATGAACTGCCCTCTTGAACTGCACAAGAACCCCAGTAAGGCGAGATTGAGACTTGATGATTGAGCACAAGAACCTAATAGTTCAAGAGTGCCAACCGAGTGACCAAGTTTGCTTCGTAGTGCGTGCGGATCACAGCACAGTAGGAGGTGCAAACGGGGCTAATATTTAGCAGGACTAACTACATAATGATTATGGTATACTGCAGCAGCGACAACGCTTGGTCACGATCGATCTACAACCCACACATGAAAATTGACACACTTTGTAAGATGTGATGTTCTTAAGACGTTGTTAGGTGGTACCTAATTAGATGTCAATAGGTTGATACAGCATGGAAAACGAAATGTAAAACATATTTGACATAGATGTATCTGTTTGGGTGTGGTGAGTAAAGAACGTCATAGACATTAAATTTCAAAACGTGTTCTATTATTGAATGAGTTGAGCTACCTACACAATTAATAACGATTGCACTAAAACAAACAGTCAATTTGATTATCTCAATGGGTTTTACTGCTTCAGCCGGCGGATGGTGGCATCCAGGGCTTCCAAGCTGAAGTCCTTCTGGTCCTTGGGTGGGTTGGCACGGATCTCTTCCAGAGACTTGATCACGTGCTCTGGGGTTGGTGGTGGAGTTGGCAGATGAGCTCCCTCCGGACGGAATCCGTTCTCGTCGGCGACGTAGATCACGCGGTACTGAACGCCATCTGGGCCGGTGTAGGAGTAGGCTCCATTGGCTTGGTGAGCACCGAGTCCTTCCTCATGGAATGCGATTCCGTTGCTGGTTTCGAACGCCCAGTTGTAGTGGCCATCGTCATGGAGAACGTTGTTGTAGGACAGAATGTTGGCGTGGGCTTCTTCTGAGAGGCTGCGAGCAAAGCTCGTGGCGATCAGGGCGGAAACGATCAACTGAAAAATGTGAGGAGGGTGATGAGAATATCATACGATGAATTTAAACCGTGAAAATCAACTTACAAGTCGGAACATTTTGTTTGATTTTTGGCTAATGCTTGAAGTGCTAACTCCAGGAAGGCAATACTTGAACTGATAGTTGATTGATTGTATTTCGTTGCTTATATAATCCTGATCCCCAAAGTGCTATACGCAATCAATGGAATTTTCTCGTTATCGTCACATTAACCAACAAGCAAACCGAAAGTCGTCCGTTCTGTGCACAAATTTGACAGGCAAAATAATTTCAATCAGCAGTAGGGAAATCATTATTAGCGCTCGGTTGACCTTCCAGCTAATCCACTCGTAGCAGGTGACGTACTAACGATCGGCACCAGTTTCTAGAGAGATACGTACTCCTTCTCGTTCCTCGTCGTTGGGCGGGCATATGTGTCGCCTAGCGAAAGAATGCGAAGAATGGAACAAAGATTGACGAGATACCTCTATGGGTTGTGGCCGTGTCATTAGCAAATTTGAAAGGATACATTATTTTGGATTATATAAACGACCCCAGAGGTGTTACAGGTTATCATTTCAAACATTGCCTTTCCTGAGTTTGTAGGCCCAGTCCTAGCCAAAAATCTAGCAAAATGTTCCGACTTGTAAGTTGTTTTTCTGTGGTTCTATTTTGTCGTTTGGTATTCTAAGCATCTTCCTGACTTTTCAGTTGATCGTCTCCGCCCTGATCGCCACGAGCTTTGCTCGTAGCCTTTCGGAAGAAGCCCACGCCAACATTTTGTCCTACAACAACGTTCTCCACGACGATGGTCACTACAACTGGGCGTTCGAAACCAGCAACGGAATCGCATTCCACGAGGAAGGACTCGGTGCCCACCAAGCCAACGGAGCGTACTCTTACACCGGACCAGATGGTGTCCAATACCGTGTGATCTACGTCGCCGATGAGAATGGATTCCGTCCAGAGGGAGCTCATCTGCCAACTCCACCACCGACCCCAGAGCACGTAATCAAGTCTCTGGAAGAGATCCGTGCCAACCCACCCAAGGACCAGAAGGACTTCAGTCTGGAAGCTCTGGATGCCACCATCCGTCGACTAAAGCAGTAAAACCGCTGATATAATCAAATTAACTGTGACTGTTTGTTTCTAGTGCAATCGTTATTAGCTGTGTAGGTAGCTCAAATCTAACAAGAATAGAACATGTTTTGAAATTCATTTTCGACGTATTCTAAATCTTATCAGTCACATATCCGATTATTTTGTTTAGAGTAAGTTCGGTCCTCAAGTTGATGATGCATGTA
Organism: Aedes albopictus; assembly: GCF_035046485.1. NCBI lineage: Eukaryota > Metazoa > Arthropoda > Insecta > Diptera > Culicidae > Aedes > Aedes albopictus. The sequence goes on from NC_085137.1 coordinate 446,787,221, forward strand.
TAAGGTGGCCACTAGCATGGGGCACGCTTGAATGAAGAAAAAAATTATCTTTAGTCCACTTTTTGGGTCCATTTCGGGTCCCAAATAGACTGTGCAACATTTCAGCGCGATTGGTGAAACCCCATTTTAGGGCAAGTGGTTCAAAGTGGGCATGGGATTTACTATGAGAAATAGTACACAGAAAAAAATATGTAATTAAAATTCGGCCAGAAATCATGCACATAAAGGGAATGCTAGAGTTAGCGCACTTTTACATGAGATACAATGTAAAATTACGTTACTATCGTGTAAATTTCCGCCGACCATCGCGTAAACCATCATGGACTCCAACCGGTTACGCGACTATTAGTGGAAATTTACACGATTGTAACGTAATTTTACATGATATCTCATGTAAATATGCACTAACTCTAGCATTCCCTTTATGTGCATGATTTCTCGCTGAATTTTACATGAATATTTTTTTCTGTGTACACTTACAGCAAAAAAAAATCCCAGTGATTGACTTATGTCTCATTGATTCAAATCAATGAACGCTCCATGTAGGAAATTCATCCATTAATCATTCTTTCGATGCAAAAGCAAAATCAAGTAAAGCAAGGATAACCGTGCACACCGTAGTTGCTACTCCGTGTTTATCCAGAACAATCGAAGTTGCATAGAGAACCAACGAATGGTGCTTAGGACTAGCTACGCACTCTTAATGTGCATAATTCGAGAGTTCAATATTTGAAAGTCAATAACGGCGCCAATCTCGTCCTTACGGTCATCGGGAAAGGGAAGGAATGTTAGTTCGACAACCGTTGTTACTAGAAACCGTGGAATCCACAGCATCCCCATAGTGTGGGTCTTGGAGTCACCTTTGGTAGGTGGTATGATCCACTAGTTATATGAAAATACACGTCACGGTCTTCATCACGATTATGAACTATTTGGTCGCGATGACCACTCCAAACCCGAGCAGAGGAGAATAGCAAATCTATAACTACAAAATAACAAAACCTGTTTTTATATCTTGTTTTGTTATTAAGAACTTATCAAATCATTACTTTTCCATAACATGTTTAGTTGGACAATCTTATTTTGTTATGATCATGCTATTGGTAATCACCCATTGAAAAACATTTCAATAATACGTTTTGTAGTGGAACAAATCTAGTTATTATTGTACTATTGAGAGTGTACAATTATTTAATTATCAATAGTATAACAATAACAAGTTTTGAAATCCAAAATGCAGCATACAAGATTTACGTCGTTTACAGCATTACATGATGGGGAGCACGTGCTAATTCTCTCATCAGTTCCAATTCTTCTTCTTTCTGGTATTACATCCTAACCAGGTTAGGACCAGCTTCTCAGCTTAGTGTTTTATAAACACTTTGACAATGACCTGTTTTGTCCCATTTTTTTGTATAAAAAAAATCTTCAGGACTTCTTTAAATATGTCGTCAGAAATGAAGTCATAAACTCTACTGTTTTGTTTTTTTAGAGCGATATCGTCAAAAATTGCTTTACATGTATAGGAAGTATATCCCGATTTTCCCCTACTTATGTATATAGTTAGAATTTTTTTAAGAGTTTCATCAATTACTTTCCTGGTTTTATCACTCGAAGAAATCTGCTTCAAGTTCTTCCATCAATTTAACAAAAAGTCCTCAATGAGTTCGACCAAAACCCTTTTAGCTCCTAAAATGTTGCTATAAATAATCACAAATGAACTTTTCGAATAATTTATCTTAGTTCTTAAACCGTTCTAGGAAATCTACCAAAACTTATTTCGGTAGTTGCCCCAGTTTGTTTAAAAGCTTCTTGAGCTTGAGCTTGAGCTTGATTGACCGCCCGTAGATGCTACTCCAGTATCGCCAGACCAGCTACGCTCACACAAGGAACCAATGAGATTATCTACCGGGGACTAGCAGGCATCTTCAGTGTGTGAGCGTTGGTGATCTTCTATTTTTAGGCGACAATAGAGGCTTGCATCAAAAACATAACCTCATCGAATTATCATACGATTTGTAAACATTGCCCTCAAATTTTTTTTGAGGGCAAGGACGGCTTTATGGACCGACGCCGAAGGAAAGAAAGAGAAGGAGACAGTGATGACGTCAGCGTGCAAGCGCTCATGGCGCCTGCTACGTCAGGATGCTGGTCAATGTGGGGAAGGGGAAGGAAGTGATGATTGCAATCGTTTGTATCCACATCTGACCGAATATACCTCTGCGTCAGCACAAATTCATGCGGATGTCGGAGTGTTGGTGGGACTTAGTTGGCAGAAGGTTCACACATTGGTTTGTGGATACCAGGGTAAGGTGATAGAATTGTGTATTTTTTTTTTTTTTTACTATTCTGAAGATGTGCGGCACAGTTGGCTTGATTGCATAACTTGTAGGCGTTATATCTAATAGGATTTAGACACTGTGCTGTGAAAGTTTGGAAGAAAGGGAAACGACTTTTTCAACCCGTTTCTGTTCTAGCGATGGCTGGCTATGAACATATGAATATACATGAGTTGTATATGTAGAGAGGAGGGAGAAAGTATATATAGAAAGATACAAAGTAGGAGGAAAGGGACGGGTCAGGGATTGAACCCAGGGCCTTCTGCATATGAATCAGAAGCGGTAGCCACTAGACCACCAAGCCCGTCAGCCCCAGTTTGTTTAAAAGCTTCTGTATAAAAATTCCGCTTCATTTTTTGAAGATAGTCTGACGGTAGAAGCACGTAGCAGCTTAATTGGTCGGTATAAAATTAGATCGCCTTTTCTCAATTATTTTGGAAAATAGGCCGGCAAGCACATGGGTTATAAAATAAGAGTTTATTCCTGAAAACGATAAATTTCCTTCGTTAAATATATTGTTAATGAAACGTTAAATTAAAATAAAGTTTTAGTGCGATGATTTGGTGCCAAAAGGACTAAAAATTGCAAAAGAAATGAATAAATAAATTAATGAATCTTGATAAGCTTCCACATATTATCGAAGCTGTTTTGCAAACTTATTGAATCAATCCTGTGCTATTAGATCACTTATTCTGCATTGGATCATCTCGATTTAATGCAATCCAAGTGCCGGGATCTACATTTTCGTATTTAAGAAGACTGAGCATGCAGTCCAGAGGCGAACGTAAGTAATGCGCAATTATAAATAAATCCATGTGATGGAAAATGTTTACATTAATTTTCCTATTTATTATCCCCAATGTTCTGCAAATATACCCTTTTAAAATGTTACGCGTGAAGTGTGCCTGCATGCAGTCTGCTCTGCAGTGAGCGGTGAAAACAAAAACAACAAAAACAGTTGTGTCGGTTGTGTTGTGTTGCTGAATGTGAAGTGAAAATCCTCACCGGTGTCATTGTGGAGCGACGAGACGATCTTCCGGAGTCTGGACCGATCCTGGATAAACCGAGGAAAAGACTGTCGCTGCCGTTACAGTTCCTGTCGGAGAACATTCCTGGGTTGACGATTCATCGATCAAGATCGCGTCGGAAATCGGAATGGATTGTGATTACGGTCGGTAAGTTTGGGATTGCTGTGGACATTAGTTGTACGTACGTATACATGCGGTTCTCCTATTAGACGCTGCCAGCCAATTTACGCCCACCGCGTTTTCCACGCGGTCTTTTAACCAAAATAGGTAGTTCATTTTTTATGTGATGAGACTATAGTAAGCACTAACTGCGATAAAAAAAACCAGCTGGACTGGATACAAGACAGCTGAGAAATTGCGGTGGGCGTAAAGTGGTTGGCAGCGTCTAATAGGAGACTCGACTGTACGCAATCATATTCAATGCATATTTATTTAGTTACATTCCGAGGCATCTGGACAATCATACTTGGCGGGATTACTCGAGATGATCCTAACAAGCAATCAACAAAACTGGACCGCAGGTGATAAAACTGGACACCGATGCAACGGTAAGGAAACAAAATAGATGAGAAATAATCGACAAAACTATAATCTTTCAACATATTGCTAATGTTCTGTATGTCTCTTTCTTTTTCTCGTTTCAGCAAACCCAGAAAATCAAGACCAACAATTGAAGAGGCCGTATCAACAGTTTGTAAACAAACATGTTTCTGTCGACTTGAGGTCTTTTGAACACCCACACACCTCACCACCACTAACAGAAAGCGCAAACATCAAGCTTTCTGTTAATGGTGGTGAGATGCGTGGGTGGATCCCAAAAGGCCCAACGTTGACAGAAACGTGTTTGCTTACGCAATGTTTTTCCATTGTTGGTTTTGAAATCGAATCCTCTCTAGTATCTTTTAATTTTCTGCCTCTTCCTATATTCTACTTAATGTGTCTGACACTGGTTGGGACTGGTAACACCAGCGCATGCCTGTGGAAGATCCCGGTGTGCTAATTCGGTGTAGGACATGTTGACGGGGAAGGCTTAGTAGGTTTACACTTCGCCTCCGGGTACCGTAAACCGGGGTCAAATTGATCTCCGGGTCGGAATTGATCAGACATTTTTCCGTTAGATAAGGCATGTTTTAAATGTTTTTTTCGCATTTATCGTTTAGTATAGGATTCCTACATCACGATACTTGGAAGGAAACTATGTAAAGTATGCTTAATCTAACTGAAAAACGTCTGATCAATTTTGACCCGGATATCAATTTGACCCCGGTTTACGGTACATGGGCTGACAGTTGTCGGACAGGATGTGGACCGAGCAATTAGAGTAATGCGGGGCAAAAGTTCGCACCTAACAGACTTCACAAAATAACTATTGAACGAAAAGAAAATAATATAGTTTTTCTTCGTTAAACGGGTCCCTATCATGTTGCCTTCAAAACGTAGTACTAGATTTTTTCGCGTTCATTTTGTAGTTTTAGTAATACAATTTTTAAAACAAGTACTCCAATGCGAACTTTTGCCCCATAGTGGGGGCAAAAGTTCGCATTATGCGGGGCAAAAGTTCGCACCTTATACAGGGTAGTTTATTGGTGTGATGTTCATTTATTTCATGTTAATACATGTTCATCTTCTCACTCTAGCTATGAAATCTGTTTCTTTTTGTTCTTAGAATTACGACCCAACTGGAATACGACCTGGTGTTCATCTTTTGTATAGAGTGTGTTTTATGAAGACTTCCACAACTAATAACTAAGAGCTGTCCTTAACAGCGTTACTGAAGTTGTCAAAATACATTGTGGGGTAATCATAGAGATACGTGCTGCACAAAATACACGAAAAAAAATCAAACATGCAGCAAAACTGTTGAACGGGACTGTAATCGAATCTTATCCTCGTCAGTATGGTGATGGACTATAACTGTGAATTTACAAACTAAGCTATGAAAGACCCCGGCAAAGTAGATGAACATAAAACCTTCAGAAACATACGAAAAGACACGACGAGGATGACGAAGAAAATGTTTTAAAAGTTTTTTTTACCCTTTTTTCATTTATTGATTTAAATGCGTGAACATAAAGTTTGCCTTACAATCAATCTTCTTACAAAACTATGTGCAGACCCTCTGTCGCAACGATTTCAGGGTACATACTACTCATATTATGCATATATAGTAGTTTCTATACGAAATTATCATTGCTCCAAAGATTCTGTAATTATGTTGATGTTCTAGACTCAGAAATCTAGTGCGAACTTTTGCCCCACAGCTACTGCGAACTTTTGCCCCACTGTCGAGGTTTTAACAATGTCCCTTTCTACAAGAAGCGCTAGTAGTTTATTGTTTATTCGAGTGCACCTCGCGAACTACTATGGAATAACGATTCTCCGACATAAAGAGGTTATGCGATTCTTCTTCTTCCTGTTGCTACAAATTCCTATTCCAAAAGGTCCAAAAATTCTATCAAAACCTCAAGAAACACATTTTTTCGCATAACTCTGCCAAACCATAACGAAATCGTTCCAAATTTTATTGACGAGTAGCTGACCTGATTATGTGTCGAACCCATACAGATTTGTTTGGGTTCTTAACTCGTGCTCAGAAAAAGACCCACTGCGAACTTTTGCCCCGTGCGAACTTTTGCCCCGCATTACTCTACAACCATTAAATCGATGGATGATTTGTGTTGGAAATTTTACCGGGAACAAACTCTCCGAAGACCACAAAGCGATCTAAGGCATGTGGAAAAAGTTATTGATTGAAAACCGAATAGTATGACAATGTTGGTTAACATGTAAGGAATAACAATAAATAATAAAATCTCGTCATTTTATTGATCGGGAAAGGCATAATAACTTTTTTCCACAAACATCGCATCGCTTTGCGGTCTTCAGAGGTCTGATTCCTTGTAAATTTTTCTACAGAATTATTTATTTAATATTATAACTTACTTTGCAATGCTTTTGATATTATAACTCATTTTGTTTGCAGATTGTTATCAATAACATATGCATTCCATAATTTGTTATTGACATATTTTACAAAATCGCTATTATCAAGTTGTTATTGAAACTAACATAACGTGTTATTTAAGTGCTCTTCCAGGAACATTTTTGTGTTATGATTTTTGTTATTTTGCCGCTTATGACAGACAAGTTTATAACATGATATGTTATGTTAATAACATGAAAATAACTCTTTACGTTGCTCAGTTATTTTGCCAAAATAACATATTTTATTATGCTGTTGCTATTCCCTTCTGCTCGGGAACAATAGTAAGGTTAATACACATACATCAACGATCGTTCAATATTAAACGCGTCAGTGCATTGATCGTATACTTAACGTGAATACCAACCTTCCCACGAAAATTGCCGCGCGCTTATGATTCCGCTTTCAGCATTCGCGTACCCATCCCTACGGAGATGGGTAAGGGAATTTTTGCGATTTTTCGACACCCCCTCCCTCCCTTGTAGGATTTTTTGTATGGAAAGCCGAATATTTTTGTATGGCGCGTAAGATTTCTCAAATCTTCCCTCCCCCTATAAACCCTTACGTAATTAATGAACAGCCCCTACCGATAAAACCAACCGATTCACGAAAATAGTCACGTTTTTCACAGTATTGAACTTATAGTATATAGTATACACCAAAACCTCCATTTAGGTAATGGGTCGGGACTGCCTAAATAGAATTTTTACCTAAATGGATTCATTACCTAAATGGATTCAGTTCATTACCTAAATGGAGTACAAGGTGGCAAAGAAGTTTAACTAGGGAGAGTGACTCGAATAGGAGATTTAAAGATGGTCATGCGGAGTTTCAGAGAACTTTCAAGGGAGTTTCTGTAGGGGAGGGGCTTCAGGGGCGTTTTCGGGGGTTTTGGAGGGTCTTAAGTGAGAAATGTCATGCAAATGACTAGCTGGGCACGGAACACAAAAAACCCTGAAAAATTCCGCCAGACTGAAAAATTGTTGAATGTCGGGCAAATTTTTATCGTATGTTGGGCCACTGTTGGACCAACATCGAACAACTGTTGGGTCTATGTTGGGTTTGGAGGCCAAAATAAAAACAGGTGAATGATAGGTTAATGTCGGGTATGACGTCATCAATCTTAAGTACTCCAACTGTTCTGAACACAACCAAATTCTATTTAGGTAACGTTACCTAAATGGAGGGACCTAAATAGATTTTACCTAAATGGATCCTACCTAAATGGAGGTTTGAGTGTATACGGAGAATAAACTTTCAAGCTAAGATAGCTATTAACGAAATACATATTTTACTAAGAGTATGTGTTACCTGTGATTGACGACCGTTGAGGTAATTTAGCCAATTATTTTTAATTTTCGTAATGATTATTGTGAGCTGCAATTACTTTCTTCCAACATTTTTATCGCTTTAATATGAGGTTAGCACCAGGTATCAAGTATCAGTAGGTCGGCTCCAGAGGCACGATCTCCTCCATTTGAGACATTTGTGCCATCGCCATGAACACGAGCCTATTAATCATTCACCTGAGGGAGAAGGGGAGGAAAAATGGATGGGACAGGAGGAAGGGCAGGTAAGGGGCCATCCATTAAGTACGTCACGGTCCTAGGGGGGAGGGGGCGGGTTAGTGAAAATGTGACAAGCAATGTATTAAGTATAGGAAAAACCCGTACGAAGGGGGTGAGGGTGGGGGGGTTCGTAAATTTTCCGATTTTAGTGTGACGTACTTAATGGATGCTCCCTAAGGGAATAGGATCGTCATACACGCATAAGCGTACCACAATGGGTTAAAATAGCGTCCTGAAAAGAGCACTGTGATAACGCATAAAGCGTAAAGAGAGCCGATAGCTCTTTACCACAGCACGCTGCAGCGGGTCAAGAACAACAGAACGTCCTGAAGATTCAGGTTTCTGAAGTCAGTTTCACTTAATAAGTGTTTACCGAGTACTCGGAAACACAGTTGCGCAAAAACTGGACCATTACATAGCAAATGATACGAAGTTCCATAATCGGATTCACAGCTATCACTTGCAATTTTTTTTTGTTTGTATTAACGTGTATTTTAACTTAAATGCTAATTCTACACTTATATCACTTGAAAATGAATCAGCTTGCTGAATAACTGCCATGTGATAGCTGAGTCGGCAGTGATCAGTCAATGCTTTTACCAGCATGCTGTAATTCTGCTTTGACAGATTTGTTAGATACTTCGCCACCCCTAGAGATGGCCCAGTACAATACAATTTTGTTTGACGACATGACTCCAAAATATTCCAGTATTGTCTGTGTTGAGAGGCAGCCCAGGTGTCAATCTGAAGCTTTACCCAACACTTCGATACCGGAAAAGCTGGCTCAGGGCCAATGAAGTCATGTGATGCTCCAGTGCGAGCTAACTCATCAGCCAATTCATTTCCAGCGATGGAAGAATGACCAGGTACCCATAGAAGGTGAACAGCGTTTGCTGAATTCAGATCCTCGATTTGAGTTCGACAAGCGATAACTATCTTCGATCTGGAGTTGGCCGAAGCAAGTGCTTTAATAGTAGCCTGGTTATCTGAACACAAGTATATTACTTTGCCCATTATGTGCTTCTGAAGTGCTGATTGCACTCCGCACATAAGAGCAAAGATTTCGGCCTGAAAAACGGTGCAGTGTCTACCGAATGAGTAAGACAGGTACAGCCTTAGCTCACGAGAATAAACACCAGCACCTGCTCGACCATCAGTGTAACATACGATGCCATCTGAAATACTTCTTTCCAGATATGCAAATGTCTACTCTTCCCGGGACGGGAATTTCGTGGAAAATGTCCTACATATATGGGAAATTACAAGCAATTGTAAGATCACTTGGAGCAAGAAAAATTTTGTCCCAATTCGCCAAAAGTAGAAGCAACGAGATGTGTGTTGAACTGCGGTCACAGGAGTTTCCTCTAGTAAACCGAGTACCCATAGGCGGTAAGTGCAAGAAAGTGCTTCTTGTTTATGATGAATGTTTAGTTGGGCAACGTTAAAGAGAACTTTAAGTCACCACACAAGATAACCATGGACTAATTTCGGAAGAAAAGCAGTTGTGTGAATCCATTTGATATACTTGGGTTTTAGACCCCAAGATGTACCAAAGGTTCCCCGGCATTGCCCGAAAGCCATGCAAGCTTTCTTGATTCTGAACTCAATGTGAGGTGTCCAGGAAAGCTTGGAATCAAGAATAACTCCAATGTAATTTACCTGTTCAGTCACATCGATTTCAGAATCAAAGAGACGAAAAGGTCGATCGCCATTACGGTTTCGCCTTTCCGTAAAAAGAACAATAGATGTTTTACTCGGATTAACCGAACGGCCATATTGGCGACATCAACCCTCAACTACCTGAAGAGCGTTTTGCATCAGGTCGAAAAGCACATACCGACTAACAATGTTAGGTAGTCGTCGGCAAAATCATAAGTAGGAAAACCGCTATTATTGAGTTGTCTCAATAGCGTATCTGCTACGAGATTCCATAAAAGCGGTGAAAAGACTCTCCCTTGGAAGCATCCACAAACACTCATTTTCTTAATCCCTGCTAGATGTTGCAATGTCGAAAAGAGATATCGGTTTTTGAGCATTTGGTGAATCCAATTGGAAATTGTTGGAGATATAGCATGAATCCCTGCGGCATCCAATATGGCATCGAAAGGCACGTTGTCAAAGGCACCCTCGATATCTAAGGAAACACCCAAACAAGACTGCTTTTGAGCGAAAGCTTTTTTCGATATCTTAAACAACCTTGTGTTAAAGAGTCACAGTGGACTTACCAGATTGGTAGGCATGTTGGTTCACATGAAGAGGCACGTCACGAATGAACATCATGAACATCACGGATGTGATGATCCACAATGCGTTCTAAGCATTTCAGAAGAAAAGAGGTTAAACTGGTACATCTGAAACTCTTTGCTTCCTCATACGACGCACGACCCACTTTCGGAATAAACTTTACAGTAATAACCCGCCAGAATTTGGGAATATACCCTGTAGCAAAACTGCAAACAAGCATTTTTTTCTAAACATGTTTGATATGATCAAATCCCATCTGCCCCAGGAGATTTGAAAGGAGCAAAGCTATTAAGTGTCCACTTAATCGATTCTATAGTTACAATACTCCGAGCCGAAGTCAGGGAATCGTAACTACAAGAAAAGACATCAGGTTTATCCCAATATGTAATATCCACACATCCAGGGAAGTGTATGCTGAATAAGCATTCCAGAACATCCTCATCAGAGGAAGTCAGATCGCCATTTGGCAAACGAAGTTCGTTCACTCGGAAATCCTTAGATTTCGCAAGGATTTTATTTAACCGACTGACTTCACTCAAACTGGAAACATTTGTATAAAGGTTTTTCCAGCCGGATCGTTCAGCAGACCGGAGAGCTTTCCTGTAGGCCTTGCGAGCCGACCTGAAAGCCTCCGAACCAGCCGAACGTCGTCTGTTCCAACTCTTTCTACATTGTTTCCTGAGTTTCGCCGGATCAGAGTTCCACCGAGGGGTTCCTCTTGTGATCTTCACAGACCGTAGAGGGCATGCTTCTTGAAAAGCTTCCATGATGAAGGTCGTTGTAGTATCAACGGCATCATTCAAATCAATGTCAATGGATGGTCAATGGATGGTCAATGGAATCAGTGTCAATGGATGGTCAGTATCTATGAAATTTGGCCGCAATTAAATCAGTGAAGAGATCACAGTTTGTTGACCGAGGATTCCTGAAACGCAAGGTTTGCGAAGTAACATTTAAATGTACAAAAAAGATGTAGCGATGGTCAGATAAGAATTCTTCAGCTGACACATGCCAATTCCAATTGGTCAGCTCGTGACTAATTCTACTAGAGCAAAGCGTTATGTCTAACACTTCCTCTCTAGCATATACCATGAAGGTTGGGCGGTTACCTATGTTAAGTAATGCAAGATCTGTACTACTTAAGTACTCCATCAAACTGGAGCCTCTCAAGTTAATGTTCGAGCTGCCCCAGATTATATGGTGAGCATTAGCATCACTGCATCACTGCCAACAATTATCGGAAGGCCTTTTGAAGTACAGTATACGATGACTTGTTTGAAAGCATCCGTAGGGGATGGTTCATCATGCGGTAAATACACAGAACAATAGACGTATTTTCTGTTGAGGTTTCCAACAGATACATCAATTGTGATAGCACATACATCTCTGGTGGTTAGTTCAGAGATGAGTGTAGCAACTATTGCGTTGTTGACAAGCACACAGGCTCGAGGCAAGACACGCGAGTTTGCCATTTCATGTGTACTGAAAGTAGCAAACACCGGGTTCACAAAGTTTCCTAGATAGAAATTTCCCTTACGGAAGTAAGGTTCTTGGACCAAGGCCACTTGGGCTGAACCATTTTGCATGAGTCTGCAAAGACTGATTGTTGCTGTTCTTTTATGCTGAAGATTGATCTGAGCTATCCTAACCGTAGCCACTACCCAAACTAGGCAAAATTGAACTCTTCGCAGCAACAGCATAACAAAGAACAGCAGCAACAAAACCAGATCGGTATCGATTGAAAAATGCCAAAGGCGAGGATACACAGAATTGAGAATACACTGTGTAAATCGCATAATGCGAAACCATATAGGTGAAAATTTAAACTAATTAATAACATCGCCCTTATTTAACCTCAAGTGAGACTAAAGAAGGGCAGCCGATTGTCTCGGAGAAACACAAGGTCCACTGCACCATTGCTCCGGTTAGCGCAGTAAGGGCAATATACTGTGGAGGACGCCCTGGTACTCCACAGGCTACGTTTGCGGTTAGGTTTTTATTAGACCCCCCATAGCCATTCATTCCTAGGCACGGAAAGCTTGAAGCCACATCACACCATTAATTAAGGGTCACCTGTTGGTGGATTCTTACCACCGGAACAGGCGGTCCGTAGTGTTATTCTTAGCCAATTGAGACAATCGCTACTGACACTACACAGCTATCTAGGCTGATCGAGAAAAGAAGTTTATATTGATGATCAACTTCATAGGGCCCGAACAGCCATCCGCAGAATCCGCCGGTCTAGCTAATACGGAATCGTGGGTATAAATCACAGAAGAAGCGACTTTTATCATAAATTTGTCTCTTATTTTGTCAATCAATCAACACGCAATGTCTTCTTAGTACAAGTGTCTCTGTAATCTGAGTAGTGTTACCACTATTTAAATTTTTCGACCACCCACACCGCTTTCGTTCTAGATTTCAGCACGCTTGTAACAACGGAACCTAATTAAGTTCCAACTAACAACGTGTCAAAAACATGACATCGCACACAGTTAATCTGTTTGCAAAGGTGTGTGGGTTGCACCCCACATCTAATTTCGTGACCCAAAGAAATTGTTAGTGTTCAATCAGGCGACGTAGTTTGGTTGGAGCCGTACCCCCTCACCCCTCTGTTATAGTGGCGCTGTGCAGCATGTCTCTCGTCAAATGGTTAATCCTGATTAATACGAGACTCGCTCTGAACCTCCTGCTGCTCAGTGACCAGCCCCGCATAAAACAAAGTTGACACTCGGTTGCCACTCTTGAGCTACTTGGGTTAAGCATCCAAGTTTCGTTTCTCTCTTGCACTGAAGATGCAGGTTAGGCTCGGGGATTTAAAGAGACAAGTTCAAATGTTCACGCTATCGATCGGAGTTTTTATGGGCGCCTGTTATATAATGTCGACAAATTCGAGAACGAGTTTGATGCGGATCAAACTTAGAATTGACTGAACAGATGTTGATAGACAATGTCGTTCGTATTGGCGAACGGGTACGAGAGAGCTGATTGATTGTCTATTAATTAAGTCATTATTTGAGCTTCAGTAAGAATGAAGGCTGCCTTGATCGTGAATCTGCAGTCTAGGTCAAGGATCGAAGGAAGTCTACTTTCAGTTGTTGGAACTCTGGGTTGTGTGTTCTGGGAGGGAATGAATGGTTGAAATTTTTTTAATGGATCAGAGCTAATCAATTTTGGGAATTGTGTGTAAATAATTCACAAGACTGGTTGTTGTCACTGTGGATGGTTCTTGCATGTTAGTAGACTCATAAATAGTAAACACTTCAACATCTGTCTTTTATGGTCAAAAAAGTATGCTCCCTGCAATATAGAACTGTTTTCTGACGGGCTTGATATTCAACAATACCCCTTTTCTATTCCCTTCCTCTTACGTTGTTCAACTTCAACCGAAATAAATTAATTTCGAAAGATAATGTTTCTCCATCTGTGAAGCGATGATCTCTTCGAAGTTTGTTGGGGGAAGTTTCAGCTACTAAACAGGTTTTCAGGTAGTTTTTCTCAATAATCGAGGAGTGGCATCATATATTTTGTTACGTAAATGCAACCAAACGAGTTCTGATACACATGTGATTCACAAACCCAATTCAGATTGCTCTAATGGGATATAGCAGTCGACTTTATTTTATTTCTTAATAAACCATCACTAGATATTGTAATTCTTAAACTCTATTTCTCATCCGGCACGTTGATATTGCTGATCTGATTTCGCGAGGAAGCCAGTCGCATTTTCTGTACACGTAACAACACAAAGTGTCCGAAGAAAAATGCGAATTACTTCATCACAAAATCAGTCCTGCTGCTGGTGCTGGGGCCGTGCCAATTCTGAAAACCGGAAACACACCGACCACCAGTTGCGTCACTAATCCAAGAACAACTCTCTTTCACTACTGATAGCACACCAGGCACGTGCTTTCGCGACGAAGTGATCACCGAAACTGAAACTGATCATCTTCACAAATTTCGCGCGTTGACAGTCCACAAAAACAAGCCAACACCTATCGCCTCGAAACTCCTCCAAAAACTGGAATCAAATGAATTCCGATCGAATGAAAAAAAATCATAATATCAAATGGCATCGGTGTCCTCGTCGTTGTCGTCGCCATAGTCGACGACGTTGTTTAGTCGGATCAGCCTCCAACTAACAACCCCCGTAATGGGTGACCATCAAAAACTGGTTCATCCTCCGACAAAGTTTGAAATTCCCAACTCGGATGCTCCGCGTTAGGGCGGATTTGTCAAAACCAGTGCGAATCTTCGCGAGGTGGTTGAGAAAGAAGCATAATCGGAATTTTTTTAATTTGGTTTAACTAATGGGGACAATCCAACGCGAAAAAAAAATGCCATGGTAGGTTGATATCTGGCTACAACCGAACAAAATCGAACCAGATTTGTTGAAACCCATATGACAACCATTTCGGTAATTGAGATGAGATGAGCTTCATATGAAAGATCGTTCAAGTGTAAAAAGTTGGTTCAGCTTCTTGGTTTGTTGTTTACCCGTTCAACTCCAGTTGAAAAAAAAATTAAAAAATTCTATTTATTCAAAATATCAATTTACCAAATGCTGATACAGGTCGAACTTGCGATTCCGTTTGCAAGAAAAATGTTTGAGAACCTACAGAGTCCGACCTGTAATACAAAATATTCTTGTTTTTCTGGACGGTGTGAGTTCAGTAGGGCACATTCAGGTCGGGCATTCGTGTGTCAACTGCCTATCAGAAGCGAACACCAGCTATGCAGGGTTGTTGTCCACCATTTTTGCAACATGCCCTATCCACCGTATCGGTAAGGATCAAATGTAGATTAATTGCTCCGCCAGCTCTAAGGTATCCCCGTCTATAATGTTACTTCTGAAATATTTTTTTTTAGAGTTCGGTTGCGCATTGGCCTTCCAGCATGTACTTTGCTTTTGTCGTATTAACCACCAGTTTAACCTTTGCTGATGCGCGTTTCAGGCAGGAAAGTGCATCACCTTGTCGCAGTCCTCGTCGAGATTCAAATAAACTGAATAGTTCACACGAAACTCTCACGCTGTTTTGAACACCGTCCATCGTTGCTTTTATCATCTGGTAAGCTGCTCGGGAAAGCTGTTCTCATCCATAATTTTCTCATAGCTCCGTGCGGTCAATACTGTCGTATGCCGCCCGTCTTGAAGTCGATGAACAGGTAATGCGTTGGGACCTGGTATTCACTGAAGTTTTTGGAGAATATGTCGTACGGTGAAGATCCGATCCATTGTCGACAGGCCGTCGATTAAGACGGCTGGATAACTTCCCACGAACTCATTCGTTTAAGGTGACAGACATTGGAAGATAATTTGGGATATCAATTTGTAGACGGCTGTAAAATTGGTGATCGCTTGGAACTTCTCACACATTAACATGTCGCCTTTCTAATGCATAGGACAGATTATCCCCTCCGTCTATTCTTCCGGTAACGTTTCAGTTTCCCGGATCCAGACTACTGACCGGTTCTGAGAAAGTGACCAACGTTGCCGGACCCATCTTGATGAGTTCTTCTGCGACCCCGTCCTTACCAGTTGCTTTGTTGTTTTTCAGTGTTGCTAACACTTTATTGATCCGTTGTGCCTACATTGTCTTCGCCCTTCAGGTGCTCGTCAAAGTACTTCTTCCACCTTTCGATCTCCTAAAGTTCTTTATCTCCGCAGGTTTCTGCTTACGGCACGAAGTCGTTGCGGGATGCGCTTCTCTGTATTACTCCACATTCTGTCGGGATCCATGCTGCAGCATTACCGCCCACACTGCGTTGTTCTTCTCCAAAACCCCTCCACTCCTAGTTGAACAAATCCTTTCATCAATTCCATTCTACGTACCCGATAGTACTCAAGGATGCG
This sequence comes from Aedes albopictus, assembly GCF_035046485.1. Taxonomy (NCBI): domain Eukaryota; kingdom Metazoa; phylum Arthropoda; class Insecta; order Diptera; family Culicidae; genus Aedes; species Aedes albopictus. Next base: position 446,803,237 of record NC_085137.1, read on the forward strand.
TTGTTGATGGCTGCTTTGACTGTACTCCTGCAGTCCTCCGAAGAAGTGACAACGCTGTCTCGAGATTCAGTGCAAATGTGATACCGGGGCAGCGTAAGCCATTTTCATTCATCAGCTGGTGAGCGCAGAACTTTCCAATTGTCGTTATAAATTTCACTGATGATAAATCGACTGGTTTGGTGGAATTGATTATGTTTGGCTACGCAATCATTTATTGAACAAACGACGTTCTTTATTTGCCCGATGGAGATTGTGTCTTCCTCAGGGGGTACTGTAATTTTACATATATTCTAATTGTTTGTGTTTATGTCTAATTGTTTTAACTTACAATATTTGTGTCGTTATTTGTTCTATGTTTGGTCTAACTATAATTGTCGGGATTAGTGGTTTTTGGTACATGCTGTAAGGGTCAAGTTTGTTATAAAGTGGAAAAATTAACAATAAGTTCACTTATTAAAAATCTTACACTTTGAAATTTCTAATTTTTCCCGCACAACTTGTACTGCTCAATGGCGCAATCTTTCTAATTTCTTGTCCTTCTTTCTTCTATCCTACGGACTGGTTAACGTGCCCTATCGGTATTATTGATTCCCTCTCATCTATGCTATCGTTTCTCGGTGTCTTACGCTCCCTTCTGCTTTTTATGTCGTGCAACACTGCCTGCTGCGTATGTTGTACTCAGTCTGTCTATGTCGGTTCGTTTATTAACCATGTTGTCGGTGTTCGTGATGTGACACATCTCTAAAAATGGAAGTGTGGATTGTTTGTAGCTAACCTTCCCTTATTGTTCCCCCTAACCTCGACCAAACCGCGAGTTTTACGGTTCCCCAAAGCTAACCTAGTTAATAAGTCACAAATATGAAATTGTAAAATAGCTCCAAAATGAATTCGGCTCCGTAATGCCTGATGGCGCATGAGCCTTAAATAAACGGTTGAGTAAAAAAAATCTTGAATTTTGACGCCGTTTTGAATGTAATTGATTAATCACCGCCGATTCCAATTTTGCACTCACTATTATAAAGCTGGAAGTCAAAGCTTTTCAGAACATTAAAATATTTCTCTCATGCATTTTGTTGCAATCGCCAATCGGATGCGCGCGTGAACCAAGAGAAATTTGAAAGGCCAGACTTTATGTAAACGGCAGCCTGGCTTCAGCGAGAATTGCCCATAAGATAAGAACGAATACTCTCAGGAATTCTGTTAAAATTTATCAGGAAATTCGTTTTGGAAAATCTCCACGATTTTCGCATGGATTTGTTGCAGGTGTTCCTCAAAATATTTCTTAGAAAAGACCGTTCTGGTAGACATTCCTTTGCAGGTTCTTCCAGGATTGCATATACAGATTCTAGCATAAATTTCTTCTGAGATTCCTTCACACAGATTCTTTTTTGGGGTTCTTGCAGAATATACTCTATGGATGCCTTCAAATTCTTTTTTCAGCAATTCGTTCAAACATCTCGGGTTTTTTTTTCAATAAATAATACTAGGAGTACCTGCAGAAGGTTCTACCAGCGGTGTCATGGTCGGGTTTTTTTTCCGCAGTTAACCCTCTAATACCCAATCCCGCCTTTAGACGGGGTATAGTTTGAGCATTTTTGTAATTTTTGTGTCTTGGAAAATCATTTTTTTTATATATTTTTGGCAAATATTTAGGACTGTTCTGTATATCTCGGAATGGTTTTTGGTGTATTTTAAAGCGTATTTACATTTATTTAAAATCATTGAAAATTTTTTGTTTAAGTCACCTTTTAGAAGTCATTGTTTATATTGTATTGAATCGCTACATTTAACATATTTAAAATTTTTCCCAAATCATACTATCCTTGTTGAATAGTTTAAGGGAATCGAATACACTCTAAAATTATTTTCCATAAAATTACACGGAAAATAAAATTTTCTGTGAAAAAAATTTAAAATAATAATATTTCAACAATAATCATAAAATCTCAAAATGTTTTCATCTCAAAAAATCCGTACCCCAAATTGGCTTCCAGGAAAAATATAAAAGTGTGGGGATGTTCAAAAATAAAAATTAGAAAAATCAAAAACTGAAATTCACAAAATCGAGAACTAAAAAGAATCATCTTCCAAAACATGTTTAAATCGATTTTAGATGACGAAAAATGATGTTTAGATCAAAATCAAAAATTTGGGTATTAGAGGGTTAAGTTCGTAGATTGTGAACAATCCTTGGTACCCATTACGTAATTTATGTTTAATCCTTTCATGTCAGATCGGTGTAACACGCTAAACATAATTTATAGGAAATTTACACGGCAAAAAATACACGGTAATGAATATTATTGGGTACCGAACTGGACACTGACAATTTAATAGTTTTCTTTGGTACATCGAGGTCTTGAAATCAGTCTATGGTTCTACCAACCTGTATTCCTGTAGAGATTCCATAACAAAAATGTCTCCTAACAAACTTACCCAGCGATTCAAAAAAAAATCAGCAAGCTTTTCACTCATATCTTGAAAAATTGTACAGAAAACTCTTCGAAACAATGATCCACAGGTATCTCCTTAAGTTCTTTCAGGGGTTGCTTCAGAAAATTTTATTGATTTAATTTTCCATGAATTTCCACAACTATCTCCTGGAGTTCAAACCCCAAAGAATTCCTTGATATTTTGTGTAATTAAATCAACGATCAACGATCAAATCTGACTATACATGTTAATGGTTGCTACTCCGTGGTTGATCTGAGCTGGTTCCAATTGCATTGAGATCCAAATGAATAAGGGCTGGGACACTCCACTTATTCTCAAAGTGCAATTTAAGCAGCTCATACATTTTGGATCGATAACGGCGCCGGCCACGTCCTTATAGTCAGTTGGGAAGGGAAAGGAATGTTAGAGTGTGCTGGTTGTTGCTACTAAAGACCGAGATCACCTCTGCATCCCCACAATCAGCACGGACTGGGGTATTTGTTAGATGGAAAGGATGGGAGATCTGGGAGTCACCGTTGAGTCGGTGATGCGATCCATGGATTGGGGGTTATTTATAGTGTTCGTAAGGTGATACATTGTGTGGTGAATAAGGTGAATAAAGTCAAGTGGCACAGCACGCTTTGGTTGCATAACTTGTAGGCGTTATATACACTGTGCTGTGAGTGGAAATTGGAAGGGAGGGAAACGACTTTGTTTTCCAATTCGTTTCCGGTTCTAGCGATGGCTATGAACATATGAATATGCATGAGTTGTATATGTAAAGAAGAGAGAGTAAGTGGATAGAAAGCTACAAAGTAGGATGAAAGGGACGGGCCAGGGATTGAACCCATGACCTTCTGCATATGAATCAGAAGCGGTAGTCACTAGACCATCAAGCCCAATATTTTGTGTAATTTTAGATAATTTAGAAAAAATGTTTGAAGGAATTCCAGGAGCATCCCCAAAAAATCCCTACAAAGATTTTCTGCTGGAATTCCTGAAGGAATTTCTCAAGGAATAGGAAGCAATCAGTGAAGTACTAGATTGAAAGTAGTGAGCTGGATTTTTGCATGGTGAGATGATCAGTTCTCCATTTCTGCAATGAAATGGTGCAAACAGCGTGGGTTATATGGTTTCTTGCCTAATATAATGCTGTTTGAGCAAAAGTTGGGGAAACTGTGTTGTTGAAGTTGCAAGATATAAATATTACAACAACAAAGTTACTCAAACTTTTGCTCAAATAGCATCAAATTAGTCAAGAAATCATATAACCCACGCTGTTTCTACCGTTTCATTGCAGAAATGGAGAACTGATCATCTCACCATACAAAAATCCAGCTCACCACTTTCAATCTAGTACTTCACTGATTGCTTCCTATTGATGGAGAAACTTTTGGAGGAATTGTGTGCAGGATTTTTTCAAAGGTAGCGCAGGATTTTTCAAAAGGTATTGAATGAAGAATAAATCCATACAACAACTTTTGAAGAAATCCCTTGATGAAATTCCTTTATATAACCTTAAAATATTGATAGAATCCTTAGAGATATTTATGTGGAAATCCTTGAAGAAATTACAGAAGGAATCCATAGAGGAATCATTATGAAATACGAATGAGTTTCTAAAGAAAACTCCATCCTACTTCTTGTAAAAATCCCTGATGGAATTTTTGAAGTAATCTTAGGGACATTTCTGATGGAATCTCGGGGGCTCCTCTCTCCTCTTCTTGGCGTAACGTCCTCATTGGGACAAAGCCTGCTTCTCAGCTTAGTGTTCTATGAGCACTTCCATAGTTATTAACTGAGAGCTTCCTCTGCCAATGACCATTTTGCATGTGTATATCGTGTGGCAGGCACGAAGATACTCTATGCCCAAGGAAGTCAAGGAAATTTCCTTTACGAAAAGATCCTGGACCGACCGGGAATCGAACCCGTCACCCTCAGCATGGTCATGCTGAATACCCGTGCGTTTACCGCCTCGGCTATATGGGCCCTCAATCTCGGGGGCATTTTGCGTAGAAACTCCTTAGGAATATCAGGGAATCTTTTTGGTTAAACTTTAAGAAAAAATGTTAAGATATAGTTGCTTATAGAGTACCTGGAGGACTTTCTCATAAAGTTGCTAAGAGAATTTGAAAAATCTCTTGAGAAATTTCCAATGGAACTACTGTAGAAATTCCTTGTAATGTTTTTGATGATTTGTTTATCTTGAAATCTTAGGGGTGAAAATGTTAGATCAGTTTCTATCGAAATATACGAAAGAATACTACTGCAACTCTAGAATCTATACGATTTTCTGCAGGAATCTGTTTAAGAATTGCTGCTAGAATCACTGAAAGTGATAATGCCAGAATCTCAGGAGGAATACTTGCTGGAGTTTCTTTCATCCTTGAAGTAATATCAACAATGCTGGAGACATTTCTACGAATAATTTTCACGAAATCATTGAAGAAATTACCGAGGAAATCTCTGGAGGAGTTCGTAAAAAAAAAAAACAGTAGGAATATCTTCTGAAAAAAAAACGCTGCTGTAACAAATTTTGGAACCATCTTTGAAAGATTTTTTATATGCAGAGATGAACCAGTAAAGAGCTGAAAATCTCAATAATATGTAAGACTTCTAGAAAAAATCTGATTCCTTCAGAAGGATTTTCTGAAAGAAATCCTAAAAAAAATTGCTGAAGTAATCCCAGCCAAAAATTTAGAAGGATTTCTTGGAAAATTTCCTAAATGAATTCTTGGAGAATTTTTTGAAGAAACTCTTAAAGGCATATCTAAAGGAAACCCTGGAGAAATAAATTAAAGACCACCTGTAAGAATTTTTGAACTCTTAGAAGATTTTTTGACTGAATTCTATGAGTAACATCTGATTGTTATTAGGCCGGAACAAATCTCATTTTCTTCTGTTGTCACTTTGCTCGTTGACTCGTCAAGAGGGGGTGATAAATAATAAATGTATTTGATGAAAATTTACCCAAACAATAAGGCAAAATCGTGAAACTCATCGGATTTGTTAAGGAATTTTCTCTAATTTCTCCTTTTTTTTTTAAATTTTTAAATTATTTTGTGTCCCCCTTCAAAATGTCGAATTCGGTCCAAAATTTTCGGATGGGGGGGGGGGGGGTGCGGAGGGGGGTTGACATAAGAGAAAATCGAAATTTTGTGTCAGACTTATTATATCAAAAATCCTTGAAGGAACCTTCAGGATTTTTTGAGAAATTTGTGAATAAATTTTGAACTTTTCGTTTCCTGAAAGATATTTCCGGAAGAGTTTTCTTGAATAATATTTTGAAAGTATCAGAATCGTTTTCTGGAGGAATTCCTGTAGCAATCCATGGATGGTTTTAAAAATACTCCTTGGAGAACTTGCGGGAGGTTTCCGTACAAGATTTTTTAAAAGAAATCCCTGGAGGATTTTTAGAAGGAATCCATGGAACAATTTCGGAAGGAATCCCTGAAAGGCGACGTCGACGGACCAGATCTTCACCGTATAATAGGGCAATCAACGTATTTTGGACACAGGTTACGCCAATATATTTTGGACACTTCCATTTGTTTTTCCGCAAGTGTCCAAAAAATATTGACGCGTTGCTGCGTCCAAAATATGTTGGTTCCCTTAAATCCTCCTTAAATGCAGGGATAGAACACATTTTGTACTGATTTTTTTATAATGAAGAAAAATATTCACAAAAAATCCAAATTAATCCACCTAGTGGTGATAGTGCCTTTCTCGTCGAATATGTTCTCACGATCTTTCCGTCGACGTAAGTCAAAGTGTTCCTGAATCCTGATATTTTTCAAGAAAGGCAAGCATTTTATTAAAGCCATCATTGAATTGAACACTTATGATGGCACATAGTCCGACGTTATGTTCAACGTATAAGCAGAGCTGCATAATTTCAGACTTCTCAATTGACTGCTTGAGCACCTTCACTAACACTGGAGACTGATCAATGTCAAGATGATACTAACATCTAAGATATAACTTCTACACAATCACAGATCACTTTGCGGTCTTCGACAAAATATTTCTGCACATTTTAGGCTATATTTTAATGACAGTTGAAAACAAGAACGATAGGTAGTGGGTATAGAGAGACGTCTGTATGTATGTAGATTTAATTTGTCAAGATTTTGTTCTCTTACACATTTTTATCAATTCCATTGATTTTATTTATTTTCGTAGTTCTGGCGAAGCACCAAACACTGGTTGTGCAACCCTACCGGTAGTCTCTAATGTGGTATGAGCCTATTTCTAGCTAATCGTTCCTTAAGTTATTATTGCGACATTTGAACCCATTTAGACTCGGCCGAAATTCATTATCATCACAGTCGAATTTCGCACACGACTTCGCAGCGGCTGGCATATACAAGTTCCGTTGAGTTCATCACAGGGGCGTCGGATGCACAACAGGTAAACAAAAGCAGTTTAATTAGTGTGAAATGTCGCTGGGAAATGATGATTCAGTGGATTCTCAAATTATCACAGTAGTCTAAACATCAACAAGAAACCCAATATCAAAGCCGAGATGTGATGTGTCGCATGTACATTTGGTTACTTTAGATGCGGTACCGGAACAGGTTCCGGAGCACTACCGGGTCTCCCAAATATAGTCTGAGACTATTTTATTGCTAACGTTCATATGGTAACTTAAAAACCACGAATTGATGTACCGCATGCATGAGTGTGGTTCATTTTTGCATTTTCTTTATTAACCGTTCATCAGGTTACCTAAATAGTTATTTATGTAACGAGTTGCAAAAAGTTGATTTTTTCAGCACGAGTCGTACATTTATCCAACGAGGCTTGCCGAGTTGGATAAATACGAAGAGTCTGAAAAAATCGAGTTTTGCAACGAGTTCCATACAAAATTTTATGCAATGATTTTTTTCATAATGCAACCCATTTGAGTTGCATATGAACAATATACAACTATTTTTCATTATGCAACTCATTTCAGTTGCATAATGTACCAGTTCGGAAAAATTGGTAATTATGATACCAAAATGAGTAATATAAAATATAAATTATGATACTGAATTGCATAAAGGCCGTTTAATGTGTCGCATGCACGAGTTTGGTTCACTTTCATATTTGGCCATTTCCGGTGGCACACCCGGAACCGGTTCCCAAGTAACACAGAAAACATCTTTAGTAATAAAAAAATCTAAAAATGTTTTATAAACGTATTATAAGAGGATTTCAAAACAACAAGTGTTATTTTTAGGCTTAATTTATGTTAGCTGCTGACTTCTGGCAAAATAATATCTTTGGCTGTAAAGCTTGAAAAAATATGTGGAATATACATATATACAACACCAATCACCATCATATTGACAGTAACCAATGTTTACGTTTTAATTCGCCGTTTCTTGATGAGCTATGCTGCTGTCATACTGCAGTTACTCTGCCTGCAGAAAATAATAAATCCTGAATAATAATCAATCAATTAACCAAATTAACTAATTCAGCAAGATGTATAAAAACTGATCCCAAGCCGAACCGGGCACCAATCAAGCTTCAATGAGATCAACAGCTCGATAAACAGCTGAGCTCCCAGGAAAAGCTAGCATCCACCCCGCCAAGTTGTTCTGAAAGCAGTGGCCGTGATTACCATCCCTGTCCAAACAGGGTTCACATACACAAATTTGGGAAGCATCCGGCCAGAGCGCTAGGCGTTTTAGTCCACGAGTAATGCCAAACAGCAGCCAGAATCCAATCGCAAAACATCCGCCAACTATGTTCACCAAATTTCCGTCCCGATCTGATATGCTGTGTTTCCGGACTGCTGGCCAATTCTCCAAGATCACGGGCTGTTCCAAACATGGGCTAGTCGGCTGCGTAATCGTAAATTGTAACTGTACACATAACATTTTACAGAATTAAAACAACTATGAGCATCTAGTAATGGCTCGTCATTTGTATTATTTTATTTTGACAGAATGACAGATCAACCAAATAGCTGTAATATAGTTGTATTGGAGTTGTAATGATTATCACAAAACAAACAAACAAGTGAGAATGTTGAAAATATGTTATTTAAACGTATTTTAAATGTAATAACAAGCTCTTGTTGTAGAGTGGCTCGCCAGATGTTATTTTGAAGGAATTTGAACTTGTTCTAAATCAAAACAAAAGATTTGCGTGTACTGCTCCGCTTCATTTTAATAAAAAAATGATTCAAATTACAGTACTGAATAAAAATATGAGTATATATACAACAATATGAAACGAAATGACACTTTTGTTTTCCTTGATATTCATTTATCGCTGAAAAAACCGCTTTTATGTTTAATAAATCTATGACCCATTTTAAGTCTATTCCGGTTCAAGGATTCAATTTTATTTATGATTAAAATTTCCAATAGTATTAACAGTATTTTTGAACATCACTGTAAACTTCATGAACAATCTGCCATATTGCTTTTTTGGTCTGGATTTAAAAAAAAATCAACAAAACAGAACCGTATGGCTAATTAATGTTACGTTTTTCAATTCAATACAATGGCGCATGAATTATGAATGAGTGTAATTATAAGTTTCACCATAAATCTTAAAGCGCAAGTAAAGTAGCGCTTATACTACTGAGTCTATCCCATTTGTTTAATTTATTATCCAAAAATTCTGACATCATCGACTCCATCTCTCGAGAAGCAGTTCATGTTGAAGAAACTTATTGCATTTATTCAGAAAAAATAAATATATTTGTTTTGTTTTTTTTTTGTTCTTTTGCGCTTTGCAAACAGTCAGATTTCCTATGAGACTGGAAATATGGTACATAAATGACACTTTCAAGTTATATAACTTTCAAATAGCTTAATTACAACAATTGAAATAATACGCACGATAACAGCTTTTTCTACATTTGTATTACTTGAAAATATCTTAATTTCAACTCTTAAATGAAATTGTGTTATACGTGTTATATGCAAGTTCTATAACTGCCAAATAACTCAATTTCACCTAATCAATATTGGAGAGTTGGTTCGAATGTATCCTTGGAGTATTATTAGTGTATTAGGATACATCTTAAATAACCCGTAAGATGTTTTATAAGCCGCCATTTTTTGCGCTGTTTTGCTTATATAAGTGTTCAATAATGAGTTTATAATACAAGAAATGAACTACCGACTATGTATGAAACGTGAATTTTAAACTTTTATAATACTAGTTGTGTTACTTGGGTTCCGGATCACTACCGATTCAGAAATGTTCTGAGAATATGTTCGTACTTACTCTTCATAAGATTGTCGAAAAAGCTGCGGTTTGATATGTCGCATGCATGGATTTAGTTCACTTTTATATTTGGCCACTCCTGGTAGGATACCTGGAACCGGTTCCAGATCAATACGGGTTCAATTATGTTCTGAGAATATTTTCCTGCTTACTGTTCATCAAAAAGCCACCATTTGATAAGTCGCATGCATGGGTTTGGTTAACTTTTATACTTGGCCACCCCAGCGGGACATCAGGAACCGGTTCCGATATGATCTGAGAATGTTTTCGTGCTTACTGTTGATCAAGTTATCGAAAAAGCCGCGGTTTGATATGTCGCATGCATGTGTTTAGTTCACTTTTATGTTTGGCCACTTCCGGCGAGACACCCGGAACCGGTTCCGGGACATTACCGGTTCAGATATGGTCTGAGCCCATTTACATGGTTACTATTCGTCAAGTTATCAAAAATGCCGCAGTTTGAAGTGTCGCATGGATGGGGTTGTAGCGTTTTCATTACTGACCCTTTCCTGGGGTCCCGGTCCGGAACACCCAAATGGCCATAACTCCGGAGCGCCTGGACCGATCCGAACCATTTTCAATAGGAAACAATGGGACCAGATTCCGCGTCGAATGAACCGTCGGTCATTAAAATCGGTACTGTAAAAAAGTGATGTGAGTTTATTTGTACACACACATACACACATACACACATACACACACACAGACATCACCTCAATTCGTCGAGCTGAGTCGATTGGTATATGTGACTCGACCCTCCGGGCCTTCTATCAAAAAGTCATTTTTAGAGTGAACATATAGCCTTTCCAGTACACTTAGTGTACGAGAAAGGCAAAGATTCCAGAGAACTGAATTTTATCTATTTATGTTATTTTTTATTGCGGTTTTATGATTATGATGAAACGTTTAACAAAGCTTCTGGTCGTTATTTAAAATTGAAGTCGTTCTCAACTGAATATGGCATAAAATGTATTTTTAAATTATATTTAGTTCCCGCTGGGTTCAGTAGGCATGCCCAAAACGATAAAAACCTAATTTAATTAATGACTCAATTGTCCCCCTGTTAGCGTCTCCATATCAATACCATTCAATCACATCAGATGGCATAAACTTTGGCGCCAAGTGGTCTCCACTCAGCACCGACACTAAATCCCCACCCACTCGTTCGTAATCCAACACTACTGCTGGGGCGATAATTGGCCGGTAACCTGTCGCGTTGTGTACTACCCCAAATACCTACTTACTGGCTGACAAAACGCACGACTTCCACCCGACCCGTCCGTCGCCGTTTGTCTACGCACCATCGTCCGTCGTCATCTACGTCACTTCAAATTTGACTAACCAACAGCAAGGCGTTAATGAGCGTGAATACCTGTTTTCGGCTAAAGTCGCGGTTCTTGTCCACCTTCTCGGTACGAACAAGCCGAGTCGAGCGGACAACAACTAGTGCACCGCTAGGGTTCCTTTTTTATGGCAATTTACGAGGTCCGAAAAATTCCCTGCGGCTGCAAGTCCGCAGACCAAGACCGAGACCGAGACCGGCCCAAGCAAAAGTGAAAGATTGCTGTCTTGAGCGTTGCACCTTGCAACCAACGAACGCCTTCCTCCACGCACCGTTTGAGAGGTGGAACCGGCCTAGTATTGGGTCGCGTTTTTTTTCTTCAATGGAAGTAGCCGAATTTTTTGCGGGTACTGTAAAACGGGGTATCATTGATCAGCGGGGTAACATTGATCGGCTTGACGGACCTCATGAAATGTTCAAACAAGCATTTTACATTGAATCATTTTCTGCTTTCGAATGGTATATCGTAATCTGCTATTATTAAGCTATTAAATGACATGCAATTCATGAAAACTGAATTTCATAAACATTGAAATAAATCAATTTTTCCATAACTGTGTTTCGTAACGGAATGAGATACATTGTCAAACATTCATGCATGGCATGAATACTAGATACAATATGAGGATCGAAATAACTGTATTACTTCAATATGACATCCTAGAGTTGGATTTAATGAACGAAACTTTTATGAAAATGCGATTTTTCAATAAAATATACGTTTTATTTAAAGTAGGCTATCAATTCCTTAAGCCATTGCCTACCTTCAGGCGTTATTCGCGGTTTGGTGGATTTTAATCTTAAAATAACTCTAAAAGTACGTAACTTGTAAGAATTTGGACAACATATTCGAAATCAGCGACCCCGAATTTAGTAAGTAAGAGTATTTTCAACATAAACGAACATTGATCACTGACATGATCAATGTTACCCCAAATCAACAAAATTAAAAATTAGATTAAAAAGCCTATTTAAACATGTTTAAAAGTTTTACAATACTTTTTCGAATAGCTTAACATATAATCAGAGGGCCAGTACTTGTTTTAAAAATATAAAACATGCAACATTTGCTTCAACAAGAGAATTATTCTAGAAAGATCGAAAATTCTGATCAATGTTACCCCGGATTACGGTACTTCTAAGGTTAACTCTAGTCGGTGCGGAACCTTGACAGCCGGGCAGCTGAGTGCCAGCTCGATCGATCGATCGCATGCATGCTATATGGCGTGGTGATTGACATCCAGTAGATCAATTCTTTGGAACTTTTCCGCATGGTAACGATTCGGTTCGGTTCAATGACGTACCTGTCAAAGCAGTTTGGGACAACCTTCCTGGGGCTTGGCGTGCTACGCAACACAAATGTGAATATGGGAAATGTTGAAGCACGCAGGGGCGAACTGTGTTGATTGGCTGGATCATTAGAGTATTGATCGAAAGGATACTTTTAGGTTGATTATATAAGATTGCTAAATGGGGCAGTAGGTTATCAGTTCAAGCATTGCCTTTCTGGAGTTAGCACTTCAACCATTAGCCAAAAAAATAGCAAAATGTTCCGACTTGTAAGTTGATTTTAGTGGTTCTATTTTGTCCTTTGGTATTCTAAGCATCTTCCTGACATTTTCAGTTGATCGTGTCCGCTTTGATTGCCACGAGCTTTGCTCGCAGCCTCTCGGAGGAAGCTCACGCCAACATTCTGTCCTACAACAACGTTCTCCACGACGATGGTCACTACAACTGGGCGTTTGAAACCAGCAACGGAATCGCATTCCATGAAGAAGGACTCGGTGCCCACCAAGCCAACGGAGCCTACTCCTACACTGGACCAGATGGTGTCCAATACCGTGTGATCTACGTCGCTGACGAGAACGGATTCCGTCCGGAGGGAGCTCATCTGCCAACTCCACCCCCAACCCCAGAGCACGTGATCAAGTCGCTGGAGGAGATCCGTGCCAACCCACCCAAGGACCAGAAGGACTTCAGCCTGGAAGCCCTGGATGCCACCATCCGCCGACTGAAGCATTGAGCCAACCGAAGAGTCTACCATCGTAACTGTTATATATGTCGTTAGAAGTGCAATTGTTATTTACTTTAAGTAGCTCCAAATTAAACGATTCTTCTGAATAATAGTTTTCCAATTGAAACTCCAACGTTTAAACTCATTTCCCATCCACACCCAACCCATATATCTTAACCAGTGACTCAACAGAAAAGCGTCTTCAATCGGTTGCTCATCGATCGTTTCTTCACACTAGGGGTATGCGTCATGTTTTTGCTTTTATAGTACAGCCTTGCTACTTGTAACCATTATGCAGCCAACGTAGCTTCACTCCAGCACCAAGCGAGAACAAGTTTCGTTGGTCTTAGGAGATGTTTCTTCAGTTTCCCCCAATCTTCAGGATTCCCAGTCTTCTTCATCCACGTGCAGTCCTTATGCGCGGTTGTCTACGAAGCCACTGACATCTGTCTATTTTCCTGTAGTATATTGTTTTCATAGTCGTTCCTTCAAACAGTACCATAACGTGACCAGCCTATTGAAGTCTGCCGTATTTACATCATTTCAGAATTGTTTCCTCTTTTTATATTAAGCTTGATACAAGTCTAACGATATTCTCCCGCGACGAACTACATCCCCGCAACTTCGACATCGTGGCGTTGCAGGAACTTTGTTGGACTGGACAGAAAGTGTGGAAAAGCGGGCATCGAGCGGCTACCTTCTACCAAAGCTGTGGCACCACCAATGAACTTGGAACAGGATTTATAGTGTTGGGCAATATGCGTTAACGTGTGATCGGGTAGCAGCCGATCAACGAAAGGATGTGCTGTGCATGTTAAGAGTTAAGGGCCGTTTCTTCAACTACAGCATCATCAACGTCCACTGCCCACACGAAGGGAGACCTGATGACGAGAAAAAAGCGTTCTACGCGCAATTAGAGCAAGCATACGATGGTTGCTCGCCACGTGACGTGAAAATTGTTGTCGGCGACATGACCGCGCCGGTAGGAAGGGAGGAAATGTACAGACCGGTAATCGGGCGAAACAGCCTGCACGCCGTATCGAATGATAACGGCTAGCCATGCGTAAACTTTGCAGCCTCCCGTGGTATGGTAGTCCGAAGCACCTTCTTCCCCCGCAAAAATATCCACAAAGCCATCTGAAGATCACCCGACCAACAAACAGAAAATCAAATCGACCACGTTATAATCGACGGTAAATTCTTCTCGGATATAACCAATGTCTGCACATACCGCAGTGCGAATATAGATTCGGATCACTACTTAGTCGCTGCATGCATGCGCTCAAAACTTTCGACAGTTATCACCACGCGTCGAAGTTGAACGCCGTGGCTCAACATCGAGCAGCTGCGTAACGTAGAAGTGGCTCAAGACTACGCGCACCAGTTAGCAGTGGCCCTACCAACGGAAGAGCAGCTTGGCGCAGCTACACTTGAAGATGGCTGGAGGAACATCTGATCCGCCATAAGTAGTACCTCGGCTACAGCCAGGGATAGGGTGCGACTCAAAACTCTTTGCGTGCCGCACACTCTGTTACGAGACAGCACAACAAACTAGAAGGAGACGAGTACGCGCAATCGGTTGTGTGTTGCTCGCTTGCTTTGCCGCGCGCTGGAGCTCTCCTGTCTCTCACGCTTTTTCGTATGCACTCTCTCGGTGCTTGTCTCCGTGCTTGACACTTGGCTTGATAGAACGCACGATTGGAAAAATTTCGAATCAAACGACCCATCACTTGTCAACCCTTGACAAGCTTAACAACTTTGCCGAAAACACAAACTCTTCAATTAATTTATTTATTGATTTTTTTCTGTTTGGAGACAAGCGCAGTCCCAAGCACCGTGCATTACTCCTTGCGCCGTAGAGCTAGTGCTGCGATTGTCTCTCGCACAATTATGAAAGCTCTCACTCATACGTCTCTTGTCTCTCGGCAAAACAAGAGACGAGCACTTGCGATTGTGTGAAGCACACGCTTTTTTCGCACCGCACGGTGCATGCCGCCAATCCCTGGCTACAGCACTAGGCTTCACGACTCCGAATCACAGAAACGACTGGTTCGACGACGAATGTGAGCAGTTGAAAAACGAGAAGCATGCAGCATGGGCGAGAATGCTGCAACACCGTACGAGAGCGAATGAGGCACGTTACAGACAGTCGCGGAACAGGCATGGAGAAGCGCCAGCAGGAAGAACGAGATCGCGAAGCGATGGAAGAGCTGTACCGCGCTAAGGACACACGGAAGTTCTACGAGAAGCTGAATCTCTCGCGCAGAGGTTTTGTGCACCAAACTGACTCCGCTGGAGCAGATCAACTACCAAGCGAACTTCTAAAATACGGTGGAGAAGCACTGGTGAGAGCACTACACTGGGTCATTACCAGATTTGGGAGGAGGAAGTATTACCGGAGGAATGGATGGAATACCTTCCAGATGTGTCCCATCTACAAAAAGGGCGACAAGTTGGATTGCGGAAACTACCACGCGATCACACTACTGAGCGCTGCCTACACGATACTCTCCCAATTTTTATGCCGCCGTCTATCACCGATTGCAAGAGAGTTCGTGGGGCAATATCAGGCTGGATTCATGGATGAACGCGCTACAACGCACCACATGTTCGCCATCCGCTAGGTGTTGCAGAAATGCCGCGAATACAACGTGCCCACACATCACTTGTTCATCGATTTCAAATCGGCGTATGATACTATCGATCGAGAACAGCTATGGCAGGTTATGCACGAATACGGATTCCCGGATAAACTGATACGATTAATCAAGGCAACGATGGATCGAGTGATGTGCGTAGTTCGAGTATCAGGGACACTCTCGAGTCCCTTCGAATCTCGCTGAGGGTTACGGTAAGGTGATGATCTTTCGTGCTTGCTGTTCAACATTGCTTTGGAGGGTGTAATACGAAGAGCGGGGGTAAACACGAGTGGAACGATTTTCACGAAGTCCGTTCAGCTGCTTGGTTTCGCCGATGATATTGATATCAGGGTTGTGCAGTTTCAGGATGGTTAATGTCGAACGACACTCGCTTTAACCATCACTTCATACGACAAACGCAGTCCAACAAAACATAATCGTTTTACGCAAAAGCCACTCAAGCCAACCCATGTTCAATGCAGAGTCAACCACATCCAGCATCAGCGATCATTAGCGGAGCCAGCTTTTTCTTTTTCTTACTCACTCTCCTTAACAAGCAGGAGAATGAGCGAGATGAAAGAGGAGGCAAGCTGCCCCCTCTTCCATCTGTTTCTTTCTCGTGTATGTTTGGGAGAGTGAGTAAGAAAAAAGAAAATGCTGGCTCCGCTAATGTCAGCGATCGTCTCTTATTTTCGAACCACACGATGAAACACCGAAGCGAGTTTTTGTTCTACGCCTTGCATTCTATTCATAGGGTGTGTTATGTTTGTGTGTACAACGCCATGCAATACTACTTAACAAATTGACCTTCATCCTGACCCTTTCAGATGAGAGTCACCCAGCAGTGAGTGACATAGCTCTGCGTCGAAACGACGGTTAACAAGCGTTCGGCTGCTCAGGAGATGTGCAGAGAAAGAGCGTGGCGGCGGCAGCCACCGTATCAATGCGTTCGTCTCGAATGTGTTCGTTAGCAACAGTCGGCTGTAGCGTTGATGGAGGAAGAAGGGCAATGTTGATGTTGCGGCTTTTTTGTGTTATGATGGTGATAGTGCACAAGACTGATTGATATTATTGCTCGTAAATTTGAGACGATGGCGGAAACGTACATCCGACTAAAGAGTGAAGCCATGCGAATCGGATTAGTCATTAATGTGTCGAAGACAAAGTATATGATGGCAAAGGGCTCCAGGGAGGAACCACCGCGCCCGCCACCCCGAATTTATATTGACGGTGATAATGTCGAGGCTGTAGAAGAATTCGTGTACTTGGGCTCACTGGTGACCGCTGAAAACGACACCAGCAGAGAAATTCAGAGGCGCATTGTGGTAGGAAATCGTTCTTACTTTGGACTCCGCAGAACTCTACGATCGAATAAAGATCGCCGTAAGACGAAGTTAACTATCTACAAAACGCTGATTAGACCGGTCGTCCTCTATGGGCACGAAGCATGGACCCTACGTGCAGAGGACTAACGCGCCCTTGGAGTTTTCGAACGGAAGGTGTTGCGTACCATCTACGGCGGAGTGCAGATGGAAGACGGGACTTGGAGAAGGCGAATGAACCACGAACTGCATCAGCTGCTGAGAGAACCAACCATCGTCCACACCGAGAAAATCGGGAGGCTGCAGTGGGCTGGTCACGTCGTTGGATAGCAACCCGACTAAAATGGTTCTCGAGAGTCATCCGACCGCTACAAGAAGACGTGGAGCGCAGTGAGCTAGGTGGGTCGATCAAGTGGAGGACGATCTGCGGACCCTGCGCAGATTGCGGATCTGGAGACGCACAGCCATAAACCGAGTAGACTGGAGACGACTCCTACGTGCAGCAGAGGACATTCAGGCCTTAGTCTGACCGTTAACGTAAGGTAAGATTTTATCATTGCATAAAAAAAACCTCATAGAGCAGTCGTCAATGTTGAAGAAATGCGATGCAGTCACCGTTGAATGCATCATCCACATACCCCTAATCCACACATCATCATTAGGTCGGTCTTGTTCTCACAGCAGCAATCGATTTCGTGACGACCGAGGCACACACCCCCATTTTATTCCGATTCCCGTTAATAAGCGCAAAACTGTTGACTGTTGACTGCTCTGCCGCGCGCCACTTCAAGTTGAGTGGATGCTCCTGCAACTCGAACCCGCACCCGCACCGACTAATTAAACACGACGCCGATAGTTCCGGCATAAAACGTTTGTTCAATTTGGTATACACCAACCTATACCTGTACCTGGTGTCGTAGCACGTCGTAGTCTCGCCCTTTTGTCTGTCCCGTCGTCCGTATAGGTTCATGTCGGACTGAGATGAAACTGACAGCTTTCCACCACTCAAGTCTGCCCTGGCTCGCTCAGCTGACGGATGAGTTGAGTGGGCGGCAGCTAAGTGGTTTAATGGGTTAAGATAGCACCTGGGCGTGGGATCATCACGAACGACTTCTCAAAACGATCTTGCTCTGAATATGTGCGCTTTCTCGATCATCGATGGATGCGTGGATGGGTGGGTGATGAAACGCCTAGCTTTGATGAGTCGGTGACGGAACTTATATCGCGGGCCTGGTTGATCTTTGTTTTTTCTTGGCGTATAGTCTCAACTAGGACGGAGCCTGCCTCACAGATAAGTGTTTTATGATCCATTTTCAAAAACTAACTGAGAGATTTTTGTTTGCAATCACATATTAATTATTTCAGTCGTCTCGATATGCACGATATGATATATTATGGCAAAAGGTTATTGCAACCGTAGCAAATTGCAAATGCTCCATAGAAAATTAAAAAGTGTTCCATAAAGAATGAATAAATTTCATTAGTGTCAAACTGATGTTGTTTCTTGAGTTCTTTCCTTGTCAAATATTTGACCCTTTGTACTTCAGGCTTTACACCTCTTTGCTTCTAACACCCTTAATTTCAACTTAGATAAGCTTGGTGGTATGATTCCAATGCGACACATCCTCCCCAATTCATCTCCTACTATTCTCTGAATCACACTTTTTATCTAAATTCTTCTGAATTTACGTATGGACCGCCACAGAGAGTGACAGTTAATATTGCCCTAGGGGTAATAGTAATAATGGTAATATAGTAACCCTACTTCTCTATACTTTACACGAGGCAATATCATTCCGCACTATATTCAGAAACACCTTATGTTTAATCTTTTTAGATAGTACTTTGCACGACGCGAATGAAGAATAAAAACAACATAAAAATACAAAAGTGATCGGCTTGGTGATCAGCATACACAAGTTGATCGTAAGCCCCTAGTGTGAAAAGTAGGAAGTAAGCAAGCTTTCATCGAGTTGGTTTTGTTTTGGTTAGTCAGCTAAAACTGATCGCTCTAGTTTGTTTCGCCTGAATGTACGCAAACGATAAAACACTTGTTCGAAATCATCAAGGGGTGATTCATATGACGTGAGAAAGCTCGATGGCTTCATTTCATATACTTCAAAGCACGTACATATATAATTTTGATTAAACTTTTAGTTGCAGTAAACAGTTGTAAATTTCTGCCAGTCTAAACAGCCCTAGAATATATAGATAGTACTAGTTTACAAACTAAATTGGAAGTCACGAACTTTTATCAATGATCACAATTTGTCATGTATAATTTATGATGATTAACCTAAGCTTGTTAGGGGAATATCTGTAAATAAAAAGAAAATCGGGTTAAGTGCGGTTCCTTTGAATTCCACTAAGAATTTGCATCCTTTGACAGATACGTATTTCGACCTCAACTGTAAGGTCGTCTTCAGTGTCTTGTACTTGACTCGACTATGTATAATTTAATTTCAAATTCATAACCGAAACAAAACACGTGGAACAGTTTTTGGGTTTTAGATGAAAATGCAGAACCCATCACTTCTCCGATATTATCGACGTCGGGACCTATCGTGGCGCTAATATCGACTCTGATCACTACCTGTTGACCAGGGATGCCAGATTATTTGATCTAAAAATCTGTATCAATACAGATTTTTCTGTATCGCCATATTTGAGGATATATTAGATTTCAATAGAAACTTTAAAAATAAGTACTACTGTTTGACGGTTTTTAATTTTTATTTGTATTGATTTTTCTAAAACGTGTGTGAAAATGTACAAATTTTCATAAATTCTTTAAAGATTAAGCAGCATTTTACAAAGTTTCCATTAAATGCATTGAAAATAACTTAAAATTTTATGTTTTCTGGAGAAATTTGTATCACATTCTAAAAATCTGTATTTTTCTGTACTCTGTATCTTTTCTGTATAGAAGGTCAAAAATCTGTGGAATACAGAAAAATCTGTATATCTGGCATCTCTGCTGGTGACGGTTAAACTGCGCCCAAAACTCTCCGTTATTAACAATGTTCAGTACCGACGGCCGCCCCGGTACGATCTAGAACAGTGATTCCCAAAGTGAGCAAAATTGCCCCCCTGGGTGAACATTTGGAAAATAAAAATTTTCGGGCGAAAATACTAAAAAAGGGTGCATTTTTTCAATTATTGGAAAACATCATTAGCATTGAATTACTAGTCGAGAATGTTAACTGAATCATGAAAATCCCTAACATTCAAACTGACAGTTTATGTTTTGTCTAGTTATTGAACGAATGAAAATTAAAATATAATTTTTACTAAATTAGGCCGTTACAAATATTTATTCCACTTTTTTCTCGCCACTTTTTGGTTGATCGAAAGGGGGTGGGATACAAATAACAAACACTTTAATCTGAAAAACATTAAAAACTCATTCAGCAAGACCCAAAATTTTGATAAATGTTTGATTATCTGTCCCCTTAAAATGAAAAAGCTAGCCAAAACAATCAGAAGAAGGGGGGTAGACAAAAAGTCAAAATTCAATTTTTATCGGCCTTATTGGTATTTACAGGGGATGGCCAAAATGTTTGGGATAGGCAACTTTTTTTCTCTCACAAAAAAATTCAACATGCTGTAACTTTTCATGGAGTGCATCAAAAAATCTCAAATTTTGACTGTTTGTCAATCTATTATATGTACATCTTTGGTATAAATTTGGGCTGGATTGAATAATTTTTCGCGAAGTAAGAACCGATCGGGTAAAACACTATTATTTAGACAACTAATTTTTGAACTGTCTTATCTCGGAAACCAGTAAACCGAATTGAATGAATTTTTTAACGTTTATCAACAATATATTGATACTTAATACGACGTTATAAAATGTAATATTTTCTCACGGCGAATTAAGTTATACCGGATTGAAGTTTTTACCCATATAGAGGAAAATAAGTCAAATATACAATACCATACAAAAATTACTAAATGCGTTTTTCCTTCAATCTAAATAGGCTCTAATATATCTGATTAGAGATAACTTGAGAACAGAAGTGGAAAATCTTTGGATATCAACATTAAAATTTGTTGGCATTGATGTAAAAAAATTACATTTTTTCGAGAAAAATCCAAAAAGTGTCAATCCATGATAACTTTTTTCAACGTTTAAAAATTACCTATGTTTTAATCGTTTGTGAAGCATTTGCATATTGTTAGTGTACGTTTAAAATTTCATTCAATTCGGTTCACTGGTTTCCGAGATATGACACCTCAAAAATGAGTTGTCTGAAAAATAGTGTTTTACGCGAACGGTTCTAACTTTGTGAAATATTAATCAATCGAGCCCAAATTTGTACCAATGATGCACACATAATAGGTTGGCAAACAGTCAAAATATATACATTTGGAAACTCCCAAGAACATGAGGTTCAGTTATTGCAGAACACTTTTCTGGTGGAATTCGTCACACACTGTTTACAAAATATTCCGCATACAATGTTTGAACATATTTCTAAGAAGCCTCTCGGAGGAATTCCAAACATTATTGGAAGTTAATTTGAAAACATTTTGTAGAGACGAACCAGCCAAGGGCTGAAAGTCTCTTCAATAAAGACAAATCAATCAATTGATAACATTCAAATAATTCTGCGTAAAAACCCTTAAAAATCTAGTCATAAACACTGCATATTTACTTATTTGACATTCCATTTAAAACACAGAAAGCATTCGAATTTATACGAAGCTTGTTGATTTGGATCACTTGCTGAACTTATATTTTTATTACAGAGAAAAGTAACTACATTTGTAAAATCATCGTTATTTTCTGCACTTTTCACACATAACATATTGTTTAATTATTATCCAATCCTCCACCAGCTTTGTTTGACTACTCATGACCAAACGTTGTCTCTCGGACATTGGAAAACTTCCTTTAAGAACAATGGTAAAATATCGAGTGATCACAGGTGTTCAGAGTCCGTTCTATCTCGACTAAATCAATGCTCAACCAACAATCGTTTGAGAAGTAGGCACAAACATGATTTTAATATTTATGTTAACACGATTAAAATTCAGTATATTTTATTCAAACGCGGAAAATCAACGCATTTACAAAACAATTTAATGAAAATGAGAGTGACACAAATTCAGATACATTAAATAACACTACTAGCTTATCCACAATATCGCTTTTAAATGCATCTGCTGAGCACAGGTTCAGTCTTCTAATATAGATAAATTAAAGCCCACCTAGGGCCCATATAGCCGAGGCGGTAAACGCTCGGGTATTCAGCATGACCATGCTGAGGGTGACGGGTTCGATTCCCGGTCGGTCCAGGATCTTTTCGTAAAGGAAATTTCCTTGACTTCCTTGGGCATAGAGTATCTTCGTGCCTGCCACACGATATACACATGCAAAAATGGTCATTGGCAGAGGTGCTCATAGAACACTAAGCTGAGAAGCAGGCTTTGTCCCAGTGAGGACGTTACTCCAAGGAGGAGGAGGAAAGCCCACCTAGGGGGCGAAAATGTTTTTTTGAAGCTCTTAGGGGGCCATACCTCCTAAAAGTTTGGGAAACACTGATCTAGAGCGACTGAAGCAATCGGATGTCGCCACCGCATACGCGCAGAATCTCGAGGCAGCGTTGCTGGACGAGGGTGTGCTCGATGTGGCCCCTCTAGAGGACTGCTGGAGTACCTACAGTCAAAGCAGCCATCAACAACGCAGCCGAGAGCACTATCGGGTACGTAGAACGCAGTCGACGAAACAATTGGTTCGACGAAGAGTGCAGAGCGGTTCTGGAGAAGGACGCAGCGCGGGCGGTAATGCTGCAGCATGGAACCCGACAAAATGTGAAGCGATATATACAGAAGTGGATGCAGCAGATCCGTCTCTTCCGGGAGAAAAAGCGCCACCTGGAAGAAACGGAGTGCGAGGAAATGGAACTGCTGTGTCGTTCACAAGAAACACGTAAGTTCTGCCAGAAGCTCAATGCATCCCGCAAAGGCTTCGTACCGCAAGCCAAAATCTGCAGGGATAAGGACGGAAGCCTCCTGACGGACAAACGTGAGGTGATTGAAAGGTGGAAGCAGCACTTCGACGAGCACCTGATTGACGAAGAGAATGTAGACACGGGAGATCAAAGCAGTGGAGGAAATGACTATGTCAGTGCAGCAGAGGACGGGAACGAGCCAACTCCCACGTTGATGGAAGTTAAGAACAAACGTCTTGAAATCCCGCTTCAAAAGTGCATGAGAACTTAAAATGCACAAATCTCAAGAAGCAAGCTTCAAACAACAGTGCATTTTATTATTCTGTTCTTGCTCACTTGCAATAAGCTTAAAATAAGAAGATCAAATGCGCTGGTTTTGTTTACGAAGAGATTTGTGCCTTCAAAATCTGAGTAGGTGCCAAAGTCGGCCATTGTGGCGGCCATCTTGGGATTCTAACAAGTCTGTCCTTAAGGATGGCATCCTCCAGCTCAAAAACAACAAAGCGGCTAATAAGGATGGTATCACAGCAGAACTCATCAAGATAGGCCCGAAAAAGTTGGCCACCTGTCTGCACCAGTTAGTAGTCAGGATCTGGGAAACCGAACAGCTACCGGAGTAGTGGAAGGAAGGGATAATTTGTTCCATCCACAAGAAAGACGACAAGTTAATGTGTGAGAATTTTAGAGCGATCACCATTTTGATTGCTGCCTACAAAGTACTATCCCAGATCATTTTCCGTCGTCTTTCACCTAAAGTAAACGAGATCGTGGGAAGTTACCAAGCCGGTTTCATCGACGGCCCGTCGACAACGGACCAGATCTTCACCGTACGGCAAATCCTCCAGAAACGCTGTGAATACCAGGTCCCAACGCACCACCTGTTCATCGACATTAAGGCGGCATACGACAGTATCGACTGCAAAGAGCTATGGAAAATCATGAACGAGAACAGCTTTCCCGGAAAGCTTACCAGACTGATAAGAGCAACGATGGATGGTTTGCAGAACAGCGTAAGGATTTCGGGTGAACTATCTAGTTCATTCGAATCTCGACGGGGACTATGACAAGGTGATGGACTTTCCTGCCTACTATTCAACATCGCCCTGGAAGGTGTTATGCGACGAGCCGGGCTCAACAGCCGGGTTACGATCTTCACGAAATACGGCCAATTTGTCTGTTTTGCGGATGACATGGATATTATTGCTAGATCATTTGGAACGGTGGCAGCTGTACACCCGCCTGGAACGTGAAGCAGCAAAGGTCGGACTGGTGGTGAATGCGTCTAAGACAAAGTACATGCTGGTAGGTGGGACTGAGCGAGACAGGACAAGCCTTGGCAGCAATGTTACGATAGACGGGGATACTTTCGCGGTGGTAGAAGAATTCGTCTACCCTGGTTCCTTGCTAACGGCTGATATTAACGTGAGCCGTGAAATACGAAGGCGCATCATCAGTGGAAGTCGTGCCTACTATGGGCTCCAGAAGTAACTGCGGTCAAAAAAGATTCACCCCCGCACCAAATGTACCATGTACAAGACGTTAATAAAGCCGGTGGTTCTCTACGGACACGAGACATGGACGATGCTCGAGAAGGACCTGCAAGCACTCGGAGTTTTCGAGCGACGGGTGCTAAGGACGATCTTCGGCGGCGTGCAGGAGAACGGTGTGTGGCGGTGAAGGATGAACCACGAACTCGCTGCACTCTACGGTGAACCCATCATCCTGATAGTGGCTAAAACTGGACGGATACGGTGAGCAGGGCATGTTGCAAGAATACCAGACAACAACCCTGGAAAGTTGGTGTTTACTAACCATCCGATTGGTACAAGAAGGCGTGGAGCGCAGAGAGCACGATGGGCGGAAAAGGTGGAGCGTGATCTAGCAAGATTTCTTAGAGGAATCCTCCAAGGAAATCCTTGATAAATAACTGGAGAATCCTTAGAGAATCCTTAGGAGAAATTCCTGAAAAAAATCTTGGATGAATTCCTAGAGGTATTTCTAGGAGGATTCCTAGTGAAATTCCTCGAGGAACCCCTGAAACAACTCCAGGAGGAATACCTGGAGGAATTCATGCCGAAATCCCGGGATAAATTCCTGGAGTAATGTCTGGAAAATCCTTGGAAATTTTTTTTTGGGAAAAATTCAGGAGGAGTTCCAAGAAATTCCAAGGGAATTCCTGGGTTAATTTCTGTATGAATTTTTGGAGGAATCCCTGAAAAATTCCTTTTAAGAATGCCTGGAATTCCTGGGAAAATCTCTTGAGCAATTCTGGGAGGAATCCCTGGAGGAATTCCTGAAGAAATTTCTGAAAAAAAACCCTTGGGGGAATTTCTGGAGGAATTCCTGGAGAAATACTTGGATAAATGCCTGGAGGAATCCCTTAAGCAATTTCTGTGGAAATCTTTGGAGGAAATCCTAGAAGAATGCCTGGGTGAACTTCTAGACTAATAACTGACGAAGTTCCTGGAGGGTTTTCTGAAGGAATACCCGGAGGAATCCCTGTAGAAAATCCTGGAGCATTCCCTGAATGAATACGTGGAAGAATTTCTAGAGGAACTCTGGGAGAAAACCCGGGAGAAATATCTGATAAAGTCCTGAATGAATTCGCGGAAAATCCTTGGAGGAATCCTTGGGTGACTCTTTGGAGAAATTCGTTGAGGAATCCCTGGAGGATTGCTTGGAGGAATCGTTGAAGGAACTGCTGGAGGAATTTCAGGGAAAAAAAATCTTGGAGCAATCCCTGGATGAATTCGTAGATGAATTCCTGGTGGAATCCCTGAAGAAATTCCAATCACTGAAAAATATCCTGAAGAAATATCTAAAAAAATGTCTGAAGGATTCCCTGGAGACGCTTCTGGAGGATTTCCCAAAGAAATTCCTAGGGTAGTTCCAGGATGAAATCCTGGAACAATGCCTGGAGGAATACCTAGAGGAAACCGAGAAACAATTTGTGGAAGAATTCCTGCAGAAATCCATGGAAGACTTCTTGGAAGAACTG
Source organism: Aedes albopictus (assembly GCF_035046485.1). Taxonomy (NCBI): domain Eukaryota; kingdom Metazoa; phylum Arthropoda; class Insecta; order Diptera; family Culicidae; genus Aedes; species Aedes albopictus. The sequence goes on from NC_085137.1 coordinate 446,829,178, forward strand.
CTTGAGAAATCCCTGAAGAAATTCTTGGAGGAATTCTTGGGGGAAATCTCGGAGCAATCCCTGGAAAGGTTCCTGGAGAGATTTCTAGGGGAATTCCTAGCGGAATTCCTGCCAAAATACCCGGAAGAATTCCTGGAAGAATTTCTGGAAGAATTCCTGGATATTTTTTTAGATGAGTTCCAAGAGGAATTCCTGGATAAATCCCTTGAGGAATTCTCGGAGGAATCTCTGGAGGAATCCATTGATGAATCCATTGAGGAATTCCTAGAGGAATCCCTTGCGGAATTCCTAGACGAAACCCAGGAAGAATTCATGATGAAATCCCTGGAGGATTTTTTGAGAGAATCTTAGGAAATCGCGGAAGGAATTCTCAGAAAAATCCTGCAGAAATTCTAACAAAAGTTCGTGGAACTCGTGGAGGAATCTCCGAAAAAACAAAACCAGAAGAAACTCTTTTAACTGACCCAGAGGCAATCTCATGAGTACTTCCTTAGGAAATCCAAGGAGAGCTCTCTTAACGAAATCCTGGAAGAATTTCCGTAGGAATCCCAGGAGAAAAACTGAAGGAATTTATGTCTGCAGTAATTTCTGGACAAATTATTGAAAGAATTCTTATATGGGTTCCTAAAGGATTTTTGTACATTTTTTAACGAATATCTAGATGAATTTTTGAACAATCACTGGATTATTTTTCTGGGTGAATTTCTAGAAAATATTCCTGCAGAAATACTTTGAGTATTTCCGGATAGAGTTATTGGAGAAATCTCTAGTAGAATTCCTGAAGTAATATATAGAGAAATCCCTGAAGGAATCTCTGAAGGAACACCTGCAGAAATACTTAAAAGGATCTCTGGCGAAATTCTTGAAGGAATCCTAGAAAAAAAAACACTAGAACAATCACTGGAGGAATCTGTAAAGATATTCCATAAGAAATTCCCGGAGAAATGTCTGGTGAATTCCCTGGAGGAATTCTTGAAGCAATCTCTGGAGGAATCCACGATGGAATCACTAGAGTAAGCTATGGAAAAATTCCTTGAGGAATTTGTCCATGCATCCTAAAAGAATCGTTGGAGGAATTCCTGAAGGAATCCTTGGAGAAGTTCCTAAAGAAAAACCACGATGTTTGATTGAATTGCCTACTAGTGAAAATTCATGAATTTTGTGCTACTACTGTATAGCAGCATGTAGCTCTAGAAAGTACTTGGCGAAATCTCTTGTGGTTCACGAAAAAAAAGTTTGATAATTATGGATAAAATTCTAAATTTTTAGAACATTTTATTTCTTGAGATAATTTTTCTGGAACTCTGAATTATTGATTATCTTAAGGCTGCTTTAAAAAAATCCCCACAGAGTAGGAGTACTGGTTCACTGTGGTGCGCCAGTAAAACGTGAAGTAGTGACGAAGTAGTAAGTTTTCCTCTTATTTCCTGGGATAAAAAAGAACACAATGTGCGGCCTGATTAACCGCTGGACGAAACATTGAAGAAAAACTATGACGGCCCCCTCTGGCTACGCTCATGATTGTGATGTTGAATCATCATTATAGTTCAAATACTATTTATCGAATATTTGTCCGAAGAGCTGCAATCCGGGAATACGCTTGCTTGTTGGATCAAGCATGTTGCTTCACACATGTGTGACTCCCAAACAAATATAAACTTTAGATTAATGCGAACCTCCATCAATAAAGGGTGTCCACGATGAAATTGGCACTCAGAAAATATTTTATAACTTTTGATTGCGTTTGCCAAAATAGCTAATTTTTTGACCATGAATAGTATATTATGTGTAGCTAATACTATAAAATTTTCATTAAAATCGGTTGAGTATTGGCGCAGATATTGTCGATATCATAAAATGAGATTTTAGAAAATTTGGGCACCCATTTCAAAAAATTGATCAGGCTATAACTTTTTTGTTACCTCATCAGAACGTTTGAAAATTTCATCAATTAAGTGGTAAAAATTCGATCGAAATTGGTTCAGTACTTTTTCTAGTAAATATCCAAAGCTCAAATCGCTTCAAGGTAAATTTTAGATACTTTTTGACCATTTTTAGTTCCGCATGCACTATTTTGACTGTAGAACTGGTAACACTGTCCCGATTTTTATTAAACTTTGACAAATTGTTGTGTTAAACTGTTTACAGTGAAAATTTCAGCCATTTTTGTTGAGTGCTTTCAAAGTAAGAGCAGTTTGAATTTCACTATACCAAAAACCTCATCTGCTTATTGTGACATAGTGCGACATATATGGCTATAACTTTATAACAGTATGATCAAATTGAATGAAATTTTTAAATGAAATTACTTCTACATACATACTTTGCGTACATACAAATAATATTCATTGAAATCGGTTCAGTATTTTTGGCGCCAGAGTTGAAACGGCAAAAAAGTGATATTTTCCAAAATGTTTGTTTGCACAAGATTCTCAAGTGGCGATTCCCTTGTTTCAACGATATCTCTGCCAATACTCAACCGATTTTAATGAAAATTTTATGCTATTGACTACACATAATATACTATTCATGGTCAAAAAATAGCTATTTTGGCGAACGCAATCAAAAGTTATACTAAAAAATATTCTGTGTGCCATTTTCATCTCGGACACCCTTTATTCCTCATTCGGATACGAATGCAACCATTTATGTGAACATACGCGTGAGTTGGAACAATATTAATGATATTATCTATTGAGAATTTTCCCACATTAATATCAGATCCGCTGACGTGTTTATGGTTTTTGTCAAATTATCTTTTCACATTCTACCATATTCGGAAGTTCCAAAAAAAAGAACAAAACCGTTGCATAAATATCCCATTTGAATAATTTGAACATTTGGCTACTTGTTACACAAAACGGATTCAAATCGCTCGTCCTCCGCAGACGGCCATCGGAACTAATTTTCCCACCCATCTGAAATAATTTATTTAGCTTGAGTTCTGATTAAACGTTGACTGCAACCTACACGCTGCCGTTTATACCAGGGTGATAAATCGTATTAATGTATTTCGAAGAATACGCCGTCGATCAAGGCCGTTGAATCGTGGTTTGGAGATATATTCCGGTTTATTAAATTGGAGCTTCTCATTAGCATACCTTCGTGTGTTGGTTGGTTGATATCAATAATCGATGCGCCCTGACAGATGTAGAGTGAAACCACCAGAAAAGGCGTGTGCCTTCGAAGTCAGTGCCGATTGTGATTTATCTGCGGATGCGATTCTCTCATAGGCGGTTGTAGGAATGTAGGTATTTGACCTTTTCCTGGTGATCGTATCTTCTGGCACTGTTGTTTATTGCCTATGTTTTGTGTTATATTCATTTTTGTTCCCATGTCTATTTCTCATTCTATTCCATTTCTTCACATTTCTATTTCTAAGCTCTTTAAGTTCCAGTTCTAAGCTCTTTTATTTGCAGTTTCTATATATTTTTATTTAAATTGTCCGTTCAACTGCTATTTATATTCTTATTCGGATTCTGTTACCAATTTTTATTTTTGTTTTAGTTTCATAATTTTGATAGTTTTAACCTTGAAAATATATTGAAAATTTGCAACATTCAACAGAAGTAACAAAAATTCTATTGCAATTTTGCATACAACTTAAGAGGCCTACTGCAATTTTTTTGTCCAGGCGTTGCTGACTTCCAAAAGAAGAAGATAATCCAAGTCAGCTGTATTTTTAACGATATTTCAGGATTAGTGCTCTTGAAAACGCGAGTAGGGGTTCAAACCGAACATTGTGGCAGCCATATTTGTAATCTCTAATGTTTCAACTTAAAAATGATAAAAACCTGGATAGAGATGATCAGATCATTCGTTCATGACAATCTATGAAAATGTTTTATAATAAAAGTAAAAACATTCAAGTCAGAAAAAACGGTTTCTATTCCTTGCGGCTGCCGCTGTCTTCATTATCATAGGGATACGAACGGGGGTCAGATCGGACAATTGCTTAGACAAACATCGATTCTCAAATATGTTTATAGTTTTATTGTTTTACGATCTATCGCTTAACTAAACATTATCGCTGATTTACAATACGGTACGGATGACTGCTGTTAGTGGCATTGTGTGAGTGAATGTGTGAGAATGTGTTTGTGACTTGCGACCTTGCCATTCATTAGCACTGGAATCACTTTCGATGGATTCGAGCCTAATAAACTCCCTTGTCCAGTTAAACGTTTTCGGCGTTGCGAGCTTCGATGTACCGCAAAGCGCGCAGAATATATTCCGGAATCGGAGGGGGCGTCGGCAAATGGACACCCTGTGGGTGGTATCCGTTTTCGTCGGCCGTGTAGGTGAGCACAATTGGGACACCGTCATCGCCAACCCAGGAAGCGGATCCTTGCACCGCCACACCTCCTTGGCCGCTTTCCTCCTGTTGGATGCCGTTGCTGGTGGAGAATTTCCACGCGTACTTGCCGTCCGGTTCTACGACATTTTCCTGGGTCAGAACTTGGGCGCTGGCGTCATCGACGGCGGGAGCTGCGGCCACCAGGGCAACCAGTGCGGCGATTGATACGATCTGTTGAAAGAGATGAATGTACGAGATGAGGGCAAAGCTTTTACATGTTTTTTTTTTATTTTTATATGTAGGGGAACAAAGCCCAAAATGCCAAGATGAGGTAAAATGGCCCAACTCATAAAATCATTCCTGAATAGGACTTGATCATTACTATAGGTGAATGGTGTCAAGATATGTTTGCATCGAACATTTTTCTAGAAGCTAGGCCACCAAACCCACGAAAATTCTTTTGGTTTCCCAATGAAAATTGACAACTTCCGGTTTTTCGTGGTTGCAATTAAGGTTTTCTGGTGATTTTGTTACCATCCAAGTGTTTCCAACGAGATTGAGGCACACATGGAGACGCATGGTTGTTGATGTATACGCTTTCCATGTTAGGGGTCATTCAAATATTACGAACATCGTTTTGCGGGTAGGGGGGTAACACTCCATTTATTGAGTATACCAAAAAGCTCGACAGAGGGGGTTGGGGGGAATGAGTCGGAAATGCCCGAAAATTGATGGACGTAATTTTTGAAAGTTTTCATAAAGTCGCATCTTACCCCATGGCAGATGGTCGTTTTGCACCACTTCCGTTTTACGAATCAGTTTTTAAAATCACTAAAAATCGATGAAATTGCAATAGTTTAGTGAATAGTTTTGCTCAAGTATCGAGCAAATATTGTCTAGTTGCTGGTACCACTTTGAAAGTCTAACAAATGAGGCTAATTATCATTGAAAACGATGAAAGTTTGAAAAATGGCATTATACCCCACTTGACCCTACACCTCTTACTGCCAATAAATTCTCTACCGGCATAGGCAGACCCAAAAAATACGAAGCGCGAACTGAAATGAAATGCTCGGAAATCTGTACAATATAAATTAATCTGTGTATGCGGCAGGAAAAAAATGCGAAAGTGTTTTTCAACTTCAAACCTCATTTTCGTCTATATGACGGTCTATTTGACTGCGGTCTATGTTTTAACGTACCATGTTCTCTCACAGGCTCATTTTCTAAAAACTTGTTTGTAGTTTTTTTTTTTCATTTTGGTGACTAACTTTTATAAGACAGTGCCTGAAGCTAGAGACAATCGGCATTTTAGAACCACAGAAAAGCGAACAGGTCACTAAATTTCACACCTGATAAAATAAATAATTTTCTCTATCATTCATCTATGACACATTCTACCGTGACGTTACAACGTTTAGACGCATTCGTAGTCAGATATTCCTCTATAACTCATGAAAACGAGCGAAAACCGCAAAATATTTTTTCATATTTGGATTCCTTGTAAAATTTCTGATATATTTGACCTATTGAACATTTAGTTTTCATTAGAAAAACGTGTTCGAAATGCGTATTTGTAGCGTGACGTTACAACGCGCTAGAATCCGACCCTCTCTAACACTCTACCAACATTTTAAAAAATCTGCTCGGTTTTTAATGATATTCTGAATTTTTTTTTTCCACCATTGAAATTTATTGGTTTGTTCTTCAATTCAATGGAATAAAACATTCAAATTTCGGATTTATTTTTGAATAATCGACTTTTACATTTCGTGACGTTACAACGCCCGTTCAGTTTCAAACAGGGTTCTGCTCGCGTTGTAACGTCACGAAAATGCACAACATGTTAGAATCAGAATAATCAGCCAAATTTACCCGAATTTGTGAATATATCATTGCATTATCTTCACTGCTTCAACGGGAACTTTATTCTACTGAAAATCCGTTTTGTGATAAATGGCTCGGAGGGCCAAGTTATTGCTAATCAATAGTATGAATACTCCTTCATGAAGGTTAATGACACCGGCACCCATCTTTGGTTTAGTATCACCCATATTCTTCTAGTTTTGTTCCAAGCACGCTGAGATCCATTATTTTGCACCGCTAGATATTTAAATTTTTCAGCATACTCATCACGCCGTCGAGATAAGGCACATTCTACCGTGACGTTACAACGTTTCTACGCATTCGTAGTCAGATTTTTCACTATAATTCATAAAAACGACTGTAAACCTCAAAATATTTTATCATATTCAGATTCCTTGACAAATTTCCGATATGTTTGACCTGTTTAACATTTAGTTTTCATTAGAAAAAAAATGTTTAAAATGCGTATTTGTAGCGTGACGTTACAACGCGCTAGAATTCGACCCCCTCTACCGCGCAACCAACATCTTGAAAAATTTGCTCGGATTTTTATTTTAAACTGAAAATTTCTCCCACTATAGAAATTTATTGGTTTGTTCTTCAATGCAATGAAATAAAACATATACATTTCGGATTCGTTTTTGGATAATCAACATTTACATTTCGTGACGCTATAACGCCCGTTCATTTTCAAACAGGGTTCTGCTCGCGTTGTAACGTCACGAAAATGCACATAATTTTTGAATCAGAATAATCAGACAAAATTGCCCGAATTTGTGAATATATTATTGCATTATTTTCACTGCTCCAAGAGCAACATTATTCTATTAAAAATCCGTTTTGTGATAAATGGGTTGGAGGGTCAAGTTAATGCTATTAGCAGTATGAAAACTACTTCATTAAGGTTAATGGTACCCATCTTCGGCCTAGTACCACCCATATTCATCTGATATGCATTACTTCGCACCGCCAGATATTTAGATTTTGCAGCATAAAACTAATCACGCCGTCGAATTAAACATTTTTTCAATAATTAAAAACGCTTTAAGATGTGCGAGCAGTTATTGTACCAAAGACAACCCTGAGGATCTGCATACCACTTAGGGTCATCAATTTCTGTGATTCCAGAGACAAATAGACCTAATTCTGACAAAAAAAATCCATTCTATACAGGGTGTTAGGTTCCTGAGTGCAAACTTTTTAAAGGGTGATAGAGGACCATAAATGGTGAAAAAAATTGTTCTACGCATATGGTCAAATCTCAACCGTTACGTAGTTATTGGACTCCCCATGTTTTTGACTCTTATTGCCTTAACTGGCTATAACTTTAAAATGGTAAAACTTATCGCACTTTTTTAACCTTTATTCGAAAGATTATTGAATTTTCTATCAAATGGCATCTTTGAACCGATCGGTTTAGTTAAATAACTAAGTTTTCTAGATCAAATAGCCTAAAAGTTGTGCGTTTTAATTTGTTTTTGCCAATTATCTTTGAAAAATGCGTAATAATTTACAATTCTTTCTTTGGCAAAGTTGTGGCCCCTGCTTCACTCTACAATTCGTTCTTTGACATCAAACTTCTAGCTCTTATCGTTTTCTTGCAATTTCGATTTAAACGTCGCATTTCAGATCAGAAATTTGCAATCGTCATGGTAAACACTTTTTTGCGCACTGTGCTGCACATTTAAATCAAAATTGCAAGAAAACGATAAGAGTTAGAAGTTTGGCGTCAAAGAACAAATTGTAGAGTGAAAGAGGGGCCACAACTTTCCCAGAGAAAGAATTTTAATTTAATACGCATGTTTTAAAGATAATGAACATAAACAAATAAAAACACGATATTTTTAGCTATTTTGCTCTAGAAAACTTAGTTATTTAGTTAAATCAATCGGTTCAAAGATGCCATTTGATAGAAAATCGCATGATCTTTCGAATAAGGGTAAAAAAACTGCGATAAGTTCGACCATTTTAAAGTTATAGCCAGTTAAGGCAATAAGAGTCAAAAACATGGGGAGTCCAATAACTACGTAACGGTTGAGATTTGACCATATGCGTAGAACAATTTTTTTCACCATTTATGGTCCTTTATCACCCTTTGAAAAGTTTGCACTCATGAACCTAACACCCTGTATATCGGCACCAACATTTCAAAAGGGCGTAACTGCATTTTGAAACAAATCCCTCTTTCACATCTGTGGATCGTATTTCAATGCCGCCATGCAAATCACCGCCAGTATAGGAAAGAAGAGCAATTTCTCTGTCTAGTAATGTTTGTGAATTTCGTGGGAAACTTAAAATATGACCCACAGATGTGAAAGAGTAGTTTGTTTCAAAATGCAGTTACGCCCTTTTGAAATGTTGGTGCCGATATGTCAGAGTCATAATTACTTAGAGAGTTAGTGTCTTTGGCAAAGTTGTTTGATAAGTCCAAAACTTACAGCTGATTTACTATTTGATGTGAGATTCAGACACACTGGGCGACGCTAATTAAAAGTTTACAATAGTTTAGAATTTCTCAAAATGTTTTCAACAAATTTTGACTAGTTGAGAAACTATTTTTTGGCAAAATTTTTGGACACTTTATAAGAAGTTACAACATGTTGAATATTTTTTTGAATAAGTATAAAGTGCATGATTTTTCAAAATTTCAACTACCACTAGTCAGTTAGAAACATGAACCAAACGGCTTTTAAACTGAAAATTCTTGACAAGATAAACAACTTTTCCAAAGACATCAACATTCTAAAGTCTAAAGTCTAAGTAATTAGAGTCCTGAGATATACATATGAGTTTCAATTTCGTAGGTGTTACGTCTGTTTGTCGGTGATTCTTGTTACATCAAAACTAGATGTAACACTGACGTAATATCCATCCCATATATTTCAAGATCCTTGCTATTTAGACAGTTGGTGTCCTCGACAAAATTGTTTGGCTGGTCAAGAACTTTCAATTGATGGGCCGTATGATTTCAAATCCTTCCACTAGGAGGCGCTAGAGAGCATACACATTTTTAGTTTTACTTATCTCAGGATCGTGATTAATTGGAAAGATGGTTGCTTTATTGAAGTTGTTTGGTAGATCACTAGACTTTCAGTTTAATAGCCGTATGGTATTAGTGTCTGCCACACAGTGGTGGTAGTTGCAAATTTTCAAAAGCGTGCAAATTTTATTGATTACCCAAAACACATTCAACAAGCCGTAACTTTTTGTAAAGTATATCAAAAATTCTCAAATTTTGACTGATAGTTCCTCATCTTGTTATCTGTAATTTCTACAATTTTGGACTTGATTGGTTAGCTCTGCACTAAGATGGAGCGCTTTAAGCAGAATAATATTTTTGACTGTGTTCTATTAACTCTTATATCTAAGGAATAATTGAATCAAATCAAATTAAATTTTGAAAGTTAAGAATTATATATTGATCTTTGATTACAATTTGATTTGAATACAATATGTCCAAAGTGAAAAAAGTTCCAGCTTGTAGAATACTTTCAAGAAATTCTAATCCTTTGCCTGCTTTTGCAAAATGGAAACTAAAGTCTTCTAGTAGCAAAATCTCGCATCTATTGGTAAATCAACTGCAAGTCCTTTACTTACCAAACAGCTTTGCCGAAGAAATCGTATTTCTATGTAAAAGGGATCCTGAGATGTATGAAATTTAAAATTTGTAAGTTCTCTAGCGCCGCCTGTTGGTGGAACTTTAAATCAAACTATCCATCAACTGTAAGTCTTTGACCAACTTAATAACTTTGTAATTTCGTCAGTGTTTCGTCTGTTGGCCACTCATATCACAGAAATTTTCGGTTTGAGTGATATTAGATTACGATTAAAAAAATTTACAATATCGCAGTACAATTACATCGTAGATTTTGGCCAAACACCATCTCCTCCGTCCTTCAAAAGTCTACGTAGTTTATTAACCGGCAATGGTACGCAATTTATAAACGATATCTCGAAAAAGAGCTTATACACAACAAGAACGAAACTGTTTTGAATATAGAACTACGTTTGTCCAATTCAGAAGCCGTCCAAGCCAGAAAGATTTGGTCTTTTCCACAGAACTTTTTTTCGTGACGTTACAACGCAAACTTCAACCAGGTGAAACTCAGGCTTCCGTGAACCGATTTTATTTTTTTAATCTCATTTGAAAGATCTTTTCGAGTACAAAGAGTATACAAAATTTCATATTTGAAACATTTTCCGTTTTTGAATAAAATTTAAAAATGTTGATTTTTCGTGACGTTACAACGCAATAAAAACCCATACTATGATCAGCCATATTTCAAAGTTGTAAAGTCTTCCGATTGAAAATCTTTTTATGCTAAAAAATCTACATATATTTATCTACAAATGATGGAAGACTTTTGAAAAATCAGTGTGTTGGTGTTTGAAATACGATAGTTTGGATGAAAAGTGTGCCTAAAAGACTTAAAATCACGATTTTAATGTTAATCATAATCGTCGTTCAATTTATATTTATTGTCACACTAATATCATGTCGAATACATTTTTGGATGACAAAAGTAATGTAGAATGTGATAAAAATGTCAAATATGTCATAACTTAACTTTGAAAAATTGGTATTGATGATACGGGGCCCGTAGAATGTGTCATATAGAGTTTTGCAGTTGGTCCAATGTTCAGTTAGTTAAAAAAAACATGTTAAACCCTTCGAAGTTTGTCACTTTATCCCATTATCTTAGTTTTGATACATCCTACACAATAAATAATACAATGAATCAGGCTCTTATCCGTCTCTGAACCATCTCAAAGTTTACCATCTCTTTATGAAACAAGATTCGCCTCTTCAGAGAAGAACGTCAGCCGTTATGCGTTAGGACGAAATGTACTACTCGCAACGATTTAATTTTGAAGCAAGGAAAACGTGACATGAATTACCAAAACAATGATTTCATCTGCACGATAATACCGCGCATGAGTGCAAGAGCAGATGACTGCTTGTAATTGTATTTACGAGAAGTTATGAATTGTTATGATCCATTTTTGACATGCTTAGCTTTTGGTTGGGTTTCATTGGAAATGTTTTCTTTTCATGTAGTATTAGAGACTGTGTGTTTTCAAAATTCAAAGCATTTGTCATATGTTATTATCATTTGGGTAATATTGATGTCCTCCCCAGCTAACACGAAGTCGTATATAATGTTGAATAGGATGGTTGAAGTGGAAGCTATATGCGTACATGCCACGTGGAAAGTGCGTATATCGCCTCCACTTTAGCATTTTATGCAGAATCATTTGCGATCGTATGTTGGCTGGGTCAATATCACTATCTTATGGAACATTATTTTTTTCAAACTAAATGTTTAACCTTGGAGATAAATCTTACATAATTTCAAATTACGTTGAAGTCAAAAGTTATCATTTTTGATAAAAAAAAACTATAATTCCCACTGCCAATCAGAAGCTTGCGTCATCATCTTAAAACATAGAATTTTTTGAAGACCATATCTCCACCAAAGTGCGTCTGATTCCTAGAAGTGTATCACACCTAAATCCACACTCCATGCTCTGTACTTCTTTAGCGGATTCAATAGACTTCCAGAAAAAAGTATAAAATAGTGTAGGGATGCTCAAAAATAAAAATTGGAAAAATTAAAAACCAAAATTCACAAAATCGCGAATTGAAAAGATTCGCATTACATAACATGTTTAAATCGATTTTAGATGACGATTAATGATATTAAGATCAAAATTTAAAATTTGGGTACTTGAGGATTCTAATTGAATGAATGATGGCGAACAAATCCCTTTTCCATGTTTCACTACAGTGACTCCAAACTTTTGGTCGATGACATCAATAGTAAATTACTTGATATTTTTTTCCAGATTTTTAGCTAAATTCGGCAAAAACCCTATTAAAAATGAAAGTATAGAGTCTGGTACCATTGGGGCAGGAGCACTCAGGTTCTTGAAATCGGACGTAAATTGTCGGAGATGTGAGTCTAAAATATGACATGTTTTTGAGAGGGGACTTCAAACTTTTGATCGGGAGTGTATCTTCAGAACAGCAATTTTTTTCTGCCAGACCAAATTGTAGGGGTAGGCGGGGCAATATGGACACCCTAAGGTTTTTGCCAACTTTACCTGACAAGAGGTTAAACATTTTTAGTTTTTTGATACATGTATCCTTTTAAAGTCTATTTAGCATCTATTGCATAAGAATGCTCACGAAGAAAAATGATTTATCCACTTCAAAAAATGTTTTGAAAAATGTTAGTTTTTCATGACCGTCTTCAAGCATACGGGGCAGAATGGACACCCCCATGGGGCAATATGGACACCATAAGACTTTTACGAATTTCGTACATTATCTACACCTATAAAGTCATTTCATTACAAAACAACTATTATGGATGAATAATACGCCGAAGTAGTTCATTTTTGTTCAGTTAATTTATATTCAGGCTGTTTTTTGATAAAGCTTCGTTTTTGTCGGCATGTACAGCTGTGCCTAGAACAACTATTTTCCATTTCTGTCGTTTTTTGACCAATTTGTTTCACCCTATGTCTACTATAGTGAACATTTAACCGAAAATATACTGAAATCGAAGAATTTGGTTGGTTTGTGATTTAGGTTATATTTTTCCCTTGCCGCTTTTTTCAAAAAGATGAGTGTCCATTTTGCCCCGACAGCAGAAGATATTTCCAAACTTGATTTTTGATATAATAAAGAAGAAAATATAAACATGTTAAGCATGTAGATACAGCAAAACTACTTGCATGTGTTCTAGAAATATCAGGTTTTAATCGACCTGCAATAAATTAATCACTAAATCTTATTTTAGATGGTGTGAAAATTATAATTTCCATGCACAAAAAACGGAGGACGCAACTTTTTCGTGTAAAATCAAGTATAATTTTAATTTCGAATGTTTATTTCCTGAAACTACGTTTTAGACAAATGGACTATATTCTCCATTCATTAAAAGTTCAAAAAAGTTCGCATATTTCAAAATATTGAGGGTGTCCATTCTGCCCCGGGTGTCCATAATGCCCCGCCTACCCCTATAGTTAGACAATAAGTTGGATTCCAACTATTTTTCAATGACAGATACGTATTTCGTCTTCTACTGTAACATCGTCGCCAGCGTCTTATACTTGAATCATTGAATCATAATTCATGTCAATTTACATCGCAAAACGTTTTATAAATTGCTATGAAAAAAAGACAACTGGTAAAAAGTGATTCCTCTTTATGATTTTTCTATATTATTTGTGAATTATGGCAAAACTTTACAAAAAAATATTTTTTTCTTTTTGTTTTACGAGTATTACTCTTTTATTTCAAGATCAATATTTAAAAGAAGTGTAACTGCTCTTGAAATAATAAAAAAACTAAATAGTAGGATAAAGTACAGTGGCATTTCGATTTTATCACTAGTCGTTCTAATCACTACTGCTATCACACTTGTTCAAAATTATTCCGAAATCAATATAAAATCAGCACAGTCCACTAAAACTGTTTTTAAAATTTAAACAACGGTTCGTACATTTTCAGTTGATCAATTTTGAATAAAAACCACTAATTTCACGATAGTTTTTTGTCCGTAATAAAACCGAAAAACCACTGTATTTATAATTTCGACCTTCTTATAACTATGCATTAAAACTCCTTGGCTGAATGGAATATAACATTAACAAATAATAGGAAATTTCACAACCTCCCTTCGTCACTCCGACACACTTTCGCATGCATGAAAGGCACTTTCAGCTAATTCCTGAATCACACACCATTTTTGAATGGACACTTCCTAATTCATTCATCCACTGTTCTGCTAACAACTTAATCCTTTTTTAGAGCTTTCGAGCACATTGCATTGGTTTCCCGTTGTTTCAGCCACGAATACCCATTACACACACTTTTCGCAATTGGCACGTTTTATCAGACAATTAGCACCTCCCAGCAGTCCGGAGAGTATTGAACCACAACCCAAGAAAGTGTGCAAATAATTCTCACCAGCTTCATCATTTTGCTTCTCGGTTTAGTTTGCTTGTTCACTTTTGTAACGGAAAAAATATCACAGATTTTGAACTATTTTTTTTTGCTGGAGAACCACTTTGTTCTAGTTTGCCGCACAGGATGATACTGATCTGCGCTTTTCGAGAACGGCATCATTTATATGTGCGATTTTTCGGTTTCGGTTTTTTGTTTCGGGGTGAACTTTTGGGTGACATCGTTAGGCATATCGCGACCAACGACGACTACCTTCTGACAACGCGCGCAGCACATCGCTATAGCGAACGCGGGAGATTAGTTGGGCGACGGCGAGGATGCGACGCAACGGTCGAGGATTTGATCGAGTTTTGTTTTCCTCCACTATTGGGCCTGTCCGAGTGGGTTCCTCGATGTTCGCGGAAAGCAGTTTAGTTAGAGAGAAAACGGAATCTATGGTATGCAATCTACCTGGTAAGGAGTTGATATTTGTACTACGTCATATCCGCCGTCATATTATTGCCGGAAAAACTTAATAAGGGGCTGTTCATAAACCACGTAGACCAAATTTTGGCCATCTCAAAACCCCCTCCCTCCTCGTAGACTTTTGTCCATACAAAAAAATTTAAATTTGTATGGAGCGTAGACTTTGGCTAGACCCCCCCCTCCCCCCATGAAGTCCACGTGGTTTATGAATGGCCCCTAATCATGGGTAGATACTGGATAGAAGCATGAAGATGTAGGGGATTGAGGGCATAACGCTCCTTAGGAACAAAACGCTTTCACAAAATTTCATTACACATATTGTGGATGTTTTCTTCAGATGCAAACAAACAAGATCTGATGCTAATCAAAAGGAAAGCGTGGAAAATCAAAAATTGTCAACATTAACCCTTCTTGTGCATCAGGGCAATTTTTTTCTCATTGTCTCACTTTTCGTTACAGACCCTTCCCCCCATTGTTGAACGTAATTTATGAACGATACCGCACCCGAGGAAACATGCATAAAACTCTGTGATGTTGGATCTTCTTCCAGGAATACCTCCACACAAAAGAAAATGGGATTATCTAGATAATCCTTTACGAACTCTTCAAATTATCCAGGGTCTGGGACCATTTCGGCAGGGGGACCTATTTTGGACAGTTTCTGCTATAACTCAGTCAATTTCAAACCAATTGACTTAATTTTTGGGATACGGTGAGATATACACAGTATCGAGCCTTGTACAAAATTGCATGTAATTTGGTTTAAAATTGACTGATTTATAGCAGCAAGTGTCCAAAATAGGTCCCCCTGCTCAAATGGTCCCAGACCCTATCAAAGATTCATTCCGAAACTTTTTTCAAGGATTTCTTAAGTTTCTTACAGGGATTTTACAGGGATTAATTAAGATGCGTCGATAGCTATTTCTCAACAGCTTATTTTAAGACATCTTTCAAGGATTGCTAAAAAAATGCTTCATAAACTTTTGCAAAATCGTTTGTTTTTCTCTGTTCTACCCTCTGTTCTTTCCTCTGTTCTGGTTATACCCCCATTGCGACCAATAATTGATTTATTGTGGTATACCCCGTGTCCTTTGTATAGTGCATATCGTATTACTTTATCACTATTGAGAAATTATTAAGTATTCGGTTTTGTTACAGTCTTTTTCAACATAATCGTAAGGAAGTATTCTGATTGATAGGTTCCGCTTTTAACACACTCCTTTTTCAGTCAAAATCGAATCCCTTAACGAGAATGCCAAGAAATGATACCGATATTGACCATGCGTTAGAACCCTAGTCCTTTCTGATTCAAACCAGTGAACATCGAATAAAAGATTAGGAATACTAACCCATTTTTCCTTGTTTCAAGATCCGTCTTGGCCACACCTAAAACCGAGACCTTTCGCTTTCAACAAAATGTGAAATGTAATAAGGACCAACGTGTTTCCCTTTGATTGCTTAGATATGCTGTTCCAGAAAGCAGTTAGGACTAGGGTTCGGTTTGGTAGATCTTTCGCCACAACGCTACCCACGCTACGGCTACGGGTCGCCTGACACCTTGGATTGGGGTTACCTGTTTGGTGGACTTTTACCCCCGGAACAGGTGGTCCGTAGTGCTATTATAAGCCGGTAACTACACGGCAAAATCCTTTAGTGATGCCTCTAGGTTCTTTAGAGATTCCTCCAAAAGTTTATCGAAAGATTTGTTTATAAAATCATCCATGGATATCTTCAGACATTCCTCCATGGATTTCTGTTGAAAACTCTCTAAATAATTCTTCAGAAACTTATCTTTCCATTTTCCATCAGAAAATCTACCAGGGAATTTTGAAGAGTTTCTGACCAAAATGCCCTCTTGGATTTCACTGAGAATCTCTTCAGAAATTCTTCCAGGGAATCATCCTTATATCTTTTATCTTTTTCCTGGCCATGTTTTTATAAACATTTTTGTTTCAAAAATTCAGTCTTTTTTATTAATTTTTTTATTTTCTTTTTTTTTATTTATTTTTATTTTTTTAATTTTATTTTTTTTTTCGAATTTCTTTTTAAGGATCCATTTGATATTTCCATGAATTTCTCTTGAAATGCTTCCATGAGTTTCCTCAAAAATTCCTCCATTGATGCTTTCCGAAATTCACACAAGATTTTTTACAGAAAATCATCCATCAATACTTTCAGAAATACTACTAAAAAAAAAATAAAAATTAAAAATAAAAAGATTCCTTCTGAAAACCAAAACATTCTGATTCCTTTATGCTCCAAGGATTTCTTAAGAAAATATTCCACGTGCTTTTCCAGAAATTCATTCAAAGATTCGTTCAGAAATTCTTCCAGAGATTCTGTTAGACGTTTGACTGGAAATTACTTCAGGAATTCTTTATGAGCATCCTCCATAGATGTGTTCATGGTTAAATCTATGGATTCCTTCCACAATTGCTCCATGAATTCCTTCAGATATAACTTCATGTTCGGTCTTATAAACAGGTTTCTTTCAGAAGCTCCTTCAACAGTTTCTTCATAAGATCCTCTAGAGATTCTTAAATAAATTTCTCCAGAGATTCGCTCAAGAATTTCTCCCTTGATTTCTCCACAAATTTTTATTAGAATACTCTTAGAAAGAATTCCATGGACTCCTTCTTAAAGGAATAAAAATTCTATGTTATATAGATATTTGCTTAGGAATTCCTTCAGGGATTTATTTCGAAACTTATCCAGGGATTCATTCAGAAATTCTTCCAAAGATTTGTTTCATTCATTCTTCCAGCCATTTCTTCAGAAAATCTCTCAGAGATCTCTTCAGAAATTTGTACAGGTATTTCTTCAAGAAGTCCACCAGAGAATTGTTCAGGTATTGATCTAGGTTTCCTATTACCAACTCCTACGGGAATTTCTCCAGCATGTTTTTTTTACGGAATAAGAATTGATCCATAGATTCTTGCATTACTACTTTCAGTGATTCATGACAGAATTTCTCCAGAGATTTTTGCAGAAGTTTATACAGCAATTTCTTCAGGATTTTCACCACATATTCCTACAAGTATTTTCTTAACCCTAAAAGGGATACCTGGGGTCCATTGGACCCCAGGCGCCTTTCAGAGCTCGTCTTTGATGGAACACACTCAGCGAGGTGACGAAACTGAGGCCATGAAGGTATCCCTTTTAGGGTTAAAAAGATCTTTAGCATTTTCATAAGAAATAACTTATCAAGGATTTCTTCACGAATGCTATAAGGAATTCATTTAGTTATATTAAATACGAATTTCAACAGGGTTCCCTTAAAAATATCTGAAAAGTATTTTCAGTAAAGATCCCTGTACTGCAGCCTGTTTATATTTCTCCAGATATTGCTACAGAAACTCCTTAAGAAAAACGATCTCAGATTGCTGAAAAAATCTTCGAAGAATTTCATTTGAGGATTCCTATAACAGTTTTCTGAAACAAAACTCAATATACTTTTATGGGAATCCCACAAGGGTTTCTCAAGAAGTTTTTTTAGATATTTCTCTAGGGAATTCTTCGTTAATTCCTTTTGGAATTCCTCGTAGAATATTGTTGGAATTTCTTCAGATATGCAGAAATGCATTCAAGAGTGATTCTCAGGAATCTTATCTACAGGGATTCTCCGGAAATTCCTTCAGATTTTTTTAAAGAAATTCTGGTCGGATTGATTCTGAAGTTCCTTCGAAAATTCCTTCAAAAATACCTCCAGATAACAACATTCTGGAAGAATTATTGAAAAAAAAATCAGAAGGAATTTTTAAAGGAACCCCTCGAGAATTGTCTGAAGGAATTCCATAAATAACTCCTGTTGATACCTTTGAAAATTTCCTGGACATAAATCCTGAAGCTATTTCTGGGTGAATATTCGTGAGAATGCCTGGAGGATTTTCACTAAGATGCCTTCTTAGAATAATCCTCTAGAAATAATTCCAACGAAAAATTGCTTGACAAATTTCGGGTGGGATTGTTGGAGAAATCCGTAGAGGAAGTTTCGAAGGAATCCTTTAGAAAATCCAACAGAAGTTGCAGGAAAAGGTGCTGAGGGAATTGTTTAATAAAACCCTCTATACAGATCCGAGGGCTTAGAAGGTTTTTTGAATGAATCCTTGGAAGACTCCTTGAGATACCTCTGGAGGATTTTTTGTAAGAAATTCTTATACAATGTTTGAATGGACTAGTATTCGAAAGTGCCTAAAGGAAATCCCACAGAAACCAAAACAAAAATTCTAGGAACCCTCTCATAGACGAGTCTCCTGAAAAACATATTTGATTAACGCCAAAGAATATATATTTTAGTAATTTCTGCAGGGTTTGCTGAGAGGTTCCTCCGGAAAAATCCTGAAGAATAACCAGTTATATTACTGAAAGAACCCCAGTAGAAAAAAAAGCTTAGGCAATCCTTGGTGGAATACCAGGAGGAGGAGCTTCTGGGTTAACCCATGGACAAACTCCCACAAGAGCTCTCGATAGCATGTAAGAGAAGTTTCCAAATATATACCTGAGAATTTTCTAAAATTTATGCAGTAATACCTGAAGGAATCAAACAGGAGAAATTCCAACAATTATTTCCGAAAGAGTTCTAGGGAAAAATATTAATTTCTTAAGTACAACCCTAAGGGAATCTTTGAGAGAATTTCTGTGGAAAAAATGTACCTTTTGAGCAAATCTTTCCTGAATTCCTGAAAAAAATCCTTAAGAAAATTCTGAGAAGTTTTTAGAAGAATTTTCGAAGAAAACCCAAAGAAAAACTCTTGGGGGAAATTCTTGCAGGTACTTCGTTTTAAGAGTTCATCGATAATTCTTCTGAAGATTCCTCCGAGGATTCTTCCAATGAACTTCTTTACAATTTTCTGAAGTTTTAAAGAAGTTCATGGGAAGATAAACAATAAAAAATAATTCTCGGATATTCAAGCAAGAAGAATTCTTGCTGAACTCTTGCCAAAAAGGAATTCGTGCAACAATGCACCAACCGTGATTAGGAAGTGTACCAGTACGGGTCATCTAAATCTGCAAATCTTGAGTAGCTACAGTATCGGACAATAAAAATGCACCAAAGCCGTGTTCCCATACAAACTAGTCAACTTTAGATTGCCATATCTCAGTTATTTCTCTACTGATTGTTTTCATTTTTCTGTGACGAACTACAAAACACTTCAAATTTTAAAAACTATTGAAAAAGTTCGGGAACAACTACTGATACAAAAGTTACAGATAGGTTGAATTTTGACAATAAAAATGCACCAAGACAAAAAATTATATAGCAAAAACTGGTTACGCCATATCATCATGATGTTTTCGGCAAATATGTTTCCTGTGTGATGACGAATAATTTTGCCCAAGATACCAACATGATTTGACTTCAGCATTTTTTGCTATATATATTTTTAGCTTGGTGCATTTTTAATTGTCAAAATTCAACCTATCTGTAACTTTTGTATCAGTAGTTGTTCCCGAACTTTTTCAATAGTTTTGAAAAATTGATGTTTTTGTAGTTCGTCACAGAAAAATGAAAACAATCGGTAGAGAAATAACTATGATATGGCAATCTAAAGTTGTATGGGAAAATGGCTTTGGTGCATTTTTATTGGCCGATACTGTAGCTTTAGTTTCATTTTAGTAGCACTGTTCAGAGGCGTATTTGGGGATTTCGAAGGGTCTTAGGTGCTTTAAAGGTGATTTGGAGAGTGTTTAAGGGGACCTACAGTTTTTGAAAATACATATTGTGGATTAAGCACCAAATTGGTGTCGGAAGTAACTTCACTGACTTCCGCTGCCTTTCCTATGCGTTAAATATAACGTCGGAAGTAGTGCGCTGTATAGTAAATCTGATGCTCTTTACAGCGCACTACTTCCGACGTTATGTTTAACGCATAGGAAAGGCAGCGGAAGTCAGTGAAGTTACTTCCGACACCAATTTAGAGCTAAATCCACAATACAGGTGAGCTTCAGCGTTACAGGTGGTTTCAGAAGGGGTTAAAGACCTATGAATATAAAGAAGTTGAAAAAAGAAAATCAAGACGTTACAAACTGATTGCGCTTGTGGATTCAATAAAATATACTCAAAGGAGTTTTTCGAGATTCTCAAACAAATATTGAACTCTCCATTTGACAGCACAAAGTTCCACGAGCGGTGCAGGCATGAATTTCAATCAGACACAAAAGCTATTCTTGTAGGTGTGGTGAATTCTGCTCAAGAAAAAATTAAGGGAATTTGATAGTACCAATAGCCCACCACCCCACCCCCCCTTTCTTTTTTAATTTCCTTAACTCCAATCGCCACTATATTCCCTTTAGGTTTCGTTACCTTACCTTAATGGAGGTACTTAAGCAGATTTTACCTAAATGGAGGTTCCAGTCCATACTAATAGTAGTATTTCAAGCTCAAAATATCTTAAGCTTTAAGGACGCACGCCTGCTTGATCCTAAAGTCCTAAAGCTTCACTGCTCTCGAGCAGTATACGACAAGCGATGTTTTTGGTGTACTATTTACAGCCGCTTTCAAGGTTAACTCTTCTTCTTCTTTACGGATCTACATTCCCACTGGAACTTGGCCAGCCTCTTTTCAACTTAGTGTTCTTAGAGCACTTTTACAGTTATTGATTAAAGGGCTTTTTTAGCCTGCCATTGCATGAATTTTTACATTGTGAGGTAAGGACAATGATACACTATGCCCAGGGAGCCAAGAATATTTCTCAGACCAGAACGAGAATCAACCCCGCCGTCTCCGGATTGGCGATCCATAGCCTTTAACCACTGAGCTAACTGGAGACCCCAAGGTTAACTCAGTTTTCTTAGATTTCTGCCAACAACAGCAGCAGTAATCAATAAGCGAATCGACCGAATGACCGTCGAGTTCTACATTCCTCTCATCATCAACGAAATGTATCAAAGTGTCAAATTAACACAGAAAATGCAAATTTCTGACTAATTAATCAGCATAGTCAGATTTGTCAGGTTCAGCTCGCAAAGTGATGCTCTCAACCAATGTCAAGCTCGTAAATAACATGAGCGTAGAGCTCCCCAATATCCATCAAAACTGCTTTGCAGGCATGCGGGGGCAGTCACTCATCTCTTCACCCCTGCGTGAGTAAAATTGCTCCGGTGATTAAAATTTATAAGAACAAAACAAAAGGGTAAATTATGTGGTGTCGTCCAGCACCCGGCTCACCGAAGACCTAACCAGAGCTGTCGTTATCCAATTTGTTTTCATGTCATCGTCATAGTTGTTGTAAAACACTACTGTTGTGGGAGGAATTTTCCCACTCACTTGCTTTGGATTATGTGCACCCTGCGCTGTTTTTGGAAGCGGATTCACGTAGAACAATGGCAAAACTTCCGTCGCGGAAGAAATCAAACAATTAGAACCCATTTCTTACGAATCGAAATTCTAAATTTCAAATTTTCTTGCTTTGGTTCTCATGAGCTTCATGTCAACCAGTTTGCTGAATCTGGCTATCCTAGCCCTGCGTTAATCATCTGGCTCGGCCAGTGATCCGGATTTGGGAAATTTATTGATCTTTCGAAGCTAATATTTCGCAATAAAATGCTGCTTTACGGAATGCTGATCAACCCGCCATCAACGAGATTGTATGTGACGCATTTGATTGACTGTCATAGCTGTGGTCGGCTTTGAAGAATTCTATACTCTATGATGCCTTATAACGTTAGGTGATAGTATAAAACGACCTTTCGAGATGCTTGATGATGTGTTTGCTGATTAGCTTTAAATATGTAGTCAACATCGAGTGGAGCTGGTTTTGGAAACAATTGAAAACAGACACCGAGAGTCCTAGATTTCAATAGAAACTAATAAAAATGTACAAGTTTTTGACGGTTTTCAATGTTTACTGGTATTATTTTTTCTAAAACATGTGTGAAAATGCACAAATTTTAATAAATTCTTCAATTGATGAAGTTTTTATTAAATTTATTGAAAATAACTTCAAATTTTATGCTTTCTGAAAAAAGATGTATCACATTTCAAAAATCTGTATTTTTCTGTACTCTGTATTTTATCTGTATAGAAGGTCAAAAATCAGTATATCTGGCATATCTGCTTATCACTGATGCCGGAACCTCGCTGGTCTTGAGCACGTTTGTTATACTCGGTTTCATCGCCGGGATCATATATGACCCGTCCAGCCCCAAAGGGTTGATATAACACATAATCAGCAATAGTACACCAGAATACTCGGTACGTGGCTGCCTCTCCATCCACGTCACGCTCAATGCTCACCAGATCACACTCCAAATGGCCCACCCATCGTGATGGGTATTTTTTTTTTTTTTTTTTCCTTCTAAACCATAGGGGGATAAATCTGCTCATCAGACACCCTAACAGGAAGGTTAGGGTAGTGTGGGGATGAGGCCGTCTTCTACAATGCCGGTAGAAGCCAGGACTACTCTCTCCTCGACCCACTAAAACACATTCCTATGGTCGCCAAACCCTACGTCTCTCCGGAACCACCAAGAAGGTATTGCTTCAGAGAGGGGCTAGTGCATATCGCACCCTCAAGGTTAGCTGCCGTAGCCTAGCAGCAACGAACATCGGCGTTTAGCCGATGGCTGGCGCTTAGCCAGTTTCCCGAGTGGTCCTCGCCACTCCCTTTGTCCACGGAAGGCGGGCAGGGTCAACCCCGCCCGCGCCCTACTGCTGAGCGGACATCAAGAACTGATGCCCACATGCAACCCGATCTGACCTGCTGAAGGCAAGGGTATCACTACCCTTCAGGCCTTATCAGCTGCATCCGTAGGTTGCAGACAGCAGGGTCTCACCTACCCCGACCCTTGCCGGGGACCCCTTTCCAACCGCGGGCTCAGATCCAACCCAGTAGACCGACGCCACGACAGCACCGCTACCGGGACTTCCTCTCCGCGGCCACTTAATCGCTGTAAGGGTCGATCTCGACCGCAGGGCACCGGTATGACCTACGAAGCCGACTTCGAACCCCTGGACCACCTCTTGTACTGCATCTGGACTAGCCATTCTCTGAGTCCACGCGCCACCTCCTTTGTAGCTCCCAGACGATATGGGTGATAGCCGTTGAAACGGCATTCCAGCTAATCTCATCCCTACACATTCTCTGGACCAAGTTGTCCGGAGTTGTGTCCTCCCCGCATGTGGCAAGCATGCGGTCACGCATTGTGCGAAAACGCGGGCACACGAACAAAACGTGTTCCGCCGTTTCCTCTAAACCATTGCACACTGGGCATTCGGGAGAATCCGCATGCCCGAAACGGTGTAGATACTGTCGGAAGCAACCATGACCTGTAAGGACCTGTGTCAGGTGGAATGAAACTTCCCCATGGCGCCTATTAATCCAACTATCTACCCTCGGTATCAACCTATGGGTCCACCTTCCTTTGGTGGAACTGTCCCACGCGCGCTGCCATTTGACCATAGAGGCCATCCTGACAGTCTTGCGTATGCCTCTTGTGCCGCGCATTTCGAAGCACTCCATATCCTCACTGATAAGAATGCCACCATACCAGTAATGACACAGAGAGCGTCGTGTGACACGGTACGGTACGCGCTTGCAACCCTCAGACACATAAGCCTGTAAGTACTTTCCAGCTTCCGTCGGTAGCATTCAGTACTTAGCGCGGTACCCCACGCCGGGCCGCCATACCTAAGTATGGACGTAGCAACACTAGCCAGAAGCTTGCGCTTACTGGCGTACACCGCTGAGCTATTGGACATCATCCGGGACAGTGCCGCAATAGCTGTGGAGGCTCTTTTACAGGCATAATCGACGTGGCTACCGAAGGTAAGCTTATCGTCGATCATCACGCCCAAGTGCTTGACAGAGCGTTTCGACAGGATAGTGCACTCTCCTACACTGATCTCCGTCTGCTGCGCCGACTGCATGTTGTTCACAACCGTCACCTCTGTCTTGTGGTGAGCCAGCTCCAGTTTTCTGGACCGCATCCACGCCTCCACAACCTTGATCGAGTGGTCGGTAGTCAACTTCACCTCCTCGATCGTTTCACCGTAGACTTCGAGCGTAATATCGTCGGCAAATCCGACAATCACCACTCCCACTGGGTACTCTAACCTCAACACCTCGTCGTACATGACATTCCATAACACCGGACCCAGGATGGAACCTTGCGGGACTCCTGAGGTTATGTGAAAGCACTTCCGACCCACCTCCGTGTCGTATACTAGTACGCGATTCTGGAAGTAGCTTCCGAGAATCTTGTACAAGTACTCCGGTATCCCCAGACGCAGGAGCGCATCAGCAATAGCAGCCCAACTGGCGCTATTAAATGCATTCCTTACATCCAGAGTCACTACCCCGCAAAAGCGAATTCCCCTCCTCTTAGGCTCGAGTGCTTTCTCGGCGGTTTTTGTAACCGACAAGATAGCGTCTACGGTGGACCTCCCCTTCCGGAAGCCATACTGGTTGCTCGAGAGACCATTTACGCCCTCAGTGAACTTCAACATTCTATTGAGGATGATCTTTTCGAGCACCTTCCCCGCCGTGTCAATCAAGCATATTGGTCTATATGCCGACGGGTCTCCGGGTGGTTTCCCCGCCTTTGGCAATAGTACCAGGCTCTGCCTCTTCCAAGCTTCTGGGAAAACTCCCTCGTCCAGGCATATCTGCATAGCAGACCTGAACATCTCGGGAGCTTCTGCAATAGCTACTTTTAAGGCCAGGTTCGGAACTCCGTCCGGACCTGGGGCCTTACCTACGCTAAGGGATTTAGCTATCCCCGCAAGTTCCACATCGGTGACCCTTTCCTCATCGCCAGCCCCAGTCCCCGGCTGTCCTACGAAAGGAGGCCAAGGACTAGGATCATGACGCGGAAAAAGTCCTCCAATGATCCCCTCCAACATCTCTGGAGATTGCTCTGTAGGAGCCATCACACCTCTCGTCTTGGCCATAACGATCCTGTAGGCATCACCCCACGGGGTCGTATTGGCACTCTGACAGAGACCCTCAAAGCAGGCCTTCTTGCTTGCTCTTATCTCGGTCTTGAGCGCGGCTTATGCAGCGGCGAACACCACCCGCCGTTCGTTTCGCTCTTCGTGATGGGTATGGATCGTGTTCTATGTACCCCATACGGGTTTATGTGCCGACTGGCCGTCTATAAAGCCAGCTTGATAACTTCCCACGAAATCATTCGTTTTGGGTGACAGACGACGGAAGATGATCTGGGTTAGCACTTTGTAGGCAGCATTCAAAATAGTGATCGCTCTGAAGTTCTCACATTCCAAATGGTCGCCTTTCTTGTGAATGGGGCTGAAAACTCCTTCCTTCCACATCTCCGGTAGCTGTTCGGTTTCCCAGATCCTGACTATCAGCCGATGCAGACAGGTGGCCAAATTTTCTGGGCCCATTGTGATGAGTTCAGCTGCAATACCATCCTTACCAGTTGCTTTGTTGGTTTTGAGCTGATGAATGGCATCCATAACATCCCTCAGCGTGGGAGTTGGTTCATTTCCGTCCCCCGCTGCACTGGTGTCGTCGTTTCCTCCGTTGTCGTGGTCTCCCGTGCCTACGTTCTCCATGACATTTGGGTGCTCGTCGAAGTGCTGCTTCCACCTTTCGATCACCTCACGTCCGTCCGTCAAGAGGCCTCTGTCTTTATCCCTGCATATTTCGGCTCGCGACACAAAGCCGTTGCGGGATGCGTTGAGCTTCTGGTAGAACTTCCGTGTTTCTTGGGAACGGCACAGCAGTTCAATTTCTTCAAACTCCGCTGCTTCCAGGCGGCGCTTTTCCTCCCAAAAGAGGCGGGTCTGCTGTTTCCGCTTCTGTTTATAAAGTTCCACGTTCTGTCGGGTTCCTTGCTGCAGCATAACCGCTCGCGCTGCGTTCTTTTCTTCCAAAATCGTTCTGTACTCTTCATCGAACCATTCATTTCGTCGACTCCGTTCCACGTATACGATGGCACTCTCGGATGCGTCGTTAATGGTTGCTTTCACTGTACTCCAGCAGTTCTCTAGAAAAACCTCATCGAGCTCGCCCTCGTCTGGCAACACGGCCTCGAGATTCTGCGCGTATGCTGAGGCGACATCCGGTTGTTTTATAGTCGCTCTAGGTTGTACCGTGGCGGTCGCCGGTACTATACATTGTTGATAACGGAGAGTTTTGGGCACAGTTCAACCATCACCAGGTAGTGATCAGAGTCGGTATTAGCGCAACGTCGATAATGTCGGAGAAGTGCCGTCGTTTGCTGTGGTGATCTCCAGGTGTAACGATAAGGGAGGCTGTGCTGGAAGAAGATGCTCCGAATGGCCATGTTCTTGGAGGCAGCGAAACCGATGAGGCGTAGGCCATTTTCGTTCGTCCGTTGTTGGTGAGCGCTGAACTGTCCAATCGTCGGTCTGAATTTCTCCTCCTAGCCTACCCGAGCGTTTAGGTCACCTATGATGGTCTTGACGTCGTGGCTTCGAGCTGCGCGTAAAATGCGTCTTTGTCATCATCAGTGCTTCCCGGAGTGAGATCTGTACACGTTTATAATACTGATGTTGAAGAATCGGCCCTTGATCCTCAATCTGCACATTCTTTCGTCGATCGGCCACCAACCGATCACGCGGCTCTGCATATCTCCCGTTTTCAGCTAACGTGTGTTTCGCCACAACTCTGGTAGATGGTTTGATTACATCTAAACGTTCGCACCATGGATGCTGTTCAAACACCTCTTGCAGCGCTATGATTCCGAACCCGCGGCCCTTCAGTAGATAGGCAAGAATGCGGGTGCTCCCAATGAAGTTGAGAGATCGGCAGTTCCACGTACCGAGTTTCCAATCGCACGGTTGGCACGCAGGATCGGTCATCAACCTCCTACTTTCCGAAGCACTATAGTGCTTAACCGCCCCTAACATGGGGATCAGACACTGCATATGTTTTGATTCGCTCTTTCTGGAGAACAGATGCTCGGCAAACCCTCCATCCTCCCTTTTCTGTTAGCCCACGATCACGGGGTTGGTTACCCGATCTTTCATAAGGTTGCTCGCAGTTCAGCCGGTGCCACACGTAGGTAAATAGGGATAGAATTTTCTGGGCAGATGCTAGTAATTCAATGGGATCTGCATTACACGATATCCAGACTTTACCGTGCCAAGTAATGGATTCTACCACAGTGTTAGCTTCGTACACAATTCAAAAATTGTTTGTTCTTGAACATTTGTACGAAATCATGAACATAATTCAGTTTGTCACAGACTTACGCCAAGATATTCATCCATAAATCTGATGCCGGATCTTAACATCATTCCAGACTACCGCTCACCACCATAAATAATGCGCTACCACAGATCTCACGCGTTCACTTTCCTAGCGAATTCCCATCATCACTCATCGCGCACAATTAAGTTTGCCCATGGCAAATATTTGGCTCTTCCTACACTCGATCCGTCAGTCTCCAGCCAGTCTGTAAATCGCACCCGTTATACCAGGATTGAAACCATTCTTCGATAGTAATGGACCGATTAGGCTACTACACCCGAGCCGGTGACCAACCGAAAACGTTAGAACAATAAAGAAATAAAACTCGAGATAAAACCTAATGCGGTCTCACGTTTACTAATTAAATCAAGACCGACCGGCCGACACGGCGGCGCGGCGTCCGCACTCTGGACGGAATGGGTCCGTTTGTCACCTACCGAGTCCATCTGCCACGGTGAAGTTCAAGGTTACTCGAATCCGTCTGCAATGGCGTAGCGTATAGGTAAACCTAGCAATGGTCCCGATATTTATGGAGCACGGTTTCCTTCTCCGTTTCTTATTTAGAATTAACTGCGATCATAAATCGATCCAGATGAGTCCGTGTGCAAGGCCTGATGGTATAATTTTTGAATTCCATCTACGAGTTGCAGCTGAGTTAACGTGAGTACGATTCGCTTGCGGATAATTTTGTTAGACTAACGGATAGCAGCAACACATTTGGAGGTGATAATTGATATTTCGGAAATTATATGTAGCCCATTCTAGCATCTTTTCTAACTCTGTCGAAACGAATATCAAGTTAACGTAGCTTAGAACTCAAAAACAGTTAAAGTTGTCAATTTGTGAAACTTTCTAGTAGTAATTTTGACAGACAATATTTAAACATTCCAAGAAACATGAGGAATAAATCCCCTTCCAGTGGACAAATAAAAATAAATGCAAAAGCTTAAGCATCAGATGCGACAAAGACCAGTTTGTTCTACTTGAATGGTTGAACGATTGCTGAATTATTTCACACATCTTGCAACAAAATGTCTTCGCAGAATGTCGATGACCACTAGCGACCGGAAGTTGCATGTCTCGCGAATCGGAATGTTCAAATGAATAAAACTTATTAGACTGATTGTGATACATTTGGCATATTAGGGTAGCTCTGATTACGTCAAGGTTGGTTTTTGCATAATGTTGAACAGATGAAGTCATCAAGATGCATCCATTTTCAATTAATATTTTTGATCTTATATTGGATTTCAATAGAACGATTTCATGATAATGAACTATATTCAGTTCATTTTCAATTAATATTTTTGATCTTATATTGGATTTCAATAGAACGATTTCATGATAATGAACTATATTCAGGCTTCTGGATGTGTGATTATGTGCTTTGGATTCTGAATTTTGATATTGATTCTTGCTTCATTCTCCTCTTGCTTCTCTTGCTTCTCTTGCTTCTCTCGCTTCTCTTTCGTTTCTTACTTCTCTTGCTTCTCTTATTTCTCTTGCTTCTCTTGCTTCTCTTGCTTCTCTGGCTTCTCTTGCTTCTCTTGCTTCTCTTGCTTCTCTTACTTCTCTTGCTTCTCTTGCTTCTCTTGTTTCTCTTACTTCTCTTGCTTCTCTTGCTTCTCTTGCTTCTCTTGCTTCTCTTGCTTCTCTTGCTTCTCTTGCTTCTCTTGCTTCTCTTGCTTCTCTTGCTTCTCTTGCTTCTCTTGCTTCTCTTGCTTCTCTTGCTTCTCTTGCTTCTCTTGCTTCTCTTGCTTCTCTTGCTTCTCTTGCTTCTCTTGCTTCTCTTGCTTCTCTTGCTTCTCTTGCTTCTCTTGCTTCTCTTGCTTCTCTTGCTTCTCTTGCTTCTCTTGCTTCTCTTGCTTCTCTTGCTTCTCTAGCTTCTCGTGCTTCTCGTGCTTCTCGTGCTTCTCTTACTTCTCTTGCTTCTCTTGCTTCTCTTGCTTCTCTTGCTTCTCTTGCTTCTCTTGCTTCTCTTGCTTCTCTTGCTTCTCTTGCTTCTCTTGCTTCTCTTGCTTCTCTTGCTTCTCTTGCTTCTCTTGCTTCTCTTGCTTCTCTTGCTTCTCTTGCTTCTCTTGCTTCTCTTGCTTCTCTTGCTTCTCTTGCTTCTCTTGCTTCTCTTGCTTCTCTTGCTTCTCTTGCTTCTCTTGCTTCTCTTGCTTCTCTTGCTTCTCTTGCTTCTCTTGCTTCTCTTGCTTCTCTTGCTTCTCTTGCTTCTCTTGCTTCTCTTGCTTCTCTTGCTTCTCTTGCTTCTCTTGCTTCTCTTGCTTCTCTTGCTTCTCTTGCTTCTCTTGCTTCTCTTGCTTCTCTTGCTTCTCTTGCTTCTCTTGCTTCTCTTGCTTCTCTTGCTTCTCTTGCTTCTCTTGCTTCTCTTGCTTCTCTTGCTTCTCTTGCTTCTCTTGCTTCTCTTGCTTCTCTTGCTTCTCTTGCTTCTATTGCTTCTATTGCTTCTCTTGCTTCTCTTGCTTCTCTTGCTTCTCTTGCTTCTCTTGCTTCTCTTGCTACTCTTGCTTCTCTTGTTTCTCTTGCTTCTCTTGCTTCTCTTGCTTCTCTTGCTTCTCTTGCTTCTCTTGCTTCTCTTGCTTCTCTTGCTTCTCTTGCTTCTCTTGCTTCTCTTGCTTCTCTTGCTTCTCTTACTTCTCTTGCTTTTCTTGCTTCTCTTGCTTCTCTTGCTTCTCTTGCTTCTCTTGCTTCTCTTGCTTCTCTTGCTTCTCTTGCTTCTCTTGCTTCTCTTGCTTCTCTTGCTTCTCTTGCTTCTCTTGCTTCTCTTGCTTCTCTTGCTTCTCTTGCTTCTCTTGCTTCTCTTGCTTCTCTTGCTTCTCTTGCTTCTCTTGCTTCTCTTGCTTCTCTTGCTTCTCTTGTTTCTCTTGCTTCTCTTGCTTCTCTTGCTTCTCTTGCTTCTCTTGCTTCTCTTGCTTCTCTTGCTTCTCTTGCTTCTCTTGCTTCTCTTGCTTCTCTTGCTTCTCTTGCTTCTCTTGCTTCTCTTGCTTCTCTTGCTTCTCTTGCTTCTCTTGCTTCTCTTGCTTCTCTTGCTTCTCTTGCTTCTCTTGTTTCTCTTGTTTCTCTTGCTTCTCTTGCTTCTCTTGCTTCTCTTGCTTCTCTTGTTTCTCTTGCTTCTCTTGCTTCTCTTGCTTCTCTTGCTTCTCTTGCTTCTCTTGCTTCTCTTGCTTCTCTTGCTTCTCTTGCTTCTCTTGCTTCTCTTGCTTCTCTTGCTTCTCTTGCTTCTCTTGCTTCTCTTGCTTCTCTTGCTTCTCTTGCTTCTCTTGCTTCTCTTGCTTCTCTTGCTTCTCTTGCTTCTCTTGCTTCTCTTGCTTCTCTTGCTTCTCTTGCTTCTCTTGCTTCTCTTGCTTCTCTTGCTTCTCTTGCTTCTCTTGCTTCTCTTGCTTCTCTTGCTTCTCTTGCTTCTCTTGCTTCTCTTGCTTCTCTTGCTTCTCTTGCTTCTCTTGCTTCTCTTGCTTCTCTTGCTTCTCTTGCTTCTCTTGTTTCTCTTGCTTCTCTTGCTTCTCTTGCTTCTCTTGCTTCTCTTGCTTCTCTTGCTTCTCTTGCTTCTCTTGCTTCTCTTGCTTCTCTTGCTTCTCTTGCTTCTCTTGCTTCTCTTGCTTCTCTTGCTTCTCTTGCTTCTCTTGCTTCTCTTGCTTCTCTTGCTTCTCTTGCTTCTCTTGCTTCTCTTGCTTCTCTTGCTTCTCTTGCTTCTCTTGCTTCTCTTGCTTCTCTTGCTTCTCTTGCTTCTCTTGCTTCTCTTACTTCTCTTGCTTTTCTTGCTTCTCTTGCTTCTCTTGCTTCTCTTGCTTCTCTTGCTTCTCTTGCTTCTTGCTTCTTGCTTCTTGCTTCTTGCTTCTTGCTTCTTGCTTTAATTGTGATTCTGATTGTAATCCTGGTTTTGATAATAATGATAAACGAATAACGGAAATTGACACCATTGTCATAGCCGCCCAACAGGAACGACTTCTCACTGCTAATTGCACGCACATTTGGTTCCAATTTCTACGCCCACTGCTGCGACAGTTTTCAAATGCCAACAACCCTCCAACGCCCAAAGTAAAACAATGACAAGCTCATAAAATATTTCGGATAATTTGCGACGATTCGCCTTCGTCAATTTCGAAGTTCACAGCATCCCCATAATGGTGATCCACTTTGGGGACGCGCAGCTGCCCACGATTATAATTAAGTTTTACGACCCATTACGGGCACCTCAAGCTGGTCATCTGTCTTGTGCGAGTTTTTCGGGGGTGAATCAATTCCATTGATCATGGGATATTGTGACGTTTGAGGTACTAATCCATCGGTGATAATGGAATTTAGAAAAGCAGTTTGTCGCTGATGACGTGTTGTAAAAAGGCGACTACAGTAGCTACATATTTGCACATTATTAAAAATATTCATATTTTATAAACCTACACGAAATACACACAAAAATGATGAATTTATTTAAACATACAAAGGTATGATCGATTACCAAGCGAATCGAACTAGATCAGTTGTTGGGAGCCAAATTATTCGCTAGCCGATACTGAAATTTCATTGAGTGCCGTTTTGACATGTTGCAAAAATGACCAATATTTTAAAAGCTTTTTCTACTTTGTATTACATTCGTCAAAACAGAAATGATGGGAGCATGAAAATTTTAAAACAGGTTCGGATATTACATCTACCTCTGGAAATGGATTGAAAAACTACCCTAGTGACCCTCAATGATTTACCGAATTTTAATTTTGAAGGTTAATAGACACGAGTGACTAAGACTCGTCCTACTAACGGTATAAAGGTTGCATCAGTTTTCACGGGCAAAGCAAAAGCTTCATACTAATTTCCATACATTCAAGCAATAATCAGTTTGTCACTACAATAAACGATCCGCTTTGACTGGAATCTGCTTCATAAAATGAACTAGTTTATTACATACCTGGATCGTTCTGCTGCCGATTGTTTTGAGTAATAATATCACCCTGTTCATTAGGGCTTACAGTTCCACGAATGACACAAAATGCTAATGTTAACATATTACTTACAACACCCACTGCATTATGTATTTTATTTTATGCATTTGCCGATGCCTGGATAAACAGAAGCAAGTGATGACAGGTCACCGAAAATATGCATTGATGGTGGATTAAGGTCTGTTTCTCAGATTATTATAATTTATGCATACGGTCGGCGCTCTGATGGCATAGATGATGATATTGTAATTAACGCGAAGATTGATAGAGACCATCACTGCCCAAAACAGAAGATTATCAAAGCAGTTTAAAATGTTGAAGTCGAATACATTTTATGTAAGTAGAACTGATTCGAAAACTTATCGCTAAATGAATGGTAAATGACACGGTAATTCCTCCCTAGAGCCTTTGCTCTCATGTACTTTGTCTTCGACACCTTAATGACTAATTCTATTCGCCAGAATTCATTCTTTAGTCGGATGCACGTTTCCGCCATCGTCTCAAATTTGCGAACTATAATATCAGTATCATCAGCGCAACCAAGCAGCTGAACGGACTTCGTGAAAATCGTCCCACTCGTGTTTATCTCCGCTCTCCTTATTATACCCTCTAGAGCAATGTTGAACAGCAAGCACGAAAGACCATCACCTTGCCGTAACCTTCTGCGAGATTCGAAGGGACTCGAGAGTGTCCCAGATACTCGAACTACGCACATCACGCGATCCATCGCCGCCTTGATCCTGAACCTCCATTTAGGTTATGAGGCTAAATAGAATGGTTACCTGAATAGATTCATTTACTAAATGGATTTCAAGGTCGAAAAGTTGTTTGTGAAGGGCAAGTGGCAAGCAAATGCAGAGGAGAAGGGGGTCAAGGTTTTCAGATTTAAAGGCATTTAAGGGCGCCTCAAGCGGTTTCAGAGAGTTTTGGGGGTTTCATAGGTTCTCAACTGAGCTGCACGGTGATTTCAGAGACGATTTTAAGTGTTTCTATGCGTTTCAGGACCTTTGAGAGATGTTTCACAGGAATGGGAATTTCAGAAGAGTTCCAAAGTGTTTCAAGAGTTTATAAGCGTTTCATGGCGTTTCTGGGCGTTTCTGGGGATCTCATGGGCACTTCAGGTGTTTCCAGGGCGCTTCAGGGGGTTCCACTCGCGTTTCAGGGCGTCGTGGAGAGCTTTTTTCTGGGGAACAACTGCTCCTAACTTTTTACCATGGGAACAACTTTTTTTTATGAAGAATTTGTATTTTGTTATGGAGCATTTCAGCATTATATATTGGTGCAAAAAAAAAATCACTTTTAAATGAGACATTTTTTTTGTTTTACCGGTACATTTTCTTTACAGTATGAAACGTTTTCAATTAATTCAACTTATATGCTTGAAAGTATTATATAAATTTCTATCCCGAGAATTCGAGAAACTCGGAATACAATGATTTTTTTTTTTTTTCAGGATTAGGATATCCCGGGAAGTCTTTCCTGAAGCCTTAATTCCCCAGCCAATTTTTCTCGCATTTACCTAACAAATATTGAAAGGTTCGTCACCCAAGTGTCGGTCCAGTTTTTCGAGCAACTTTCTGAAAATAATAAATATTTTTCTTTTATTTTTTTTTATATTCTTAATCACTTAAGGACAGACTTGGCCGTCACAATGGCCGACTTTGGCACCTACTCACGATTTCAAGCGCACAAATCTCTTCGTAAACAAAACCAGCGCATCTGATCTTCTTATTTTAAGCTTATTACGAGTGAACAAGAACAGAATATTCATTGCGGTAAGTAGGCCTTGACCAGGTTTTCAAGACGTTTGTCCTTAACCTAATTTACAGCTCTATTGTCCACTGGGGCACTACGTGAGCGATTTCAATAGGACATATCTGTTGAGAAGGATAGAGCAATCAGATCTGGTCAGATATATTGTGGAAAATAATTAACATAGTGTAAATTTCCGCACTACGGATTCGGCCGATTGCCGCAAAATTGCCTCCAGCCTGTTTTGGATGACGCGTGCTTGCTGCCCGGTTGCTGCGATGCGAAAGCGGGCGATCGTCGGCGGCGCGGTCTCTCCTGGCCGACCGGCTCGAGTCTTCGTGTCGCTGACGACCGACGACGTGCGCGTCGCGACGCACGTCGCGAAGTCGCGATGTCTGATGGAGCGCGAATATTGTTGTCGCGGTTGGGTCGCGGGGTTCGATGATGCGCGAATGCTGACGATTCGCATCTCTGCGCACAGGGTGCTAAACTGGTATGCCACACATAGTAGCCCTTGCTTTTAGAGCAATTGTCATTCTTTTAAAGAAGCATTTCAGTCTTTGAACGAACCTTATGAAGAGAAGACGCAAACATTATGGCTTTGGAGAAAACGTTGTACACGTCTGGTCACAACATTGGCGTAGTCGAGTCTTCCACAAGCGGGAGTAAATCTTTTGACGGACTAATGAAGCGAATTAGAAGAAACACAAATTTTCAAGCTTTGAGTGGAAATGGTATGAAATTTCAAAATTTTGTGTAGAGTGCGGCAATTCACCGGTTAGAAGTGCTGCGGTATGATAGAGAGACAGTTGTTAGTCTGGGCTCCGATAGAGAAGGCGGAGTACCAGACGAATAAGATTGGACCCTGATAGAGAAGGCAGAGGTTCCGTGGACTCCGATAGAGAAGGCGGAGTACCACAGAAATCTTACACTGATAGAGAAAGCAGAGATCCTAATAGACTACACTCCGATAGTGATAGAATGATCACTGATGGAGTTGTCAAATAATCAAGTGACTGAGTTTTTGAGGAAAACGTAACAAACTAAAATACATCTTGTATAGAGTGTAGATTACTTTCATTAAAGTCAATATGCCAAATTCAGAATATGATGGATCTTTTAGTTTTGCTCTATTGAAACAAACAAATAGACGACACTTGATTGGTCCATGCAAGTATTTCTCAAATTAGGAAACGAAAAAAATGAGTAACTGTTCTTTATTCTCTCACGCGGATGTGGGAAATTCTAGAACATCTCAACGATCTTGACTTGCAGCAGACTTAGTTGCGACGGCTGTAGCCCTGCGCCGACGGGTTGGTCATCTGGACAACGATGTTGTTGAAGTCCAGCTGCTTCAACATCTCCTTGGTCTTCAGATCCACTTCGATGATGTCCTGCTCCAGAGCGGACACCTCCGGTACGTAGTTATCTCTGTGCTCACATTCCTCCTCCTGCAGCTTGATGGAGATACCACGGACCTGCGAGTGGCGCAGACGCTTCATCAGGTGTGTCACGAAACCAGCGGTCTTGTTGCGCAGGGGATTAGTAAGAATGATCGCCACTTCCTCGACGATGCGCTTGTTTGTGTGGAAATCCATCGTCAGCCGGGTGTAGTACTTTTCAAAGATGACCTTAGAGGCCTTCTTGATGGTCTTTGTACGAACGCTACCCATTTTGATTCAAGTTTCGCTGCTGTCGTTCACTACGAAAACGTGAGGAAAAAGGGTTGATGAGATAGCAATGAATGAGTATAGCTCGTGAAACTTTGTGCCTACCATACATTCATATTAAGATAACACCTAAAGAGATTTCATTGAACAGTAAATATAAAAAAATGAAAAGTACAACACGAGTAGAGGCTTTCATGGTATTTGTTTTTATTTCCCGGCATTATTTGATTTCTTTTTCACTATACTATGGCTGAATGATTACGATTCAATAGGGCACTGCATAAAATGCTCTCCCTCTCTTTCACTCTTACAGAAATTTTGTAAACAACAAGGCCAAGAAACGTCAAAATCCCATACAAATTCAAAACAGTGCAGTGCCCTATAGTTACGTGTTGAAGTCAAACTAGGAATGCCTCCGTGATATTGAACTTCTGGAAGTTGAAAAGCGGGATCCTTGGTTGTTATTTTCTCTTAAGCCAGATTTGAAGGGAGGCATTCAATGAACAAATTGGAGAAATATTATGACATTTGAGAATAGCAAAAGTCATAGCTTACCTTGATGAGATTTTTTTCTCATGCGTATTGATGATTTTTGAATTTTGATAATGTCAAAGATAAGATGCAAGGAGAACAGTTATAGGTTCATGATTGAAGCTTTGAAATATATGGTATTGGTTCCCTTATTAAGCATGTGGCTTCCATTTTCATCCCACGAAAAACAAAGGATTGAAGCGCTGTTTGTTTTGTTTCTTATTTTTGTATTTTTTGTTGGAAGTGAGCACCCAAGAAAACAAAAAGAACGGAGTCAATCGGTGCCGTAATCGCTTGTTTTCGAATAGGATGAAAATGGGAGCATAAGATTACTGATGGCACACATACCCTAGTCTTGAAATAATCAACAGTTGTTAAAATAAGCATTTGAAGCTAAATCAATTGTACTGTAGTATACTAACCAAGATGCTGACAGTATATGCATGCATAGACAGCTTTTGAGAGCGTTTGATGTGCATTAAAGTAGAGGAAACAGTGAGACAGATAGGAGGTTTCCAAAGAGTAAAATTTTCATCATCAGTTGGAGCAATCAACACCAATTTTAAAAAGTCCTTTACGAAAGAATCGGCATTGAGAATTGAATGATCAACGAAAGATTTTCTGCTGGTGTTAATTCTCACATCGTATGTTCGAATTTTCAACATTCTGGATGTAGATCCGTATATTATTATTAAACAAAACTTATTGGTTCTCTGCGTGAATACAAAGTTTCACTAGAGTTTAGTTGATTTTATTAGTTTTCAAGAAAAAATTGTTAGATAAATGTGTGCCATGTCATTTCATAAAGTATTAATTTAGTTTTATTCTGTAATTGGCGGTGCTTCAAAAGTCATATTATCAAATGTAGAGCATGGTATTTAAAAAAATAGGCACTGCAAAAAATAAATGCATTGATTTGAAGTAAGTTGAGCAATGAGATTTTTTTTCAATCTGAAAATTTGTACAATTGGAAAGATAAAAAATAACGATCAATCGTATACCTAGTTAATCAATAGGATGCATGATTGTTGTGTAAATATCAGGAAAAAAATCTAAAAATGTTTAAAAGGAATATGAAGCGTAAATTAAACATTTGTACAATGCAAATTATGTACCGTAATAAATCAAGTTACGACAAAAATAATTCATTTGTAACATATACAACTCAATGAGAGTAGGAGAGGGAAGTAATGTTGAGAAGGATAGAGCAATCAGATCTGGTCAGATATATTGTGGAAAATAATTAACATAGTAGCCCTTGCTTTTAGAGCAATTGTCATTCTTTTAAAGAAGCATTTCAGTCTTTGAACGAACCTTATGAAGAGAAGACGCAAACATTATGGCTTTGGAGAAAACGTTGTACACGTCTGGTCACAACAATATCGATGAAGTACTAGATTTGAAGTAATGAGCTGAATTTTAGTATGGTGAGAAGGTCAATTCTCCAGGCTTGGCATTGGTCGCGAAGTTCACAAGCAAGCTACGGTTCTGCTCGTATGATGCGTCGTCAATGAACGCGATGTTAGCAACCATGCATCGCGAACGCAAAGCAGAACGACGTGACCAAGAAACCATAGGTAACCATAACGACTTTTTCGTTATTTTACCATCATCCGCCTAGACCATCGGGCGGATTGACCGTCATGACTAGTAGTACTAGTTGTTTGAATAGCTCCAATTTTTATTGCAGATGAGTGCTTGCAATGACAACTGCTGGAGTTGTACATTCACAAAATAAAAGAAATGGGACATGGCTTAAGCAGAATTACAATAAAATGTAGAGTAAACGGGTCAACAACCACTTGAAATGCAACCACGTTTGTTCTCTGCTCAACTGCCCAACTAGTTGCGTTCCGAGGGAAGAGGCCATGTGTTCAATATATAATAACGTCAAATGCATAGGATGGAGTGCTAACTTCGTCTAATTATAAGAGGATCAATTTGGCGGACAAGGGCTGTTCTTATAATGTTTGTGTGCAAAACTGGGAAATCGAAAATTGTTGAGTAGAAGAGGGGTTAAAATATGCATTCATCGTACACTCCGTTGGTTGTTGCCATTTGCATAGGAATTTACAGTTTATTTTCAGAAAAAAACATCAATATCTATAATATTTTATATTTTTTCGTTTTGCAGTATCGCTCCCATGGTAGATAACATTGACACTCTGTACTCAACTAAGACCAAGACTAAGATTTTACAGCATATTCTAAAAACAGCATTTATGCTTTAAAATGTCAGGAAAACTGTTTTGGCGAGAATAGCTATGATAGATACAATTACTAATTTTTAATATGTATGTAGCAAACTACAAACAGTTTTCGTCTGGAATAGTTTTCTATGCAACTGCACACCCCAATGTTTTAAGCACTACCTTTTGAAGAAAATATTAGTAAATGTTCGCTTATGCTCCTTCCCACTAAGACCTTCACGACCGTCGATTCAGTGGCGAATGACGGTCAAAGGTTAACAAACATTCATTGACTCCTTCCATGGTAACCAGACGCAATCGTTCAATGGTAGTTCAATGGAGCTTCGTAGCCTGAAGAGCTCGCGAGCAAGGCCGTACATGACTTGATGAGCCTTCTGCGATCGGTTGACACTGAGATCGTATAACTGTTCATAGTCGTTTGAAATCGACTTTGAACGGTGATCAATTCCAAGCCTGCAATTCTCCGTTTCTGCAATGAAATGGTGCAAAAAGCGTGGGTATTATGATTCCTTGCCTAGTTTGATGCTGTTTGAGCAAAACTTGGGGCAACAGTGTTGTTATTATCTCCATTTCTTGCAACATAAACAACATAGTTATCCAAAGTTTTGCTCAAACAGCATCAAATTAGGCAAGGAATCATAATACCCACGCTTTTTGCACCATTTCTTTGCAGAAACGGAGAACTGACCTTCTCACCATACTAAAATTCAGCTCATTACTACAAATCTAGTACTACACCGAACGTGCCCCATTGATAGCTGCACTTTCATTTTGTACAGCGCCTAGATGTATTCTATTCTTCTTAATCGAACTGGTTGCCATTTTCACTTTTCTACTCTATACATGGTAGAATGATGAGCACAAGGATGATGAGGGATGGCCGTTGTTCCTTTCCAGTCTAATTGGGGGGCCATTATGAGTAGCAGTTCACTGATGTCGTCCAGGTATCCGGGTTCGTTTGAGCCATGGGGCTTAGAAGAGGGTCAGTGTCAGCCGCTTTCGGAGGAATAGCAACTGACGAAAAATTGCAAATGTAATTTGAATGGTACATCATCATCGGTGTCGACATGTGTTATATTTCAGTCAAAATCAAAATAAGTGATTTTCAAATAACTCAACGTACATATGTACAGGTGGATAAATAATTGATTAAATCATAATTAATCACACGGATTGGTATTACCGAAAATTTGCACTTTGAGTGAATCGTTAAAAGAAGTGCTTTGATTCAAATACCTACCATTCATTACCTTCCAAA
This sequence comes from Aedes albopictus, assembly GCF_035046485.1. NCBI lineage: Eukaryota > Metazoa > Arthropoda > Insecta > Diptera > Culicidae > Aedes > Aedes albopictus. The sequence continues at coordinate 446,869,326 of NC_085137.1, forward strand.
GTGTAACTTTACCCCTACCTACTAACAAAAACTTCTTTCCGTGACAGTCGTGGAGAGGTAGAGCTTGTCTCGGCCTCTAGTAACAACCCAAGTAACAATGATAGCTGAACAGTGCAAGTCGTAGCCAAACAATAGCTGGTGAATGGTGTCAAAAGCTGAATAAGATAGAAGCAGAATTTAAAGTTGAAAATATAAATATTTTTAAGTTGAAAATATAACTGTTTTTATACAAAAAACAATACCGAGATGACGATACAGATAGGGTTTTTGATGTTCTACCGTATCAACGAAGGCTAAACTGACAGCGTTCCCTAGAAATGGATGAATAATATATGTTTTCCACGCCTCAGTAATATTTAATGGATACACTTTTAGAAAAAATCATGTAAATTTAAGTTCTCTCAAATTTACGTTTTCTATCACAAATAAAGTCGAGCTAGCAATCGCTAAAACCGAATCGACAGATGAAAAACATGAAAGTAAAATATTGAACTGGATTCGAACACTGGTTCACTGATTGAAAGGCACGGACTGTACCTCTCGGCCATATCACCGAGTTGTAGGGCAAGTGATAAGAGGTGGTACACAAATTACGTCACGCCCACAGGGGGAAGGGGGGGTTTTACACAACGTGACAACCCGCATAAAAATATTGAGGTCCCATTCAAAAAGTGTGACATAGTGGTTTAAAAAGGTCGATTTTTGCGTGACATAATTTTTGGGTTGTATGACATTTGCTAGAAAGTCACTTGCCAGAATGCACCATTCACTAGAAGACCATTCCCCAGAAAAAGTTGTATTTATCAGAATAAATGTTAATTTTATGTTTGACTTAATTCTAGGCCAGATTAATAGCTTTGACATTGGATTAACAAAATGTTGTTTGATTAGTACATGATGCTCGTTGATTCCAGGAATAGTCATAGCAATGACTGAAAATTTGAATAATATTCTGTATTCTGATTGTAAAAGTAGCGTATTGGCAAAAGTGTTAGTTTAGGTTGTTTAATGAAGATTTGTTTAAAATACTGTTGAAATTGAACTTTTAAAAACTAATCACGACATTTTCCTTCTTTTAAGCGGGGCGGTTCTTGAAAGGAGTGCTAAGTGCAGTGCTGGATTTAGGGGGAAGGGGGGGGTCAGGGCCCCGGGCCCCCACATTTCAGGGGCCCCCACAAAATTTCACTTCACGAAAAAAAAATGTGAAGCAAGAAAAAAGGTAGAGCAAGAAGCTTCTCTTGCTTTTGTCATAAGAACATCAAATTACTGTCTACTGGCAAGATGTATGTGATATGTTGTGATTCTCTTGAGATAGACTCATGGAAAGGCTACAACTATTTGTCCAGCTATTTATGAAATTTTAAATTTTGCCTCCAAAACTTATTACCATTGTTTTTTGTGCAATTTCTTATGCAAAATTACGGGAAGGCCTGAAGAATATCTATGATTGAATTCTAAAGGAACTTCAAAAGTCTATAAATTGATGAGTCAAAAAGTTCCCGCTAAATGTATTTGTTTTTTTTCTGTTTAAAGTTTATGCCGAATTGATAGAATCCATAGATTTCTCGATAAAATATCAGAATAAATTTGTGGAGAAATTGGCCAAACATTCATCCGAGTTTTCAGTTGAATATTTTCAAGAAATTTACCAAGAAATTCTATTGGAAATTAAATCAAAAATTCTATCAAGAACTTATCATGGATTCCCTGTAAAGTTTCTTCAGCAATTTCTTTTATAATTTCGTCTTTGATTTCAAAGTTTTGTGAAAAAATCTTTTGGGAGGTCGTGAGAACTTTCCCTAGCAATCGTGTTAGAACAAGTTTTGGTTAAGTGTTCTTTCTTCGTGGTGATCGACCTGCAACTTCTCCAAAGATTGCAGCAGGGATCCACTGGAAATTCTCTTTGAATTTCGCAAAAAACAACAACATCGGTTGTGCTACAAGTTTGGCTAGAAATGTATGAAATTTTTTTTTTCCTCAATGACATTAATACCTTCCTTCATTAACATGTTTGAAAAATGAATTTCCAATAACTCAACGAACATATGTACAGATGGGTAAATTATTGGTTAAATTGGGAAAAAATCCACAGCTCAGGTGAGATTTGAACTCATGACCCTTATGAGTTCAAATCTCACCTGAGCTGTGGATTTTTTTTCCCAATTTAACCAATAATTTACCCATCTGTACATATGTACGTTGAGTTATTTGAAATTCATAATTGACCACACGGATTGGTATTACCGAAAATTTGCACTTTGAGTGAGATGTTTGAAAAAGATTTATAGTTTTTAGATTTTTTCCATGTTAGATGAGCAAAAATATATACTCTATATAAAGGGCCCCCACATTTGTAAATCCGGCCCTGGCTTAGTGTAAGGACCAGTAGTTATCTTTGAGTTACTGATATTTTGGTGTCGCCTAAGAGATGAACCAGCCTCGCGCTGAAAATCTCTCTAACACAGACACCTAACCATTTTGGTATCAGGCTAAAAGCAAGAAGGTCATCAGGCTTAGTGGACATATGACCAAACGGTGATCAAGCAACATTTGTCACACAGGTTGTATTCTTAAGCTCCCTATATTGTTAATTCCTTTACTTCTTATGAAAATGGTTGTGGTTATGAAAACATTGTTGCTTGGCGGTCGAACTGCTAAATTTCCCATCAGCCAATTTTCCTTGTTTTCATCAAAGGTTGTTCTTTCTGGAATTGTTGTTTTTTGGCGATCAAACTACTAACTCTGTAGTAGATTCGCCCTTCTCTTGATAATAGGCTGTTCTTTCAAATTACGCTGTTAAAGATCTGGCAAGCGAAAAAACTGTTAACTTTCCCTTCTTTAAAAATGGGCCATTCTCAGCAGTGGCAAAACTGCTATCCCTCTCATAAGAGATGTATCCTTCTTTTAATCAAAGGCTTTTCTTTCGAGTTGCTGTAGTGCAGTATCATCATCGTCCGCGGCCCTAAAGTCTCAGGTCTTTTTGACGAAGCATTCCTTGACATAACGTCCAAACATTCAACTATATTTCGTATGAAAATGTGTCATAAGGACCGGGGCGGTATGGTCCCGGATGTTATGAATAGCCCCTGTGTTGGTCTTACAGTTAACTCCTACTGTTCTCCTTTTTATTATAGGCCAACTAATTATTATTTCTACTGAATTTATTACTTTTTCTTAAAATTGGCAGATTTTTTGAAGCCTAGTATCCGATCGGTCCAACAGGGTCTATCTATTCAGCCCAATAATAATTCGGCCTATTGTCTTTCTGCCTAATGACCCAGCATAATATAACTGTATCAAAGTAGATATGATAGAGGAACTTAGTTACATCATTTCCATCACAAATTTTATTTTCGTACTTTTTTGCATTTTACTCATAAGTTGAATTCTTTTGTCTAATACCATGTATCTAATGACGTTAAAGTATGGCCTAGGATATGCCGAAAAACTTTGCCGAAGACTGCAAAGTGATCCGACGCTTGTGAAAAAAGTTATTCGCCTGGTAACTTAGGCCAAAAATTGATATTTTATTATTGATGTTATTCCTTTACATGTTAAACGTTAAGCACCACCGGGCAATCTGTACGTTATAACTTTTTTCACAAGTGTCGGATCACTTTTCGGTGTTCGACAAAGTTTTTCGGCATATCCTAGGCAAAACTTCAACGTCATTAGTTAGATCGTTTAAGACGAAAAATTTCAACGTATGCGAAAAATACAAAAAAGCACGTTTTTCCATACTAAATTCTATACAAATTTCAATCGCAATGCGGAATACGGGGAAGCAACCAATCGCTCCCAAATTTTGCACAGTAGCTTTGGACGCTAAAATGAATCGAAACAGCTTTGTTCTGAAAAATCAACTTTGTCGACCCAGTCTACTATTATATCATTCGTAACAATTTCATCAAAGATGGTAATTTCTATAAAGTAAGGGCCGTTCTTTTGAAACTGTTACAAAATTTGGTAATTTCCTCCATTTTTTCGTACCTCTAGGATCACATAATGAGAAAACAATTTTGTTCATTTCATTTTACTTCCCTTTTATTTTGTGATATTATTCCAAAACATAACACATTAAACGGAAACAATTCATACAGATTCTGTCCGTGGTTTGATAGAAAAATAGCCGAGAAATAAGAGAAAATATTTAATTCTGGGGAATGGTCCGTTCTGGCGAATGGCTTTCTGGGGAATGGTCTATTCTGGCAAATGGTTTTCTGGCAAAAATCATTCTGGCAAATTGATTCTGGCAAATGGTTTTCCCCGGTACGATCTAGAGCGACTGAAGCAACCGGATGTCGCCACCGCATACGCGCAGAATCTCGAGGCAGCGTTGCCGGACGAGGGTGTGCTCTATGTGGCCCCTCTAGAGGACTGCTGGAGTACAGTTAAAGCAGCCATCAACAACGCAGCCGAGAGCACTATCGGGTACGTAGAACGGAGTCGACGAAACGATTGGTTCGACGAGGAGTGCAGAGCGGTTCTGGAGGAGAAGGATGCAGCGCGGGCGGTAATGCTGCAGCATGGAACCCGACAGAATGTGGAGCGATACAGACAGAAGCGGAAGCAGCAGACCCGTCTCTTCCGGGAGAAAAAGCGCCGCCTGGAAGAAGCGGAGTGCGAGGAAATAGAACTGCTGTGCCGTTCACAGGAAACACGCAAGTTCTACCAGAAGCTCAACGCATCCCGCAAAGGCTACGTGCCGCAAGCCGAAATCTGCAGGGATAAGGAAGGGAGCCTCCTGACGGACAAACGTGAGGTGATCGAAAGGTGGAAGCAGCACTTCGACGAGGACCTGAATGGCGAAGAGAATGTAGGCACGGAGGACCAAGGCAGCGGAGGAAATGACTATGTTGGTGCATCAGAGGATAGGAACGAACCAACTCCCACGCTGAGGGAAGTTAAGGATGCCATCCACCAGCTCAAAAACAACAAAGTGGCTGGTAAGGACGGTATCGCAGCATAACTCATCAAGATGGGCCCGGAAAAGTTGGCCACCTGTCTGCACCAGTTAGTAGTCAAGATCTGGGAAACCAAACAGCTACCGGAGGAGTGGCAGGAAGGGATAATCTGTCCCATCCACAAGAAAGGCGACAAGTGTGAGAACTTTCGAGTGATCACCATTTTGAATGCCGCCTACAAAGTGCTATCCCAGATCATCTTCCGTCATCTTTTACCTAAAGTAAATGAGTTCGTAGGAAGTTACCGAGCCGGTTTCATCGACGGCCGGTCGACAATGGACCAGATCTTCACCGTACGGCAAATCCTCCAGAAATGCCGTGAATACCAGGTCCTAACGCATCACCTGTTCATCGACTTCAAGGCGGCATACGACAGTATCGAACACGCAGAGCTATGGAAAATCATGGACGAGAACAGCTTTCCCGGGAAGCTTACCAGACTGATAAGAGCAACGATGGACGGTGTGCAGAACAGCGTAAGGATTTCGGGTGAATTATCCAGTTCATTCGAATCTCGACGGGGACTACGACAAGGTGATGGACTTTCTTGCCTACTATTCAACATCGCCCTGGAAGGTGCTAAATATGCGACGATCCAGGCTCAACAGCCGGGATACGATCTTCACGAACTTCAGCCAATGTGTCTGCTTTGCGGATGACATGGATATTATTTCTAGAACATTTGGAACGGTGACAGAACTGTACACCCGACCCGCCTGAAACGTGAAGCAGCAAAGGTCGGACTGGTGGTGAATGCGGCTAAAAAAAAGTTCATGCTGGTAGGTGGGACTGAGCGAGACAGGACAAGCCTTGACAGCAATGTTACGATAGACGGGGATACTTTCGAGGTGGTAGAAGAATTCGTCTACCTCGGTTCCTTGCTAGCGGCTGACAATAACGTGAGCCGTGAAATACGAAGGCGCATCATCTTTATTTATTTATTTATTCGTCGTCAATCATATGTAGACCATTTGTTACAACTATGTTTTCTTAACCTAACATTATTTTTTTAGTAACGAATTACATTCAATTGTCTCTTAAGCTTAGCTTTCGACATACCGAAGTCAATGGACTCACATTGTTCATTATATAACCTCATCATTTGATTTATAGGTCCAAACATGGCATAATTAGTACGATAGTGATTAGTAGAAAAAATGCTGCGATTCCGTAATTGACGAGTAGGTGCATAAAAATTCAATTTTGATAAAATTTCCTGTGAATCAACTCGGTTGGATACGACGTCATTTATAAATGAAATCATGGCGAATTTTCGACGTTCTTTTAATGTTTGGATATCCAACAGCTTGCACCGTGCTTCATAAGGTGGCAGAGGCTGCCCACATCTCCAACCTAGTTTGCGAAGAGCGAATAATAAAAACTGTTTTTGAACAGATTCTATTCGGCTGACGTGATTATCTGAAAATGGCGACCATACTATACAACAATATTCTAGTATTGAACGAACATAGGAAATATATAATGTTTTTATTGTGTATGGGTCGTGGAAATTGTAACTAAAACGTTTTATGAACCCAAGCATCTTATTGGCCTTGTTTATGATTGTATTATAATGATCTATAAATGTCACTTTAGAATCTACTAGTACACCAAGGTCTCTTATTCTTTCACATTTTTGTACTGGTTGACCTCCCAACAAAACTGTTGTGTTTGGCGTGTTTAACTTCCTGCTAATGGAAATGGAGTTACATTTTTTTACATTAAGTTTCAATAGGCTTTTCTGACACCATGTGTAAAATACATTTATTTCATTTTGGAATAACCTAAAATCTTCATTGTTTCTTATTTCGAAGTACAGTTTCATGTCGTCAGCATATATTAGAATATTAGTCTTACTAAGTATAAAAGAAACATCATTGACATACAAGATAAACAAAAGTGGGCCTAAATGAGATCCTTGAGGAACTCCTGAAGTTACATGTATTGGACTTGATTTAGCACTTTTGAATTTAACTATTTGTTGACGATTCGTGAGGTATGATTCAACCCATTTAAGAAGACCTGGTTCGAACCCTATTTTTTCCAATTTAAAGAGTAGCATGGGTATATCGATACGGTCAAAAGCTTTACTGAAATCTGTATAGATAGCCTCTACGTAGTTCCCATTATCCATGGCATTCAATGAGTAGTTAATGAATTCCACCAGATTTGTACTGGTAGAACGCCCTTTGAAGAAGCCATGTTGATTATGAGTTATCCTGTTTTTGATTTGCTGAAATAAATTTCCATTAATTATTGCTTCGAACAATTTGGGAATGCATGAAATAATAGCGATACCTCGGTAGTTACGCACGTCAGATTTCTTGCCGCTTTTGAATATGGGTATTAAGAAAGACTTTTTCCATGTTGATGGAAAATTACCTGTTTTAAGTGAAGTGTTGAAAAGCCAAAATAATGGCGCCGTCAATTCCATTGACAAAGACTTCAAAAATAAAGGTGGGATCCCGTCAGGTCCAGGTCCTTTAGAAGCATCTAAATTGTTGAGAGCGTCTGTAACTCCATGTACTTTAACTTGATCAACGCGAATGTCTCTTGAATATTCTGGAATGAATGAAAAGTATTCACGCTCTCGATCTTCTTCCGAAAAAGTGGTATAAACTTCTTGGAAAAAAGTTGCAAAAAGTTTGCAGATTTTTTCTGCGTTGTCACCTGTTTTTTCGTCAAGTTGCATTTCCGAAGGAAAGTTGTCTGATTTTAGTTTGCTATTCACGAGATGATAAAAATTTTTTGGGCATGACTTTATTTCGAGCTCCGTTTTTGTATTGTATTCTTCGAACGCAAAATTAATGGCCAGATTTAATTGATCGCAAATATTTAAATAGTTTGATAAATTTTCATTGTTGCTATTTTTCTTATAAATTTTGTGAGCTTTCTGCTTACGATTTTTTAAATTTTTTATTTCTGAAGAAACTGCGGTCAAAAAAGATTCACCCCGCGCCAAATGTAACATGTACAATTCGCTAATAAGACCGGTGGTTCTCTACGGACGAGAGACATGGATGATGCTCGAGGAGGACCTGCAAGCATTCGGAGTTTTCGAGCGACGCGTGCTAAGGACGATCTTTGGCGGCGTGCAGGAGAACGGTGTGTGATGGAGAAGGATGAACGACGAGCTCGCTGCACTCTACGGTGAATCCAACATCCTGAAAGTGGCAAAAGCTGGAAGGATATGGTGGGCAGGGCATGTTGCAAGAATGCCGGACAACAACTTTGCAAAGTTGGTGTTTGCTAATCATCCGGTTGTTACAAGAAGGCGTGGGGCGCAGAGAGCACGATGGGCGGACCAGGTGGAGCGTGATCTGGCGAGCGTTGGGCGTGACCGACGTTGGAGAACTGCAGCTGCAAATCGAGTATTATGGCGGCAAATTGTTGATTCAGTGTTATCATGAACTTGATGTTGAACCAAATAAATGAAATGAACCTAATGAATGCTCCCTAATGTAAATAGGGTATCGCGCGACTTGGGCGGTGGCTTCTATTTTCGTCTGTTTGCCACTATAACTCAGTCAATTTTGAACCAATTGACTTGAAATGTTGTACACGGGTAGATACTATACCTTTCTCACTGCATTCCAATAATTGTGTCAATTGGTTCAAATTTGACTGAGTTATAGTGGCAAACAGACGAATATAGAAGCCACCGCCCAAGTGGCGCGATTCCTAATATCTTTTTTATGAATTTTCACATGAAAAAAATCTTATCGTATATACACTAATTGGCATTCTTCGAAGGTGGCCCGTGACATTTACCTTAAATATTAAAAAACCACTATTTTTTCCGTGACTTTCTTGCAGAACTGGTCTAGCCTCACAAATTTTACATATACCATATTCTCAGGTTTAGCATATAAAATGAGCTGTAGGGTGTTGAATTTAGATATGACGAAATGAATTTTTCAGCACTGTTTTTTTCTAACAACAGTTGTCATCCTCAGGTTGTCATAATTCTGTTATGATGTTGTTATACAGCCATTCCATAGAAAAACGATATAGTGCATCTCCGATTGTCGTGAAACTTGGTGGGCTTGTGGTTCTTCGGAAATAATTATACCCGTATTTTTTATTTCGTCATTAGGGTGACCAATTTTCATATAGGGTTGTCTAAAAAATCAAGGTTTTTCAAAACTAAAAATTTTCAAAAAATCGTAACTTTTGAACCATTTGACCTATTTCAAACTTTTTTTTTTGTTTGAAAGCTATTGAATTGTAGTTTTCATGAAAAATACGTTCAAGGGGCTAAAATGCAAAGAGTACTATAAAATAGGCGAATATATTAGTCTTTCCACGTTTTCATGGTCTCGGGACCAAAGAGGTACCCTGGTTTTATATTTTTATCAGAAAATTTAGGAAATTTGGCGTAACATATCAAAAAATCAGAAATGTATGTTGTTTTGTTTTTGAGATATGATTTTTTGAATATAGAGAGTCATATATTTTAGTACTAGCTACTCTAAAATTGCTTGAAATTGCAAATTCTCATAAAACTAAGCATAGTTTTGCTTTTTAAAGTGATTCCTGGTGGTTTTGGTATCCATAATACTATAAGGAATCAAAATATAATCAAATTTAAAAAAGTGTATTGTATGGGAAAATTTTACCTTTTATTTTCAAAAAATCATATCTCAAAAACTAAAAAACATACATCTCTGATTTTTTGATTTGTTACGCGAAATTTCCTGAATTTTCTGATAAAAATATAAAACCAGGGTACCTATTTGGTCCCGAGACCATGAAAACGTGAAAAAACTAATATATTTGCATATTTTGAAGTACTCTTTACATTTTAGCCCCTTTAACGTATTTTTCCTGAAAACTACAATTCAATAGTTTTCAAACAAAAAAAAAGAAGTTTAAAATCGGTCAACTGGTTCAAAAGTTTTTGAAAAAAAATAGTTTTGAAAAAGCTTGATTTTTTGGACCACCATATATGAAAATTGGTCACCCTAATGACGAAATAAAAAAATACGGGTCTAATTATTTCCGAAGAACTACAAGCCCACCAAGTTTCACGACAATCGGAGATGTACTATATCGTTTTTCTATGGAATGGCTGTATATGCTTATAGCCGGAAAGCTACTCCCAAGCTCCATTTGTTTGTTCCTTGTGCAATTAAGATTGTGCTGGTCAGTCACAGAGTAGCATTGTTGTACTGTACCTATGCTCATACTCAACCCTTGTGAATCTTGTATCTTGATAGATACAAAAATCAAACTTGCTATCTGACGCTAAACGGCATGGTTAAATCGACCAATGTACACCATAGCTGTTGGATCACTTGCGTTCTATAGGTCGCGTCTGTAAACTACGTAGACTACTCGGGGGCAAGAGGCTCTGGCCAAAGTCTATGATCCATACAGATTTCGAAAAATTTGTATGGACAAACGTTTACGAGCAATTAGGGGGCCTGAGATTACCAAAATAAGTATACGTAGTCTATGAACAGCCCTATGTAAGAAATCATAAAAATCATTTCGTAAATGAATCTTAAGAATAGCTTTACGGATGTTCGGCATTTTGATGGTAGCTGCACACTCCTAAAACTCCGTACTTAAAACTGCCGTTCCTGGAAAATGTTTGGTTTTTCAAGATTTAAAATCGATACTCCTTCTCTCTGTATCATAATGAACAAGGTCAAAACTTCAGATTTTTTAGTTTCTACTCGGAAGTAAAAACATTATTGAAGCTTGTAATATAATTCTTAGTAGGTATTCGCTAACTTAGCGGTCAACTTTTCTGAAGCACATGATGAAATCTAATGTTCGAAAAAAGCTTAATTCATACCACACAACCTCTTTGCAAGCAACACCATCAATAGCCACAAAGCCCATCTTTGCTGATCTTGAAAGCGCTTTGGATAAAGCTACCGCACATTTTGCTCCTCCCAGTAACGCAGCATAACGCAACGATCACTGAGCGAGCTTTTGAAGCATCCGATCAACTCGGACGATCGCAAGCAACACGCAGGTGGTTCAAAAATTGTATATAGAAGAGCTAAGTCGCTTTTTGGCTAAACCGAAGCCAAAAGTTGATTCGGGTTAACTCGTATCGTTTCACCTCCTGCTTCACTTGATCGAGACCCACCTAGGACCAATAGCATGGAAGCGGCAGCTCAGATGCGCTGCGCATCCTCTTCGCTTGGAGATACCTTCTGCTGCGGGACCGGTTCGCATATCGCGCAACCTCTCAGAACCGCCACCATAGAAGTCAGTCTCGTCCGGCTTACCTTGCACTGGGGTCGGTATTTATCATACGCGAGAATTAGTGCGATATAAAACATTGAATTATGAATGCAAAGATTGCGCTTGCGATCATCTTCGTGCAGTCACGATGGTCAGTTGTATCTCGACTTTGCTGATATTTGAGAAATATATCCAAAAGGATGTAACTTTTTTGATTTGAATTTAAGACATGGAGTTAGGAATCTGGTGAATCTAGAACACTTTTATAGCTCTGATCAATCTGAATCCGGTATTGAGTTTGAAGAATCTCGTGAGTTGTTTAAACTAAGTTTATGGACAGATCCAAACGTTACTGAAAAATATTTCAACCGGAAAACATATTTAAATTATTGATTATGTTCTCTTCTCAACTCGGAACATTGAAGTTCTCGTAGATATTTCTCGGAGATCGCCGTATCGATCGTCGAACAGAGCAACTCAGAGACCAGGTACCAGCAGAAAACGCCTCCCGAAATAAATTATGCCCAGAGATTTTCGACAAGACACGGTGCTAAACGGCTTGCCGATTGCCTCCAACCACCTAATAGCAAAGCAGCGTAATTTCGAAAGCTCTGGTTGTTCGGCAACCCATTCGATTATCAGCCTCACCGCCAATAGACCACCACACGGTCAATCAGTTTCATCGTTTGGTGGATGCACCGAATGTGCGATCATCGTAGATTGTAGCCGCGGTTGTCGACGTGCACGGTGCAGTTTGGGGACAAGCACAGTTTTTTAATGATCAGTGATTAATCATTTTTTCACACGGGGTGAGAATTGTTTATGCTAATTTGCCCGGGCCATCCAATGGGCTGTATATTCTTGGCACTGCTGATGTGCTGGCTGCGAACTATGGCCTAAAGAAGACGTTATGCTGAGCGAGCGGGTGCATGCAATACAATGTGGTTATCTTCTTTTAACCCGGTTGTGCAAGTTTGAATAATCATGCTGGTGGGTAGCCACTGCATATAATTTTGGTATGCGCCAAGCATGATCACGAATATGCTGACCGCACACTTTCTGGAGATATCGTTAGAGGAATTCATGGAAGAATCCCTGGAGCATTTCCTGTAGGCATCCCTGGCGAACTTACTGGACGTATGCCTGATGATATCCCTGGATGAATTCCTGGTGGAATCTCTAGAGGAATTATGGGAGAGATCTCTGGAAAAATTCCCGGAGCAATTCCTAGATGAATTCATAGAGAAATCCCTGGAGAAATTCCAGGATGATTGCGTGAAGGAGTTCTTATGGAGTTCCTGCAGGAATACCTGGAGCTAACCTTGAAGGAATCCCTGCAGGAATTCCAGGAGAAATCCCTGGAGGACTCCCTGGAGAACTTCCAGGATGAATTCCTGGAGCAAACCCCGAAAGAAATCCTGAAGGAATTCCTGGCTGATTTCCTGGAGGATTACTAATGGGGATTGTGGGAAGAATACCTGAAGAAATTTCTGAAGCAACATCTTGAGGAATTCCTGATGGAATACTTATTGATATTTCTGAAGAAATTTCTGGAGGATACCCTGAAGCAATGACCAATTTCAAATATTTTTGCATGCTTTGGAAGATAATAAAGTTATCCAAAAATGTGTTGAATATTCAATTTCGCATCTCATTGCATTGCAAACAATTCAGTAGAAAGCTTAGCAAGTACAGCGATTTTTTATTGCGGTATTCCATTCGGAATGGTAATAAATTAGTCTTACTGTAAGCCGAACACCATGCTAATGGCTACAGTGACAAAAATTACCACTTACTTTTTGTAGCCATAAATATATTTGTAGCTAAATGCACTATTAATAAAACTGTTCGTCCTTGTGCTTCAATCTGTTGCCCAAAGATCATCCAACGAATGGCGCCGCATTAATCGTTGTTCAAATGCGATTCAAGTTTATTTTTCAATATCCCGGCCCCAACATGACAGTTCGCATTCAGAAGAGTAAATCACTAATAATGTACGATGCACCTCACTTGGCAACAACGGATCTCTAATGTCAACACGTTTAGCATCTAGGTACTAGGAGCCAGAAAAACGGCTTCATCTTCTTCGCATGTACCTACTGAGGAATGCCAGAGGTGCAACTTTGTTGCACCGATTCTATCCGTTTTTACTTCGAGTGCTTGCCCGCTGCGCGTGGCACTTTGCCATTAAGTTCAAAGTGCACCCTTGCCTATTGATTACTAGTTAGGGGTGCTTAGAATCCATTGGCGACGATGACTGTGCTGTGCTGGTTGGTATCATGACGATCGTCTCCCCTCAACTAGGTGCTATATCCGATGGAGCAAAAAACGTGCCAAATGTCATCATTCATAAGCTAGTCAATCGGTGTGTGTTGTTCTCCTAGTATGGACCGTGTTGTGGTGGAAGCAAACGTGACGTCTGTTTGAAATTGCGATTGATCCAATCCCAGCACCACCTCTCAATCCCAACAACCAAACAAAGAGGGCAACAAATTGAGACGCAACATTAGCAATTCAATCAGAAGTCAATTTTCCCAGCGGCAGCGAGCCAAAATTGTTCCTGCGGCAGCGCAGCGAGATCGCGACCTTCATCTCTTTCGACGAATCTCTTCCTTCTTGTTAGGATTTTGGTTAGCACGACGACACCACACAGTCAGTCAGTCAGCATCAACTCATCCAAGGGGACAAGGTCGTGTACTCACTCATCCGACCGTGCCAAACTAACCGTCGTCATCAAAAGTCTCAGCTTCAAGACGAATCAATAACAAATCCTATGTTCCACATGAAAAGATGCGGTGATCCGCGAACACGGTCGCCAGTTGGTTCCACTTTTGGCTGCGAAGCGGATTTGAATGCACGATAAATGAGCTGAGGTCTCTTGCAGGCCTCAGACTGCATTGATGGCATCGTCCTTTGACCGGGGTTTAACATAAAGGAAAATTTGATTTGGCACACTGTCTGAGAGATCGAAACACTTTTTCGTATTATATCTTAATTATTTGGTTAAGCTCGTTAGAGCCCCAGGGCACCGCTAGAGCTAATCGCTCCGTCTGAAAGTTACAGATGCAAGGTTTGAGAAGGAAAAGAAAAAAAAGGCTGAGTTTCGATCCAGCAAAATTAGAGAATGCATGTACCGCAACACTGCAGAGTTGAGATTTTAGTAGGTAGTTTTGAAAACAAAATAAAGTCTTGAAAATCTTTTTTTTTTATAGAATGAGAAAATCTGCAACAGATACCCAAGAGGTGGTTCCTCGGGTGATGTGGGGATCGACCCACTAAAAACTCATTCTCTCTCTTCCTTACCTTCGCGGTACGCCCGTTAGGGATGACTTCGAGAAGGGGGGGGGACCGTACATGAGTACACTCTAATAGTAAGCGTTCCACCAGCTGCCGCCTTAAGTTGTTCACTAGTATGGGACAAACATCAAATTCTCGCTCCAGTCGACTTTTTGCATTCCATTTAGGTCCCATATGAACTGTACAAAATTTCAGCGCAATCGGTGAAACTATAATTTAGCGCAAGCGGTTCAAAGTTTTCATAGGATTTACTATGGGAAAAGTTACACTTTCAGGTAAAAAATTCCAGAGGTCGCCCCTTGTCTCCTTAATTCAAATCGATCAGCGCTTCTTGTAGATTAATCATTTATAAAACTTTCATTCGAAGACCGCAAAACGATTGGAAGCTTGTGGAAAAAGTTATTGATTTATTACCGATTAGTGATCTACTGAACAGCTTTTTGTTTTGTTTTATTAGCAGCACTGTAGCTGCTGCCTTGGCTGCTGCTGTTTCTGGGGGTGGTGATGCCTCCCGCCACCCCATGCAACAACGGCAGCAGCAGTGCTGCTGATAAAACAAAATAAAAAGCCGTTCGTTGGATCACTAATCGATAATAAATCAATATCTTTTTTCACAAGCATCCAATTGTTTTGCGGTCTTCGAAGGAAACTTTCATAATTGATTTTTCTACAAGATTCATTGATCGATTTGAATTAAGGAGACAAGGGACGACCTCTGGGATTTTTTATCTGAAAGTGTAACTTTTTCCATAGTAAATCATATGAAAACTTTGAACCGCTTGCGCTAAATTATAGTTTCACCGATTGCGATGAAATTTTGTACAGTTCATATGGGACCCAAATGGAATCTAAAAAGTCAACTGGAGCAAGGATTTATTTTTTCCATACAAGCGTGTACCATACTATTGTTCACTCTCCCCTGGAGGCTCGGGTCCTGGCTAGTACTTAGACTACCCGTTGAACTCAAGCTCCTGGATGGGGAAGGGAGGCCAACTCAACTATCTGTTGTTCGGCTCGCCATTTACTCTGTAGTTCAAGTACGATTCGAGAAACCGTGGAAGTAACGGAGTCCCACTTGTCCGCCCACATACACATCCTTTCAACAATGTTGTCAGGCGTGATATCTCTACCGCATACCTCCTGCATACTCGACCTTTGCTCCACGAAACGTGGACATTCAAAGAGCACATGCTCCGCGGTCTCGTCGCAGTCTGCACACTCCGGACATGCGGGGGAGCCTGCGTGTCCGAATCTGTGCAGATACCACCTAAAGCACCCATGGCCTGACAGAAATTGAGTCAAGTGAAAATTCACCTCGCCATGGGGCCTGCTCGTCCACTTGGACACGCTCGGTATGAGCCTGTGTGTCCATCTACCCTTGCTGGAGGAATCCCATTCGCTCTGCCACTTCAGCATAGACGAGGTTCTGGCGATACGCCTCGCGCCTCTTATGCCGCGTCGCTCGAAGCATTCTTCATCCTTTGTCACCACTAAAGCTATGGGCATCATGCCCGCTAGCACACATGCCGCGTCCTTTGAGACCGTGCGGTATGCGCTCACCACCCTAAGGCACATCAGCCTGTGGGTACTCTCAAGTCGCTTTACGTTTCGGTTAACCACTAGCGCCTTCGACCATGCAGCGGCGCCATACCGTAGTATGGAGACCGCTACTGCTGCGAGCAGCTTACGCTTACTCGAGACTATTGCCGAGCTGTTTGACATTATCTTTGACAATGCCATTATCGCCATGCTTGCCATATTCTACGTGGCTTCCGAATTTCAGCTTATCGACGATCATGACCCCCAATTGCTTCAGTGAGCGCTTAGAGATGATGCTGTTCAGACCAAGGTTTTTATATAATGGAAGGTTAAGCAGGACGTTTAGTTTGTGGGGAAAAGCAGAGGAAGCCAAATTTCAAAGGAATTTGCTGAGGGGGGTGTTTGTTTTCAGAATTTCTCACGGTGAAAAAATAATGGCCGCTCAGCCAGTTTTGACATCTAAGACTACCTTAGAATATGTAATTACCTTGGTTCAGACTTGCGGTTGTTTACCACCACCACCTCCGTTTTGTGGTGCGCGAGTGCCAAATGTCTCGACCTCATCCAATCCTCCACTATGCCAATTGCGTGAGTTGCTGTCAGTTCCACTTCCTCTATCGACTCGCCGTATACCACGAGGGTAATATCATCGGCGAAGCCGACCAGCTTTACGCCCGGTGGAAGTTTGAGCCTCAATACGCCATCATACGCCGCGTTCCATAGTACCGGGCCCTGCGGTACCCCTGCGGTGATTTTGTAGCTCCTCTCGCCTTCCTCGGTGTCCTAGATTAGCACCCTATTCTGGAAGTAGCTCTCCAGTATCCGGCATAGGCTAACCGGAACTCCTAGGTGGTGTATTGCGCACTCAATGGCGGCCCAGCTGACGCTGTTGATGGCATGTCACAAACTTTGTCGAATAGAGTAGGGGTCGCTCATGAATCCCAAAGTCGTGACAGAGCTGTGAAAGCGACCCTCCAAGAGGTGAGTGTAAATTACATTCACCTCGTTGAGAGTTGCCTTTGCAGCTCTCACGAATTCGGTATGCGTGTGCGATCCCCACTCTATTCGGCAAACTTTTAGACAAAATCATAAGGCAAAACTCTTCCATAAATTGTTTTTTGATTGCGTGCTTCTGAGCAGAGAAAACTGCAAGTGAGTGAAACTCTTTGCAAGTGAGTGTTCCCATCCTTGCATAGGGTATTTTCATGCTTGCCATTCGATAAAGACAGGAAGCTCTCGATTAATAAACTGAGAAGCAGGCTTTGCTCCATTGGGGACGTTACGCTATGAAGAAGAATAAGAAAAGGGCCCCCTGTAACCCCCACTGATCCCATGTAACGCACCTGGGACCCTCCAAAACGCCTCTGAAACCCATCGAAAATCCACTGAAACTTCCTAAAATGCCCCCGAAATACTCCTAAACTCCTAACACACCAGGGCCTCTAGTTAGCCTAGTGGTTAAGGCTATGGATAGCCAATCCGGAGACGGCGGGTTCGATTCCCGTTCCGGTCGGGAACTTTTCTCGACTGCCCTGGGCATAGTGTATCATTGTATTTGCCTCACAGTATTCAAATTCATGCAATGGCGGAAAAAGAAAGCCCTTCAAATAATAACTGTAGAAATGTTCAATGAACACTAAGTTGAAGAGAGGCAGGCCAAGTTTCAGTTGGAACGTCGAGCCAGAAAGAAGAAGAAGAAGAAGAAGAAGAAGTAACACACCTGAGACCCTCCAGATACCCCTTAACGCTAGAAGTGTTACCCCTTTGAGACCCGCCAAAAATTTTTTGAAACTCTCTAAAATGTCTCCTAAATCCCCCTAAAATCCATGTAACGCATCTCATACAGGGGATCGACAAAATGATCGGGACAGGCAAAATTTTGGCTTCTCAAAAAATGTTCAACTAGCTGTAACTTTTTGAAAAGTGCATCAAATATTCTCAATTTTTTAGTGTAAGTTCATCAACTAGTTGTGTATCAGTGGTTCAAATTTGGGAAAGATCGGGTCATTTTCCACGAAGTTACAAATATTCTTGGAAAAGGTAAAATTATCCGATAGCCAATTTTGAGCTGTTATATCTCCGGATTCAATGAACCGAATGTAATGAAATTTTGACCATTTATGACTTCTATAATGATCTATGGAAAACCGTTGACTCAACTTATAATTCTTAACACGGAAGAAAATTACAACGATTAGATTATTTTTCTAATAAAACACCAAATTATCCAAAACTTCAACATTGTTTCAAAATTCGAGATGCAAATTATAGTTCAATTAATTTTCCTCTAATTGACTTATATATAAATTTGTTTTGAAGGAAAGTAACAACATAGCCGCCAACAAATTGCAAAAAGTAATGGAATACATATTAAAAATAGACCAATTTGCTGAAAAATCGTGAGAAAAATAAAATCACTATAACGTTTGCTCTTGTAAAAATTTTTAAGTTAAGTCAAATGTTTTTCAGAGTTCATTATATAAGTCATGAATGGTCAAAATTTCATTGCAATCGATTCATTAAATCCGGAGATATATCAGCTCAAAGTTGGCTATCGGATAATTTTACCTTTTTCAAGAATCTTTAAAACTTCGTAGAAAATGGCCCGATCTTTCCCAAATTTTGACCACTCATACACAACTAGTTGATGAACTTGCAGTAAAAATTTGAGAATATTCGATACACTTTTTGAAAAGTTACAGCTAGATGAACATTTTTTGAAAAGTGAAAATTTTACCTGTCCCGATCATTTTGTCTATCCCCTGTACTTTCCGAAATCACACCTGTAACGCCTCCAAAACTCGTCCACTCCAAACCCCACCCTGACCCCCGAAAACGCCCCTGAAACCTGTTCCAAAAATCAATGTCCCTACAATTTCACAGACTCCAGGTCTACATTGCAAAACGATCATTTCATACTCCCATCATCTTGATTAATGTCACAATCATAATCTTGGTGTCATATGTTGTATTCAAAGCAAACAACATTTATGCCACGAATATAGCATGAATTTAGTGTTTGACGGTAGTATCCAACATTATTCATGACTGGGAGCCCCTGAGCCTCCCTGAAACTCTCTTAAACGCCCCTGAGATCATTCCCCCTGAAACCCTGTTGGACCTCACAAAACCCCCCTGAGACACCTTAGGACCCCCAAACACAGCTGTAACCTCCCTATGCTCTCCCCTATAAACTCCCCCATGCCATCGTTGCCATGGTTACCGTCATTATACAATTTTTGTATGCACAAATATTGACAGTACCTCTCCCACTTTTTACGTGTGCTTCTCATTGAGATTAATTTAAAATCCATATTCTAACAGAAAATACAAGATGTGATTCGGAAGCCAATAACCCAAATTTTGAACCCATCCTCAAGCCAGCTTATCCTAATGTTAACCGATTCTCGCTAATTCTTGAACGATTTACTCTGGTAGTCTAACTTTTAGTATTCTGTTGCAAATTTGTCAGATTTTTATTTTAAAGTTTCATGGGAGTTTCGGGAGAGTTTCGGAGAGATTACCGGGGATTCCAAGAGGCTTATAACGCGGGTTTCAGATATATTTCAGAGGCGTTCCAGGACTTATCTAGGCTTTTCAGGGGGTTTCGAGGATTTTTGGAGAGATCAACTAAGTTTCTGGGTATTTTCAGAGGGATTTCAATACTCTGGAACGTCCCTCAAACACTCTGAAACGCCTTTGTGAACTCAAGCAGCCCATAAGTCACAAAGGCGTGTCGACAACGCAGGTTTTTGGTTGAACACAAGTCATTTTCATGTTATTCTAACCCGTACGCAAAATAACTTGAAAATGACTCGTTTCCAACGAAAAACCTGCGCTGTCGACATGCCTTTGTGACTTGTGGGCTGCTTAGGATACCTTCATACTTCCTGGAGAGCCTCTGAAACTCCCTGAAATCCCTTGACACTCCCTGGAACACCCATGTAACGCACTTTGAAAACCTGTAAAACCCCTCTAGAATGCTCCCCCTCTGGAACGCTCCTGCAACACTATACCAGAATGAGCTATTTTCAATTCCAGGATATCCTACCAGTATCTTGTCTTGGTATAAAACCTGACTTCAGTATGCTGTAGGAATGTGTCAGTTATTCGGTCCACTTCTGAAACGCCTTTTAACCTTTTGAAGCCGGAATTTTTCCAAGCGTTATTATGGAGTTTTTCCACGTTTTTTCTGTAGTTTTGGTGGAATACTATGCAGACTATTTTTTCTGGATATCCTAGGTCATCCAAACTATTCTTGAGTTTAGATCCTTAAATCTATGGGTGTAACGGTAACTTCTTTGATTAAACAAAGCTACGATTTGTAATTTATCATGTCCAGCAAGTCTCCTGAAAGGTTAACGGACAATATCAGATCAGTCGGGTTACTCTAGGTCATCCAAACTGTTCTTGAGTTTAGATCCTGAAGTCTACGGGTGTTTCTGTGACTTCTTTCCTTTTACAAAGCTACGATTTGTAATCTATCATGTTCAGTAAGTCTTCTGAAAGTTCAAAAGACAGTATCCGATCCGTCAGGATATCCTAGGTCATCCTAACTGTTCTTGAGTATAGATCCCAAAGTCTACGGGTGTAACGATAACTTCTCTCATTATACAAAGCTACGGTTTGTAATCTATCATGTCCAGTAAGTCTTCTGAAAGTTCAATAGACAATATCAGATCAGTCGGGATATCCTAGGTCATCCAAACTATTCTTGAGTTTAAATCCTAAAGTCTACGGGTGTAACGGTAACTTCTTTCATTATACAAAGCCACGATTTGTGATCTATCCTGTCCAGTAAGTCTTCTGAAAGTTACAGTGTTTTTATTTTAATAATCTTTATTGGTATCTCAATCAATTTTTACATTCTTCAACTTAATCTAGGTGTTCTGTGAATTATTACACACTATCATCCTAATTCGGTAAAATAAATTTAATAAGTTACAGTGGTTCTTTTTATCAACTAAGCTTCATAACAGTAAGGATATCCAAAACATCCCAAAAATATATAACAACGCATATTGTTCCTCTAACTGCTTTGGTAAGTACAGTGGATTATGGAAAACTGCTTAACGCAGTGGCAAAAGCTATCATCACAAGTATATACCTGAAGCTATGGGCTCCGGAGAAGTGTTGTTGATCTGGAATATCTCAAAACCATAAGCGGAGCCAGCTTTTTCTTTTTTCTTACTCACTCTCCCAAACATGCAAGCTAAAGAGCGAGATGAAAGAGGGGGCAAACTGCTTCCTCTTCTATCTTTCTCTTTCTCGTGTATGTTTAGGAGAGTGAGTAAGAAAAAAAAATGCTGGCTCCGCCAATGCTCAAAACTATCTTGAAATGACTCATGATATGCCAGAGGGATTATAGATTACAGTTCAAAGTTTATTTCGAGAATAACTACTGTTACTATCAAGAGCTAAACTTCAGTATAGTTTGGACGACCTTTATGTTCCTAAGGTTCATAATTATATATAATAGACTTCATGTTGGTTCAGTCACCGCGATTGATTATGAAACGTTACTCAGTATGTCAGATTTAGCTAATGTTACGAGTGTAGACCTGAAGTTCTGAATTCAAAGATAGTTCGGCTGACCTGGAAGATTCCCATAGTGTCTTTAAATGACATTTGAGATTTCAGTAGCTTCACGGATCTCAGCAGATTATGCTATGCCATTATTTCTGGTGAAAACACATAGAATTTTTCTTGTAGATTTGAAGGACTTCATTTTAGAACAGTTTGGACCAACTTGAATGTCCCAAAGGTTTATAATAAAAAAGTAGACTTCAGATTGGTCCAGTAACCACGATTAAATATTCAACGTTACTCAGTATAGCAGATATGGCTGTTGTTACGAGTGCAGACCTGAAGTCCTAAACTCCAAGGTAGTTTAGTAGTAGTGACCTGGAATAACACTGTAGTGTCTTTAAATGACATTTGAGATTTCAAGGGCTTCGCGGATACATAAAGTAAATACATAAAGTTTTTCTTGTAGATTTGAAGGACTTCATTATAGAACAGTTTGGACGACCCTAAATGTCCCAAAGGTTTAAAATAAGTTAGTAGACTTAAGATTGGTTCAGTAACTGCGATTAATTATGCAGCGTTACTCAGTATAACAGATATGTATACTGTTACGAGTGTAGACATGAAGTTCTGAACTCCAAGGTAGTTTGGCTGACCTGGAATGTCCCTGTAGTGTCTTTAAATGACATTTGAGTTTTCAAGAGCTTCGCGGGTCCCAGCAGATGTGCAATATTATTTTTTAAGACGAACACATAAAGTTTTCCTTGTAGATTTGAAGGACTTCATTATAGAACAGTTTGGACGAACCTGAATGTCCCAACGGTTTATAATAAAAAAGTGAACTTCAGATTGGTCCAGTAACCACGGATTAATAACAAATATACAACGTTACTCAGTATAGCAGATATAGCAGTTGTTACGAGTGTAGACCTGAAGTCCTGAACTCCAAGGTAGTTTGGCTGACCTGGAATATCCCTGCACACTTAATCGCATACTCGGTTTTCGGTACTTTTTATAACTGTCGTATTCGTCAAAACCATTGAATTGCAGAACTTTCGTCAATGTTACGAGCTATAAACCGAAAGCAGTAATACAAATAACTGACGTTCAGCACTTTCCAATAAAATATACTGTATTTTGCTATTTTTGTTACCGAAATGTTATGTAAACGATAAAGTTTCTCCTGTAGTCTTTCATTTCGGTACTTTTTTACTGAATGATCGGTTATCGTATAGTTCTTTACCGAATGGCCATCATTCCAGTACCGTACACTCGTTAAAGTTTACCGAACTGTCAGCTTTCTTCAACGTCGTTCGAAGCACCTGTCAAAAAGCAGAAAGTGTCGCCATTTTTTGTTGGCTTGGTTTCACGCGGTACAAATTTTGATTATTTTTCTGTGCTTTTACGTGATATTTCACCGGAATTTGGCAATAATGGAGAAAATACTGCAGCGGGTCGAGGAGTGCGACGTAGGAGCGAAACAAATACTATGTGAGTACAATCTTTTAATGCTTATTTACTCGTAGAACACCAAGATGGCAGATGTCAGCATTGTTTGTTTTTTCTGCCGGCGATCAATCCCTGGATATGTGGAAGAGCTGGGGTACCACCTATCCTGGCACATCCGGAACGGCCATTTTCAAAAGGATGCAGTGTTCTATGATTGTACCTTCCGGAAGTGTCAA
The DNA here is from genome assembly GCF_035046485.1 of Aedes albopictus. Taxonomy (NCBI): domain Eukaryota; kingdom Metazoa; phylum Arthropoda; class Insecta; order Diptera; family Culicidae; genus Aedes; species Aedes albopictus. The sequence continues at coordinate 446,892,538 of NC_085137.1, forward strand.
ATGCGGTACACTAATCAGAAATCGCTCAAGCGCCATATTAAAGAGAAGCATCCGTTATTGGAAGCTTCGAAAATTGAGGAAATTGTGGATGTGCAGGGTGACCCATTTCCTGAAGAGATCCACCCAAATGCATCTGTATGTGACAACGGATCAGATTCGCCGGAGGAAACTCTTTCGCTCGACGATATTAAGAAAACAGCTTCTTTGAGCATATGTCGCTTGGCTGGTGATGTTGGGCTTCCACAAACGAAGGTTCTGGAAGCGATCAAAATTTGCGAAAATGTTGTTTGTCAAGTGGCAGAGTATTTGGAAAAGAAGACATCAGTCTTCCTGGCTTCAAATGGCATTGAAACAGACGACGAAGAGTCGCAAAAGTTTCTCAATTTGTTCAGAAACATTGATCTTTTTGCAGATGTCAAAACCTCTTCTCTCCGTAAGTCTTTTCTCAGAAGGATGGCAGTAGACATTCCAGTGCCAGAACCTAAATGCCTAGGTAAACGAAGTGTCACTAGCCATAAGGAAGGCATACCTAAGGAAATTTGGATAAATGACACAATGTCGTACATTCCCATTATCGACACTCTTAAGCTTGTATTTCGAAATCCAAGAAATCGAGAGTTTCTTTCTGCTACTGATTCTTCTAACGCTTCCGAGGTTTCAGAGTATAGCTCGTTCCGGACTGGTTCTCTATTTAATAATAGTGAATATTTCAAGCAACACCCGAATGTCATCCGTATGTCCGTGTACCAGGACGATGTCGAATTGGGTAATGCATTCAGTTCTCGAGCTGGGAAAAACAAGATTTCCAACATTTGCTTCAGAATTCAAAATTTCCCAGAAAAATGGAACAGTTCGCCAAGTACAATTTTCCCAGTTATTTTTGTGCTTTCCAGTCTGGCTAAGAAACACGGTTACAATAAAATTTTGGAACCTCTCATACATGATTTGAAAAAGCTTGAACAAGGAGTTGCAGTTTTCTACGGCGAAGAAAAAGTAATACTTAAAGCAACAGTTACGGCGTTTTGTGGGGATTCTTTGGCCATGCATGACGTGTTTGGTTTACTTGGACCGAGCGCAAAATACTTTTGTAGAGTGTGCACTATTTCCAGGCCAGAGTTTCACGATGATCCAACAAAAGAATGTCCTTTGCGAGATGCTGCGTGGTATGCAACAAATCTAGCTGCTGTCCAATGTGGTGAACAAAGTCCCACGGAATGCGGCCTCAAGGCCTGTGGAAGTATTTTGAATGAATTGCCAAATTTCCACATAACTGATAACTGGACACTCGATGTCATGCATGATCTTGCCGAAGGTATCATCCCATTAACATTACAGCTTGTGATGGGTCGCTACGTGAAGCAAAAAGACTTACGGTTCACCAAATCATTCATCAATCATCGAATTTCTACATTCAATTTCGGTTACGTCGATCGCAAAAACCGCCCGATGGCTAACATCACGGACGAAATGTTATCTGCCCCAGGTGTGCACAGGATGAAGCAGACGGCAACCCAAAACTTCGTGTTTTTGAGGGCATTTCCTTTCTTATTTGGACATAGAATTCCAGTAGATTGCAAGTTCATGTTGATGATAGGCCACCTCATAAACATCACTAGGATCCTTCTATCACCTGTCGTCTCAGCGGATATGTTGGCGTGGTTGGATGAGCACGTGCGTTTATATAATGAATTGTTTTTTGAAAACTTTCAACGGAGGATTAACAAAAGCCACCATCTTCAGCACTATTCTGAGTTGATCCGACGAAGTGGGAGCGCAAAACAGTTCAACTGTTTGCCTTTCGAGCAGAAAAATAAGCCATTGAAGAACCAGGCAGCGACCTGTCGTAACTTCAAGAACATCTGCAAAAGTGTTGCAGAGCGACAAAGTTTTCGAACCGTTATTGATCTACTCGAAAATCCATTCACTGATTAGACCACGTTAAAATCTAGCCCAAGGGTTTATAGAGAAGATACACTCAGTAAAGCTTATTTAGATGAGAAATATCAATTCGTTTCCTGCCCTACAAATGTATCAAGAAATGGAATCGACTTTAGGAAAAATGCAATTGTTTCTTGCAAGGAACATGAAAATCTGTATTTTCCAACCTACGGTATAATTCGTGAAATTGTGGAACTGGATGGTGGAATACATTTTCTGCTAAGGCTATGTGAAACCATATGTTACGATGATTTTTTGCAAGCTTACGAGGTCCAAGTGAGCGCTGAAGAACGATTCCTCAACTTTGAAGCCATTTATCAGCACACAACTTTTTCATTTTGGAAAAAATACAATGATCCCGCAAAATATATTTCAAGGCGCTTTTATAACCAGGACTATTAAAGTGAGACCATTGAATTGCCTTATATCTGAGGTACGTATGTTCGCATTTATTATCTTCTGCATAACCAATTTATTATTTTTTGTCTTCTCCTTAGTGTGCCGATCGTGGTTTTCATTCAAACTGTTCAAAAAACCGACATTTATTAATTGTTTTAATGGGTAAGCCTTTGTTGAACTTAATCCATACCCCTGACACAATTTGTATAGTTTGATTTTTTTTATGAATATATATCCTCTTTTTGTCAAAATTGTCAATTGGCAAGAAAACTCTCAGTGAATAACAGTGTAAGTGCTCAAAAGTTGAGTTTCAGGCTATGTTCCTGTTGGTACGTATAGCCAGAAAGAATGAGGAGGTATAAGCAAAGCATCTTACAGTAGACAATCTACCAAATATTGGACGTTGTCGACATTCTTCCAGACTAACTAGGTAAGAGTCCACTGACTGTAACGGTTGTACATAAGAACATCGACATCATATTGTACTTACTCGACTTACGCACATTTTCCTTCAAAATCTCTCATCTACATTCACAAAAATTTAATGTTGTTTGACCGTTTTAGTATCGTCCAATTGGTCCAACGTTATCCAATCCATGTAGCTGTCGACTTTCTGCACGGTAACATCAAAAAATAATCACAAATAGTCACTGAAATTTTCAAAACATTTTTTACACTGTTTTCTCCGAACATCTATCTCGAAAATAAAACTATCAAATTCATAATAAGGGCTGTTAACGTTTAACGCACGCACACTTTGGCGACTCGATTCGCATGGGTTGTCAACAGTAATGTTTCACTATAAAATCTTTTCCTGATAATAATATTGCACTAACACAACCATACTTTAGCAACCCCTATATAGTGTGATGTTTAAATATGACGTCATACATTCATTCATTAGTTTGTTTGATTACAACCCATCATTCCTCCCACCACCCACCAAAGTGCATCTGTCGGGAGCTTGTAGTAGAACACCCTTTCGTGCACACTAAGATTCAGATGTTCCAGCTCAGTAATTTTTCCACTGAGTTCAGTATTTTTTACATCTTTTTACTGAGTTTTCAACAGCAGATTTATTTCGGTACACTCGGTAATCGTATTTACCGTTCACCAGTAACGATATTTACCGTGCTTCAGTAACTTTTGACAGTTTGTGAGCTGAGCTCGGTAACTCATTTACAGAATATCCGCAAAACAAATAACCGAGCGTACCGAGTTAAATCTGCTGTTGAGAACTCAGTAAAAAGTTGGGAAAAATACCGAGCTGATCTTAGTGTGTGCCATTTCAGAATGAGCGCGTTGCGATGAGTTTATCGTCACTTGCGTGTCCCTGTGTAAATAATTTACTAATTGTGCCGCAGTCGTAACTTAACTAGCCCGCTGTATTATTTAGGAAGGCATTTATAATTCGACAATGATTTTTCATAAGGGCCTAACTGACTTGATCGATTTCTCTTCGTCGACTCTCTCTTTCGCTTATAACTTGATCAAAACAATCAAAATCATTATTCTTTTTGTTTCTATAGCAACATGTAGTCGTCTTCTTCGCATTTCAACCAAAAAATCTTTGGAAAACTCAATACACATTATGTGATAACACAAAGAGAGGATCGATGAAGAGAACTCAAAAATGTCAGTTAGGCCCAAATGAAAAATCAGTGTCGAATTATTTAGATTTATCGTATCGATGTAGTATTTGTGACTTAGTATATGCAACTTTTTTGAATTGGCAAGAAAGGGTACCCTCGTGAGAGGCAGGCGAATCAACGGAGAACAATGGTGACATGTTTATGGCAAAATTTCATGACACACATAAATGTGTAACAATGATACAGATTGAAAATTGCTCGTTTTCTCACTTTTCGGAGATAGAATAAAAGCAATTTAATTTAAATATGTATTTTGAAAGTCTATTTATAGTAATTTAATCTTTTATATTTATAGTAATTTAATCTAATTTGACAATATATATTTTGACCACTGTATATGTAAGCCATTCAACTGTGTTGTGTTTACGTTTTCATTCGTCATTTTTATCAGTCGACTCAACAGAATTCTTTTTACTAAAAGTAATCAATTATCCTTTCGCGGTTCGCGATTTCGGTTCAATGAGAATAGGTCATCAAAAATTGCGGGGAACGGTAAGTACCATTGTGTTACAAGAAATCCCTACATAAATAAGGTGTTCTGTGTTTTAGAAATCATCTTTCACCTGACAGCCACGACAGAAATTTTGGTTCCGTGGAGAAACTGATACCTGGTGATACCTATAGGTTGCCACGAAAATACACCCGGCCTGGACTCAACGAAGTCATAATGCTGAGGTTATTCGGTAAATCAGCTATTCAGATCAACCAACAAGTCAGGCAAAGAAGACTTCAAGTGCGAGGACAACCCGGAACCTATTCAAGCTGGGAGATCTGCGGGCGCCGGAAAAAGATTCAGGCAAGGTCAATTATGCCCATCATTTCGGAGCCGGAACAGTGTTTACGACACGGATCGGAAGGAGGTGCGTAAATCGGCATGAACCAGAAAAATCAGATACCATAAGGATGCACTTTTCTGCAGCTGTTGCAGTTTTGGAGCCGGGTTTGTTTTTTGACACAAGATTTTTAATGTGTATATAAAGTGCAGAGTGTAATTGCTTATTGATGTGTTTAAAATACATAACATATTTTTTTTTTCTTTTATTATTTTTAAAGAAATAAATATTCATTGCAAAGCATATTTCAGTAAGTTCTGGTTATGGTATGTGCACCCTTCTTCAGCATATGTCCCATGTTCATCCTATTCCAAAAACAGACAATTTAAATACCAATAGTTTCCGTTCTTTTTGTTATCATGTGCTCACTTCTAACAAAAAATCAAGCTAAAAATACAAAAAAAACAAAACAATAAGCGTTTATTAGCTTTGTTTTTGATAGGATGAAAATGGGAACACTATGCTGAAGATGGGTTCCGTTCCTCTAAAAGCTTCAATATACCATCCTTATACTAGGCCGTATAAGTTGCACATGTACGAAGCCCAGAGGTCAACCAGGTGAAATGGTTTTAGTATACGATATATAGGCACCAACTTAGGGGGGACATGCATGATTTGCGCCACACCAATATTTGATGGTTTTTTCTTTAAATACAACAGAAACAGCTCCTTGTTGCTGACGCTACCCCCACTCTCCACTACCCCATTTATTAAGCTGGCGTGCCTGGTGGGATAAATATCCATAAGAGACCCGATACTTATGTTTCATAAACAATTTTATTTTTAGTGGAGCAAGGAATCGACGACATGCAAACTTTCGTTGAGCTGGACAACAACGACTTTTCACGTCTCATGCTGCGTACCAAAGTTATCAAGCTAATTCAGCGTATACAGAAGGAGCTTTATGACGACATGGTTATTGAAGAAAGGCTTGAAGAAGATGATCACGAAAATGGTGAAAGCAGTAAGGAAAGTGCCAAAAACGATGAGGACGCATTGGAGGGAAGTAACGACTTCCAAGGAATCACTCTGGAAAAGGTAAATATGTGGCTAATTAGGGTTTCTTCTACAGATTTTGCATTAAATTTAAAAGAATACAAGATATAAGTAAATTCTGTCAAACATCGTACATTTTCAATCCATTCTCCTCTCTTATGCCTCTAAAATAGTTGAATGAAAGTTCACGACTATTTCCTAAAAGCGATGCTTAATTTATAAATAACTCTATATTGGGACCCACATAGCCAAAGCGGTAAACTCGGGGGTATTCAGCATAATCTTGCTGACGGTGACGGGTTCGAACCCCTATCCGCCCAGGATCATTTCGTGCTGGAAATTTCCTTGAGTTGAGAAAAAAAAGAAGACTCCTTTCTTTCTATTGATAACTCAGCGAATACTTGTATGTTCGCCATTCTCTTATAAGTCTAGTAAGAGCTTTTACTGAAGTGTAATTATAAATGAGTACGAATTGTATTTTTGTATGTTTTTAATCAAAGTGCTCCTTACTTTATAATACCATTGCGTCGAACTATTTCAAGGTCATCGATATAAATCTCATTTTCAAACGGTCTGCAAACGCTAAAGCGATAATTGAAATGCTCAAAGAAGGACAAAAAGCGGACGACAAATGCATGAACGCCATAAAAAACATTCTGTGCGAGTTCCTACAGTCGGTTTATGGATTGTGAGTACTATAAGTGTTATCTTTGCGATTATTTGTTAACGGATCCAATGACATTTCTAGACGCCCATCTGCATTCCACAAAAACCTGCTGGCTCAAAGTCTTGTGCGGTCATACCCAGCCTTGAAATCGTCGAACCCGGATGTTCCACAAGCACTATGGTTCCACCCTAATGCCCGTGGTAAAAATCATCACAGCGGCCGTTTGCATTACCACATGGAGTATCTCGCCAGAAAATCCGGCGTTCGTATCGTAAATCGGAGCAAAACCCAGGCTGATGAGACCAACGGTGCAGGAGAAGCTGGTGGTGATTCTGCTAACCCAGGAGAAGAGCCTGATATGCAAGCAGTGGTAAGGATGATATATATTCATGGGGTAGGGTTTGGGATAATTTGGACTGGGGGACCTATTTTTTATTAAAAAAAAAAACACTACACATTTTGGGCACTAGCTGCTAGAACTTAGTCAATTTTAAACCAATTAACCGGTTTTTTGGAATACGGTGAGATACTCGCAGTATCCTACCATGTACAATGATTCATATCAATAGCAACAAGTGCCCAAAATAGGCCCATCGGCCCAAATGTTCCCAGACCCTATATAGCTAAATATATCATTAATTTTACAGGTACAGGAGCTGAAATTCTTATGTCCAGGGCCGAACACGAAACTTCGCGCTGAAGAGCTTTGGCATCTCACGTTCAACGAACGCAAAGAAATGCGCCAAAAAGGGACATTTCATTTATATCTCGAGACGTACCCTGCTGCTACTGCATTCAACGGTTCTTTGGTAAGCATTGATATTGCTAATGTCTTATCATTAAATTTCAGGTTTTTTTTAGATTAAGAATCCGATTAACAGTGTTTATTTTTATTGTTTTATTATTTTATTATATTTATTACAGATTTCTCTGGAATTTCGTTTGATGCACCCAGCCGCTCCAGATTATGATGAAAAACTCGCGCATTTTCAACCGAAACTGTTGTTACGTTATCAAGAATTTTTCAAACATGTCAAGAATGGTTAGCTGCATGATTATCCTACTGAAAATTGCTTAACTGATCAAGACCATTTGAATTACTTTTTTCTAGACTTTATTCGAACGCTGATGATAATTCGTCAGAAATGCCCGAGTCGTGGTGCCAAACGGGCTCGTGACGGCGACCCAGCGAAGGAGAACGTTCTCAAGGGAATCGTGGAATGGATCAACGTGCGTGCTACCTAATTAAAATGATTTAGTATTTTAATTTATCCTCATCTAATTACAGCCGGAAGATCAGTATCCCGATTCGAGCGACGTGCCAATCCTTTATGTCAAAGGTGATTTTCTTGAGGCTGGTTCAAGTGCGGCTATCATTTGGAAGGGGAATAATGTTTTGCTGGAGCCGGATCTGAAGCATTGCTTCCGAATACTTTGCGAATCACAGGTTGTTTTCAACGCTGCCTGTACACCGACCGACAAACAGTTTTACGTATTTGTGTTGAATGTGTTTTTCGGAATTGGGCAACTGACCACCACTGGAGAGCGGCTCCGACAAAGCATCGATTAGAAGGATCTATCCGGTCGACGCAGCTATGGGATGTGCTACTACATCCGATCTGCTAGATGGCCTCAATGCAACAATAAAACAGTTCTAAAATTTGTTCAATGCTTTACAACTTTTGTATCATTTGTGATTTTCTTTTGTTTATTTTTATTCTCAACTTTTGTCAACGTTTGCGAATTAGTTAAGGCAAAATGGATGTTTGTTCGCTGTTTCCTTATATACAATGATAAATAAAAAAGAGAGTACATTTTCGTTTTACTACATTTATTTATTAAAACAATTTAGAGGAATGTTCCTGTGTATACTCATGATTTTACTTTAAACGTCGGACTGTAACTGTATGTAAACTAATCGTTGTCAGTTGAAGAAACCTGCGTTTTAATATGTTTTTGCTAATCATTAGATTTTTATACGAATTAGATTGATTTAGAAACAGCTAATATATGCGTTAGGATTATTAGCTTATAATAATTTGTGTAAAAAGACAATTATTTCAGCTGTGGACTTAATTTGGCCATCTAAATTCGCTATTCGTTTTTTCTCTTAAAATCAAATTGCCAGAAAAAATTTATTAAATCCCCGTAAAATTAATTTTGGTGTATAACCGAAATTCGTCTAAAAAACTACTGAGCCGTTCAGCTATTGTATCGTACTGTTTATAAAATTATACTGAACGGATTTCAAAAAAGTACCGAACTGTCGCCATGCCAGTACAATTGCTTCGGTACTTTTTGACAGTTCGGGAATATGCCGTTCGAATAGTTTTGCTGAACGGTTTGCAAAAAAAATACTGAACTGTCGGCAATCTAAAGCAGTTGCTACGGTAATTTTTGACAGTTTGCTAGAGTGGTTTAATTACCGAACTTTCAGCATGGTTATATATTACCGAAACAATCACCGAACGTTCAGCTGTTCTATTTTCGTCAAAAAATATACTGTATACGGTAAAAAAATCTAAGTGTGTGTAGTGTCTCTAAATGACATTTGAGATTTCAAGAGCTTCGCGAATCCCAGCAGATTATGCACTTATATTTATGGTGAAACTTTTTAAAACTATTCTTGTAGATTTGAAGAACTTCTTATAGAACAGTTTGGACGACCCTGAATATCCCAGAGGTTAATAATAAGCTGATGGACTTCAGATTGCTCCAGTAACTGCGGTTGGTTATGCAACGTTACTCAGTATAGCAGATATGGCTACCGTTACGCGTGTAGACCTGAAGTTCTGAATTCCTGGAATATCTCTATAGTGTCAATAAATGATGTTGTAGATGTCAGCTTCATGGATCTCAGTAGATTATGCAACGCTATTATTTGTGGCGAAAATACATAAAACTATTCTTGTAGATTTGAAGGACTTCCCTATAGGACAGTTTGGAACACCTAGAACATCCCAGAATATAAAACACCTTTTGATATTCATGGCAAAGGTTAATTGAATACATATAAACGTAACCCACATCCATGCTCAGCTTGTAGATCAACTGGTATGTAATATATTTCGTTTTTCAAAATTTCATGGTGTTCAGGATGTTGTAGGTTGTCAATGAAGCCCGAATATGCTCATTTTTCTCTAATAGAGGACTCAATTTGCAGCAACTTTGCCGCAGACAGTATTCTGTTCTTTCGAATGGATTACCGTTTACATGTTGGGGTCATATATGACCCCTCTGGCTCCAAAGGGTTAAAATGAAAATAATAATTAAATGTCAAAAAATACATAGGGTCTTGTACCATTTAGGCAGGTGTACCTGTTTTGGTCACTTGCCGCTATAATTTAGTCAATTTCAAACGGAAGGATTTGAATATTTGTATAGAGTTAGGCACGTACAGTATCCAACTCTTTACAAAATCTCAATTCAATCGGTTTGAAATTGACTTAGTTATAACGGCAAGTGCCCAAAATAGGTGCACCTGCCCAAATGGCACAAGTCTCTACCTGACTGTGCAATGAACATTAGTATGGGACACGCTTGTATGGAAAAAATAAATCCTCGCTCCAGTCGACTTTTTGGATCCCATTTAGGTCCCATATGAACTGTACAAAATTTCAGTGCAATCGGTGAAACTATAATTTAGCGCAAGCGGTTCAAAGTTTACATACGATTTACTATGGGAAAAGTTACACTTTCAGATAAAAATTCCCAGAGGTCGCCCCTTGTCTCGTTAATTCAAATCGATCAACGCTTCTTGAAGAAAAATCATTTATGAAACTTTCCTTCGAAGACCTCAAAACAATTGGATGCTTGTGGAAAAAGTTATTGATTTATTACCGATTAGTGATCCGACGAACGGCTTTTTGTATTGTTTTATCAGCAGCACTGTAGCTGCTGCCTTGGCTGCTGCTGTTTCTGGGGGTGGTAATGCCACCCGCCACCCCATGCAGCAACGGCAGCAGCAGTGCTGCTGATAAATCAAAACAAAAAGCCGTTCGCTGGATCACTAATCGGTAATAAATCAATAACATTTTCCACAAGCATCCAATTGTTTTGAGGTCTTCGAAGGAAAGTTTCATAAATGATTTTTCTTCAAGAAGCGTTGATCGATTTGAATTAACGAGACAAGGGGCGACCTCTGGGAATTTTCATCTGAAAGTGTAACTTTTCCCATAGTAAATCGTATGTTGCTGTTGGGAAATCTATAGAGTAAATCGTATGTAAACTTTGAACCGCTTGCGCTAAATTATAGTTTCACCGATTGCGCCGAAATTTTGTACAGTTCATATGGGACCTAAATGAAATCGAAAAAGTCAACTGGAGCGATAATTTGATGTTTGTCCCATACTAATGAACATCCTCATTTGCGTCTTTTTACCCTTGCACAAGGGTTACTAAATGATGAACTTTGCCGATGAACAACGCCGTGGGCAAATTTTTCACTAATAGCTCGACGCCTCCTCCTGCCATTAGTGACTTTATCGAACAGCTTTGATCACCGGCCACTACACCGGCGACGACGACGACGCAGCATCCACCCCATCAGCAGCAGCACGCCAGCATGAAATCAATTACCATCTACTTCAGTTGATTCGACCTGCTGGGACCGATTCTTCGAAAGTCTCACCCTACTGCTGCACTGTAGTTCGCTAAATGTTTGTAATAAAATTATAGTTACCGATAGATCTAGGTCAGCGGCCGGCAGTGCCACCACCTTCGCGCTGTGTGCGGATTGTAGGGGAACAGAGCCCAAAATGCCAAGATGGGGTAAAATGGCCCAACTCATAAAATCATTCCTGAATGGGACTTGATCATTGATATAGGTGAACGGTGTCAAGATATGTTTGCATTGAACATTCCTCTAGATGCTAGGCCGCCAAACCCACGGAAAATCTTTTGATTTCCCAATGAAAATTGGCAACTTCCGGTTTTCCGTGCTTGCAATTAAGGTTTTCTGGTGATTTTATTACCAGCCAAGTGTTTCCAACGAGATTGAGGCACGCATGGAGTCGCATGGTTGTTGATGTCTACGCTTTCCATGTTAGGGGTCATTCAAATATTACGATCATCGTTTTGCGGGGAGGGGGGTAACACTCCATGTATTGAGTAAAAGAAAAAACGTGACAAAAAGGTGAAAGTGAGTCGAAAATGCCAGAAAACTGAAGGACGTAATTTTTGAATGTTTTCATGAAGTGGCATCTTACCCCATGGCAGATGGCCTTTTTGCACCACTTCCGTTTTACGAACCAGTTTTTGAAATCGCTAAAAATCAATGAAAATGCAATAATTTTGTGAATATTTTTGCTGAAGCATCGAGCAAATATTGTCTAGTTGCTGTTACCACTTTGAAAGCCTAACAAATGAGGCTATACATCATTGAAAACGATGAAAGTTTGAAAAATGGCATATTGCCCCACTTTCCCCTACTTTTTCGAACAAGCGAAACACGGGGATATCAGTTTACAACAAGCCCAGGTTGTTCGCGTAGGGAGGGTACATGTCCGCTCACGACAACCGCGACGCTGCCGGCGAATGGCGGCGGAGGCGGCGGCGGTCGATGGACCGACCCTACGAAATGGATGATGATGACCCCTGGCTGGTGGCTGGCTGTGAGGATATTGTAATGAAACGGTTGGCAACAGTTGATCGGCCGGGGCGCGGAGAATAAGTCGTAATGAATTACAACTATGTAGTGAAACTGACAGCCTTGCCTTGCGCTGCACCAAAGGAACACTTGTCGTGTCAGCGCAGCCCAGCCAGCAGCTATGCGGTTTCGCGGGGCGGGAAAGAACAAGAAGAAACCCGAAGGTGATGATCGAATATGAAGATGCACCTCCGCTCCTGGTCTGGTAGGTACCTGACCGGCCGGAGAGTTGTTGAGTGAGCGCGGTGCGGTGTCGCTGGCCTTCACACAGATATCCAAATGGTGAGGGACCGAGTAGTGTGTGATTTACTCGCCATTGGCGTCGACGGGGCTGCTCTTATCCGATTCCGATCCGATTCGGTCGTCGGGTCAATAACGGTGCGGGCGGGCAGTAGTAGTGCGGTTGTTGAGGCATTCGATACTCAAGGGGGAAACGATCGAATCGATTGACTTTAGTGGCATCGGAAAAATTTCGAAATCAGCTATCCGATCCGGTCAGCCGGCACTGTGAGCTAGAACGGCAATAACGTCTGAAAAATGTTAAAAGTTTTTTTTTATAGATTAAGAAAAGACTCATATATCCGGAACGAGACTACGGAGTGGACAGCGTCCCTATATCAAGTAGAATATGGAACGTCTCTTTCGGCAACCTACAATCCCGATCAAAAGTTTGGGGTCACCACATGCCATTTTTTCAGGCTCATATCTCCGCCAATTTGCGTCGGATTTCAAAACCCTAAATCTTATTCAAAAGATAATAAGTAAAAGAAACTTTTAATTTATCTTGTACCGTGAAGAGCGGACCTGGGGTGTTGGTTAGACAACGTGACTATCACGCCGAGGACCTGGGATCGAATCCCACTCCCGACAAACTCACAAAATGTGAGTTCTTCCTTCGGAAGGGAAGTAAAGCGTGGGTCCCGAGATGAACTAGCATAGGGCTAAAAATCTCGTTAATACAGATTGAAAAAAAATCTTGTACCGACTTTTCGAACCCTCTAAGCAGAATACCCTCTTCGAATGCTTGTAATCAGTTTCGTACCTTGTAATTCCGCCCTATTTTGCTTATCCTTTGACAGATACGCGTATTTCGACTACCACTTGTAATCTTCCTCAGTGTCAGTTATCCACTGTGGATAACTGACACTGAGGAAGATTAGAAGTGGTAGTCGAAATACGCGTATCTGTCAAAGGATAAGCAAAATAGAGCGGAATTAAAAGGTTTTAAATCATGTTAAATGAAACTTTATCAAAAATATTTAATGTTAACTTAAGTTAAAGTTGCCAAATTTTCTAAAAATTAATATATACTTTGGGTAAACCAAATTTTAAGATGATGGCGGTAAAATAACCTATATTCTATTAGCTTTCAACTGATTTTTAGAAAATCCTAAAAAGTTCCTAACAAAATATCTGCAGAAATCATTGAGATTATTTTTTAGCAATCTTTAAAAGATACTGGGGAAGTCTTTCTAGAATGATTTCCAGAGTAATCTATGGAAGACTTCCTTAAAGAATCTCTGGAGTAATTGCTAAAGGAATCAATTGGGCAAATTTGACGGAAATTCCCAAATGTTTTTGTAAAGAAAGCCTTGGATGATTTTTCAAAGGATTTCTGAAATAATTCTTAGCGGAAATCTCTTGAGAATTTTCTAAAGAACTACGGAGAAAATCTATGGAAGGTTTTCTGAAAGAATCATTCGATTTTTTTCTGGAGGAATTTCTAGTGAAATTCTGAAGCAAACTCTGAAAAAAAAAAATTCAGGCGCTATCCATGCAAGATTATTTCAAACAATTTCTTGAGAACATTTTTGGGGGAATTCAATTCTTCTTAAGAAGGCATTTCTGGAAGATTTTCAAATAGAGATGGAGGGATTTCGTAAGGAATCCCTAGAAGAATTTCTAAAAATATTCCTATACAATTTTGAGAAATAATTTATGGGTAAATCTGAAGCAATTTAAATAAAAAATACAAAATAATTCCTTTGGAAGGATTTCTCATAAGATATCTGGAGTTTTAAGTATCGGAATTTCCAACCGACTCGGTGGAAGATTTTCTAAAATCATCCGGATTTTTAATAAGTTTCTCAAAGATATTTGGAAGGATTTCTGAAGCCATGGAAGATTTTCTACAACTATTCATTAAAAAAAATTATGATGGAATTCTAGGATATTTTTTTCAAACATGTACTTAATTAATTTCTGAAAGAATTCCTGATATAGCTTCTGAAAGCATTCCTGGACGAATTTTTAAAGGGACTCCAAGAATATTTTGTAATGGAATACCTATAAAAATGACTGGAAGAACATTTAGACTAATTTCATAAATAAATCCATGGAAAATTGTTGAAAGTCTCTCTCGAAGATTTTTTAAAAATAATCCATGGAAGGTTTTTTGAAATGTGCTTTGAAACATTACTTTAGAGAAAGACGTGTGTTCAGTAACAGGGTTGGTTTAATAATAACATGTTTTTCAGTAGTTGATTGGGTCTAAACAACATCTTGGTAACCAGGGTGGTGACTAGTCAACTGCTCCTACGATTCCACTCTTCACCTCCTCTCAGTTGAATGTCTCCAATTCAATCTTAGTTCGCAATGTACTCAGAGTTGGGGCTGGTAGGGGCTTGGTTAGGAGGTCCACCTCCTGCTTTTGAGTTGGTACGTACACAAGCTTTACCTTTCCTTCTGCTACAGAGGAATTCCACGGAGTCTTGTCAGTCGATCCTGAGCGACCATTTCAAAAATATCTGAAACTTTGCACAGTTTTTCAATTTCATCTAAATCGTCATTTTTCGATATCAAACCTTCATATTCACTCACGACTAACTTTTCAGAAGGGTGTATGCTAAAACAGCTCAAAAATATTCTAAAAGCTGTACAGCAAAAACGGATTTTTCGATTGTTATGAATTTTTCAGCAAAGTTAGATAACTAAATGATGATTCCTTAGAAAATATACACTGTAAAAAATTTATTTTTTTACTTAAAAAAATATGATTTTTGTCACAAAAACTCAAATATCTCAAAACCCTATCTTTTTACCAACGTTAATTTTTTAGGGGAAATGGCCCTTTATATCAGCTATCTACCATAAAATTTTGGTGATGGTAAACTGATAAACAAAAAAGTTATGACATTTCAAACATTTCACAATTTTTACATTTAGTAACAAAAAAATTTTTTTTTCTGTGTAAATTATTTTGAGAATTATTTTTTGATGCTGATTTTATTGTAAAGGCTACCGCCTGAATTAAACAAGTTGTTTTCATGATACTTTTGTTTGATTATTCATAATTTCTATAGTATCTATTTGAAACTTAGACGCGATCCAGTGTTTTGATCAAAAATATTGAGAGTGTCATACTTTTTATTGTACGTGACTGGTAAAAAAATCCCTTGATAGTGTTGAAAAGCTGTTGATTATAAGAAAAATGGAATTAAACTTATTTTTAAGACAAAAGCTGTATAATAAAAGTTTTATATACGCGTATACGTCTAGTTTATCTTCAAAAAAATACCTCTTAGAGAACAGACTTTATGATCGGAAGAATGCGAGTAACTTCAACAACAACAAATGCATGAGAGTTACCTACCACGTGAAAATCCATCGCCCAGTTCACACTACCCCCACCTGGTGGAAATGTTTCACGAAATACTGCGATGTGCAATATCGTCATCAGAAGGCGCTAGTGTGAAACGTCAAACGCAAAGAAAAATGATGGGCACTCTTCTGGTTATGAAAGCCACAACCAAGATTCAAAATGATCGTTAAAGGCGTGGTCAATGAAAATTTCGTCAGTGTTACGTTTGTTTGTCTGTATACATACCATGACAATGCTCACGAAAAAGCAAAAAAAAAAAATACTACCGCTATGGATATTAAATAGTAATTTTTTTCTTCAGCCAAGTAAACAACACCAAACTAGTCAGTTAAAACTAATAAGTGATTTTGTTTATTATAATCTAACGAACAACATGAACAGTCGCTTTCTCAAAGGTCTTCAACTCAACTCTCTCTTGTAGACCGTTTGATGAAAAAAAATGATCAAAGGAGTTACGAAATCTCACCGAAAGCACCATAGATAATCTGAAAGAGACTGGTTATGCCCAAATTGAATCCAAATTTACGCATTTGCACGTCCTGCCGTCTAGACTTTGACAAACGAGCCATCTGTATATCATCGGTAAAGCAGGGCGTAGGAAGTTCGAAAACGACAACAACTGAGAAATTGCCAGAAGTGCTAAGTGCAGAGAGTCATGTCACCGTACCATCAGCGACATCAGTTTAAACAATTAATCACGCCCCTTTTCAAAAATGCTTTGATACATACTTCAACATCTATACCCATTTCAATATTTTTAACGTTGCAAAACACGCTTTCAACATTCATTTTGAAGAAGAGGGAAAACACTTGTTCTCAAATGTAACAGCAAATAATGAATAAACGACTAATGCGCGGAGGGCGTGATAAAATCGGAACATTACTGTACATATAATATACATAATACATAATAAAAACAGCTTGTTTTACTCACGCAAGGCCATTAACAATAAAATCAGCATCAAACTGTGATTTCCGGCCGAAATAAAGGCAGGAACAAATCTCATTTTCTTCTTTTGTCACAGCGCTCGTTGACTCGTTAAGGGGGGGGATGATAAATAATAAATGTATTCGATGGAAAAATATCCAAACAATTAGGCAACATAGATAAACTCATCGGATTTATTAAGAAAGTTTCTGTGGAACTCGAATTACACCTTAAATTTGTTGATTTTCTTGAACATTTTATTTGTGCCCCCCTCAAAATGTTGAATTCCGACCAAAATTTTCCGAGGGGGCGGTGACATAAGAGAAAATCGAAATTTGTATTAGCCTAATTTACACTAAAAAAAATTATTACTAAATGTGAAAATTGTGAAATGTTTGAATTGTCATAACTTTTTTGTTTATTAGTTTATCATCACCAAATTTTTATGGTAGATTGCTAATACAATGGACCGTTTTCCCTAAAAAAATTGCGTTGGTAAAAAGATAGGGTTTTGAAATATTTGAGTTTTTGTGACAAAAATGATATTTTTTAATGTTAAAAAAGATTTTTTTCACAGTGTATATTTTCTTAGGAATCACCATTTAGTTATCTAACTTTGCTGAACAATAAAATCAGCATCAAACTGCGATTTCTGACCGAAATAATTTACACAGAAAAAAATATTTACCAAATGTGAAAATTGTGAAAGGTTTGAAATGTTGTAACTTTTTTGTTTATTAGTTTACCATCACCAAATTTTTATGGTAGATAGCTAATATAATGGACCGTTTTCCCTGAAAAAATCACGTTGGTAAAAAGATAGGGTTTTGAGATATTTGAGTTTGTGTGACAAAAATGATATTTTTTTTAATGCAAAAAAAAATTTTTTTCACAGTGTATATTTTCATAGGAATCACCATTTAGTTATCTAACTTTGCTGAAAAATTCATAGCAATCGAACGAACCATTTTGGCTGTACAGATTTTTGAATATTATTGAACCATTTTCACATACACCCTTCTGAAAAGTTAGTCGTGATTCAAAATAAAAATTTGATATCGAAAAATGGCGATTTAGATGGAACTGAAAAACTGTGCAAAGTTTCAGTTCAATAGAAAATCATGAATTAAAAAATTTCCTTAATTTTGATGCTGTTGCTTGGAATCGCTCTACAGCTTCTCTGACAAAGTGCAACTTGACGTCAATGTGCTTCACGCGTTTAGTTTCCTCCTTTTCCGCCATCGCAATGGCCCCTTGATTATCCTCGTGTATTGGTACCGGGTACAAGTTGGATTCTCCAAAGTTTGTCAATAGTCCACTGCGCGCTGCTTCTTGGATGACCATAGGACAGTACAGCCGAAAGCCTTGATCACGAATCCAGATACACATTTGCGATCCATCTCGTCACTAGCATAGTCAGCATCAACGAAAACTTTGATTGGTGGTTCATGCGGGTTTCTCTTGAATGTCAGCTTCATATCCTTGGTGGCTTGAAGGTATCGCAGTACTCGCATTCCATGTTTCCAATGATCCTCTCCTGCAGCATCCTGGAATCTTGCTAAGTAGCCCACAATGTAGCACAGGTCCGGTCTTGATGCCAGCATCAGGAACATCAAGCTGCCAACCAGTTCACGATACGGATAACTGCATCCTCCGGACGCTGGACGTAACTGCAACTTTGTTTCAGAAGGCGTACTAGCTGGTTTACAATTCTCCATTCCGAAACGTGACAGGATTTTCCGGATAAATGCTTCTTGAAAAAGATACATGCCCCCCTTATCTCGTTCAATCTTGATGCCCAGAAAATGATGGAGTTCATTCATATCTGTCATCTCGAATTCTTTTCTAAGTCGCTTCTTGATACTTTCTACGGCTCGTAAATCAGCCGCAACCACGAATAAATCGTCCACGTAGATCACGATGAATGCTATGTTCCTTCCTTGTCCACGAACGTATACGCAATAGTCGTGCCGAGAGCGAACGAAACCCATGTTGAGGAGAACTTCGTTGAATCGACCATTCCAGCAGCGGGGGGATTGCTTGAGACCATAGAGGGACTTCTTCAACAAGCACACCTGGGTCGGGTGACCTTTTACCCCCTCTGGAACACGCATGAACACCTTTTCTTGAAGAACGCCATTGAGGAACGCCGTTTTAACGTACATTTGGTGAACCTTCATATCTCGCGGCAGCCAGAATCGTCCGAATCGTTGAAAGTTTTGCTACAGGGGTGAATATCTCTTCGTAATCAACATGCTTCCGCTGCAGGTATCCTTTGGCAATCAACGGGCCTTGTAGCGCTCAGGGTTCCCGTCAGCATCCGTTTTCAACGTAAACACTCATTTGCTCGGAACCGGTTTTACTGCATCTGGGCATTTTACCATCGTCCAGGTTTGATTTTTCTCCTGAGACCTCAGTTCGTCATCGATTGCCTTCCTCCATTCCGTCTCGTGCGGGTGTCCGTCAACCTCCGCGTAGCATGTAGGTACCTGTTGGAATTCATCAGCAGCAGAGAGGGCTCTATAAGGGGCAATGAAATCAGCAAACCAACCTGGAGTCCAATCTGGAACCTGCGCTCCCGACCACTGGACCTCGGAACAATCTCCTCACAGCTGTTTCCATTTGATTGTGGTGTGAGCGCTGATGCACCTTCTTCACTGATATCTCCATCAGCAGGCTCGTACTCGTCTTCGTAAGTTTCTGGTGTAGCGTTTCCAGTCTCAACTACTTCGCGCTCTTCTTCGTTGGTCTCAACAGGGATGGGAATGACTTCTGGGATGACTAACTTCACAAATTCCTCTTTCTCGGGTGTCTTGAATGGGAAACTTGATTCGTCAAACTTTACATCGCGCGCTACGAACATTTTCCGTTTTTCTAGATTCCACAAGCGGTAACCAGTCGGGGCATAACCAAGCATCGCGCTACGTTGGCCAGAGGCATCCAACTTGCTCCTCTTCTGCTTCGGAATCCACGCAAATGGAAGACATCCAAATACTCGTAGCTTACCAACATCCGGTTTTTCGCCATGCCAGAGCTCAGCGGGTGTAACACTTCCTCTCAGAGCTTCCATTGGGCTTCGGTTCGTCACGTAGACTGCATTCAATACTGCTTTTCCCACAATCGATTTCGGTGCGCCAGATTCCTTCAACATCGCTCTCATCTTCTCCGCAAGCGTTCGGTTGAATCTTTCTGCCACTCGGTTGTGTTGAGGGGTATAGCCAATTTTGCAATTTGCAATTTTCGAACCAAACTTGGCTTCATAGACTTCGAAGTACCGAAGACTTGAAATTTTCGTTTTATCAGGTAGACAACAGCAAAATGGGTGTAGTCGTTGATAAACGTCACAAAGTACTGATACCCATCTGCTGTCCTCGGTGTTATCTGGTCACAGACATCCGTATGAACACGCTCCAACGGTTTTGTTGTTCTTGGTCGACTCTTGTTGAACGGTAACCGGATCATTTTGCTTTCAGCACAGCACTCACAAAGTCCGCCTTCGCCATTCACTTCGCCAAGTCCATCAACCATCTCGTTCTGTTTCAGCCGTTGAACATTCTTGAAGCTTAAGTGTCCGAACCGTTTGTGCCATTGTTTCAGATCTTCACTGCCTTTTGCAATCATTGCCGAACCGGACGTCACACAGCTCATCTTCAGATAATACAAACTTCCACGTAGCTTTGTCACAGCAATGGTTTCTCCGTCCTTGGACAATATTGCCCGATCGGGCTTTCTAATGAATCCCTGTAATAATTTCGAATGCAATCGTTAAAGAAAAATGCCTTATGCATCCTTAAACGATTTTTTTAAGGAATCAGTAGAAGAATTTCTGTAGTAATTTTAATATAAATTTCAAAATGCATTAGGAAGAGTTTTGATGGCATACCTGGAATTTCAAGAAATTGTCGGATGAATTTCTAATGAAATCTGTAGGAGGCTTTCTTGCAGATTTTGATTGGGATTTTCGAAAGAAATTGCTGTAGAAATCTGTAAAATATTCTTGGAAAAAATTCTCAACGAAACTCCGGAGGAATTCGTAAAGAAATTCTCGGACGAATTTCTGGAGCTACCCATGAAATATTTTCTAAAATAATTTATCAAGAAGTTTATGATGGAATCCCAGAATCATTTTATGAAGCAATCATTGGATGAATTTCCGTAAGAGTTTCTGATGAATTTTCTGAAAGAATCCCGTAAGTTATTTCTGGAGTGATTTCTTTTAGACTTATTTTTGAATACAATCCCTGAAAAACTTTTTGAAAGCCTCTCTGGGTGAATTCCATGGAATGTTTCCTAAATCATATTGCGAACATTTTCTAAAGAAATCTCTACATAAATAGTTTTTGAAAGAATACGTTTTATTAATAAATGAATAAATAATTTTACAAACGAGCTGTTTAAAAATTTTCTGGATGCAGTGGAACTTCAGAAAAATCCCTTCAGTAATTTCGATTTACCGGAAGAAATTTATGAAAGAATACCCGAGTAGATGGAAACATCTAATGAATACCATACTTACTTATTACTGAGTGAATTACTGAAGAACAAAACTGTTATTGGTTTGATTGATATAAGAGGTAATAGATCAGAAATAATAGCAAAATCTAGTATTGTGAATAGCTCAATAATAGCTTGTAATAGATATTACAAGATCAAAACAATAGCAGACCAGATTTGTCGACCTTTTCTTGAAAAAAAAAATGCCAACATCCAGCATTCCTGGAGACATCCCTGGCGAATCTTAGAAAATAATCCTTCAAGGAATTTCTGTAGGAATTTTTGGATTTCCTGGGCAAATATCTTGAAGAATCTTTGGAGAAATTTCCCAAGGAATCCCTTTAGGCATTTCTAAAAGATTTGAGATAAAAACCCTGAAGAAATTTATCGAGGAATCTGTGGAGTATATTCTCAAGCAATCACTGGAGGATTTCTGAAGTAATTTCAATATAGGAATTGCAAAACGAATGGTTTTGAAGAATGTCTCGAATGATCCTTGAAAAATTACAAGGAAGATTAATTTGGAGATATTCCAATGTTTCTTACTGAGGAAATCTGTAAAATGTTTCTGAAAGAGAATGATTAAGAGGAGTATGGAATCCCTAGATGAATTTTTGAAATAATTCAATTTTTTGTTCAAAGAATAAATCGAGAGATTTCTAGATAAATTTCTAGTGCAATTTTTGAAGAATTTCTGAATCTTTGGAGAAATTTCCAAAGCACTGCATGAATAAAATTCCAGAATTGATCTTAATTTATTTTTCTTAATCCGCGAAGGAATTCTTCAACGATTTCCTCTGTTAATGGTTTAAGAATTTTCCGAATGAGTCCACAGAGGAATTTCTGAGGGAAATTTTAGAAAAGAAAATCGATAAAATGATTAGATCCATGATTAGAATTGTCCAAAGAAATCCCTGTAAAGAAATCCGAATAAAATGCTTGAGAAGTCTAAAAAAAAATAAATCTTAGACTATGGCTTCCGAAACTGTGGGTCGCGACCCTCCAGCGGGGTTGCTGGCCTTTATTCAGGGGATTGCGAGAGACAGCCGAATATTATACTGTAACAGAAAACAAATGAGGGAATTTCTATGGTGGGTCGCAAAAAGTACGTCCGCTGGCAAAAGGGAGTTGCGCAGCTGAAAGTTTGGGAACGTATGCTAGACAAACGACATCGAAAAAAAAAACTGCAAGAAATTTCTGGAGATGCTCTAATGGAATTAGGAGAATCAGGAGAATTCCTGAGGTAATTTCTAAAGCAATGCCAGATGGTAATTTCAAATGAATCTGTGAACACCTGATGGAGTTTATTTATTTTGCAAAAGCTACTTCCTGTCAGTAATTTTTCCAGAAATTTGACAAATTACTTAAAAAAAACGCTTAAGAAATTTATTCATGCTTTTTTTTTCAGAAATTCCTCTGCGGATTCTCTCAGAAATTCGTCCATGGCTTCCTTCAGAAGTTCCTTTTGATTTATGGTAAAAAATTTCTTTATGGATTGCTTTAGTTATTCTAACGGATATTCCTTTATAATTTCTTCAGATTTTTTTAAACAAATCTTCCCCAGATTCTGGGAAATTTTCGAGGAAAAGATTCTGGAGAAATTTTTGAAGCAAATATTCGCTAGAGTAGTTTGTGAAAATATTTTTGGAAGGTTTGTTTAAAAAAAATCGGAAGAATTTCTAAAGGAAACTCTGTAATTCGTAAAATATTTTTTTCGTCCTATTTCCGCTCGCGTCGAATCAATTATGCTCAAAGTCTTCACTACGAACTACTTTCGCTTACGGGGAAAAAATCATTGCTTTACATATTACCCATACACTGAAATAAACTAATTCCAACTTTTAAACATTCGTTCTGTACACTTAACAAGAGCCAATCCCAAAAGTATATGAAACCTCTATGACACCACTGCTTGAGATTTTTTTTTACTTTTTCGTTCATTTGAAAACGACTTAAGAATCGAATAGGGTATTCTGCATGCAAGATCTTTTGTTTTTTTTTTTTTTGTTACTAAGATTTCCCTCTGTGGACCATAGTGCACTGACTTTTGCAGAAGGTGCTGCGTTGTAGGTGGCGGCTGGATATTCAAACGAACGATGACTTATTTAGCGTTGGTGCATCCAAATGGATTGGCATTTGATTAACCAAATGTCAGAAGTTGGAAATCTTGTCCTCCGATTGATTGATGAAGCATGACCCAAGGTTTTCCTTTTTTCTTTCAAATTTTGCAATTTTAAACCGATATCAGCATGTTAAAATTTATTGCTTTTTATCTGGCGTTCTTTTATTAATGCAAGAGAAACCAAAAATCGAAACTCACCATCATCAACGACCCAGAATCGCTCTATGAAGGTTCGTCGCTTACCAATGCGGGGTGTGTGCATCGAAGTCGTTCGTGTTCGATACAGAAAGAAAGAAAGCAAAAGCAAAATTTCGTAAACAAAATTCGACCAGCCGGACGGACGGACGCAAAGAGCAACGGCAGCGGTTTCAGTTCCCGCAATGTGGATGAGTGATGACGATGACATTAACATATTTCGACGGGTCCAATTACCTTACCGAACGGTGGTGAAGATAACGCGAGTCAGATAAGGGCTCATTCCTGTCCTACAATGCAAAGGGTATTTAGTTTTGCCCTTTTCTTTGGCTACTGCGTAATATCACGCCATTGCGGGTCGTATCGAACCATTCTCGTCATGATTGGGCGATGGACCTACACAGTTTCCCCGAACAATGAAGATTCCGGGGACATCTACCACTGAACACAGACAGCAAATTTGAGGTTGTCCATTCACAAGGTCACGAGTATGGAAGTTCGGCCCAAATTGTTTCTAAAATGTTTGGTATCCTTATGTAACTAGCGGGAAATTACAGCTCTTCTAAAGTATCTGCTTTGCAAATATCTCAACCAAACGGTTCTGTTAAATCATAAACCAAAAATTGCCAAATCGTTAACCTTTCAGCATCGCCAAATAAAGCGTTGCCCCCTGCAATTATTCGCCTCATTGCACCGTATAATCTTAACGGCAATTGACATTTGAGAGAAAAAGATTTATTCGCAATGGTTCAAAGAGACAATCCAACAACGCCGAAAAATTCGCAATGCATCTTGACACGCATTACGACGACTGCTGGACTGGCTCAAGTGAAGCGATCGATTTCTTACTCACCGCATAGCACACCTCCAGGGGAAGGAAGATTCGTTACACCCCGAACGCAAGCTGTGATTGACCCCACCCTGAACCGCGGCGACGAGATCGTCTGCATACTAGCGTGGGACACAAAAAGACATTTTACTCCTGTACACTTTTTGAGTTCCATTTTGGTACCATATTAACTGTGCAAAATTTCAGATCGATCGGAGAAACTATATTTTAGCGCCAGCCATTTTAAGTTTTCATACGATTTAGTATGGGGAAAATCACTTTTTCACAGAAAAATCGCCACAGGTTGCCCCTTAACCCCTAAAAATAAATCGATGAATGATTTCTGTTGGAAATTTTACGAGGAACCAACCCTCCGAAGACCGCAAAGCGATCCGAGGTATGTGGAAAAAGTTATTGACTGGAAACCGAATGGCATGCAAACGCTGTTTAACATGTAAGGAATAACAATAAATAATAAAATCTCGTTATTTTATCGATCGGGTGAGGCCTAATAACTTTTCCATGAATGTTGCATCGATTTGCGGTCTTTGGAGGTCTGATTCCTAGTAAAGTAATCTACAGAAATCATTCGTCGACTTATTTTTAGGGATCTAGGGGTGACTCCTAGCGATTTTTCTTTGCAGGAGTAAAATTTCCCCATAGTAAATCGTATGAAAAACTAAGAACGGCGGGCGCTACAATATAGTTTTTCCGATCGATCTGAAATTTTGCACAGTTGATATAGGACATAAGTGGATCTCAAAAAGTATACAGGAACTTGAATTTTCCATTTTTTGTATTTTCCCATATAAACCGTGTACCAGGCTACTGCATACCTTACCTATAGTCACCGATAATGTCGGCATCTTCACTGCGCACTGACCGCCTGACTGTACAAACAAGCGAATCGAATCATCCGTCCACCAGATGCATGAATAAGGTACTTGGGACTGCTTGCTATGGTCAGCGCCAACTGGTACTCGACCGGCGGCAGTTTATGACATGTATAAATGTTCCTGCGGACGTAGGTGAGGTAGGTATAAGACGCATGTTTTGTACGGAAAGTCGATATTGAAAAACTTTTTTTTGGTTTCATAAACTTCTCAAGATTCAAGATGCAAGATATGAATTAACACAAAAACAGTAACAAAGTTTATGATGATTTTTTTTATTTTGAAAACTTCCACGACTAGTCTTCTTCTTATCCTTCTTTGTGGGTCGACGTACTCACTGAAATTTGGCATGTCTCTGTTCAGCTTAGTGTTCTTAGAGCACTTCCACAGTTATTAATTGAAGAGCTTTCTTTACCTGTCATTGCGTGAATTTGTATATTGTGTGGCAAGGACAATGATATACTATGCCCAAGGGAGTCGAGAATATTTTCCCGATTGGAACGGAAATCGAACCACCCGTCTCCGGATTGGCGATCCATAGCCTTAACCTCTAGGCGAACAGGAGACCCCTTCCACAACTAGTGCAACGATATTTCTATAAGATAATTTGGGATTTACTGTTCAACCCTAAACAGTGCATTTCACACCGATTCTCCCACCTTCCCACTGGCTGGTCAAGTCTGAGGTGTCCTCGTTCAAAGTTGACATTTAAACGAATCACATCGCCAAGTTGCTGCGGTTTTTCGCTTTTTGGGGTCGCCTGCCAGTGCGACTCCAGGCGTTGATTAGGACTTGAACCACAGTTGCGGAAGGGTGCAAAATGTCTGCAACTCGTCGCGTCGATGGATTTGCTTAAGCTAAACGAGAATATAAACTGTCTTTGATTCGGCTGGAGTTAACGCTAATGGAATCGGTGATAAGATATAAAGACAAATGAGGAGTACAAGTAGATGCTCGTGAAATCAGATTGCCTCAAAATATAATTTATAAAACCTAATTCGTCATACTTCGGTTTATCTCTCAGTACACTGGTGGATGCGATGATTTATACTCAAAAGAGTTCTTGAATACTTCAACTCAGCCGCCTTGAATCACTCTCCTTCTTCACTATGCCAACGTGGTGCGAAAATCCGAACATCTTAGGGGAGTTATTGGTCCTTCGTAGAGGAGCTAGAGAACCGTTCTGCGGATATTCCAGCAGGTGGAAGCGTAGAAGATCAATGGAGCGCCTTCAAGAACGCCTTCATCGCCACCAGCGAGAATGATTTCGCACCCGGAGAAAGCAGTGGATCACAGATGATACCCGGAGGAAGATAGAGGAGCGAAGGAACGCCAAAGCCGCGATAGAGCGAGCGAAAACACGAGGAGCCAAAGCCGTAGCCCATCAGCGCTATTCGGCTCTCGAGAAGGAAGTTAAACTCTCATGTAGACGGGACAAAAGAGCGTGGGCGAACTCCCTAGCCGACGAAGGCGAGAAAGCCGCAAACACCGGAGCCTTCCGTCTCCTCTACGATGTTCCACGTCGCCTTAGTGGGACTAAGATGAATGCTACGATGCCCGTGAAAGACACGTCTGGACAGTTACTGACCTACCCGGCTGACCAGTTGAAACGCTGGTACGAGCACTTTGAAAACCTTTTTCAAATGTCGGCCTCGCCATCAACGCCTCAGCATGATCCGCCAAGGGTTCGACGCATTACCCGTGTCAACATTGAAGCTCCATCAGTGCAGGAGAGAGAAACAGCCATCCGTAGCATGAAATCGAACAGGGCCCCAGGGGCCGATCGCATATCAGCTGAGATGCTCAAAACTGACCCCGTGGTATCCGCACAACTGCTGCATCAATTATTCTGCAACATAGGGTAGCGAACCACTTGGGCAGCGACCGGTATTTTGGGCACTCTTCGCAATAACTCAGTCAAGTCCAAACCAATTGACTTGAAATGTTGTACACGGCTAGATACTATACGTATCTCATCGCGTTCCAAAAATTGTATCAATTGGTTCAGAATTGGCTGAGTTATAGCAGAAAAGTGCCCAAAATAGGACCCCTGCCGAGATGGTTCCACTTCCCTATGGGAAACCGCGACATTTCTGGCCGACTGGATGCAAGGCGTCTTAGTAAAGGTGCCCAAAAAGGGTAACCTGACTGTATGGGATAATTGGTGGGGCATCATGTTACTGTGTATCGTTCTCGAAGTCCTCTGCAAAGTGATCCTTAGCCGGGTACAGGAGAATATTGACGCAACTCTCCGATGCCAGCAAGCAGAATTCCGTGCCGGACGGTCCTGTGTGGACCATATTGTCACGCTCCGTATCATTCTGGAGCAAATCGATGAATTCCAAGAGTCTCCCTACCTGGTGTTCATTGATTACGAAAAAGCGTTCGTCCGTCTCAATCAACCAATCACGGAAACACATGGGAAGCCCTCAGGCGCAAGGGTCTTCCTGAGAAAATCATCGGCCTCATTGAAGCACAGTACAGGGCATTGTCGTGTAGAGTACTGCACTACGGTGTTTTGTCTGATCCCATCCAAGTCATTGCTGGAGTGAGGCAAGGATGTATCCTATCACCACTACTGTTCCTCATCGTAATCGACGAGATCCTGGTTGGTGCGATTGACCGTGAGCCAAATCGTGGATTGCTTTGGCAGCCCATTACCATGAAGCATCTAAATGACTTCGAACTGGCTGATGACGTTGCTCTCCTAGCTCAACGGCGCTCTGATATGCAGAGCAAGCTCGATGATCTTGCCAATCGCTTCTCAGCGGCAGGTCTTACCATCAACGTCAACAAGACCAAATCGTTGGATGTAAACACGGTCAACCCTTGCAGCTTTGCGGTAGCTGGGCAAGCAGTGGAGAAAAAAGCTTCCAAAATCTTGGTAGCCAAATGGCGGCCGATGGCGGCACCAAGATCGACATAGGTGCACGGATAGAGAAGACGAGGGCTGCTTTTGCGAGTTTAAGAAATGTATGGAAAAACAACCGATGGAAAAATATGGAATATGTATGGAAAAACAGTCGACGCACCAAATTCCGAATTTTCAACTCGAACGTGAAATCTGGGCTGCTATACGCCAGTGAAATCTGGTGTGTATCAGTGGAGAAAACTCAACGACTTCAGGTCTTCATCAAAAGATGCCTGCGGTATATAATTCGTGCATAGTGGCCTCACAATTGGATCTCCAACGTGGAGCTCGATCGTCGATGTCATCAAAAGCCGATAGCGACAGAAATTCGGGAGCGAAAGTGGAAGTGGGTCGGCCACACTCTACGCAGGGGCGGCAACGATTTCTGCAAACAAGCGTTAGATTGGAACACAGCAGAACATCGCAGCGGAGGCAGACCCAGAGACTCAAGGCGACGCAGCTTAAACAACGAAATCAAGCAAGTCGACAGAAATTTGACCTAGCCACAGGTCAAGGCGGTGGCGGCCAATCGCAATCCAGGATGGAAATCTTTCAATTCGGCCCTCTACACCGCCGTGGGTGCCCAGTGTCGTAACGAAGGATGATTTCAAAAACACATCCGATCGGTACAACTTTGGTTACTAGAATGTCCTTCATCTGTATTTCTTCTAACACGCGGACCTTTTTGACTCGGCTCAATCCGATACCACTACATTCACAGTCCGTGCTTCAATCTTGACTCGTTGCATTGTCTCGTTTCAGGCCGAAGCAAACTTTCCTTAAGTTTTGCGTGTTCGCCACGTTTCCACGCTGATTCGCTAGGGATGTCCAAATCATCACGCTGTTTTCAATACACACATAAATAAATCACAATGTTTAATTTACAATTCTAGCTGCATCCACCACATTATCCCTCTTCTCTACTCTCCTAACGTGTACGTTTTCTTTGTTTTGTAATTTTCAACTGATGATGTTGTCAAATTATATCAAAATCCTTGTGTCATACAAATTCCATTTGATTATTTTATTTTTACACGTATTTTTTTACCACATTTTAGTATAAATTTATGCAAAAAATATCCTAATTCAATCAAAATTCAATTAAAATCCAATTCAAAACCAATTAATATCAAATTTAAGTCCCATCAAAATTCAATACAAATTAGCCTAAAGATCTTATCCATACTAAATTATTTACTTCACCAATCCCACTCCAATCCAAATCTCACTTCGAATTGAATCCAAATCCACTCAAAAATCAATTTGAATACCTCATCCTAATCCAGTACAATCCATCCAAATTCAATCCAGATCCAATCCCAATCAAAATCCAATTCAAATCCAATGGAAATCCAATCAAAATTCGATTCACTCCAATTCGAATCCAAATGTAATTCCAAAAAGGATTACCAATCCTATCCATATTAAGTCCAAAACCAAATCCAACCAAGATCTGATCCATATCTAATCCAGGTCCAATCCAAATCGGTTTCAAATCCAATCCCAATTCCTTCAAAATCCAGTAAAAATTCAATTCCATATCCAATCAAATTTAAATTCAATCCAGATGTCATAAACAAAATCCAAATCCAAATTCAATCAAATATTAATCCAATCCAAATCTGATCAAAATCCAATCTAAGTCCAATCTAAGTTTAGCCCAAATCCAATCAAAATTCATTCCAAATCCAATCAAAATTCAATCCAAATCCAACCAAAATTCAATTCAAAAGCAATCCAAATCCAACCCGTATTCAATCTATATCTAATTCAAATTCAAATCTGATTCAACTCCAATCCGAAATCAATCCAAATCAAATCAAAATCCATTCCAAAATCAATTCGTATCCCATCCAAATCCAATTCAAATACATTGGAAATCCAATTCAAATCCAATTCAAATCCAAATTCAATTCAGTCTAAATCACATCCAAATGTGATTCCAAACACCATTCCAAATCCTATCCATACTGAGTCCATATCAAACCAAAATCCAATCCACATCCAAGCCAGATCCAATCTAAATCAGATTCAAATCCAATCCAATTTCCATTCAAATCCAGTTCAAATCCAATTCCATATCCAATCCAAATCATATCCAATCCAGATATCATCCAAATCCAAATTCAATCAAAATCTGATCAAAATTCAATCCAAATTCATTATAAATCCGATCTAAATTAATTCCAATCCAATTCCAAAGCAAATCAAAATCCATTCCAAATCCAATCAAAATCTAATTCATATCCTATCCAAATCGTATTCAAATCCTATCCAAATCCAATGGAAATTCTATCCAAATTCAATTCAGTCTAAATCACATCCAAATGTTATTCCAAACACAATCCCAAATCCTATCCATATTCAGTCCAAATCCAACCAAAATCTAGTCCATATCCAAGCCAAATCCAAATCAAATGTCATCCAAATCCATTCAATTCCCAGTTCAATTCAAATTAAATCTAAATCCAATTCAAATCCCATGCATGTTCACCCTAAATCCCGTCCAAATCCAATCCGAATCCATTTCAAATCCCATCCATATCCATTTCAAATCCAATTCCAATCCAAATCTGATCGAAAAACCATCCGAAATCTAATTCATATTAAACACGAATCCAATTTATGTTACATGCAAATCGAAAACATTTCAAACCCTAATGCAATCCAAATCAGTTTAAATCCTGTTTTCGTATCAAAACTCTTTCTTACTTTCCGTTCATTCGTTTGCTTCTTCTAGGCGTTTCAAACATTTCTCTCATGTTTCGTTTGTTTCTTCATTTCTTTCCAGCCTCTTTTTTTCGCTTTCCCCCTTTTTGTTTTTTTTTAAGCAAGCACCGTCTTCGTTTAACATCTTTCTATTTTTTTTTCCAACGCATCTCAATACCCCTCTCTTTCCCTTGGCTCATCTATGTTTTGCCTTATCTTTTTGGCTTTTTTTTTTGCCAGTGCATCTCGTTACTCTTTTTTATGCTTTCCGTTCATCGTTCTTTCCATTTCTCCATACCCTTTTTTTTGCTTTTTTTTACCAAGCAGCGACTTGCCTTCCGTTCATCTGCTTTTCGGTTCCACATTTCCAAGCATCTTTCCTCGCTCAAACTCAAACCTATTCACCGGAGCCTCCATCCTGCCATCAGTTCACCATTCCTTTCTTCTGCATCCTGCTCTACAACTTTTCACAACTCCACATTAGCCAAACTTTCACTCTTGAACACCGATACAAATTACTCCTTTTCTTATTTGCCTGCTCACAATTGCCACTAAATTGGATAATCTGTATGAAATCGTCTACCGGCTGCACCATTGTCGTAACGAAGGATGATTTCAAAAACACATCCGATCGGTACAACTTCGGTTACTAGAATGTCCTTCATCTGTATTTCTTCCAAAACGCGAACCTTTTTGACTCGGCTCAATCCGATACCACTACATTCACAGTCCGTGCTTCAATCCTGACTCGTTGCATTGTCTTGTTTCAGGCCAAAGAAAGCTTTCGTTAAGGTATCATAATGCATCACTGAGCTTTCATAGAAATAAATCATCGACTTTTTGCTTTTCAATGATTATTTGCCTCACGTTTTTGAAGTGATAAAAAATTGACAATTCTGCAGCAACGCCACTGAAAAAGTATCATCGCAATCACTGCGAGTGAGTATATAGGATGATACATTTTCATACAAATATTCGCTTTCGTGGCTGAGAATTATCACTTTGAAAATTCGAGCATCATATCCAAGATGGCTGTCGATGCTGATGACGCCGTAAAAAGCCTTAAGTTTTGCGTGTTCGCCACGTTTCCACGCTGCATCGCTAGGGATGTCCAAATCATCACGCTATTTTCAATACACACATAATTAAATCACAATGTTTAATTTACAATTCTAGCTGCATCCACCACTCGCAGGACTGAAAGTGAGTAAAAGTAGTGCATTACAAATTGGTTTTTGAATTCGAACTCTCCGATGGTTTCTTCAATGTCGAGATGTACAGAGTCAACTGTATTATAATTCCCACGTGCTGCTAGTCTTGATATGTGAAATCATTGTTTTACTTCACAATGAAGAAGGTATATAAATTGAAAAACGGTATGATGATAATGGTATAACGCTTTTGACATTTCGGTGTGCTCTATACCAGCACATGCAATCGAAAACACTTAACCTTTTTGACTTCTCTATCTCGGGCTCGACAGCAGATAGAAAAGAGTCATCTTCGGCAAAGTTGTTCAGAATGACAAAAATATTCTGGTTATTTACCAGTTGGTGATTAGATGCCACTAGTTTCAGACATCTCTATCTTGGAGCAGCAGGGATTATAGTCCCGGGGCCTGACGAACCACAAACAAGTGGAGATATCGCAATTTGAAGCACATGTTTGGGCATTTCGGGTTCTAAAATCATTGGTTTTAGTAGAATGGCGTATTTTGTATGTTTGGCGAAAAACATGTTTTTTTTTTGGCCCATTCAATTTTTGACAACTTTAGACTCCTTGAGGGACCACTAAGCCTTGAGATACGGACTTAAAATGTTGACACGATCATTCCTTAGCTAAAACGATCATTTTCAAACAACGAACTTATAACATTTTCAACTTTTGCAAAATAAGGGACTACCTACTACTCAACCATTTTTTGTCTGATATGATGCCGTCACGAACTTATAACATTTCCAATTTTTGAAAAAAAAGGGATGGCCTACTGAGTAGGTACATGTAATTGATGTTTACTGTTAAAGTATACTAAATGTGCAATGTTTTTTAGTTTTTTCACTTGATAAAGGCCAAATAAAGCCGGCAAAAACGTCGGGTAATCCAAATCCAGCCGTTTAGATTGACCCTAGACCGAGAAAGACTACATCTGGATACAAGTAGTATTCCGGTCGAAAATCACCAAAAATACTTAAAATAGTCATTGCAGAGGCTCCAGAGAATTTCAGGTCGGCAATGCAGAATAAATGCCTAGGCGAGAGAGTTTTCCCATGGGTTTGGATGCGGCAGAGCCTGGTTCTATTGCCAAAGACGGGAAAACCACCCGAAGACTTTTGGGCATATACATAAACCAATATGCTTGATCGACACGGCGGGGAAGGTGCTCGAAAAGATCATCCTCAACAGGCTGTTAAGGCACACTGAAAATGGGTGCGAAGAGCGTTTCACATGACCTCAGGAATCCCGCAAGGTTCAATTGTGGGTTATGGAACGTCATGTACGACGAGTTGTTGAGGTTGTAGTTTCCGGTGGACTGGGCAATAGTCGGCTTCGCTGACGACATTACGCTGTGGCTTCGTGGCCGTGCGGCTAGTGTTACCAAGCATTTAGTCGCATCGTGCTAAGGAGCGCGGGTTCGAAACCCGCCGCAGCTGTCAGGAAAAGTTTTCGGCTGTGCTACTGGGCGTTGCTTGCTAGTCCGTTGTCTAGTGTCGTGCTTCCTTCAAAGAGCGAATTGCTCACTGGAATTATTGAACGTGTCTGTTTTTTTTTATGTCTTCAGTGAATCGATCGACTGCTAC
Source organism: Aedes albopictus (assembly GCF_035046485.1). Classification (NCBI taxonomy): domain Eukaryota; kingdom Metazoa; phylum Arthropoda; class Insecta; order Diptera; family Culicidae; genus Aedes; species Aedes albopictus. The sequence continues at coordinate 446,926,150 of NC_085137.1, forward strand.
CCACTCGAACGCAGTTGTGGAGGAGTGGATGATTTCCAGGAAACTGGAATTGGCTCACCCCGGATGATGTCCAATAGCTCTACGCTGTATGCCAGAAAGCGCAAGCCTCTGGCTAGCGTTGCCTCGTCCATACTAAGGTCCGGCTTGGGGCATGGCGCTAAGGATCAAGCGTAGCAAGTTGGAAAATACGGCTGATGTGCCTGAAAATACCGAGCGCGTACCGTATCATGCCATACGATGCACTCTGCGTCATCACTGCATACTGGTATATTACCTAAAGCCTGTATCCGCAATACTCGGGACACAGAAATACAGCTGTAACTCTGCAATAGATACATTAAAATTGTTCAAATTTTGTCTAATAACATCTTAAGATGTGTTCATTTCACCTAAAAAAACTCATGTGAATCGGTGCAGTACTTTTTGTTGTAGCAACGAAAGAGTAAAATGTGCGCCATTGAATTTTGTACAGCCCCAAGTTTTGCATGTCAGCGCTGTAACTTTTGAATTTGGTAAAGGAAATGGCTGAAATTTTTAACACAAACCTCTCAATTTACATATGTTGCATGGGCAAAATTTCAAAAAAATCGATGCAGTATCAACAATTTTATAGTCGAAACATGTTTTGGGACTGAACGTGATTTTAGCCTCTCCGACAGCAATTAGTCAGCACCCTTTATTGTTTCGATTGTACTATTGAAAGTACTATACCAATAATCATCAAATTTTGCAGGCATAATATACACATAAAGGGCCCATATAGCCGAGGCGGTAAACGCACGGGTATTCAGCATGACCATGCTGAGGGTGACGGGTTCGATTCCCGGTCGGTCCAGGATCTTTTCGTAAAGGAAATTTCCTTGACTTCCTTGGGCATAGAGTATCTTCGTGCCTGCCACACGATATACGCATGCAAAATGGTCATTGGCAGAGGAAGCTCTCAGTTAATAACTGTGGAAGTGCTCATAGAACACTAAGCTGAGAAGCAGGCTTTGTCCCAGTGAGGACGTTACGCCAAGAAGAGGAGGAGAGAGGAATATACACATAATAAACTAGCTTCTGTAAAAATTTCTTGAAAATTGGTAGAGAAATTAAAAAGTTATGAAAAGGCAAAAATCGCATATGAAAAACACAAAAAATTTTCACTAACACTCACCCTTATCAACACCAGTAGCTTTCAAAACAAGTGGTCAAAGTTGATGAAATTTTGCAAGAAAGTGTCTCTATAAGTATCATAACTGCTAACGAAATTTCATAACTATCATCACAGAACTTTGAACTGTAGCGTAAAAGAACCATCTACTATGCGAATGAAAATTGGTCATGATTGTTCAAAATGCTTAAAACCACGTCTGTTTGTTTTTCATCCACAGTTAAAAGTAATGCATCGATTTTTATGAAATTTGGCACAAATAATAAACATACAGTAAATTAGGCAATTTTGGTACAAATTTGGGCTCGATTGATTGATGTTTCGCAAAGTTAGAACCGTTCGTGTAAAACACTATTTTTTAGACAACTCAGTTTTGAGCTGTCATATCTCGGAGACCAGTGAACCGAATTGAATAAATTTTAAAGTTTATCAACAATATATTGATATTTAATACGACGTTATAAAATGTAATATTTTCTCACGGCGAATTGAGTTATACCGGGTTGAAATTTTTACCCATATAGACGAAAATAAGTCAAATTTACAATATCACACAAAAATTACTAAATGTGTTCTTCCTTCAATCTAAGTAGGCTCTAATATATCTGATTAGAGATAACTTGAGAACAGAAGTGGAAAATCTTTGGATATCAACACTAAAATTTATTGACATTGATGTAAAAAAAAAAAATACATTTTTTCGAGAAACATCCAGAAACTGTCAATCCATCACAACTTTTTTCAACGTTTAAAAAGTATTTATGTTTTAATAGTTTGTGAAGCATTTGCATATTGTTAGTGTACGTTCAAAATTTCATTCAATTCGGTTCATTGGTTTCCGAAATAAGACAGCTCAAAAATAAGTTGTCTAAAAAATAGTGTTTTACCCGAACGGTTCTAACTTTGCGAAACATTAATCAATCGGGCCCAAATTTGTACCAATGATGCACATATAATAGGTTGACAAACAGTCAAAATTTGAGATTTTTTGATGCACTCTATGAAAAGTTAGAGCATGTTGAACTTTTTGTGAGAGAAAAAAAAAGTTGCCTATCCCAAACATTTTGACCACCCCCTGTAGTTCCATCTCCTCCTTTGCCTGCACGGAACCACCAAACTACCCAAAATTGAGTTCTTTTGACGCAATCCCATAGTTCCGCCCAATAAGCCAAATTTGAGTAAATCGATTAAACTCACACTAGGTAAATTGCCTTTACCTCCAGCAAAAAAATACACTTAAGAGTAGGTAAATTCAACCCATGCCCCCCCTTATTCAACCCAAATTTGAGTATACCTACATTTACTCAAAATTGGCTTATTGGGCTCAAGGACCCCCATTGGGTAGACGCATCTCTGTTTGTTTTTGACAACATCGGTGGGGGAAAGAGGGAAAACAACCTAATTTTGGGTAACTAGTTTATTCGACATACTCAGCTTTGAGTAAAATTGACTAAAAAATTAGGTAGTTTGATTTCTCCGTGTGTACAACGCGGTCCCCAACCTTATACTATCTGGGCCTCCCGCTTTGGTGTCTGTTGAGCAGATTATCCCCTAATGCAATGCATAGAGAAGAAAAAAGGTATTTGTAAAGTATTCCCTTCTGCGCGGGACTCAATACACTTGACCATTACATGTTCACCACTCCGGAATGCGGAACAAGATCAATCGATAGACATTAATGTTCACGGTCTGCTACATTTTCGTGCACACTATGTTTCAGAGTTCCAAAGCATCTTCACCACTTGCTCGGACATCCTTCACCATCATGCTGTGAGCAGCACCCCACTTCAGCCTCCAAGATCAATGATCAAACTAGATGTTCGAGTAGCACCTACTTACATCTAGGGCCCTTTAAATGTCAACCCCCCTTGGATTATCCGGATGACTGCAACAGTATGCGCATAAATAAAAAGCAACACAGAAAACACTCAGCTCAGATGCTTAGCCAAATGTTCATGATCAAGATCTTGTTGCCACCAAACTGATTCGACGACGTCGCCGACAACGACAACGATGACGACGGACGAGTTGATCTTGAATTTCAAATGACTTCTCCGCCGCTGAAGATCACACTTTTCAGAACGAACACCTCGCAGTCGCGCGGTCGGTCGGTGTTCAACTGTGAAAGTATCCTCTCGTATGCGCTCGTTCTTGCTTTTTTGCGGGTCGATGTGAGCAGCCTCATTTAGCACGTCAACAGCATTTGAGAGATTAAATAAATTCCTCATTAAAACATGACTGCTATCATTTGGAAAGGAACTACACTGGGGGATGAGCTGAGTCGACACCAGACGGCTCTATGATCTGTAAGCGTCATCACCATGCCGTCTCATACAGCATATAAATATGCAAAACGATTAGCTTCTCTATACATAGGGTACAATGAACTAATTATTTAGAATCTCTTGCGTCTTGGCCTCTCTCCATAAGACTAGTTTTTAGAAATACCTTATCGCGATAGTCTATGATCATAAGAAGGTCATATTTCTGATGATCATATTGGCAGCTAGCATGTCTAAGAGTTCCTAAATTCTTTTGATAATAATTCGGCTAAACAACATTTGTTCAGATGGCATTCGGTCAAATGGCCGCACACCATTCACAGGAGGTTTTGAGCCCGGTCTTTGGCGTCCCAACTATCCCCTAAATTTTGTACCGACTTTTCGAACCCTCTAAGCCCCTAAAGCAAATGTGGGCACACGCGCATATGGAATCTTATTCCGATTAAATCGTCACTGGGTACCTGCTATGGAGTCCACTTTTGGTAATTAGGTTTTTTGCAGTTTCTGAGGAGTTGACACATGCACACGAATGGAACGCGCAGCGGTTGGCCAAAGTGGAAAGAACACTTGTCTACAACCTAGCCAAACAGAAGATAATCGGTCATCTCAACCCAATTCCCATTTTGGAAATGTTGTATGTGGAGTTGTGGATGACACTGCCAGTCACAGTCAGTGATGGTAACCTTAGTTGAATAAGATTAGTAGTTTTTTGTTTTCTTATTTTATTGTCGGATGAGGAGATGCTGAATTGTGTGAATGGTTAATTCATGCATTAGTTTATAAAACGCGGCGATGAGCTCACCGCTTGGTGTGGATCAAAACAAGTTCTGTTAGAGGATTTAATATTTTGAGTCTACTTCTTAGCTCATAGTTCTATGAGAACATCACAAGTTTTGATCGGAAAGTTATGTTTTTATTATTTGTACACAGTAATATGATAAATTAAGCTCATTTTTAATGCAACTGCCCAAAGATTGCTGTAAGCTTCTCTGTGCTTTCTGAGGTCAACGTAGTTAAGCAGTATTTGTAGTATGATATAAATATCCTATAAATTCTCTTCTTTCAATGTTTTTTAGAGGAATAAATTGACTATGTAGGAATTTAATGGCTACGGTAGAAATAAAAAAAAAAATGGGCAAGGGATGTAGATCTGTTCCATAGCATGAATGACCGAAAACAAAAGTAGATCTAAACGTGCCAATACTCAGACAAAAGTCGGTGAAACAAACGACTAAATTTCAAGCTCGTATATTTGAAGCCCCACTAATATAACCTTGGAACTCCCGGGAATGGCAGATATAGCTCAGTTCACCTTAGTTTGTGCGGTCCGTCACTGTTGGAGTCGGCACAGAGTTTTGTCTTAAAATATCGCAGGAGACAGGCAAAATTTTCATTTTGAAAAAAAAAAATGGTGGAAACGCTATAACTTTTTGAAAAATGCATTAAAAAATCTAAAACTTTTACTGGAAGTTGATCAACTATTACCTTAGAAATTCCTCTTGGAATTGCTTCAGAGATTTCTGCCGGTTTTTTTTTCTTGGACTCCTACAAGGATTCCTTCAGGAACTGCTACTGGGATTCCTCCAAGAGTACCTCTATGAACTCGTTTTAGGATTCCTTCAGGATTTTCTCAAGAATTTCGGCGATTTCTTCTGTACTTCATCCTGCGATTTCTTCAGAAACTCCTTCTGAAATTCTTTCAGAAAGTGATCCTTGGATTTCTTCCTGGGATTCCTTTAGGAAATCCTCAAGCGATTCCTCCAGAAATTCCTTCAGAAATTGTTCCAGGATTCCTCTGTGAATTCATTCAGGGATTCGTCTTCAAATTCCTACAGGGATTCATCCAACAATTTCTCCAACACTTCCGTTTGAGATTCTTCTAGGAGTTCTTCCATGCCATTCCTCTAAGTATTCCTCTAGAAATACCTCAAGGAATTCCTCTAGAGATTCCATCAAGGATTCCTCCAGGAATTCCTCCAGAAATTCTTTCAGGGATTCCTCTAGGAATTCTTACTGGAGTTCTTCATGAAAGTTCTGTAGTGAATCTTCAAGAAAATCCTTCAGAAATGCTCCTAGGAGTTCCACTGGAGAGTTCTCAAGGATTCCTCTACACAAATAAAAAAGAATTAGATTTACACATCATGTAAACTTCATTTTAGACATGTAAACTCATGTAAACTGTGTTATGATCAATCATAATATATTGATATATCATGTAAATTTATGTTATATGTCATGTAAACACTCAGAGTCATGCTGAATTACATGACATATAATGGAAGTTCACATGATATTTCATGACTTTTACATTATATGTCATATAAACTTCTGTGATAATCCACGCTTCAATCATGTGCATCATATGACACAGAATGTTACACTCTTTTTTCGAACTGTGTAGGAATTCCTCTTAAGATTCTTCCAAGTATTCCTCTAGAGATACCTCAAGGAATTTCTCTAGAGATACCATCAAGGATTCCACCAGGGATTCTTCCTGAAGGTTCTCTAATGATTCTTCATGAAAATCCTCCAGAAATTCTTCCAGGGATTTCTCCAAGGATTCCTCATGGAATTCATGAAAGGAATCCTCCAGGAGTTCCTCTGGAGATTTCTCAAGGATTTATCTAGAAATTCCTTCAGAGATTCCTCCGGGTATTCCCCAAGAAATACCTCAAGGAATTTTTCTATAGATTTCACCAGCGATTCCTCCAGAAATTCTATAAGGGATTCTAACTGAAAGTTCTCAAGAGATTTTTCAATGAAGATTTTTTAATGAAAACCATCCATTTCTCTAGGAGTTTCTCCAGGAATTCATCCAGGATTTCATTCAGGAACTCTTCCAATAATAGCTATAATAATTCCATCATGAATTACCCCAAGAATTCCAGCAGAAATTCTTCCAAGAAATGATCCAGGAATTCTTCCATGAATTCCTTCAAAAATAACTACGGCAATTTCTCCAGGTAAACCTCCTCACGGAGCTTATAAAACCATTATTCCAAGAATTCCTCCAGAGATTTCCGCATGAATTTATCCTTAAAATTCCTTAAAGGATTTCTTCAGTAATCCCTCAGGAAATCTTCAAGGGATTTCTTTAGAAATTTCCCCAGAAATTGCTTCCAGAATATATCCAGGAATTATTCCAGGTATTCCTCCAGAAATTCCTCCATGATTTTTTCAACGCATTTCTCCAGGGAGTCCTCCAGAGCTGCCCCCAATAATACCTCCAGGAATTACCCCAAGAATTTCTCAAGGAATTTCTCCAGGAATTCCTCCAGGAATTCCTCCAGGAATTCTGCCTGGGGTTTCTCCAGAAATTTCTCCTCAAGGGATTCTTCCAGAGATTTCTTCAGGAATTATTTCACGGATTCTTGAAGAAATTCCGCCAAGAATTAACCAGGAATTCCTTCAGGGGTTCTTATAAAGCACGGGTTCCCAAACGGTGGTCCCCGGCCCCCTGGGGGCAGTGAAGCCAGTCCAGGGGGCCGCGGTGTTACCAAAAAAATGTTTAATTTTTTCTGTTTTGTGCAAATCATAGCAATTTTGAATTTTGTAACTTTGTTTTGTGTTTCTTTCAGTAATACAGATAATACAGATATTCTCGGATACTTTTTCAAAACGACGTATAATACACGCAAATGCTATGTTGATACGTCGTTTTGAATAAGTATCCGAGTATTGAAGTAATACAGATATTTCTTCAAGAATTCATCCTGGAATTCCTCCAGAAATTCCTCTGGGAATTCCTCTAGATATTTCTCTATGAATTTGTTCAGAAAATTCTACCAGCAATTTTTCCAAGAATTCCCAAGGGATTCTTCCAACAATTTCTCCAGGAAACTTCTCTAAGGATTCCTCCCGGAATTTATCTAGGGGTTTATCTAGGGATTTCTTCCAGAACTCTTCTAGGGAATCCTCCAGGAATTCATTTAAGGATTCCTTCAGGATTTCTCCCAGGGTTTGCCCCAGGAGTTTATCCTGGAATTTCTGCAGTAAGTCCTCCAGGTATATTTCGTGGAATTCCTCCAGAGATTGCTTCAGGGTTTGCTTCAGGTATTCCTCCACGGATTTATTCAGGGATTTTTTTAGATATGTATCTAAGGAATACTCCAGGAATTCGTCCAGGAATTTCTCCAGGGATGCTTCCAGGAAATTCACTAATTATTCTTTCAAATATTCCTTCCGGGATTTCTGCAAGTATTCCTTTAGTGGTTTCTCCTGAAATTCTTCCAGGGATTCCTATAGGCATACCTGCAGGATTTCCTCTAGGGATTTTTCCTGGAATACCTTCAGGGATTGCTCCAGGAGTTATTTGAATGATCCAGGAATTCCTGTAGTGATTCCTTCGGATATGCCTCTCATTATCTTTTCAAAAATTAATTCTGGGGCTTGGTCAGAAATTACAGAAATCCGTTCATCATGTTTTCCAGGGATTCACCCAAGATTTTTTCCATGGATTCCTGAAGATTTTTCGGATTATTTGAATTTCTCCTGCAATTTATATTGGAATACTTGAAGATAATTTTAGAGAGATACAGGAGTCTGAAAACTCTCCTAGAGTCATCCAGATTTTTTTCACAATTATCTCCGAGAAGTCTTTAAGGAGTTCATCCACAGAACACACTGGAGAAACGTTGGTAGATGTCTGGAAAGACCTGACTATCGATGGATCTTTATTCAAAGCAGAATGCATTGTACCTGATCACTGTCGAATCGATGAATCGGAGATGATTGGTTATTCAGCCTCGTGGTTTGCTCAGCACTTCAGGACTTCGCAATACTTCTTGCAGGTCGTAAAATGTGACGACAGGAAATGTTGCACGGAGCCAAGGAACAGCTACTTCTGTGTGAATCAGCACCAATTTATGCCAGCTATCCTTTACCTCTCAAACACACATCTGATGGGCTTAAGGTACCAGGTCCGGCAGATGTGAAAAATTCTTTTCTATCGCTGTTTGTACGGAATTCCAAAAAAATATCAAAATCGGTGCTCAAATACCAGAAACTTCCATATGACGTTTACTGTCCATTGCAGCAGGGGTTCTTAAAATCCAGAGTGTGCAAAACATGTTCCATATATCTTGCATCTGAAGTAATGTTAAAGGAACATCAAAAGGTACCAACTGTTTTTTTGTTTTGGAAAACGGCCTTACCCAAAAAGGCAATCATGGTCATTCATCATAGTTGTCATCGAAAAAAAAGACCTGGTTTGGACGGACGAAAAGTCATACCGTAAAATCTGTAGATGAATCTGATGCATTTTCACTCCTCCAAAAATAAACTACTGTAGGAATCCTTCAAAAAACTTCTGGTGAAATACCTGAATTCTTTCGGAGATATCCTTGGATCCTCTTGTAAGAATCACTGAAGGAAATCCTGGAGAGATGCCTGAAGGAACTCCTGAAGAGATCTCTGAAGGAAACTTTGGAGGAATCCCTGAAGGAATTTAGTAGGGTTCTCTGAAAAAGCATCAGCATGAATTCTTGAAACTACTGGAGGAATCTCTGAAGGAACTCCTGGCCCTGTAGGAATTCCTGAAAGAACTTCGAAAGGAATCCCTGGAGGAACTTCTGGACTTATTTCTCAAGGAGTTCCTGTAGGAACTCGTTAAGGAGCTTTTCCTGAAGACATCCCTGAATCCTCTTGAAAAAAAAGCTTTTGGAAGAATATCTGAGGGAGCTCCTGCTGGAATAGCTGAGGGAACTTCTGAAGAAATCCCTGATGAAGTACCTGGATACATCCTTGAATCCTCCAGGAACTACTAGGGAGATCACTAAGAGAACTGCTATACTACTGGAATGCTCGAAGAATTTCCTAGATTAACCCCTCGAGGAACTTCTTTAGGAATTCTTTAAAAACAACTCATAGATAAATCTCTAAAAGAATTCCTGAAACAATTTCTGAAAAAAAAATCTCTATGAGGTATCCCGGAGGAATTCCAAGAGAATGCCCTTAATGGAACTCCTGGAGTGTCCTGAAATATCCCCTGGAAAGAACCCCGAAAGAACTCATAAAAAGATACCTTAAGGAACGCCAGAAGAAATCGCTGATTGGTATTCTAGAAGAATTCCTGAAGGAATCTCTAAAGAAACTCCAGGACTATTTCCTACGATTAACGATGGCAAAGATTCGAATATTGCGTATGCTTGTCTGCGATTGATTGTTGGGTTTATCCTCGAAATGACTGTAGCAGAGCATTCAACCGTATATTCACTACCCGAGCAGGGAATGAGAACTAATTGAAAACTAATTGAGTTACTTAGATATCACAATTTATGATAACAAAGTGAGTTTTCATTTTGTATGACTTAAGTGTTAACATAACAAAAAATGATAACAAATTAATGTACTAAAATGTCTAATTGATATCTCATTTTGTTATCCTCATTTTACGACTTGATATCATACGCAGTTCTCTGTGAGTTATCAAATCTATAAGGTAATAACTAAAAATGTATAGCAAATTCAGTATTCATTTTGATATTTTATTAGACATTAATTTACATGAATAAGTAAAAATTTAAATGAGATCTTTCTCGTGATCAATCTCGTGATTGAAAACTTGTTTTGTTTGATACGATATCATCAGAATGTGGCTCTTATTAATAGCGTAGTATTATCGATTGTAACATTAACATATCATCAACAGTTATTTCTAACGTGGAGCCTACACGATGTAAAATTGTATGGGAATCGGATATAATATCCTCATAGATATGCAGCATAACTATACCATGATTCAACTAAAAGATTAATGGTGGACATTGAAGTGACAAAGAAAAGTAAATTTGGAGTCAAAAGACAACTGCACCTAATATTTTTGTATAATTATATTTCAGCTTTTCCTTCTGATTGTATGTACTGCAGTAAAACAAATGTGGGAGATGTTCACGGCATCCCAGAGCCACAGGCATCGGGACTCAAATTAAATGACATCGAGCAACGAATTGAGTCGCATTCGACTTTTCAGCACTTTCCTTCGTCACTCGGAGAAAAATCATGACATTGAAAAAATAAGGCATCCGATTGGAAAAATATTTTGCTTCATCAATTCTATCGAGTTTGGCATAATGGTCAAATGGCATAATCTGGTATAACAGTCGTTGAGCAAAATGGCCGTTTGGCATAACAATAAGTGAAATGGCATTCATCATTTTCATGTATGATAAATATCTGTGTTATTTTCAACAAAACTGTATCAAGCATCACGGGATCATTGAACGGAGCTACAACGAATCCTTTTTCTCGCGAAAAAACTTTATAAAGGTAAAACATGTGACCTTCGACAGTAGAATGACCGTAAATTACTTCAGTTGGCCATATCCAACTTCATTTGTCTTTAATTTAGAATCATGTCAAATGAACATAATGTCAATCGGCTATGATGCCAAAAGACTATTTTGCCAAATGACTTTATGCCAAACGACTTAAAGTGTGAGAAAATTTTGAACAGGGGAACTCTTTCCTTACGAAAGTGCGAATGGTGCAGTTTTAAAATATAGAATTGGAGAAATAATCACCCTGTAGTTCAACTTTCAAAATATTTGACAATATGTTTAGATTGAAATAACTGATATAGGGGAACTTTTATTTTCTGGACAGTTTTGTTCTATCCGTCATGGAAGGCTTTTTGAAACCTGTTGAATTCATCGTTGGCCTCAAATCTTTCCCATCCAAGCTGAGCTCTACGACCACGTTTCAGGCAATTTGGCCGATGAAAAACCCCTCATAATAAAGAAAACAACCCTGCCGATAATAACCAGTCACCCCAAAAGACTTATTAAAGTTAAAGGCAATTTAAATCAATAGCATAAACATTACCCAGAATCAGCAAATTATAAATTTTGTGTCAATATGGAAGTAAAACACTCAACTAGATTTAACAAATATTTTGTGAGTGAATATAATTAATGTTAATAAAGCATGTTAAACCTATATTTTGGATTTTTGAAATCAAATCTTGTTATCATTGAGTTTTTGAAATGATAACAAAATGATATCTCAATTTGATGTTAAATAAAAACAATTTGGAACGAAAACTGGTTTTGATTTCATTTTGTAATCAATAACAAAATGAGTTATTAATTTGTAATAGGTTTGTTCTCATTCCCTGCTCGGGTATACTATATGTCTATACGACCTTTTGTACTTTAAACCTATTTTTTCAATTCAAGCTTTTGTTCCTTTTACTTTCGATTCTTTGATTCTTCGAACTTTTGTGATGATATAAAAACCACATCATCTTCTCAATCTCAAATACGAAATAACAAACTCTTTCCCGTGACAGTCGTGGAGAAGTAGAAATGATAGTAACAACGTACGTCATACTAACATTCCTTTCCTAAATCGATGACCATAAAACGTGGCTGGAATTTTGGAGGTACTTATTGAAATCGGTATGCTACCCCCAAGGTCCGTTTGTTGACTCATTGTGCAAATTCGATTATTCGGGTCGATCACGGAGAAGTGACAACGAATTGTACGGTCATATATGCTCATGCTCTAATACGATGTTAACGTAAACAGAGGAAAGCTCATGGGAAAAACAGCAACAGTCGTTTCATGTGTTTTAAACTTTCAAGTAATTACAATTCTCCCCTACATTCCGATACACATACTGCTATTGTGCAGCCGGCATGCTCTTTATTGGCCCTGCAATAGCCCTATGAGCCCAAAAAAGGGGATAGGCCGTTCTAAGGCTTGAGCAGTGAAACACTCAAACGTTTTCTCCTTAACCCTCTAATACCCAAATTTTTGATTTCGATCTAAATATCATTTTTCGTCCTCTAAAATCGATTTAAACATGAGGAATTCCACGGAGTCATGTCAGTCGATCCTGAGCGACCATTTCAAAAATATCTGAAACTTTGCACAGTTTTTCAATTTCATATAAATCGCCATTTTTTGATATTAAACCTTCATATTCACTCACGACTAACTTTTCAAAAGGGTGTATGCGAAAATAGTTCTAAAATATTCTAAAAGCTGTACAGCAAAAACGGATTGTTCGATTGTTATAAATTTTTCAGCAAAGTTAGATAACTAAATGATGATTCCTTAGAAAATATACACTGTAAAAAATTTCTTTTTCTACTTTGAAAAAATATGATATTTGTCACAAAAACTCAAATATCTCAAAACCCTATCTTTTTACCAACTTCAATTTTTTAGGGGAAATGGCCCTTTATATCAGCTATCTACCATAAAATTTTGGTGATGGTAAACTGATAAACAAAAAAGTTATGACATTTCAAACATTTCACAATTTTTACATTTAGTAACAAAAAAAAATTTTTTTCTGTGTAAATTATTTCGAGAATTATATTTTGATGCTGATTTTATTGTAAAGGCTACCGCCTGAATTAAACAAGTTGTTTTCATGATACTTTAGTTTGATTATTCGTAATTACTATAGTATCTATTTGAAACTTAGACGCGATCCAGTGTTGTGATCAAAAATATTGAGATTGTCATACTTTTTATTGTACGTGACTGGTGAAAAAATCCCTTGATAGTGTTGAAAAGCTGTTGATTATAAGAAAAATGGAATTGAATTTATTTTTAAGACAAAAGCTGTATAATAAAAGTTTTTTTATACGCGTATACGTCTAGTTTATCCGCAAAAAAAATCCCTCTTAGAGAACAGACTTTATGATCGGAAGAATGCGAGTAACTTCAACAACAACAAATGCATAAGAGGTACATACCACAGACAAACAGACGAAACGCCTAGAACAATTTTAGTGAAAATTCATCGCCCAGTTCACACTATCACCACCTGGTGGAAATGTTTCACGAAACACTGCGTTGTGCAATATCGTCATCAGAAGGCGCTAGTGTGAAACGTCAAACGCAAAGAAAAACGATGGGCGCTCTTCTTGTTATGAAAGCCACAACCAAGATTCAAAATGATCGTTGAAGGCGTGGTCAATGAAAATTTCGCCAGTGTTACGTTTGTTTGTCTGTATACATACCTGACAATGCTCACGAAAAAAACAAAAAAATACTACCGCTATGAATATTAAAAATTGTATAGTATTTTTTTTCTTCAGCCACCAACACCAAACAAGTAAGTTAAAATTAATAAGTGATTTTGTTTATTATAATCTAACGAACAAGATGAACAGTCGCTTTCTCAAAGGTCTTCAACTCAACGCTCTCTTGTAGACCGTTTGATGAAAAAAAATGTTCAAAAGAGTTACGAAATCTCACCGAAAGCACCATAGATAAACTGAAAGAGACTGGTTATGCCCAAATGTCCACATTGTGTACAAAATTACGCATTTGCACGTCCTGCCGTCTAGAATTTGACAAACGAGCCATCTGTATATCATCGGTAAAGCAGGGCGCAGGAAGTTCGAAAACGACAACAACTGAGAAATTGCCATCAGCGACATCTGTTTAAACAATTTAATTACGCCCCTTTTCAAAAATGCCCTGTAATATTCTTCAACATCTATACCCATTTCAATATTTTTAACGTTGCAAAACACGCTTTCAACATTCATCTTGAAGAAGAGGGAAAACACTTGTCCTCAAATGTAACAGCAAATTAATGAATAAACGACTAATGCGCGGAGGGCGTGATAAAATCGGAACATTACGGTACATAGTATCCCAAGTAACAATGGTAGCTGAACAGTGAGAGTCAGTGCTGAACAATGGTTGGTTAATGGTGCCAATAGCTGAATAAGCCGGAAGCTGAACATCTAGTTGAAAAGTAGTTTGTTGAGTTTAAATGCATCTTTTGTTCAGCTTATCAAAGTATGCTGAATATGATACTCAATAGAAGATTGTCCAACTTCTCTATATCCATTTATCCAGCCTTTCTACAATATTGAAAGTTATGCGCTAGGACTCTTTTATTCAGCCTTTAATGATAATAACAAACCATCAGTGAGAAAGTTGTGCGGATCATAATAATTCACAAAAATAGATTATAAATAAAAAATAACATTCAAAATGAATGATACTCCGCAATTTAAAAAAAAAGACGTGAGAAATGTGAAATAGTGTTGAAGACCATATTTTCTGAAAATAAAGAATGGGATTTTGTCGTGTCCAATTCTCCAATTTTGAAAGTACCTGGTTTCGACATGATGAAGGATTTTGTGATAGCAGATTCCCTTCATTTGCTTGAGTTTGGAATTATGAAACGGTGTCTAATTGGATGGCGAGATAGAAGTCTCGGATACGAAGGAAATCTGTGTGCTCGGGACATTGAAAAATTAACAACTTCCCTCATAAATACCCAACTTCCATCAAAAATTCATCGATTTATGAGAGGAATGAACTGCTTATCTTTTTGGAAAGGAACAGAATGGAGAAGTTTCTTTAATAGCGTAGGGATTGTTGTCTTGAAAGATATTCTAAATGAGCGTGTTTATAAGCATTTCTTGCTATTATTTGTTGCAGTAACTATGTGTTCAACTGATGCTCATAAACAACATCGAAAAACTGCTCAAGTGATGTTTGAGAATGGTTCGACAATGGCGAAACATCCAGCGTTCTCTAAAAATCGATAACAGATACTTGTTATTTACACCGGGAATACTAATTATGAATATTTACCTGTATTTATGTTCATTTTCTCTGACTGCAGCGGTGTTTAGCGATAAGCGAAGCAAGGAGCACTGAACTGTAAACAAAACATTGATGATTTGACAGCTAGTCCATGCATTTGGAACAAAGCACTTTCACCGCTTATTCAACCTCAATACAGCCTTTGCTCAAAATTGTTCAACCTTTATTCAGACACGACGGTATAGCTTGTTCTTTCACAAATACTGAGCTCGTACCATTTCAGGTAGAGCAGATGCTAAGGTAAGTGACTATGAATCAGTGCACCGAAGTTCGATTCTCAATAATGATCATTTATATATTTCAATTTCAGCAACTATGAACTACTATTCTGCATCTAGACCAAGAGTCCTAGCAATTCTGGCTTAAATTCTGTGGAACTAATTCTGATTTTTTTATTTGGTAGTGCTGCATAAGTGATAATGAATTGCTGACTTAAAGATGAATAAGCGACTCTACAGCTTCGACTGATCCTTGTCTGTTCTAAAAATAGAATCATAAACCATTCCCATTTGCTGAATAAAGGCTGAAAAGCGTTCTTCGCTCGGATATGAGCGCTTCTTCAACCTTAATCCAGCTTCATGGAGAGCTCAAATCAACTTATGGCTGGATAAAATCACCAAAATTGGGTGTATAAGAGCTGAACAAATGTTTACAGTTCTGTCGCTCAGCTTTTGTTAAAATTAAGGCTGATTAGCATAAGTTAGAGAAGCGCTTAATCAACATCAAATTGTTACCTGGGATATTATATTATATGTATATATAATATATAATAAAAACAACTTGTTTTACTCACGCAAGGCCATTAACAATAAAATCAGCATCAAACTTCAATTTCCGGCCGAAATAATTTACACTAAAAAAAATTATTACTAAATGTGAAAATTGTGAAATGTTTGAATTGTCATAACTTTTTTGTTTATTTTCATGGTAGATTGCTAATACAATGGACCGTTTTCTCTAAAAAAATACGTTGGTAAAAAGATAGGGTTTTGAGATATTTGAGTTTTTGTGACAAAAATGATATTTTTTAATGTTAAAAAAGATTTTTTTCACAGTGTATATTTTCTTAGGAATCGCCATTTAGTTATCTAACTTTGCTGAACAATAAAATCAGCATCAAATCGCGATTCCCGGCCGAAAAAATTTACACAGAAAAATTTTTTTTACTAAATGTAAAAATTGTGAAATTTTTAAAATGTTATAACTTTTTTGTTTATTAGTTTACCATCACCAAATTTTTATGGTAGATTGCTAATACAATGGACCGTTTTCCCTAAAAAATTCAAGTTGGTAAAAAGATAGGGTTTTGAGATATTTGAGTTTTTGTGACAAAAATGATGTTTTTCAATAATAAAATAGATTTTTTTTCACAGTGTATATTTTCTTAGAAATCACCATTTAGCTATCTTACTTTGCTGAAAAATTCATAACAATCGAACAATCCGTTTTTGCTGTGCATATTTTTGAATATTTTTGAACCATTTTCACATACACCCTTTTGAAAAGTTAGTCGTGGCTCTAAATAAAAATTTGATATCGAAAAATGGCGATTTAGATGGAACTGAAAAACTGTGCAAAGTTTCAGTTCAATAGAAAATCATGAATTAGAAATTTTCCTTAATTTTGATGCTGTTGCTTGGAATCGCTCACGTTTTGGAAGATGATTATTTTTAATTCTCGATTTCGTGAATTTCAGTTTTTGATTTTTCTAATTTTTATTTTTGAACATCCCCACACTTTTATATTTTTCCTGGAAGCCTTTTTGGGGTACGGATTTTTTGGGATGAAAACATTTTGAGATTTTATGATTATTGTTGAAATATTTTTATTTTTATTTTTTTTTCATATAAAATTTTATTTTCCGTGTAATTTTAAGGAAAATAATTTTAGAGTGAATTCGATCCCCTTAAACTATTAAACAAGGATAGAATGGTTTGGGAAAAATTTAAAATATGGTAATTGTAGAGATTCAATACAAAATAAACAATGACTTCTAAAAGCTGACCAAAACATCAATTTTCCGCTGATTTTTAAAAAATGTAAATGCGCTTTAAAATACACCAAAAACCATTTTGAGATATACATAACAGTCCTAAATATCAGCCAAAAATATAAAAATTTTGATTTCGCACGAAACAAAAATTACAGAAATGCTCAAACTATACCCCGTCTAAAGGCGAGGTTGGGTATTAGAGGGTTAAAATATCGTTTGGTAGAATCGATAACACTAGTTTACAGCATTTTTGAACTCGGTAAGCTGATGGTCGTTTTTGGTGTAGAATTATGCCCTGAGTTCGAAAACGCGAAGGAAAAAAATTACAGTGGAGCGGAAATTTTTTCGACTTTCCATATAAGGTTAATGATTTGAAATCGATTTTTGTTCTATTTTTAAGCAAAGTCGTTCACTTCACACATCTCATTCTCTGTAATGAATGCTCCGATTGAGCTGAATTTTTCACTGTATTTCGCCTACAAATGTCAAATGTCAAATAAACGATGAGAAAGAATTTTAAAATTGTTTTTATTCCTAATTGAAAAAAAAATACGTTTCTTCATATATTTTTGGAAAAAATGCTAAAATTTAAGGAGATCGTCCCCAAAACTCGCCAATATCTTGAATTTCATCAATAGGACGCAAAACCTGCATTCAGATGATCGAATGGTATTATATTCAGCTTTTAATTTATGGAAAAAGATTTGAAATTGGTTGAACAAAACGCAAGATATTTGAATTTTAGTAAATTCCGTATTTTAAAAAGTTGTAAAACTCAATATTGAGTTAAAACTCAAAAACTGTTCTACTTTAAATTTTTTGAAGCACGGTTTCGAAATCAGCACTCAATTATGCTTCAAAAATTTTGGTCGTTGACAGAAGTTCACGACTTTCGTTTTATTTTGTAAACTAGTGTAATTAAATCGCAATAAACCTGAATTATTGGTCAGAGATCGTAAAATCGTTCACTTCTTGGGTTGAAAAAAAAAAACAAGTTTATATTTATTGCAATTCTATCACCGAACCACCACTGCTTGCCGAGTCACACGGTGATGACTAACCAAGTCCAATCTGTCAAACCAACTTACGAGCATCACTTTTATTGCGATTAAATTATTAGATAATAAACGTCATATTAAAACAAAGTGTTGTTTTCCTCCCAGATGCCACCAATTCCATTTGACTTTTTTGTTGTGAATCCCTACGAATGAAGCTTCGCACGATCGTCGTTGAGCTAATCAGCGACCTTCAGGTGGACAAAAAAGACGAAGGCAACTATGTAGTTTTTTTCTTCATCAACTAAATCAAAGAATTTGTCTGTCTGTAGTCAATCATATGAATGGCCCCATCCAAATGGGGCGCTGAAGATGCTCCACCAGATCGAGGAGGAGCGGGTGTTTGCCCCATTCCGTAAATTAGATGCACGTGGACAGAAAAAAATATGACAAACAGATGTTCCCATAAATCGCTTGCTGGTGCGGCACCTATCGCAGCCGCAGCAGAAAAAAATGATCGCGGGTATTCTTTTGTGTGTCCAAAACGATTAATTTCCCATCACATTGAACCGGATCGTGATCGCGCGGACGAACGGCAACTTCAGCGGCATCAACCACCATTAGTCCATATCCTAGTTTCAATCAAACGAAGATCTTCGACGACCTCCGCATTAGTCACACACACACTCCGGAGAGTCAAAGCCCATAGGCGAAGGTCGGTCGTCCATCCGGGCATCCACCGCCACCATCCGAGATCATCATCACCAGAAGATCAGCTGCGGAAGGCGTGATAGTAATCAAAGAATCGATTCGGGGTGGCGCAGCGGCATCCGATGAGCTGATGGTTTATGATGGTCGAAAAACCAACAAAAGCACCTCAGTTGGGTGGCGGTCTAATAGCGGGGCGTCGTATATTATACACTGGGCTTGACACTCGATTAGGCTGAACGTGCGTGCGTGCGTGCCCTCTAGGAGGCGTCGTAGTTCCCAAATGACATAGTGGACCACGCGAGCACGATTCAGGGGCACAGAGGTGCACGATGATTTCCATGATTTCCTAATGAAGTTAGTGAATCGAGGCACGAGTTTTACGATGCGAAGATGCGACGACTCTCGCGGCCAATGCAAGGTTGAGCGGAATTTTAGGTGTGATGATAATTTATGTGATTTTATCGTTTGATGGAAATGCATAGTATCAATAACAAATTAGCTTCGTCCGTTATGCATATGAGTCATAATACTGTTTAAAGCGAGTCCGTTTATTGTGATTTGGTGATGGTATTAATATCTTTATGATAATGTTCATACCTGAATAGTGACAGTCAATTACGACCTTGTCCTTCTGTCGCCGTCAAAATTACATTGAATGTTCCCAACCAGATTGAATTTTCATCGCTTACTTGATACTTACTACTTTCTTGCGGATTCCAGAACATGTCCCTATAATATATGCAAAATGAGTCCTGAAAGACGTCCCCAGAAGAGTTCTTGTGAAAATTTCCAGAGGATTCCTTCAGGAGTTCCTCCGGTGATTCCTTCGAGAATTCATCCGGAGATTCTTTCAGGAATTGCTCAAAAGATTCTTTCAGAAATTCCTCCAGAGATTCCTTCAGGAATTCCTTCTGGTATTACATCAGGAATTCCTACGGAGAATTGTTCAGGAAATCTCCGGAGATTTCTTCCTGAATGGAATTCCCGGAGATATTCCTGATGGAATACCCGGAGGAATTCCTGAAGAAATCCTCGGAGGAATTCCGGAATTCCTTCGGAGGAATTTCGGAATTCCTTCGGAGTAATTCCTGAAGGAATCTTCGGAGAAATTCCTGAAGGAATCTCCGGAGGAATTTCTCAAGGAATCTCCGGAGGAATTCCTCAAGGAATCTCCGGAGGAATTCCCGAAGGAATCTCTGGAGGAATTCGCGAAGGAATCTCCGGAGGAATCCCTGAAGGAATCTCCGAAGTAATTCCTGAAGGAATCACCGCAGGAATTCCTGAAGGAATCTTCGGAATTCCTTCGGAGGAATTCCTGAAGGAATCTTCGGAGCAATTCCTGAAGGAATCTCCGGAAGAATTCCTGAAGGAATCTCCGGAGGAATTCCTGAAGGAATCTCCGGAAGAATTCCTGAAGGAATCTCCGGAGGAATTCCTGAAGGAATCTCCGGAGAAATTTCTCAAGGAATCTCCGGAGGAATTCCTCAAGGAATCTCCGGAGGAATTCCCGAAGGAATCTCTGGAGGAATTCGCGAAGGAATCTCCGGAGGAATTCCTGAAGGAACCTTCGGAAGAATTCCTGGAAGAATCCCCAGAGGAATTCCTGAAGGAATCCCTGGAAGAATTTCTGAAGAAATCCCCAGAGGAATTCTCTTATGAATCGTCGGTGGAATTCCTGAAGGAATCCCCGGAGAAAATCCTGAAGGAATCCCCGGACAAGTTCCTTAAGGAATCCCCAGACGAAACTCTGAAGAAATTCTCGGAGGAATTCCTTATGCAATCCCCGGAGGGATTCCTGAAGGAATCCCTGGAAGAATTTCTAAAGAAATCCGCGGAGGAATTCCTGAAGGAATCCCCAAAGGAACCCCCAGAGAAACTCGTTAAGGAATCTCCAGAGGAATTCCTGAAGGAATCCCAGTATTAATTCCTGAAGAAATCCCCGCAGGAACTATTGAAGGAATCCCCGAACGAATTCCTGAACGAATCCCTAGAGGAATTCCTAATTGAATTCCTGGAGGAATTTCTGGAGGAATCCTCAGAAGAAGTTCTGAAGTAATCCATAGAAAAACTCGTTAAGGAATCCCCGGAGGAATTCCTGAAGGAATTTTCGAAGGTGTTCCTGAAGGAATCCTAGTAGGAATTCCTGAAGGAATCCCCGGAGAAATTCCTGAAGGCATCCGCAGAGGAATTCCCGAAGGTAACCCCAGAGGAATTCCTGAAGGAATCCCTGAAAGAATTTCTAAAGAAATCCGCGAAGGAATTCCTGAATGAATCCTCGTAGAAACTCTTGAAGGAATCACCAGAGGAATTCCTAAAGAAATTCCCGCAGGAACTCTTGAAGGAATATCCGAATGAATTCCTGAACGAATCCCCAGAGGAATTCCCAAATGAATCCCTGGAGAAATTTCGAAAGAAATCTTTGGAAGAATTTCTATAGAAAACCGTAGGAACTCGTTAAGAAATTAAGAATTAAGAAAGAATTCGTTAAGAAATCCCCGAACGAATTCCTGATGGAATTCTCAGAGAAATAATTCCTGATCTCCGAAGAAATTCTTGCATATATCCCCAAAGGAACTAATTTAGGTATTCCGGGAAAATTTCTGCAGGAATCTTCAGAGGAGTTTTTGAAGGATTCTGATTTCTCAATTATGTCACATTCCCTAATACTACGCAAATTAAGCAGAAATCAAAAATCATGCAATTCTTCAGGACAAAACGCATGGTTTATTCAGACACATACAAATTAGAAAGCAGCATCTTACCCAGAAGATCCAAACAAGGAAAAGAATCATTGAACAATATTCATCGGTACAAGGTCGGTGGCATTTGCATCCACGACCACGACACCGCCGCCAACGAGGGTGAATGCCAACACCTTTTTATTGACCGTGAACATGTGTTCGAATGTTGAGGCCTCAATTTGCACACCTTCTTCAAACATCTAATTGTTCTGTTTATACCAACCCCATCCAGCGCTCATCGACGCATTTGCCGAACAATTACCGCCATTTAATTAAATCTCGCAACCGTCGTCTTCGCAGTGAACCAGTTTCGTTTCGATCGTAGTCGATGAGATGAGCGAACGCTCCGCTGCGCTCGCTAGACAGGCACCAAATTGAATATTTTCCCATTCAAATCGAGCTCAGAATGTGCAAATTATTGATTATATACTCAATTAGGCTCACAATAACAACACCAATCTGGCAAAATTACCATCTACCCACAAGAATAGAGACGGGGTCTAACATTTGATCGGTTGAGGCATCATCGCACCATCACCAAGCTAGCAGCCAGCAGCCATCATCGGTTTCAGTCAATCTCCGCCGATGCGCTCTCGATTTCCACTGAAGGCATGGTTGGGTGGAAAGAGTGGTATCCACTAAGTATGTACGCTAGACCTTGTGCTGGCCAATCGCTTCCAGGCCTGTTTGAACGTTACTGTCGGAGCAGAACTCTGGTTATCAAATTATGTTTGTATGAGTTAAATGGAATTCTTCAGAAATATTATTTTGAGAATTTTCAATAAATCAGATTCTTTTATAATAAATTTTAAAACTCACATTATAAAATGTCGAAAATGCTTTTAACAATTCAAAAAGTTGTAGTTTATTTACATATGTTGCCCTCTACTGGCATTTACTAGATCTGCAGGTATGTAAGAAAACATACAGAAAAACTTGTAATTAGAAGGCACAATATGTTGCTAATTGACAAATTGAGAGTTGAATTTATAAAAAAAAAAAACACTGTTCTAGTGGGATTCGAACCCACGACTTCGTATTCGCTAGACCGGCGTTTTAACCAACTAAGCCACAGAACGAGAACAGGTAATGATTCTGCGGAATAGAAAGCCAAACTGAACCCGAGCCCACACCATGAACATTACTTTATTCAATTGGTTATAGCGCCGGTTTGGCGAATTCGGAGTCGTGGGTTCGAATCCCACCAGAACGTGATTTATTTTTCATAGATCCATCTCCCAATTTATCAATTAGCAACATTCTGTGACTTTTTATTACATTTTTTTTCTGTAATTAAATTACATACTAAATTATCTTCTAAAGAAAGTGAGAGACAATCAAATTCTGAATCACGCATCTATGATAGAATGATTGAAAAGACGGCAATTAACCGTGAAAGCGCTTGCTATCCGTACTAGCTTACACTCAGTGAAAGTGAAGAAGTAATATCATCTACTGTTTGCATTATATCGGAAAAATTGATAGATTTGTAGTTGGCATAAAACCGAGGCAAACAAGGTGCCCTGCTGATGTAGCTGATTACATAATACTTAGAGTCTTAGACTATAACAACTTATAACAAGATCATTCGCTATCCATACGAAAATAGGTCCTGTAGTTGCTCTTTTTTCAGTTTTTTTTTTCGAATGAGTGTAATCAGTTTGGTACCTATTAATTCCGCATTATTTTGCTTATCCTTTCAATGACAGATCTTCCTTATTGTCAGTGGATAGCTGACACAGGAAAAGACTACAAGTGGTAGTCAAAATACGCGTATCTGTCAAAGGATAGGGTGAAATTAAAAGGTACAATACTGATTACATTCATTCGAAAAGGGTATTCTGAGAAGGTTCGGAAAGTCGGTACAAGTTCAGATTTTTTTCCTATAGATCCCCACATAATTGATGGAGGTAGAAGCAAACAAATGGGCATTGGATATAAATCTATCCCATAGAATGATAATGATGACAGCAGGAAAAATAGGCTGAAAAATTCGGTATACGCTGCAGATTTTAGTAAAACTTTCCGTAAAAGCCAAAGCGATAAACTGACAACAAGTTTTGATTGTACAGAAGACAATGCTGGAAGTAAGCCATAGTGACTTCAGTGCAACCCAAACTTACGCTGCCGAGACTCCTCTGTGACCTGCGTGCTGCTTGAGGAGTTGAATATGTACAGTTATGGGAAAAAGCAGAAGTAGGAGAAAAGGTACGGTCTGGTGATTTAATCTACGTCTATCAGCATACGAATCAAAAAGGTTTACACTAAAACACCAAGAACGTATTCGACTGAGACCTCTGTAAACATCTCTTAAACTTTTCTGAAGCCCCCTGAAACACCACTTATGTACCTCAAAGTCCCACTAAAACCTCTCTAAACCCCCATAAACTTCTCTCCAACGCGCAGGAGCTCTTTCTGGAACCCTCGGATACATTCATACACCCTAAACTTCTTGAATTCTATTGAAACGCCTTGAAAAGTATTGAAACTCTTCTGAAATCCACTAAGTCCCTTGTAAAGTTCTATTAAACTCTACTGAAGCCTTTTGAAACTTTCTGAAATTTCACGCAACCGCCAGAAACGCCTTTAACCTCTGAACGCCCCAAACGCCTTGAACCGGGCACTCCAAGAAACTTCTAAAACCTCTGAGAACTCTCCTGAGAAGACCCCCCTCCCGCCCTCATAAACGTTCTGAAAACCTCCTGAAAGCCTATAGAACGACTTGAAACCATTATGCGAAAAAATGAAAGGCAGCAGACGCTTATTTAGACACTTTTTAACATTCAGTATTGGAAAGAAAAAAGAAAACATTTCCTGATTTCCACACAGAATAGCCATTTTCGAAGTCTATGTCCCGTTTGAGCTTAAAATTTGGCACAGAACTAAAAATTACCTATATTTTTTATTTTCATTGAGTTCAAGAAATTTCATAGGCATAGAGAAAGGAAAAGGAGGTATGATAGGGAAAAGGGTTAGCTACTGGGTTCGGTATTCTAGATAGCTCTCTTTTCCACATCGTTCGTCAACACGTTAAAACTTGTGATACTTTTGGAAAAGTTACTGCACAAATTATCAGTGCAAATCCATTCAGTTCTATAGTGTGGAAAATTAGCGGATTTGCATAAGCAGAATGGATCAGGTATGCTAAATACTACCGTTAAACTCCGGACAGAACCAAAAACCCAGTAGCCATCAGAATCCTAGGCTCTATATACCATCGATTATTTCTCGGCATCAGGACCCAACAGCGCTTACCTAAAGTCGACTCGACACCATGAGGCACGTAAACCAGCTTTTAGTGGTCCTAGGGACTGTAGGACTCGTCCCCGAGGCCAACCTCGAATAGGGACGTGAACCTTTCACATCCTGGGCGACCCAACCCTGATTTACCGCCAAGTCAACGGCAAAGGGGTGTCCAGTGTCCAGCGAGTTGTCTGAGATTAAGCGAATCCCCGGACGACCGACCAGAAATACCCAGAGGTCGACCTCCGACTGGTGTCCATGAGGCCCGTCGAATCCTCTCCCCGATTCTACAGACCGCGGCTACTTCCGGCCGGTCAACTACACCACTACACCCAACCATTGTAAGTTTACCATGAATAAAAGACAATTAATGATAGTTCTTTGTGTATGCCTTGATTGATATCTTGATTATCCTATCGTACGAAGCCGACCCGACCGTTAAAGGTCTCAAGCTCAAGCTTGCTGGTCCCCAGGTCTCTGTCAGGAATCCGTCCCTCGAGGATGTAACACTTTCGAAGTGTAGGTTATTGCGTGATATTTTTAAATGATTTGAAACACGACTGAAAGCCGAAAACCCAGAGAAATAAGTCAACTTCCCAGTCGAACCTCTACATGAATCACGAGATTTAGTTCACCCATTAACTTCAGACGTCATTAAGGGGCTGTTCATAAACCCAGTAGACCATTTTTTTTGCCATTTCAGAAACCCCTCCCCCCCTCGTAGACTTTTGTCCATCCAAAAATTAAAAAAAAATGTATGGAGCGTAGCCTTGGGTCAGACCCCACCACTCTCCCCAAACAGTCTACGCGGTTTACGAACGGCCACTAACGCCATCCTCAGAACATATGTTGCCTTCTTATAATAGCATCCTTCATAATTCTTGAATATCTCAATCGAATGTCCGAATACGTTTTCTATTGTATTCATCGCTCTTTTCTGGTACCAATACTTGAAATGTGGCCAATATGGTTGTATAATCAATGAATATAGCAGACACCTTGACGACCTGACCAAAGTCAGGCCTTGACTTCAGTGAATCGTAGGTGGATAACTATTTGAGTTATTTGAACAAGAAAAAAATCTGTTAGCTAAACACACCAATATTACAACAAAAAGGATTACGTGAGTTCCTCGAACAAGATCATTGAGTATCTGGGATGACCCAGTTGAAGTAGATTTTTGAGTTCAATATACTGAAGACGATCTGTAAATACATGTTTTTACTAAACGTGGGATTTCTAGGAGCCACATAAACTCGTACTGAATCATGTATCAATTATAAAGCAAACCAGAATAATTTGCACACGAAAAGTTTATGTTAGCTGCAGAAACTAATATTACATCGATCAGGATGTAATATTATTATTATTACTTTATATTTAAGACACTTTACCACTTAAGTGGCATTCGTGTCTGAAGGATGTAATATTAGTGTGGGTCATCGGAACCATTTTCTCAGATCAAAACTTTTTTGATTCCATTTCGGGTCCTGAGTATCTGTGCATTTGAGCACGATCGGTTGCGTCTACACTTTGCGCATTGCAATTGAAATTTGTATGGGATTTTGAATGGTAAAACATACTTTTTTGCATTTTTGTCATTAGTTCAAAAAGTTTGTCTGAAACTTTTTACCGATAATGTAAAATGATAGCAAAGAATAAAAATAGAAAGAATGCTCTCTCTTGTCTTTTTCTATGTAAACGTCAAGCGACAAGACAAATGGCGCTCTCTAAGCGTTTCAAGGTGGAAGCTCTATGTAACAGTGTTCGTGATTTGTCATAAGAGAAGGTGTTGTGCGTATGTTTTGGTATCCGCATACAATCAGTAACGCACACTACCGCATGAAGGTTGAACTTTCATCCGCAGATAGCGCTGCGGTAGTGTCCCCTCGAGCATCAGCGGAGTGGGCTTTCTTGATATTCTTATTCTTTGATGATAGCCTAGGATGTTCTGAAAAACTTTGTCGAAGACCGCACAGCGATCCGATGCTTGTAAAAAGAGATATATTCATCAAACCGCATGTATATGTTTAAGTTTAACCATGTAAAGGAATAACAATAGCAACAAAATCATGCTGTTTCGGCAAGCAATGCCTTTTTTCATAAGCATCAGTTCACTTCGTGGTCTTCGACTAAGTTTTTCAGAACACCCTAGGCTATGTTTTCAAATTATCGGTTACATGCTTTTAGAGAAATTCGAGCCTCTTATAAGAGAAATGCAAAAAAGTATGTTTTCCCATGTAAAATCCCATACAAACTTCAAAACGTAGACATAACCGATCGTGTCCAAATTTTGCACAGTTATTTGTGTCCTCAAATGGGACCTAAAAAGCTTTGATCTGATGAGATGCCATTTAATTTTCCATTTTTCCTTATAACGGATGACCCACTCTACACGCGAAAAAATTCGTTTTGATAAACGTGAACAAACAAATGCAAATATAACAACAAGCAAATATACACAGTGAACTGGAACTAGTTCCAGTTGTCAATATGGGTGTTCTAGAAACCGTGATATCTAGTTCACGGTGTACATTTCTTATTGTTTTTATTGTTGCTATGCATAGTTCCCGTTTGTTCCCGTTGCCGTGACAGAGAGTTCACGTATATCGGAATGGATTTTTTTTTGCGTGTATAATGTAATATGTTTCTCGACAATGTCCCTGAAATCCCTTCTGAACCTCGCACTGAAAGCCCCAGCGAACCCCTCTTAAACTTTCTAAAGCCATTCTGAAACGCCTTGAAATCCTCCTGAAACATTCTTTAAAGCTCTCTTAAACCCCACGTGACGTCATATTTAAATCTCCTAGCTACCCACTCTTCTTTTGGTACCTTGGAATTCATTTAGCTAACTATTCTATAGTATATAGTAATGTCTTCAACTAAAAAATTCACAAGAATAATCACGAAACACGATATTCGAATGTGTATGTTTTGCTTTGAATCTCTGGAAAATTACGTGAAACAAAACCCACAACGGTAAACGCGTGGGCTTTCAGCAAAACTATGCCGGAGGTGGTGGAAGCCGGCGCTACAGAAACATTTCACGATCTACAATTGGCCGGGGTTCTGCTAAACCGAACTAAGCGCCAAAAACTTTATTCCGAGATAATTTAGCTTTAAGTTCAACCACTCACAAATAAACAACAGCTAAGATTATTTGAAACTTGTCCACACACATGCAACTTGCAAGCCTTTATTAATCATAAGAGACGAAGAATACATGTAAATTATTTGAAATCATTGATATAATTACATTTAATTTTTCAGTACTTCGCACTCAGTTCACTCTGGCTGAACAAAAACATTGGAATATGGTTTATAGTTCAGTGTGGCTGACTGTGTTTCTTTGTTTCATAGAAAACCAGTCGGATTGTGAAAAAAAAACTCGATTTTTCATCGCCTATGAAGTTGAAATCGATATCACTCACAATTCTTTACATGAATCAGAGAGGACGCGTATATTATGGTAGCATGGAGGTTTTAAAATAGTTTGAAATATGAACGGCGGAAGCTCTCCCAGCTCAGCCCTTCCCACCTATGTTTTTTTTTATAGGCGGTGAATGTGCAGTAGGGCAGTTCAAACTTTAAACATGTCAAAAATTCAAAGCTCCCATATGTTCATTGCAATCCTTGGTGCAAAACTAGAGTCCTGTCAAATTTTCGGCCATTTCGGTGGTGATTTAATGGTGGCCCAAAAGCAAAATAGGTTTATATGAGAATTACTATGGAGAATTTTCGAAAAAGGTTCTCCTCGTTGTAGAGCTTCACCACATGCATGAAGTCAAAGGGTCAAAGCGGAATTGAATTCTTCAGACCTCAGTGATGAATGTTGCCGAAGACCGCAACTCGTTTCGACTCACGAGACAGAAGTTATTATTCGATATTCATCCATGCATGCATGAACAGAAGCAGGGTCGTGCAATTTCGAAAGGAAAACGTGACGTACGACAGACGTAGCAATTCGTTTCCCATACGAACGGACTGCTGTGATGCTTCATCTCTCACCCAGCAATACACTCGTTCGCTGCTGCTACAGAAACAAGTGTGTATGAAACATGGAATGATGCACTTGGATTTTCGTTTCATTTATGAGTCATTGAAATACTTCAACATGCTAAAAACACTATTTAAACCGCATTTTTCAATAGTGGTGCCCGCCAATAGAATGATAATTATGTTTTATGAAAGAGGATAACAAATTCGACCACTTAAATCCAATTAATCGGCGCCTGTAACCATTGAGAGACTAGCGCGCACCAGTGAGACACTAATGCTCTGACGGGTGAAGCACAAGCAATGCGACCGGGTGGGAGACTACCGAGTGCTACGATGAGCGGAAAAGTTTTTAAAACGAACCGAGTGATTAGAAAAATGTATGAAACGGTTGAAGTGACTCATTCAAATGCTGCATGAAAGTGTATCATTGAAACGAAATTGTACGCTCCTGAACAGAAGACCACAGCTCGATCGACATGCTTGACACGCAATCATAGTATGCGTGTTACCTTCTTGCACACCTTGAAGGGAATCGTGTATAAGGGGCTGTCCATTAATTACGTAAGGGTTTATAGAGGGAGGGGGGGTTTGAAAAATCTTACGAGCCATACAAAAATGTTTGGGCTCTCATACAAAAAATCTTACAAGGGGGGGTGGGGGTGTCGAAAAATCGTAAAAAATCCCTTACGTAATTAATGGACAGCCCCTAAAGATGCACATGCGAGTGAGAATTTGTTTAATAACTTTTTACCCGATTGTCGAAATGAGTTCCGGTCTTCGGCAACATTCATCATTGAAATCTGAAGAATTCAATTCCGCTTTGACCCTTTTACTTCATCCATGTGGTAATGCTCTACAACGAGGAGAACCTTTTTCGAAAATTCTCCATAGTAATTCCCATATAAAACTATTTTGCTTTTGGGCCACCATTAAATCACCACCGAAATGGCTGAAAATTTGACAGGACTCTAGTTTTGCACCAAGGATTGTAATGAACATATGGCCGGGGTTCTGCTAAACCGAACTAAGCGCCAAAAACTTTATTCCGAGATAATTAAGCTTGAAGTTCAACCTCTCACGAATAAACAACAGCTAAGCTTATTTGAAACTTTTCCACACACATGTAACTTACAAGCCTTTATGAATCATCAGAGACGAAGAATACATGTAAATTATTTGAAACCATTGATATAATTACATTTAATTTTTCAGTACTTCGCACTCAGTTCACTCTGGCTGAACAAAAACATTGGAATGTGGTTTATAGTTCAGTGTGGCTGGTGGCGTTTCTTAGTTTCATAGAAAACCATTCGGATTTTGAAAAAATACTCGAATTTTCATCGTTTATGAAATTCAAATCGATATCACTCACAAT
The DNA here is from genome assembly GCF_035046485.1 of Aedes albopictus. Classification (NCBI taxonomy): domain Eukaryota; kingdom Metazoa; phylum Arthropoda; class Insecta; order Diptera; family Culicidae; genus Aedes; species Aedes albopictus. Next base: position 446,956,225 of record NC_085137.1, read on the forward strand.
TCTTTACATGAATCAGAGAGGACGCGTATATTATGGTAGCATGGAGGTTTCAAAATAGTATGAAATATGAACGGCGGAAGCCCCGGAAGCCCTCCCAGCTCAGCCCTTCCCACCTATGTTCTTTTATAGGCGGTGCATGTGCAGGCACAGAGCAAGAGTGATTATGTAAAATGATGTCCTTGCATGTCCTGAGGTCCTGAGATGTGAAAATGGAGCAATTTGTGTACTTCAAATTTATACTGGTCGAAGAAAACCATGAAAATGATCTGCCAAAGTGAACTAAGACAAAAAAAAAGTTCGAAAATATTAAAGAGATTCGAACTTGGGTCCTTTAAGTGATAACCAAGCACGTTACCTCTAGGTGATTTTACTTAGCTGAAGGTCAGCCGTTAAATCTGAATCAAGTTCTAAACATTCTTCTCTAGCATGGTTTTCGTGAAAACGGCATTTTTCGATCAGCCAAAGCGAACCAAGTGTTTGATTTTTTTTTTCAAGCTTTATTATTCTTGTTAGCCTTGTTGTTCAATGACGGCTTCTGTGTTAAACTATCAGTACGAGGTGTGTCGACATAACACAGGTATTTAAGACCAGTTGATTTTTGTATTGTTGAGAATAAATAGATTCTAAAATGCAGTGGATTTGGTTCGGTCTGGCTGAATGTGATTTGGAAAAATGGCGATCAGCACCATCGAAACATAGTTGTATCCTCCAACATCCGTGTTTCTAATAACGTGTTAAATTCTCCCACAAATTGTTACTATGAGTCGGTTGGAAGTTAGAAATTTGACGGCGATGAGCATAACTTGAAATGTTCTTCACCTGGACCAACACTAAAACATTTCGCTGATTCTATGGAATGGTTTACAGTTCACTCTGGTTGGATGCAATTTTAGTTTTTGTATGTTCTGCCAAACAGAAATTTTGAATTTACTCCACGAAGAGCTATCAGAATTACTGCATTTTTACATGGAAGGAGGATCATCAATTTCTTCATCCAATGGTAAAGAAAACTCAATTTTTCAAAAAATGGTATTTGGTTCGGTTTAGCAGAACCCCGACCATATGAGAGCTTTGAATTTTAGACATGTTTAAAGTCTACCCTAATGTGCAGGCACAGAGCAAGAGTGATTATGTAAAATGATGTCCTTGCATGTCCTGAGGTCCTGAGATGTGAAAATGGAGCAATTTGTGTACTTCAAATTTATACTGGTCGAAGAAAACCATGAAAATGATCTGCCAAAGTGAACTAAGACAAAAAAAAGTTCGAAAATATTAAAGAGATTCGAACTTGGGTCCTTTAAGTGATAACCAAGCACGTTACCTCTAGGTCATTTTACTTAGCTGAAGGTCAGCCGTTAAATCTGAATCAAGTTCTAAACATTCTTCTCTAGCATGGTTTTCGTGAAAACGGCATTTTTCGATCAGCCAAAGCGAACCAAGTGTTTGATTTTTTTTTCAAGCTTTATTATTCTTATTAGCCTTGTTGTTCAATGACGGCTTCTGTGTTAAATTATCAGTATGAGGTGTGTCGACATAACGCAGGTATTTAAAACCAGTTGATTTTTGTATTGTTGAGAATAAATAGATTCTAAAATGCAGTGGATTTGGTTCGGTCTGGCTGAATGTGATTTGGAAAAATGGCAATTAGCACCATCGAAACATAATTGTATCCTCCAACATCCGTATTTCTAATAACTTGTTCAATTCTCCCACAGATTGTTACTGTGAGTCGGTTGGAAGTTAGAAATTTGACGGAGATGAGCATAACTTGAAATGCTCTTCATCTGAACCAACACTAAAACATTTCGCTGATTATATGGAATGGTTTACAGTTCACTCTGGTTGGATGCAATTTTATTTTTTGTATGTTCTGCCAAACAGAAATTTTGAATTTACTCCACGAAGAGCTGTCAGAATTACTGGATTTTTACACTGAAGGTAGATCATCATATTCTTCATCCAATGGTTAAGAAAACTCATTTTTTCAAAAAAAATGGTCTTTGGTTCGGTTTAGCAGAACCCCGACCAATTCTAACACCTTTCGGATGTTCCACCCATCATCACACATGACCGCAACCGCCGCCGATTTGCCGGGGTTTCCCCGGCGGCAACAGCCAGCAGCAACGCGCATCAACCGGTGCGCTGCTCGCGAAAACAAAGAAACCAAAACAGAAAGCGATGATCACAAGTGCACCCGAATTTGTTCCGATACATGCGTAGGTACCGGCGGCGCGCGCGACGATCATCTTCCTTCACTGATGATCTTCGTCACCGTTTTTCGCGACGCCTCTCGAAGTACCTAGGGGCCTAGCTAGGGGAGAAAGAATGGTAGATCCTCGAGCCTACTACCTACGACGACGGTTGAGATGCGATCGCGTCCGATCGGTGAGTGGGTGCTGTTCGGTGGTACGCGATCGCAACGGGCGGGGGAACGACGGGCTCTGGATGATCCTCGCCGTTCGAACTTTATGACGCGTCGGTTCGAAATGAAGAAGATCAGCTTGTTTGAGCGTGTGCGCGGGAGAATGCTCCTCCGAAGCATCTCGGGGGGAGCCGAGATGAGCGACGACAGCAGCAGGTCGTCGTGTTTCGGTTGATCGGATCGGTGTGCTACCGCTTGGGTCTCCAGTCCAGTATGTCAACCTGCAAACTACTATAAAAGCGTGAAGATGCGAGATAATTGATATCAGTCTCGAATTTGCGTTTATCATAGCTTAACCTAGTCCCCAAGCCTTAGTGCTCCGTCAGCCAAATAGCTTCAGCCAAAATGTTCAAACTGGTGAGTGATCTTTTTGGGGAAAACAGAAGTGTGATCTTACCTCGGAGGTTCCTGTCGGTACCTGTGAAGTGTGGATTCTTGGTGACCTCCTCGTCCAACAATGGACTCCAAAAATTAATGCAGTGCTTTTGTGTTCTAAGAGGTGGTACCGCCGCCCCCAAGTGGAAAAGACAATGGACCCAGTTCTGAGTGGTGCAACAGAAGAAGAAAACGGCGGCGGTAGAGTCGAATCTCCCATGATGAATGACAGTCGTCAGCTGTGTGAAGTGTCCAATGCGCGTCCTCGATTTCTGGCTTTCGGTCCGAACTGTCTTGTTCAACATAGCCAAAGCAAAGTCAAGCGCGCACCAACAACGCCATCCGAAGACAATAGAGCTCGACTTGGAAGCTAATCAAGTTTACCCAAATCACACAATCCAACACCTTAACATCAGCCGGTAGTTGTTCAACGCCTTAGGCAGTGGTTCTCAACGGAAGAAGAAAAAACTATGACAAGAATCTTGAAGATTTTAAAAATGTGGCAGAGTCTTTTCAAATTGTAGCCAAAAATTTGATGGTAGATCACTTTAAGTTCTGTGTTTATTTTCCCAGAATGTTTTTAAAAGCTTTGAAGCTATCAATAAAAATGTTTAAATTTATTTTTATTTGTGAAGCTTAACTTAAACTAATTCTTTACACTTTTATCATAATGATTTGAATTTTGGCCTTACAAGAAAAATCCAGAAGTTTGAGAAGAGAAAGCAATTATAAAACCAAAATAAACAACTTTTGGTTTTATCACAGCTTTCAGAACTTCTTCTAAAAACCAAGTAGCCTTCACAATGCTGCTTAGGTCTGAAGTGACCTGCTAAAATCTCAGCTTTATCAGCATCCAAGAATTGTTGTTTCTTAACATAACACATATTAGAGGTTTGCTCGAAACCTATTACTTCAGACAGTAGTTAAAATCACAAAAAAATTGAAATGTCTTCTGAAATGTTCGAAGTTCTGACTGAATTTTAGAATTAATTCGTTGTTCTATAATTTGCCATTTCGTGAGATTTTAACCGAAACTTGAAAGTTCTGAATAATTTCGGAGTTTTGATAACTTTTTGATTTTTTTCAATTCAGAATTTCAAGAATTTCTGACTTCTTGTATATTTAAGTCTATAGTTCAGTTTGAAAGTATTCTAGAAGTTTTTTTCGGGCAAAACTATGGAAGTAATCGGTTAAATAATACATGAAGTTTGAAAACCACTGACCTAAGCTTAAGATGACGATGATTGTTTGCTTCCAGAAGAGGGCGTTGTTTTGTTTTGTTTCGTTCAGTTTTTTTTCTTTACTTATCTTGACGGTGGTGTGGCGTTGAAGCACGATGCTTTTCAAGTTGCCGCCGTCAGCCGAATTGCTGGCCATGCTTTTTGCAGAGCCACGAGGTTCAAGTGCGACGCTCAGATGTTGACGACGTCCACTGGTTGACTGATGGGAGAAAAATAAATTCAAAATCATTGTCGCATGCTGCCGCGTGAGCAGACCGCGTGGCGTTGGGTGATGGCTGAAGTTGGGCGTTTGACAAAGATAAACAAAAGGGCGTTTGATTAGATATTAGTGTCTTCGAGAGATGTGTTGAAATGGGGAGGAGCAGCTGAAATTAGTGCTGCAAAGCTTTCTTAGATCGTATGAGCTGAAAATAGGCTGTGAATGTCTAGGGGAGGAATTTCTAGCTATTTTGGATCTGCTAACACAAACCTTTCTCGTTGTTGTTCCAGAAGAGGATCAAAGATGTTTACCGTATTCAAGGCAACAATAGTTTTGAAACATGATTGCTGCCTCATCGTGTTAACCCAAATGTCGAATAAGAGATTCAATGCAAACACTTTCAAAGCTGCTACGAAAACGCTCGCTGTTCACTTGTTGCATCCAGCAATACAATTCCGTCAAGGAATCTTTCAAATCTACCATTGCACATGGTTATTTTTTATATATTGTGTTGAATATCAAACTTCCGGCAAGGAATCTTCCGAATCTAGCTGTCGACAAGCTCACTGTTTTATCTTTCTCTGAACAACAAACTCCAAAAAAAGAAACTTTCGAATTCGAAGCTGTTCACACGCTCATTGTTTACTTCTTGTGCTGAACAAAAAACTCTTGGCAAGATATCATCCGAATACAGCTGTATACAGGCTCACTATTTACTTTTTGAGCCGAAAAGCAAACTTCCGGAGAAGGACCTTGCAGAGTTGTTCGTGAATACATTGATTGTTTATATTTTTCACCGAATAACAAACCCTCGGCAAGGAATTTTCCGAACCTAACAGTTCACTATCTCAATGTTTAAAAAAAAATCTTTTGGCAAAAAGTCTTGCAATTCAAGTATCTTCCGAATCCGCGAATACGTTCATTGTTTACTATTTGTGTCGAACAACAAATTCTCGGCAAAGAATCTGCCTAATCTAGCCGCTACCGTTTACTACAAACACGTCCATGCAATTTCAATAAACTTTGAATATGACTAAAGTTGACCTAATACTATTATTCCTCTCCGTCACCCCAGGTTGTCATCTCCGCCGTGCTCGCGCTAGCCGCCGCCCAAAACCCCCAGGATGCCCAGGCCCAGGTCCTGGCCCAGGACTCCGTCGTGAACCCGGACGGCTCCTACCAGTACCGGTACGAAACCAGCAACGGAATCTCGGCCCAGGAAAGCGGCGTCGGCGGCCAATCGGCCCAGGGTAGCTACTCGTACACCGGCGAAGACGGCGTCCAGTACACCGTGAACTACGTCGCCGATGAGAACGGCTTCCAGCCGCAGGGAGCTCATCTGCCGGTGGACCAGCCCGCCCCGGAACACGTGCTACGCACCCTGGAGCTGATCCGCGCCAACCCACCACGAGATGACCCCAACTTCAGCTTGGACGCTTTGAACGCTGCCATTGCCCGGCTGAGCGGCAAGAAATAAGCTACGGAATTCGAGGAAACCCCCGAACCCTGACAAATACTCTTCCACAGACAAAACGGAAACATAACCGTGCGAACGAATACTCTAAGGTTCTTTTTAAAGCATATGACGTAGCGCCATATCTATTGTAAATAGTTTTACATTGGACTTCCCTAGTTTTGTGTTTTCACAACTAGCACCACCCTATTTGTTTTCTTTTTTTTATTATTTTGTATCGTACTTTACCGAGTTCAGTTCAGATCCTGGACCAATTCCGTGCACATTTTACGAAAAATGGCCCCAAACTTGCAGAGAGAGTGAGAAAGGAGAGCTACTAACATCGAGCGTGCTGTAATTTTTTGTTTAGCGGTAATTCTATTCTGTGTATATATCGAAGCAACGTGTCATCGTTATAGTCGTGAAATAAAAGTGAAACTGGAAAGTTTTGATCGAAACTGTTTGTGTTGTTGAAATTTTATTTTTAGCCAAAGTATGATGACAAGAATGTGTTGTAACTTGACGAAAAATCATCCTAAGCACCTTCTCCAATTTCTCTTATTTTTTCGGAATAGTTTTCCAACAGCTTCTCTTGGGTTTATTTCAAGATTCTTGTAGAAATGCCAGGGATTTCTTCCAAAGAGTGTTCTGATATATCTCTTGGATTTCTGCACGGAACTTCACCCGTAGGTGCTCCCGGGTTTCGTTGAGGTTTTCAAAATTTCTCCTTGAATGTCTTAAATATTTCATTCTGGCATTACTCTCAGAACTTGTTTTCGAGATGCCTTTTTTTTTTCTCAGGTTTTCTTTCAAAGTTCCTATCAGGATTTTTTAAATGAGATTTTGCGGAGTTTCTCGCAAGATTTCACCTGGATTCCTTAGGATATTTCTAGGGGAATTCCTTTCATAGCTTATCCCAGGAGATATTTATAGGTGAACTATTTGGAAATCCTTGAAGGAACTCTGGGAGCAACTACTAAAGAGATCCAAAAAGGAACACCCAGTATCTTGGAACAATTTTCGGTGAAAGATTCAGGAAGAATTCTGGGATGATTCCTAAGACTACTTGTAAAAAAATATTATCAGTTGGATAATTGCAATAAATCTGTTACAACTACGAGGAAAAATAACAATACAATCAGAATACAATGAGACAGCAACAGCTCCTGCAGAAATCCCAGAAGGTTGTAACCTACGTACCTACTACTGCTGGCCTCGCGTGAGTTTGATTGTAACTCTACAAGGTCCACCATATGAAATGGAAGTTTAAATTCTCTTACCATATGTAAACCACTACACTCACAACATATACAACAGAACACATCTGCGGCTCACCGGCTCGAAAAGATTGGATTGCTTACGTAGCCATCAACGCATCATCATCCAAATAACCATAGTCAAAACTGCACACTGATAGCGAGAACGTTAGGCCGATCGTTCTACTCATGCGCCGATAAGAGAGCCATAATACCTTATCAGTAACCCTACCTCTGTATGAAGATGCTCTCGCACTATCTCATCTCTCAGGCTAACTGCGAATTGCTCATTATCGCCACCCACTTCTCAGAGATGAAACTCGAATCTGCACCATTACCTATCAATATAACCGAGGCAGAGGATACTTCGATCAGTAGTCAGTTAATTATCAAGCAGGCCAGAAGGTACCTTGCACTATATAGTAATTTTGCCTGACTGACAAAGCAAGAAGTGAAGTAAGAGTGATAGTGGGAACACAGAGTGTGTGCTTAAATGGATCTGAAAAGGGTAAACTGTGAACTGTCTGAAGAGGATGTGATTATTCATTTTTAACTCTTTCTCATAGTTGGAAATATGTGCATAAGGTGTGATGTGAAATCCTCACTTAAAAGCAGTATGATGGAGTAGAGTTTGGGAATAATGAGATCGGTAAGCAGAGTGAAGAATGGTGATTTCTAATACCAGTCCCAAATCCACCCCAATAGTGAAGGACTGTGGAATTAAAGTGCCCTTTTTGTGTGTTGTTCAGGCCTTTCTATTTGTGCATCCAACATGACGGTGGCAGCCATCCATATTGGTCCACTGTTGAGACCCTGGCATCTGTGCACGACGTAGCCAGCGATGGAGAAGCCGGCATACCGCTGGTCATTAGTCTGTCCGGGCAGGCTCGGAAATGTACAGTCGCCGTGGGATACACTTCCTCACACTGACGCCCACACAACTTTAGGATTAAGTATGCAACTAACAAGTAAGTAATAAACCATTTAACCATTATGCATGTAAAATCTAAGCTTTTGATTTCTCCATGGAAGGACCCGAGTAGTCTTTTTTTTGTTGGTTCCACTAATTCGAACCAGATTGTTGGTTGGTAAGGTGGATACTTGGGAAACCAATTCCTCCACAGCTTCTTTCAATCGTTTTGTCCCCGTCTCATGCGACCTTTCTTTAGGGAGGTGACAGGTACTCCGGAAAAAATCTTAGAAGAAAGTCGTGTGGCTTCGTGGTCGTGTCACCAAGCATTTAGTCGCATCGTGCTAGGAGCGCGGTTCGATTCCCGCCGCAGCTGTCAGGAAAAGTTTTCGGCTGTGCCACTGGGCGTTGCATGCTAGTCCGTTGTCTAGTGTCGTGCTTCCTTCAAAGAGCGTTTTCACAGCTGAAACTCCTGTAGCAAACCAAGGAGTAGATAATTTTACAGGTTAGAAAATAATACGTTACAGTTGTAAAAATAATATATTTTCGGAAATTACTTTGAAACTGCATCGTCATTTTCTTCGGAAATATGTGTAATAATTCATTTTGATACATATGGGTCTGTCAATTTCTTTGAGGATTTTTTGGCATTTTTGTAATTTGTTTAGAATTTCTGCGGAAGTTCCATTGGAGTTTGATAATTTGATCAGAAATTTCTCCAGAAATATATTCTAAAATTTCAACGGCAACTCATTTAGCATTTCTTTTTGATTCATCTTTTAATTCTTTATGATTTGATTGTATTTTGTTTAGGCCAGAACAAATCTCCTTTTTGCCTTTCTCGTACACCAAGGTGTACCGAAAGGCTATATGTTCACTCCAAAAACGAAAATTTGATAGAGCCCCCGGAGGGGTCAAGTGTTATATACCAATCGACTCAGCTCGACGAGTTGAGATGATGTCTGTGTGTATGTATGTGTGTGTGTGTGTGTATGTATGTGTGTGTGTGTGTGTGTGTATGTGTACAAAAAGGTCACCTCATTTTTAGATAGTAAAAATGAACCGATTTCAACGACCGATGGTTCATTCGACGCGGTATATTGCCCCATTGTTTCCTATTGAAAATGGTTCAGATCGGTCTAGCCGTTCCGGAGTTATGGCCATTTAGGTGTTCCGGATCGGTACCCTAGGAAGGGGTCAGATGTGAAAATGCAACAAACCCATGCATGCGACCCATCAAACCACTGCATTTTCGATTATCTGATGAACGGGAAGTAGGAAAATGGTCTCAGACTATATCTGAACCGGTAATGTTTCGGAACCGGTTCCGGGTGTCCCGCCGGAAGTGGCCAAATATAAAAGTGAACATAACCCATGCATGCGACACGTCAAATAGCGGCATTTTCGATAATCAGTTGAATGGTGAGCAGGAAAGTAGTTTCAGACTATATTTGAACCGATAGTGTTCCAGAACCGGTTCCAGGTGTCCCGCCGGAAGTGGCCAACTAAAAAAGTGAACCAAACCCATGCATGCGACACATCAAACAGCGGCTTTTTCGATAACCTGATGAACGGTAAGCAGGAGAATAGTTTCATAACATATCTGAACCGGTTGTGTTCCGGAACCGGTTCCAGGTGTCCCGCTGGAAGTTGCCAATAAAAAAACAAACCCAGGCATGCGACACATCGAATTGCGGCTTTTGCGATGACCTGATGAACGGTAAGCAGGAAAGTAGTTTCAGACTATATTTGAACCGGTAGTGTTTCAGAACCAGTTCCAGGTGTCCCGCCGTAGGTGGCCAACTAAAAAAGTGAACCAAACCCATGCATGCGACACATCAAATAGCGGCTGGATTGATAACCAGATGAACGGTAAGCAGGAAAATAGTTTCAGACCATATCTGAACCGGTTGTGTCCCGGAACCGGTTCCAGGTGTCCCGCTGGAAGTTGCCAATTAAAAAAAAAAACAAACCCAGGCATGCGACACATCAAACAGCGGTTTTTTCAATAACCTGATGAACGGTAAGCAGGAGAATAGTTTCAGACCATATCTGAACCGGTTGTGTTCCGGAACCGGTGTCCCGCTGGAAGTTGCCAATTAAAAAAAAAAACAAACCCAGGCATGCGACACATCAAACAGCGGTTTTTTCAATAACCTGATGAACGGTAAGCAGGAGAATAGTTTCAGACCATATCTGAACCGGTTGTGTTCCGGAACCGGTTCCAGGTTTCCCGCCGGAAGTGGCCAATTAAAAAAGTGAACCAAACCCAGGCATGCGACACATCAAAGAGCGGCTTTTTCGATAACCAGATGAACGGTAAGCAGTAAGATAGTTTCAGTCCGTATCTGAACCGGTTGTGTTCCGGAACTGATTCCAAGTGTCCCGTCGGAAGCGGCCAACTATAAAAGTGTACCAAACCCATGCATGCGACGCATCAAAGAGCGACTTTTTTTGATAACCAGATGAACGGTAAGCAGGACTATATCTAAACCGGTTGTGTTCCGGAACCGGTTCCAGGTATCCCGCTGGAAGTGGCCAATTAAAAAAGTGCGAACCCAGACATGCGACACACCAAATAGCGGCTTTATCGATAATCAGATTAACGTTAAACAGGAAAATAGTTTCAGACCATATCTGAATCTCTAATATAGTAAACTGACGAAGTTGAAGGGGTGAATTTTGCTGAATGCTTCTGATGATGACCGAAAAATAGTAGGTCGAAACGTTTAACGCTAAACAAGCTGTATATAATCGATAATCACCAATCAATCCTCTAAGTAACATATCTGAACCGGTTGTGTTCCGGAACCGTTTCCAGATGTCTAGCCGGAAGTGGCCAGTTTAAAAAGTGAACCAAACCCATGCATGCGAAATATCAAATCATCAAAAATGTTCGATAACCAGATAAACGGGCAGCAGGAAAATAGTCTTTGACCAAGCTCTGACCACACCTAAAATTACCGGCAGTGTTGCAGAATCAGGATTAGATGCATCGCAGAAATTACAACAAAACAAAATCGATGCAAGCGATACATATGCGTAAAGGAACAAAATTTTGATAAAAATTCAAGCGATCTTGCAAATCACACCATTTTCCTGAGGCGTAATTATACAGTAGGATGAATCAACGTTGTAAGGGAAAATTTTAATTTTATAGCATTTGAATTACTGCGCACAATTCATCACAGCAACTGGTTGAGCCATCGCGCTCTGTAACACTTTTGAAATTTGAATGGGTTTTATTATGGGAAATTTTACTTGCTTGCACTTTTTTTGTCAAATTTTACATGAATCTTATACTGCCGTTCCACGCCCAATTGTCCCATGTTATATGGGAATCCCATATAACATGAGATTATTATGCGTAGAACGGCAGTATAATCAATGATAATAAAGTAAAAGCTAAACTGTGCAGAAAAAAAAAATGCTGAAATGTCTTGATAATGTTCGGCATCCAGTGCTAGTGAAGGTGGTCAAGCAGTCAACTGAGAGGTTTAATATTTTTTGCAATTTCTCATCGTAATAGGCTGTTTTACCTCACGCAAATTTGACAGGAAAAGGCCTATTTTCCCACACCAAATTATCAGTGCGGTAATGGTTCATTACAGCACTGATTTGCTTTGCGTAATGAACCATTACAGCACTGTTTTCAGTTTTGATCAACTTCTTGATGCTTTCTGGACGCAGGTTTGCATAATTGTGACAACTGCACAGTATAACCTGCTATGATTAGACTTTCTTACACATGGCTTGAACGTCAGTGTGCAATTTGATGAAGAAGTTTAGTTGAAAACTATCCTCAAATGGTAATTTATGAAATTGCAAAAAACGTTGTACGCAACTCGGTGCAGAACTCGATTTTTACAGCACTCGCCGTAATTATCCAACTCGGCAAGCCTCGTTGGATAAGTGTACGACTCGTGCTGTAAAAATCTTCATTCTGCACCTTGTTGCGTAAACTACTATTTTGCAATTTCTCATCGTAATAGGCTGTTTTCCCTCACGCAAATCTGACAGGAAAAGGCTTACATTCCCACACCAAATTAGCAGTGTGGTAATGGTTCATTACAGCACTGATTTGCGTTGCGTAATGAACCATTACAGCACTGTTTTCAGTTTTGATCAACTTCTTGATGCTTCTGGACGCAGGTTTAAAAAATTCTGACAACTACACAGCATAACCTGCTATGATCACATTTTCTTAAACATGGCTCACGGCGTGCATATGGTGAAGGTTTATCACAAAAAATTAGGCATCGCCAAATCCGCCGTTTTTCGAAAATATGGACTTCTAGCTTTCATTTAACGTGTTCCCCAAAAAAATCCACCGAGGGATCCCGAACAACTTTTTCAAAATGCTGTTTTTCCCCATACAAAATGCACGGTTCCAAATTAATCCCTATTTCTACTTAACAAACATACCCAATTTTTGTATGAAAAAGTTCCCCCGATGGAATATTTCGATGTTGGGCTTGAATGAAAGCTGGTAGCGTCAACTTTCACGTAGCGTAAAAATTAGCGATGCCCATTTTTTTGTAATAAATTTGTTCTACCAGACACACCGTGGGCTATGAACATCAGTGTGGAGTTTGATGAAAAAGTTTTGTTTAAAATTATCCTCACATCTTGCCTCAAGTAGTAATTTATGAAATTGCGAATAACGTTGTACGAAACTCGATGCAGAACTCGATTTTTACAGCACTCATCGTAATTATCCATAAATGTACGACTCGTGCTGTAAAAATCCTCATTCTGCACCTTGTTGCGTAAACTACTATTTCAGCTCTGATTATACGTTTAACATAATACATAACATAGGAATAAGAGCCATCAATAAGTTTCCAAATTCGATTATGGCTTTGATAAGGTTCTTGCTTTTCTGAACAAGGCTGACACAAATTTCGATTTTCTCTTAAGTCAAGAGGGGCCCCCCTTCGAAATTTTGGATCGGAATTCAACATTTTGAGGAAGGGCACAAATGAATAAACCAATAAATTTTTAAATTTTAAGGTGAAGAGTCCTCCAGAAAATGTCTTACCAAACCCGATGAGTTAAGCAGTTTTGCTTAATTGTTTGAATATTTTTTTCATCAAATACATTTATTATTTATCAACTCCACCCCCTCATTGACGAACGAGCACTGTGACAAAAGAAGAAAATGATATTTGTTCCGTTCTAGAGTATTTTCAGGATTCAGGAACACTTCGGCTTATGGCGACGGAAATATCTTAGAGTACATAATCGACGAGAAAGGCGCTATCACCACTAGGTGGATTAATCTGGGTTTTTATACTTGGCATAGTCCAAATCAGTACAAAACGCCTTTACATGCCATCGGAGAATGTTTTTTTAACGAAATTTATAACAGCATCTGATTTAATATGATATTTTATAAAAAAAATTTCTTTTCTTAAGGACAGACTTGTAAGAACCCCAAAATGTCCGCCACAATGGCCGTCTTTGGTACCTACTCACGATTTCGAGGGCACAAATCTCTTCGAAAACAAAACCAGCGCACCTGATCTGCTTACTTTAAGCTAATTACTAGAGAGCAAGAACAGAATAATAAAATGCACTGTTGTTTGAAGCTTGCTTCTTGAGATTTGTGCGTCTGAAGTTCTTATGCACTGTTAAAGCTGGATTTCAAGGTTTGTCCTTAACCCTTCAGGACGCACGCTATTGTAAAAAGTAAAACACTACCAAAAAACCTCGCTCGTCGTATACAGCGTGAGCGCGGTGCTGTTTTGGTTACTTGAAGGCGAGCATCCTGAAAAACGCTATATCTCAGGAACTGCATAAATAACTTCGATGAGTTGAGCTTCTTCGATCGGAAAACGGCTTATAACCACGATAAAATTAAAAAAAAATAGAATCAAAATATACGTATTTTGAGAGAACATGATTTTGTGTTTTAAAATTGAAAAATATCATATCCGACAACACTGTATCAAATAAAAAAAATCGATTCTCTAAACAATTTCCTTAAAAAAAAAGCATAAGTTCGAAAATGTGGATATGGAATAGCTACGAAGATAAAAATAAAAGAAATAGAGGATAATTTTCATATCGGCAAAAATAAGGGGTGCTGCCACGGGCCGAGGGGTGATCTGATCGGAACCGAAATTTGATATTTTTCTTTTTCCATTTAAACGAATGTTTCAGCCAAATTTGATAAAAATCCGAGATCACAAATATGCTGTGTTTCTCGGTTACTCATGAAATAACTCGATTTAAAAACATTATCAACTACACTTGGGCGGTCAATGAATTTTAATTTTGTCTTTTTTTTTTTTGTTCTTCTCCAGGTCCTTTGGTATATTCTTTGTGAATTCTATCGACTATTTCTTTCGACCATTTCCCATTTTCATTTGATTTTTTCGACCATTTCCCAAGAAATGTTCAAATCTGTTTTTGGAAATTCAGAAATTCTCAATTGGGCCTGGTCAAGAAGTTTATGAAGGAGTTGCGATATCCAAAAGAATAGCCGAAGAAATTTGAAAATGCAATTCTAAAAGGAAACGAAGAAATTCCAGAAAAAATTCCTGAAAAATTCCCAAAGGAATAACATAATATGTTTCTTTTACAATTGCATGAAAAGGTTGCAAAGGACTTACCAATAGATAAGAATTGCCAAACGACTACCAGAAGAAAATATGAAAGCTTTTCGAAGGTATACGCCAAATCAAAACTCACAATAAATCACCTAAATCTATTCGACAGGATTTGCTGAAGAAATTTACATAATACTTTCCTCAATAATTGACAGAAACGTAGAGATTCTTTAAGAATATGCCGAAGAAGTTTTTCAAGAATTATCCAAAAGAATTGCTTGAGGACTTCCCTAAGGAATTCCAATCGGTTTTCCTAAAACCGTGGTATAGAAATTCTTAAAGGAATTGTTGAACAAATCATCATAAGAGTTTCTGAAGGAAATTAAGAAAGAATTCCGAAAGGAGTTCAAGCAAAACTTGAAGAAATGTCCAAAAAAAATCTGAAATAATTACCAAAATAATCACTTTTTCAAAAAAAATTCTCGAAGAAAATTCCTTAAAAAAAATCGAATACATTTGCGAAGAAGTAACCGAAGAAGTTGCTAAAATAATAATTGAAGAGGTCTTCAAACGATTTTCGTGAAAAATTTCCATTCAAGTTGCAGAGGAGTTGCTGAATAAATTCCAAAAGAATCTCCTATAGGAATTAATTAAATACGTACTGAAGAAATTGTCTCAAGAGTTCTAATAGAAATTATAAAAAGGATAAAAAAAAAGAATTGCCGAAGGACTTTTCAAAGGAATTGCCGAAGAAATATGGAATAGTATAAACAAAGAAATGCAAAAAATGAAAATACTAACGGAAATCGCTAAATGGAACGCAGAAGCAACTACCGAGTTATTGATGAAAAACAAAAAAACGCCGAAAGATTCATTGACAAAATAAAAAAAACAAAGAAAACGAAAATAAATGCTTACGTGATGAAAGCCGACTGAACAAAATTAACAGAGGAACTCCCGAAAAAAAAATCTAAATGATTTTCCGATGAAATGAAGCAGCATCTCAAACTCAAACTAGGCTATTTTGAATGAAAATCGCCGTTTGTCCGATCAATTGTGTATATGATACAACAGTGTATATAATTCATTTGGTAAGTGTGAATCTTTCTTGGTCAGTGTCTCTACTGGATCTCTTATCAACAAAAAATCAAATTTTAAGTATAGTGCTACAAAAATGACAATGTCGCAACCTGCATTTGTTGACAAAGAATCAGAGCAGACTGCGTTCAAGATAACTGTTTAAGAGCACTTAACGTCCAGTGGGACTAGATGTGATTGGCCCAGAACCGAGTTCAGTGAAGAAGGATGCATCCTTCGACATAGATTCAATAAATGCGAATCGTAGCCTGCCAAATATACACCGTGTCCAATAAGTTCTCATACAAAATACAAATTTAGAAAAATATAATTTCATTTCACATCTGTGATTCATATTTTCAAAATGAATGCATATATTGAAGGGCCACATGATACTGATTAAATAATGCATACGGTTTAGAACAACTTTATTTTCTATTAGTTTTTATAAGCCTAGCAGTACACTTCCGTTTTCTGAAATCTGTTTGCTCTGGCACGCAAGAAAAATCATCGAAAAGTTTTTCATTCTATGGTAGGTAAATAGAGTCGATAAGGTTAAATTTTGAGTTTTTATCACAAGTATTGTACCAAACAGATATACTAAGGATTAAACAATACAATTTTAGTGATGATATGGTAATAAATTTGCAAGTTTACTCATCTTGGACTGATTTCCTTGAACATGACCGTTATATTAAAGATAAACATTATAAAACGTAAATGTAGGACAAAATTTACTACAATAAGGATACTACATAACATGTTTTAGATGTGAGAATGGTGTGAATCAACACGATAAGATGCAGCTATGCTTCTTCAACACAACAAATCTAATTAAAACAGGTAAATGGCCATTTTTGTTTAATATACGTTTAATTTTTTTACAAAATAAAACGGCTTCGTACTTCACCAATACAGAGTCTCATATTTTATCCCTTCTTGTCATAGTTGCTACTAGCAATGGTGAGGACAGAAACCTAATTTGTTTCAACTTAGAACCATTACTCGTTAAAATGAAGCGAAATGTCAATGAAATGACGTGCGTGCCAGCTGAAATGGACTTACGACACATAAGCGATCAGCAGAGAAGGATAAAGGTCAGTTAGTTCCAAAACATACGCTGTATTTGATCAGTGTTAGATGGCCTTTCAAAAAATAAATTTACTTTGAAAATCCCAATTGCAGAAGAGAAATGAATTCAATTCGATTTTGTATGAGAACTTATTGGACACGGTGTATATGTAAATGCAAATATGTCATCTGAAAATATCATTCAATAAATTCTAGAATGTACACCTTGCCTACACCAATGTGCATAGAAACTACCAACAGTGCGTATGCCTTCAAAGGTTTCAGATTCAACACAAACCGACATCCACTGTATGGTGTCTCCTTGTGTACGGTCAGAAAACAGTGATTTTTTAGTCTCTATCTTAATCTACCAAGCAAAGTATGTTAATCCTCTTAGCAAAACTGGCAATTAATACATCATATTAAGGTGATTGTACATTGATGTCATATAATGAATTTTCATAAGAAAAAAAATTGAAACGAACAGCTTTTTATCATATTCGAAAACAAATGTAAATTAATAAAAATAAAGAATGAAATAAATTTCGATTACAATATTTCTTTACATCATAGGTTTAAAAAAATGGCTGATATGAACTACATCCTGTAAATGTTTTCAAGACCAACTAATCCAAAAAAATCGAGAATAAAAAAATGCACTGTACATAGTTTATTGCTCAAATCGACAAATTCACAATCTGATCTTTATGCACACTTGGAAATGGATTCCAAGATGTTGCACCTTAAGCTTCCACTTGGAGTAGTGTCTTTGAAGCCGAGTTAGAACGACATCGACGTTGCTTTGGTCGCCGAAGTAACCTAACCCAACCACAAAACTGATACCCGGGAAGCGCGCTGATTCGGTAGCCAGCTGACCTTCGCGTTCCATGATGTCGCCTGTTTATGATACTCTTCGATTATGCAGATCTCAAAGTTTCTTCCGATAATAGTTCAATTAATGAGCCTATTCGATTACGCGGTTTGCTAGAAGGTACCTATTCGGCGAATATTGTGCGAAGCTTCCCGTCGACTGATACGAAATCCTTTCCACCTCTCGTGCGTATTGCATGGCATTCATAGCTACATCAGAAAGAGGTTAAATGTCATTCTCGTGGATGACGTGCGCACAGCATGCATGCAAACATGATTATTTCGAGCGCATCTCTTCTACCTATGCAAACCTTCGTCTCTCGGCGTTGATTACAGGTGAATTGTTGCCCACCGTGGCGGCCGGCGATGTGATTCCCCGGTGACGACGGCAGCGTTGATGAACGACGACCTTAGCAATTATGTTAAGCTGCGCAAAGACGGTTGAACACGCCTGGCGGGCAGCGTCAATGTCAGTCCGTTCAGTTAGTACCCAAGCATGCGTGTGTGACCCGAAATGGACCTGCACCTAATAAGCGGCTCGTTGTTGGAAAGTTCAAATGTCGTCCGAAAAATCATCAATCGTGGGGATAATCGTGAGGGAGCGGGTCACTTTTTGAAGCCGAAACCGTTTTTGTGTGTGGGCATGGGCAAACACTCGCAGGAGTGTTTTCGGAAGCGTGAATGAACATTTAATATCTAATGAAAATTGGCACTAATTACTAACATTGCGAACTTGACCAGTGTAATTATTGCTCATTGTCAGCAATTTTGAAAAAGATTCCAGAAGCAGACCAATTTAAGCGAACATTAGGAAGTTTGTACGTTTGCTGGTCATCAATACGGGATGGTAGTTTTCTAGGTGTTCGGTCATTTGGCCGAATACCGTATGGCCGAATCATGATTAAAAATGTTAGTTTGGTTAGGAAAAAAAAAGAGGTGTGACTTAGCTCCTGTTACGATAAATACTTAAACAGTGATTACATTCAGTCCTCAGCAACCACGGTGGTACAGAGGGCCAAGATGAAAGATCTCCATCCTGGGCGATTGCACACCATCGTCTGGGACTGTCCATAAACCACGTGGTCATTTTTTTGGGACTTTTCAACTCCCCCGCGTGGTCATTTGTCCATACAAATTTTTTTATGTGTCCATACAAAATGATCATTGGCCGAACCCCCCCCCCCTATGACCACGTGGTTTATGGACAGCCCCTCTTGACCTGTGGACCGGTCAAATTTCTGTCGACTTCCTTTATTTCCTAATAGAGGCTGCGTCGCCATGAGTCAGGACCATGAACTGCATCAGCTGCTGAGAGAACCAACCATTGTCCACACCGCAAAAATCAGGAAGCTACGGTGGGCGAGTCACGTCATCAGGATGTTGGATAGCAACTCGACTAAAATGGTTCTCGAGAGTCATCCGAGTAGAATGGAGACGGCTATTATGTACAGCAGAGGCCACTCAGGCCTTAGACCGGTAAGATATGTATGATCCCCTCCAACATCTCTGGAGATTGCTTTGAAGGAGCCATTAAACCACTCGAGTTGGCTATCACGATCCTGTAGGCATCACCCCACGGGTTCGCATTGGCACTCTGACAGAGATCTTCAAAGGGGCTGTTCATAAACTACTCCATACACATTTTTTATTTTTTGTATGGACGGTGATCTACGAGAGGGAAGAAGTGGGTGTCTGAGATGACCAAAATTTGGTCTACGTGGTTTATGAACAGTCCCAAAGCAGGCCTTTTTGCTTGCTCTTATCTTGATCTTCAGCACGGCTTTTGGAGCGGCGAACACCACCCGCCGTTCGTTTCGCTCTTCCTCAGATTGTGCTCGCTGCATCTGCCGCCTAGCCCATAGGCAGGCGCGGGCTGGTCCGCATTCGCTTGAGTCCACCAGTAAGCCGGTGGCGAGAGCAAACCGTCAAGTGATCTCTGTGAATGTGGCTATCGTCTACTCTCCAGTTCGAACTACTTGTTAGGCCAGGGCTACACAAAGTAAGTATAATTTTCGACTCTGCACCGCTCCAACTTAAGATACTCTTGGTTCCGACATTAGCCAGGTCGACATCTAGCCAGGTCGACATCTAGCCAGGTCGACATCTAGCCAGTGTCTCTAGCATGATCTGACCCCGCTGGTCGTCATACAGTCCAGCAACTGCGTGAACTGCTCGATCGCGGAGGCGCAGAAGCTACAGAAGACCCCATTTACTTTGGCGACCACGAAACCCTCATAAGTAGTAGACACCAACTTTTGGACGGGGTACTTACCCGTCGTCCATATCGCAGCCATTTTTCTGAACCTATCCGCGACCTAGTCCACGACTCAATTGCCGTTGCCGCCGGGACTCGATATCGGTCCACAATGATGGCGATATCCGTCCCCCACTCAGAAACCGCCTGACAAAGCAGTTGATGTGCTGCGTCACAGTGGTTCAGGTTCAGCTGTTCACTGCGACTTCTATAAGACCGAGCACCTTGGACTACCAGTTGGATGCCTGTTGTTCATGGATTTCTCGGTACAAATCAGACAAATGGGTGGACTCGTGCAGCCTTGTGCCTTATGGCCTTCAGCGCCGCATCACCTACACAGTTTGCTTCTGTCAGGACCTTTGCCTCTTTGGAGGACACAACTTCGGACAATTTGGTCCAGAGGATGTGTAGGGATGAGGTTAGCTGGAACGCCGTTTCAACGGCTATCACCCATATCGTCTGGGAGCTACAGCGGAGGTGGCGCGTGGACTCGGAGAATGGCTAATCCAGATGCAGTACAAGAGGTGGTCCAGTGGTTCGAAATCGGCTTCGTAGATCATACCGGTGCCCTGCGGTCGAGATCGACCCTTACAGCGATTAAGTGGCCGCGGAGAGGAAGTCCCGGTAGCGGTGCTGTCGTGGCGTCGGTCTACTGGGTTGGATCCGAGCCCGCGGTTGGAAAGGGGTCCCCGGCAAGGGTCGGGGCAGGTGGAGACCCTGCTGTCTGCAACCTTCGGGTGCATCTGATAGGTCCTGAAGGGTAGTGATACCCTTCCTTTGCGGGCAGGTCAGATCGAGTTGCACGTGGGCATCAGTTTTGATGTCTGCCAAGCAGTTGGGCGCGGGCGGGGTTGACTCTGCCCGCCTTCCGAGGACAAAGGGAGTGGCGAGGACCACTCGGGAAACTGGCTAAGCGCCTGCATGTTACCGTGATGGACTCTCCATAGCGAGTCATCGATGTTCGTTGCTGCTAGGCTACGCAGCTAACCTTGAGGGTGCGAAGTGCACGAGCCCCTCTCTGAAGCAATACCTTCTTGGTGGTTCAGGAGAGACGTAGGGTTTGGCGACCATAGGAATGTGTTTTAGTGGGTCGAGGAGAGAGTAGTCCTGGCTTTTACTAGTGTTGTAGAAGACGGCCTTAACCCCACCCTACCCTAACCTTCCTGTTAGAATGTCTGTTGAGCTGATTTTTCCCCCTATGATTTAGAAGAAAAAAAAGAGCCTCTGCAGTCCCCTGACTTGTGTCCTGATTCCCCTACTTTAACGGACTTTTTTACGTCCGCTACAGGTAGCTGAATCAAAGCTACCTGTGGCCCTGCCGGCCCCTTCCGTAACCTAAAGGCTGTGGCGGTCACCTGCATGCCGCAGTGCCGTGACGAACTCTTCCACTTCGGTGACCTCGTCTAGATTTTTCACTTTCAGAGTCGCCTCTTGCGTGAGAGCCCTCAACCCTACCCTATCGTCTCATCCATCAAACATTTGTAGACGGCGCCCTTACGTTCCTTATCGCTCTTCAGCACCAGGATCATCTCGTCCGTACGAGTACGTCTGATATTGCGCACGTTGGTTCTCAGATCCACGTGCTTGGCGTCGCTCCACCTCGCCTTCAAGATATCCGAGTACTTCGACTGTTCGGTCTTGTTGACGAGCTCGTCGTCTTTCTCGCGCTTGTCACCTACTTTCATATGCCTTCTTGGTTTGGCGTCCCTGTTCTCCTCGACCTGCAGCTTTTCCTTCTTCTTCTGCTCGGTTTTTGTCTAAGGCGGGACCTACCCTTGGTTCACCCTACTCTGTACTTGCTGAGGGCCTAACAACGGTCGCAACTCCCTGTTCTCTCCCATCCGGGACGAGCCTGTCTTTTCAAGCCCACCCTTCTAAGCTTTCCGGGACGCCTGGCTGGAGTCCGACTTAGTGGCATTACTTCCGGCCTTCGGGGTTAGTAACCGCCTAGCTTTGCGAGCACCGCCAGGCAGCTCCTCACCTGACGGCTGCCTAACCCGCTTCTGCGAGTGCTTATCACTAGCAGCCACATCCGGCATACCGTTTGAACTTCCTGGCCCTCATCAACCACGTTCCGTCCAGTACTTCCACCGGCTGGCTTGCAGGAGAGTGAATCGGAGCTCTCATGCAGGAGCTGCGCAGCCTTCCGCTCCTACCTCCTCACTTCTACTTAACGGAGATCTGGCCAACCCACTTCTTGAGAAGTGGTTAGACTCGCCACTACCACTACCTCCTACTTGATTTTGATTTTCATTTGAACTTTTCGAGTTGCACGGGAAAAGAGGTCCACCACGCCATAGTCCTGCATTAACTCGGTAAGGGATGAAATACTGTAAGGGGTGCCCACTGGGCACTGCCCAGGTACCGCACAGGCTCCGTTAACGATCGAGCATCCTTTTCACCCCATCGATCACTCATTCCTCGGCACACGGGTCGCTTGACACCTTGAGTTGGGGTTAGTAGTCCTATTCTTAGCCGGAGACTACGTGGCTGACTCGCAGGCGAGGGGTTTCGTCAGGCCCCGGGACTTTAATCTCTGCTGCCCCAAAGACAAAGACCTTAAAGCCCTGTGTAAGAACTACAGGCTTTCATTTACCCGGTGAACGTTAACCAAGTCAGTTAGAACTCCAACCAACGGAAAGTTTGTAGTGGTAGGGAACCTAGTACAAGGATCAAGAGTGGTGAAGTTGTGTGTGAGCGTGCGGAAAAGGACTTCAGATAACGGGGTCCAACCACCTGACATCGTCCTGATTCTTACACACATTGATTGGCCAATTGGTTCCAATTCCGAGTCACCACGTCCTAGTGATTCATCCGAGTTGATTCCGGCAACGCTGATACCAGAGGCCGATGCATCCAATATTGCAGGCCTAGGACTTATAGGACGGTACAGTGAAATTCGAAAATAAAAAATATACACTGAAGTGTTCTCAGCCGAACTTTTGGTCAACTATATCAATCAATATTTTCCGTACTATACGAATCCATTACCTTTCTATATTCAAACTATTGCTAACAGACTTTTTTGTTTTGTTTTTAAACTTTAAGTGTGTGTAAAACCAATGATTTGCATAGCAGGTATTACTGGTATGTACTCGATTGTTTAGCCATTTGTCCCAAGCTGGTATTGCATGCAGATTGATTGCCTTCGGGTTAAACAAATTATAGCCTAATCACTTGCTGCTGTACAGCCATCGCCATGTGCGGCCAAATCCGTAGCTAATTGTTCGACCTTCATCTGGACCAACCACTGACTGGCTTCGATGCAGTACAAAAAAGATTCACTCCACGTGAATGACGCCAACTAAGCTAGAGGAGCTGTCGAATACCGAACCGATAGGCTCTTGTTCGCTAACAAGGACCCACCAGCCACCGTACCGGACAGGCCGAGGCGATGCGTCAGCGTCACCTGAACCCTCGTAGATACGCGCTCGCGCGTGTATTCGTCCAGGGACGGGAAATTCCGCAGCTTTTGGCTTGGCTGCATCAAGTGCTGCTGTTGGTCATTCATTCATTCATTGATTCCAACTAGGTACTCTGCGTGAGATGTTCAATGACCATCTCATACTTAGTCATCGACGACGTCTGCTCGTACACAGGTCCGTCAGGGCGAAATCAATCGGCGCTTGTACGTCGACCGGACGAGCCATAGATTATCCGTGCGCTGGAAATGAGCTCTTTTATGATCGGCG
Organism: Aedes albopictus; assembly: GCF_035046485.1. Lineage (NCBI taxonomy): Eukaryota > Metazoa > Arthropoda > Insecta > Diptera > Culicidae > Aedes > Aedes albopictus. The sequence continues at coordinate 446,979,599 of NC_085137.1, forward strand.
TAGATCATCTCCTCCTGCAGCAGCCAGCCAGAGAGCCTGCGGTGACCATGCGATGTCAATAGTGCTTAGCCGTGGAGGACGGATCCGACCTACACCGACCGACAGTGGGACATTAAAAATGATGGATTTTGTAATGTGATCGCGAGCTCTGATCGGCGCGGCGCTCAGGCGGTGTGGTAATTAGGAAAGACAAATGTCAAGCGATCAGAATGGTTCTACGAGGAGGCGAGGAGGATGTTCTTCGTAGAAAATGAAAGGTTTGTATGGAAATAGGTAGAGTTGCGCCGGTCATTTGTTATGCGATTAGCTGTGTTAGCACAGTGACAAATTGCAAGGCTGTTCAGGGCTTAGCTGCGCGGTCTTTTTACAACCTTAGCAAAATCACCCAAACTGTCCTTGAGCCATTTGTGGCAAACGCGTTTTTATGCACATCGCATTATCTGACCTATGAATATTCATTCAAGTTTTGCCCACACGGACGAACGGTTTTACCAATAATACCGGACAATTGAGGAAAGACTTGCCCATCGCACTTGCAGTTAAATTGAGCGATCGATACACGATCCTCGTCGAACGAAAAGTCAAAGTTAACACAATCATCGTCGTGACCGTTTTAGCATCTGAGCGAGGCATTGGAAGAAGACGATGATGATTATGCAATCGTTTGTAACGGTACTTCTGACCGCTGCTGCTGAGACTGATGCGCATCAGCTAGCCTCATCGTTCTCCCCTTCTGGACCCATCTCAAGAGTCGGACCTGGTGTGGTCGAAAGTGAAAGTGACGTGACTCTGCAAAATCTCCGCCTGGGGCTAGTTCTCTGACGAGTCGATGATGATCGGTCTGTTGATGATGAACACGCTGCTGCTGCTGCTGCCACAGAGACAGAACTTAGAGGTCAACCTCGGGAGGTCTGCCGTCAACGACAAGTTGACTTTTAGTACCCTGACTCCGATTGGGACGCACCTTGCCTGACCGTTCGGTTCAGTTCGGGGCACATCACCAGCTGTTTGGAAATTTATGGCCACGGTTTTGGAGGCTTGCGTGTTCAGTTCTCGTGGCATAGGCCCCATCCTCAGTGATGACTGACTCAGATGTTGATGAGCGCGGCGCTGGCTATGGTGGCAGACCGGTGGGTATGCAGAAGGTAATAAGTGATAATAAATGAATGTGCGTTTTTTTTTTATTTTGCTTTTTTTTCGTTAATCGTTTTCGCTCGAGCGAAACCTAACCGCACAGTGATGATACAACCATAACATGCACATCAGGTTTGGGATGCAAGAGCACATGGTTGGCCCTGACCTTGAGCGTAGATAATAATATGTGTCAACTGATGGAGGGGACCGATTGGATGAGAAAATTTATTGGAAAACGTATGCGAAGGTCTTGAGAGCTTCGTTTAATGATGTGATACTAGTTCATGTTTTAATTAATTTAGCGTTAACTTATCATAGAACGATATCCGCAAATTGAGAGAAATACATGTACTGTCTTTATGTCTTTTATTAACAGGTTTGAAAGTGAATATAGACAATTGCGTTCCTCCAGAAATGTTGCCGGTGTGGGCAGTTCCGTAAGATTTTTCGTAAGAGATGCATTGCTGGGTCCCGAGCGTCTGTTTACCAAGGAGGTGCGGCTCAAACAGCGTCTGTTCTGGTATCCAGCGGTTGAGTAATAAATGCTACATCACGTCCAGCTAAATCCAGCGTTGTAGCCCCATCACCCAAGCAACACACATGTTATAATAGAGTTACGACAGCGCAAGTTTTGGTTGTATAGAAGTTAATTTTACGTAATTCTAACATTGTGTTGAAATAACGTAAAATAAACTTCTATACAACCAAAACCTGCGCTGTTGTAACGTTTATATAACATGTGTGTTACTTGGGCAGCGTGATCTTTCCAGTATTAAATGGGACGCTAAACAAAACTTACACGAAAGCCCTCCGGCAAGACGGAAGCGTTGGCATAGGCCCAATAAGCCACCCATAGAATTCCTAATTACGAATAACATTGGAGTGTGGAAAACCGTGCATCGAGCGGCTACCTTCTACCAAAGCTGGGACCAATGAACTGGGAACAGGATTTATAGTGTTGGGCAAGATACGACAACGTGTGATCGGGTGGCAGCCGATCAACGCAAGGATGTGCATGTTAAGGGCGGACGGGACGGTCGGGGAAATATCCGCCATTGCTCCGTTGCTACTAAGATGGTAATCTCAGATTCTACTTCATATTTTGCAACAAAAACCTATCACTGTGTATGCTCACTTGCAGTGCATATGCTGATTGTTTTTCAGCATCTTCAGTGCGATAGAACTCGAGATTACCATCTTCAAAAACGCGAGGCAAATTGTTAGAAAGAGAGGCAAGATAGGAAAAATAACACGGCGTCCCGTTTCACCTTAAGAGTTAAGGGCCGTTTCTTTAACTACAGCATCATCAACGTCCACTGCCCACACGAAGGGAGACCTGATGACGAGAAAGAAGCGTTCTACGCGCAGCTAGAGCAAACATACGAAGGTTGCTCGCCGCGTGACGTGAAAATCGTTGTCGGCGACATGAACGCGCAGGTAGGAAGGGAGGAAATGTACAGACCGGTAATCGGACGAAACAGCCTGCACGCCGTATCGAATGACAACGGCCAGCGATGCGTAAACTTTGCAGCCTCCCGTGGTATGGTAGTCCAAAGCAACTTCTTCCCCCGCAAAGATATCCACAAAGCCACCTGGAGATCACCCGACCATCAAACAGAAAACCAAATCGACTACGTTCTTATCGACGGTAAATTCTTCTCGGATATAACCAATGTCCACACATACCGCAGTGCGAATATAGATTCGGATCACTACTTAGTCGCTGTATGCATGCGCTCAAAACTTTCGACAGTTATTACAATAGAAATACACTATAGAACTCCAATGGCGCTGTAGTCACTTTTCCTATTTAATTAAATTAATTACTTTTATTGTAATAATTGATTGTTTTTAAGTGTCCAGCTTAAAGAGCATCACTTGTTTCGATAAACAAAATTTGTTTGACACTTCTAGTACCGCTACTGACGCTGTAAGGGCGTGGCAAACTAGATGTTTGTCACACGAACAGTCGTGACATTGGACTTCTGTGGCTAGTTATTCTAATGTTATTACCACGCGTCGAAGTCGAACGCCGCGGCTCAACATCAAGCAGCTGCGTAACGTAGAAGTGGCTCAAGACTACGCGCAGCAGTTAGTAGTGGCCTTACCAACGGATGAGTAGCCTGGCGCAGCTACACTTGAAGATAGCTGGAGCGGTATCCGATCCGCCATAGGTAGTACCTCGGCTACAGCACTAGGCTTCGCGACTCCGAATCACAGAAACGACTGGTACGACGGCGAATGTGAACAGTTGAAAAACGAGAAGAATGCAGCATGGGCGAGAATGCTGCAACACCGTACGAGAGCGAACGAGGCACGTTACAGACAGGCGCGGAACAGGCAGTACTCAGTCTTCCGGATGAAGAAGCGCCAACAGGAAGAACGAGATCGCGAAGCGATGGAAGAGCTGTACCGCGCTAAGGACACACGAAAGTTCTAAGCTGAACCGCTTGCGCAGAGGCTTCGTGCCACAAGCCGACATGTGCCGAGATAATCACGGGAATATTCTCACGAGCGAGCGTGAGTTAGTCGAGACGTGGCGGCAGCATTACGATGAATACCTCAATGGCGACGTTGCAAGTACCGAAGGTGGCGTGGTAACAGATTTAGGAGTATGTGCACAGGAAGAAAGACTTCCGGCCCCTGACCTCCAAGAGATTGAGGAGGAGGTTAGCCGGTTGAAAAACATCAAAGCCGCTGGAGCAGATCAACTACCAAGCGAGCTTCTAAAATACGGTGGAGAAGCACTGGTGAGAGCACTACGCTGGGTCATTACCAAGATTTGGGAGGAGGAAGTATTACCGTAGGAATGGATGGAAGGTATCGTGTGTCCCATCTACAAAAAGGGCGACAAGTTGGATTGCGGGAACTACCGCGCGATCACACTACTGAGCGCTGCCTACAAGGCACTCTCTCAAATTTTATACGCCGTCTATCACCGATTGCAAGAGAGTTCGTGGGGCAATACCAGGCTGTATTCATGGGTGAACGCGCTACAACGGACCAGATGTTCGTCATTCGCCAGGTGTTGCAGAAATGCCGCGAATGCAACGTGCCCACACATCACTTGTTCATCGATTTCAAATCGGCGCATGATACAATCGATCGAGAACAGCTATGGCAGATTATGCACGAATACGGATTCCCGGATAAAATGATACGGTTGATCAAGGCGACGATGGATCGCGTGATGTGCGTAGTTCGAGTATCAGGGACACACTCGAGTCCCTTCGAACCTCGCAGAGGGCTGCGGCAAAGTGATGGTCTTTCGTGCTAGCTGTTCAACATTGCGTTAGAGGGTGTAATTAGGAGAGCGGGGATTAACACGAGTGGGACGGTTTTCACGAAGTCCGTTGAGCTGCTTGGTTTCGCTGATGATATTGATAGTATTGCTCGTAAATTTGAGACGATGGCGAAAACGTATATCCGACTAAAGAGTGAAGCCAGGCGAATCGGATTAGTCATTAATGTGTCGAAGACAAAGTACATTACGGCAAAGGGCTCCAGGGAGGAATCACCGCGCCTGCCACCCCGAGTTTGTATCGACGGAGATGAAATCGAAGCGGTTGAAGAATTCGTGTACTTGGGCTCACTGGTGACCGCCGACAACGACACCAGCAGAGAAATTCAGGGGCGCATTGTGGCAGGAAATCGTGCTTACTTTGGACTCCGCAAAACTCTACGATCGAATAAAGTTCGCCGTAACACGAAGTTAGCTATCTTTAAAACGCTGATTCGACCGGTCGTCCTCTATGGGCATGAAACATGGACCCTACGTGCAGAGGACCAACGCGCCCTTGGAGTTTTCAAACGGCGGAGTGCAGATGGAAGACGGGACTTGGAGAAGGCGAATGAACCACGAGCTGCATCAGCTGCTGGGAGAACCAACCATCGTCCATACCGCGAAATTCGGGAGACTACGGTGGACGGGTCACGTCATCAGGAAGTCGGATAGCAACCCGACTGAAATGGTTCTCGAGAGTCATCCGACCGGTAAAAGACGACGTGGTACGCAACGAGCTAGATGGGTCGATCAGGTGGATGACGATCTGCGGACCCTACGCAGAGTGCGGAACTGGAGACAAACAGCCATGGACCGAGTGGAATGGAGACGGCTACTATGTACAGCAGAGGCTACCCCGGCCTTAGCCTGATCGGTAAGGTAAGTAATTGGAGACACAACGACTCTATACAATCCGCAAAGACTCTCGCGGCGAAAAAAGGACTACGATTTAAACTTGGAATATGGAATTGCAAGTCACTTGGTTTCGCAGGATACGACGAATTACATCCACGCAACTTCGAAATCAAAGTCCTTGGTAAGTAGGGTGTCTTCTCGACTTCAAAACCAAGTTGCAAAGATTCAATATCAACTAAAATTTAAAGAGAAAACTAAAATAAGTCGGTTTTCAAATGAATCAGATAAATCTTTGCAACACTGCTTGTAAAAGCAGTGCAGCCAACATATCCCATGCTCACGTTATGCCATAGAAAACAAGTACCTTACAAGAAGACAACATAGGTTTTCCGCATGTTACAAATATCAAAAGCATAGTTGAAGACTGTATGTTTCATTATCATTAATTCATTTCATTGGTTTCACATTCTTCCCTATCTGCGTTAAATCGGACGAAGTTGTTGTCAGAACTATGCTCACTCTCGAATAACCGCCTCAGTGCTACCAGCGCCATCATTCCATGAATTCGTCTACCTATAATATCGAACCAAAAAATTACATTGACATCCAGTCGCCCTTATATATCCAGTGAATATATACCAATCATCGGCAACATCAACGATGGATTGCAGAAAAGTGTGAAATGCCAATACCATTCTGCGGGGCCTGTCCAAAGAAGGAGGAGCTCCCGAACCAGATGGATCAGCAACACCAGAGCGGCAACACAAATGATCGGATAGAAAAACCGAATTCGGCGTCGGTGGATTCCGTACAGCAGTGCACCAGCAGCAATGATCCAACAGAGTTCTCTGACGGGGACTATCATTTCGGGCATACCGTTGATGTCATTATCTGTAGAAAGATGTTTAGTAACATTTTGATCATCACTTCTTGGACACTTTACTTACGACGCTCCCACGTCTCGTAGTGCAAGTAATTGAACGCGTAATTGTAGATGGTTACCAATGAACTGACGATGCTGAGGATACCAATGGATAATCCTTGGAATATAAGGAATCGATGGGTAATGCGATCCATGATGCCGCCTAAGTCATACTAATATGTAAATGACGGCCCAACACACTAAGCCGCGTTAAACTGATAACGTCACGATTAACGCCGATAAAGCAGTCAAATGTTATCAGTAGAACGGGGGAATTCCTGAGGCCTAATTGAGTGCAACTGTTCCAACGTCAATGCATCTCGCTTTCGATCGTCATATTGCATCGTAGCTCACAACTCAGTCCACGATTTCCCATCGACTAATCGATTAATCTCGTTCAGATTTCAAAATGTGGCACACCTCCATACTTCGTGCAGTGTCGTCACTAAGCTTACACGACTGTAAGGCTTCGCGTCGTGAATAGATCGAAACAATATTTGGTGTTGAAAATTGCTATATTGCTGCAGGAAACCGTCAAAAGCACCCCTATTGTCTGGTCGAAGCTGATGTGGTGCTTCAAAGTACCACTTTCAAAGGTAGTGAGTGGGTGGATTTTTCTTCATCTTGCCGCGAAAAGATACAGCTAATTTAATGACTAGGTTAGATCGGCCTGTACGGACAGATAGTATTTAACACCCGCCAAGCACGGATCGCTATGGGAGAATCATGTGCAGCGTGCAAATCATAGACTGAGTGTCATATCGATTGGTTATTGTTGCTGCCAACGTTACAGTACATGGCATAATGAAGACATTTTCAAGTCCATTACCCATTTCTTCAATTTACTTCTCATTCTTCATTGCCCATTCCCACTACTCACTCTGGGCAACTTACTTATCACTACTCACTTCTCAATGCTTGACACACCTTGCCTTAATTCCTCACTGCTTATTCTTACTCCTCACTCTTAATTGCTTTTTACTCCTCATTCACTCTTCACTTTTTAGTACCTACCTATACCACACTGATTACTTTTCAATAACTGCTCACTGACTGTTCTTTGCAGTTCACTTCTCGCTTTTTATTGGTACTTCTCACTCTAGCTGACTACCCCACACTCCTCATAGCTCATTCCTCACTGTTCACTCTTCACATCTCACTTTTCACTTATTATTCCTCACTCCTCATTGCCTTCGTTAATTATCACTTCTCACTCTTCATTACTCACTCCTCAGTTCACACCAACAATTCACTTTCTATGTGGAGTGGATCTATGTCAGAGATTCTAATGCGAATCCGCACGGTGATACCTACAGGATGTGATGGCTAAGAAAATAGGTGTAATGGGTCCTACAGAGCAGTCTAAAGAGAAGGATTTTTTTTTTAACTTATTCGTTTATTTGGAAGGCTCGGGCGCCACATGAGCCTAACAGAGCCGATATCACTTACACATTTTTGTTTTCATCTAGTTTGTTTTTTTAAATTTTTACTGCCGTAATACTATGTTAGTTTGGGATGCCGAAGCTGTTTCGAAGTTAGGGATTACAAAAAAAAAGAATTTGGAAGAAAGGATTTAGGAGACTTGAACTAAATTTCTTGCTAACTTATACTAAAAAACATTGTTGGGACAAAATGTCCTGATCTGTAATGGAACCAAAAAAAGGGGATTCATGGTAAACAACGACAAGAAGGACAAACGGAAGGGGACAGCGACAGACAGGGGCGAACAACAAAACCAAATGGCAGACAACGAAAACAAATGACGTACTACATCAAACTCTGGCATCCAATGCGTTTTTTAACTGTATTAACGAGATTTTCAGCCCTGGGCTAGTTCATCTCGGGACCCACGCTTTACTTCTCTTCCGAAGGAAGAACTCACATTTTGCGAGTTTGTCGGGAGTGGGACTCGATCCCAGGGCCTCAGCGTGATAGACAAGTGTTCTAACCATCACACCAGGTTTGCTCCACGGCATCCAATATCGGAGAATATCATACAGCTCAGATTTGACCTCACGATGCTGATCGCATCCCGACACGATATGCTCAATATCCTGGTGAGCCACGCCACAGACACAGATATGGCTTTCCGAGAGCCCGATACGGAAGGTATGTACGTTCAACAAATAGTGGTTGGACACAGGGATGCCAGATGTGAAGACATGCTCTCAATTTGTAGACATTTGAACTTCTGTAAAGACATTTCGTGAAGACATATTGAAGACATTTCAAATTATGTGAAGAGCCTGTCTCAGCGAGAGTTACTCAATATGGTTTATTATATCATTCAAGGTGTTTTTAATGCCATTAAACATTCAAAAAAAATGTATTTTTGAGTTTCTTCTAGGAATTCATTTGGGTATTCTTCTTAAGTTTTGCAAAAATCTCAAAAAAACATTCTTAAAGAGGTTTTTTTTTCGAATATTCTCACCAAAACTTCGTTTGAATTTCAAGCAGAGCTTGATCCAAAGTTTCCCGCAGATTTTTCCATGAAAGCCTGTTAAGATTTATCCAGTAGTTCCTGAGGATCCCTCTAGAAGTTCCACGGGAATTCCTTCAGGGTTTCATCATTAATTCCTCCAGGAATTGCTTTATGAGTTTCTCGGGAATTCTTCAAGGTGCTCCAGGAGTTCCTCGGGAATTATTTCAGAGGTTCCTCGGGAATTCCTCCCAGAGTTCCTCGGGAATTTCTCGTGAACTTCCTCGGGAATTCTTTAAAGGGTTCCTCGAGAATTCCACCAGGATTTTCTCGGAAATTCCTCCAGGTGGTTGCTGAGAATTCATCCAGGATTTCATCAGGAATTCCTCTGAGAGGTCTTCTGGAATTACTCCAGGAGTTTCTAGGAAACTTCTCCATATAATTTATCGAGGTGTTCATCAGAAATTCCTCCAGAAGTACTTCAGAAATTCCTCCAGGAGTGCCTCGAGAATTTCTCCACGAGTTCCTCGGAAATTATTCTAAGAGTACCTCGGAAATCTGTTCAAGAGATTCTTGGGTATACCTACAGGAGTAACACGGGAATTTCTTTTAGAGTTCCTAGGAAATTATTCCATGTAATCCTCAGAATTCCTCCTGAAGTTCCCAAGAAATTCCTGTGTTCTACGGAAATTCCTCCAGAAGTTCCTTATGAATTCCTCCAGGAGTTCCTCGGGAATAACTTCAGGGGTTCCTTGGGAATTCTTTAAAGAGTTCATCGAAAATTCCACCAGAATTTCTTCGGAAATTCCTCCAGGAGGTTGCTGAGAATTCTTCCAGGAGTTCATCAGGAATTCCTCTGAGAGGTCCTCAGGAATTGCTCCAGGAGTTCCTAGGAAACTTCTCCATGTAATCCTAAGATTTTATCGAGATGATCATCAGAAATTCCTCCAGAAGTACTTCAGGAATTCCTTCAGAAGTTACCCGGGAATTTCTTTTAGAGCTCCTAGGAAATTATTCCATATAATCCTCGGAATTCCTCCTTAAGTTCCCAAGAAATTCCTCAAGGGGTTCATCGAGAACTCCTCCGGAAGTTCTTCGGGAATTCCTCCAAGGGTTCTTTGGGAATTCCTACCGGAGCTCCTCGAAAATTACTTCTGGAGTTCCTTTACACAGAAAAAATATGTAATTAAAATTCAGCGAGAAATCATGCACATAAAGGGAATGCTAGAGTTAGTGCACTTTTACATGAGATATAATGTAAAATTCCATTACCATCGTGTAAATTTCTGCCAACAGTCGCGTAAACCATCATGGACTCCAACCGGTTACGCGACTATAAGCGGAAATTTACACGATCGTAGCGTAATTCTACATGATATTTCATGTAAATATGCACTAACTCTAGCATTCCCTTTATGTGCATGATTTCTCGCTGAATTTTACATGAATATTTTTTTCTGTGTAGGGGTTCATCGTGAATTCCTCCGGGAGGTCCTCGGAAATTCATCAAGGAGTTCCCCCGGAAATGCTTCCAGAAGTTTCTCCAGGATCAAGAAATTCTAGCATAACAAACATGTTTCGGTCGCTGTAGGGCCAACCAACGGCATCCACCCTCGCACATCAACACCCTTATCAGGAAGAGAAACCTTTGGGATATCTTTTAAGGGTGCTGACTGATGTTCGTGGGAGGATGCAGTTAGGCCCTACAGCGACCGAAACATGTTTGTACACAAAAAGCATGTAGGCCTTTTTCACATGTTATGCTAGATTTGTTCAGGAGTTCCTCGGAGACTCCTCAAAGAGATCCGCAGGAATTTCTCCAGGAGTTCCTGCGAAGTTCCTCCTTGTTTTGCTCGAAGTTCCTGCGGGAGTTTCTCGGGATTTCCACTGGAATTCCTCGAATTTTTCCTCGAAGAAATTCCCGAGGAACCCCATGAGAAATTCTTTGGAGTGCTCTTGAGAAAATCTTAAGTGAATTCTTGCAGGGATTCCCGATGAACTCCTGGCAGAACTCCCGATTACTTCTAGAAGAATTCCTCACGAACTCTGGAACTGGAGGAATTTTTGAGGAACTCCTAAAGAAATTTCTGAGGAGCTCTTGTAAGAATTGCCGAGGAACTCCTGAAGAGATTCCCGAGGAACTCCTGAGAGATTAAAAAAAAAAACTCTTTAAGGAGTTCTAGGAGGGAATCTCCAGGAGGACTTCCCCATTGAATACTGGAGGATTTTCCAAGAGGTTTCTGGAGGAATTGCTTGAAAGAATTCTTTAGGAGCTCCTGGAGGAATTCTCGAGGACCTGATGAAGTCCTAGCGGAATCCCCGATTAGGGGCTGTCCATAAACCACGTGGTCATGAGGGGGGGGGGGGGGGGGTTAGGGGTTCGGCCAATGATCATTTTGTATGGAAGAAAAAAAAATTGTATGGACTAATGACCACGGGGGGGGGGGGGGTTTGAGAAGTCCCAAAAAAATGACCACGTGGTTTATGGACAGCCCCTTCGGTCCTAGAGGAAATCCTTACCAATGCCTGTCAGAATTTTCGAGAAAATCCCATCAGGAACTCCTAGCAGAATTCCCGAAAAACTCTTGGCAGAACATCCGAGGAATTATCGGAGAACTCGTGAAGGAAATCTGAATGATGGATCTTCTGAAGGTATTCCGGATGATCTCCTAGAGGAATTTTCGAGGAGTTTCTGGAGGAACTCCCGACGAACTCCTGGAGGTATTCCGAAAAACACTTTTTAAGCAATAATTGTAAAGATTACCCATGAATTCTTGCTGGAATTTCAGATGACCTGGAGAAATTCCCGGGGAGCTCCTGGAGCTATTTCCGAGGAACTTCTGTAGGAATTGCCGAGAATCTCCTGGAGGAATTCTTGAAAATTCCCTGAAGGGTCGCCAAGGACCTTTTAGAGGAATTACCGAGGAACTTTTTGAGGAATTCCGGATGAACTCCTGAAGGAATTCCCGAGGAACTCCTGGAGGAATTCTCGAGGAGCTCCAGGAGGAATTCCCGAGAAACTCCAGGAGGAATTCTCGAGGATCTCTAAGATGAATTCCCGAAGATCTCCCGGAGGAATTCTTCAGAAACTCCTGAAGAAATTCCCGCGAATCTCCTGGAAGAATTCCCGATGATCTCCTGGAAGAATTCCAGAGGATCTCCTGGAGGAACTCCCGAGGAACTCCTGGTGGAATTCTCGGGAAACTCTTGAAGAAATTCTCGAGAAACTTATAGATGGAGGAACTCTCGAGAAAATACCGAGGAACTTCCGGAGGAAGTCCTGAGGAATTTTTGGAGGAATTTCCGTGATCTCCTGGGGGAATTTCCGAGAAAATCCAGGAATATTTACCGAGGATCTTCTAGAGAAGTTCCCGAGGAACTCTTGCAGTAGTTTTCGTGGACCTCTTGGAGGAATTCTCGGGAAATCCTGGAGAAATTTTCTGGGAGCTCCAAGATAAACTTTCGGGGACTTCCGTAGCAATTGCCTGGAAGCTCCTGCAAGTATTCCCCCTTTTGAAGGAATTCCCGAGGATCTCCTGGAGGAGTTCTCGTGGACTTTCTGGAGGATCACCAAGAATCTTCTGAAAAAATTCCCTTTGGGGAACTTCTGAAGCAAATGTCATGGAAATTCTGGAGGGGATTTTCGGATAATTTATGTAGTTATTCCCCATCGAATCATGAAAGAATTTTCAGAGAAATCTTGGAGAGATTTTTCCACATTTGCAGCAGTAACGCTTCTAAATGAATTCCCATGATATTCGTAGGGAAGCCATGGAGGGATTCCAGGGATATTCCTGGAACGCCTAAAAGAATCCTGGAAACTCCTGAAGCGATCCCGGGATACTCCTGGAGGAATGCTTGAGGAGCACCTAGACTAGTACTCAAGAAAATCCAGGAGGATTTCCCGATGAACTGGGGAAATCATTGTAAAGCACCTGCAGGAATCTCAGAAGGCACTCCATGAGGAATCACAAAAAACTGTAGGAATCTCTGAAAAAAATATTGAAGGCATTTAAAAAAAAATTTAGATGAATCCCACGAGCAACTCATGGAGGAATTACAATAGAAACTCCTTGTGGAATCCAAAGAGGAATGAAGATAACACTAAAATGTTCAAGCTTCTTCTTCTTCTCTATGGCTCTACGTCCCCACTGGGACTTGGCCTGCCTCGCTTCAATTTAGTGTTCTTTGAGCACTTCCACAGTTATTAACTGAAGGGCTTTCTTTGCCAGCCATTGCATGAGATTGTATATTGTGAGGCAAGGACAATGATACACTATGCCCAAGGAGTTGAGAAAATTTTCTCGCTCGGAGCGGGAATCGAACCCGCCGTCTCCGGATTGGCGATCCATAGCCTTAAACACTAGGCTAACTGGAGACCCCAGAATGTTCAAGCATTTCCATCGAAATTTGCCTGAAATCCTATAGCTGATTAAGGTCTCCTAACGGGCCATTGCAAAAAAAAAACGTCGATGGTGATTTAACTTGACGCTCGTAAATATCGCTTTCGCTAGCATCCACCTTAGCCAGAAGTCCGCTTTCTCATTGCCCGGAATTGAGCAATTTGGAAGAGATTATCGAGAGCTGTTTCCGCGAGATGACCCTAGTCCTTGGCCTCCTTTCACCCAAAGGATCGCTGAGGACTAGGACTAGCGATGAGAGGAGGATCGTCGATTAAGAACAATATCCCTTTGCGTAGGTAAGGTCCCAGGTTCAGACGAAGTTTCAAATCTGGTCTTAGAAGTAGCTATTGCAGAGGCTTCTGGGATGTTCATGTCAGCTATGCAGAAATACCTGGACGAGGGAGTTTTCCCATAGGTTTTCCTCTTGTGACGCGTATTCCGAAGCACTCTATGTCTTCCCTGATAAGGATACCAATAGGCACCATAATAGAGATGACGCAGAGCACATCGTGTAACACGAACATATTGATGTGAAACTTTGATAATGCTGAAGAATCAGAATCGTAAGAAGTTGTTATTTCTTGAAATGTCAAACATATTGGACTTAACACCTGAAAAGCAACATTTCCTCCGCCACTAGTTGACATATACCACATAATTTCTAAGATCATACCTTTCTATGCCAACACAACACGTTTACTACGGTTCTTTGCATTCATAAACTGAACCGCGGTGGTAGATTAAATTAAGCCGACACGAACGGCGAAGTGGCACACCAACAACAGGCAACAGCATCTGCAATCTGCATGCAGCCGCTCGCTCTGAGAAGCTGCTAAGGTATGACCCATAATTTTAGCAAACATTTGTGTGTGCACGACACGCCATTCACATAATTATTGGAACGGACGTCATCGTCGTCGTTGGTCGCGGTCGCGGTCGTGGTCGCCAGCCACAGCAGAGCCCGCTGGAGACGTTGAGCGATAGAAGCGCATGGGTAAGATTTTTGGCATTGTGGAGCTTGCTGGTAATCGAACGGTGGACAGTAAGTACCGTGAACCAGATGAAAGTTGAAATGTTTTTGTTCATTTCCACCAATAGGGCCATATTTGTATTCTTCTAGTTAGCGTTATGATTATTACAAACATTATATAACTGTCTAAAACTAATAAACAAGATCAGAGTTGGAGAGGCAATCAAACAATTCAAAACCAATTTTACCCCATTTGACGGTCCCCTCCAAAGATTGCAGTGCTAGCTTTTCACCCTCAGCCTCATGCGTCGCATCGTCTTCATCGGCTGCCTTTAGTCCAACCGCACAGTCAGTGAGCGACGTCGATGCCATTTAGAGATAGCGCCGCGCGAATTTTTCACCCTTCAACGCAGGCCGCGCGACTCGCCCGATCTCATCCATCATCCGTTAATATTGATGATTAATTTCAATATTTTACTTCGACGCTGTTCGATCGACGTTTGCCATTCATTACATGCACTTACATCCGTTCTTTCGTCGTCCCGGTAGGGCTGGTTGCTGAGGAGGCAATCTGGCCCAATGGTGGTGTGGTGGTGCTGTGGGCTGCAAGGAGAAGTGTCCCATTCAAATGGCGTTAGAATCTGACTGATGGCTGGCTGCTCACTCGCCGGTAAAAGTCACTACCTACCTCTGTACAACTGCTGCCGAGTGCATGTCTCAGCCGAAGTGGGATGGGCCCTCGTGAGGGTAGCAAGGTTGGAAGCGGATCTTCTCAGGCGGACGGGGTTCTCAATTTTTTGAGTTGGGATCATTTGAAGGTCTCAAGATGATGCTTTAACAGACTGGGTGCCTGTAGCGTAGTGGTTAAACGTTCACTTCATAAGTGGATGGTCATGGGTTCGATCCCAGCACCGGCACTTGCAATTTTTCATCAGTCCCCCCGAGAGCGGCTGACACTTGACCCTCTTCTGAGCAATATGCTCTAACGGACCCGGATACTTTGATATCGGCTGAATTTGTTGCGTACTTTTTTTAACTCGTGTATAATCAATTATTACCAACCCAAAATCGAACTTTTTTGATGATTCAGCAGCGTTGTAGTGTTTACCGACTAGAAGCTACCGCTAGAAAATCACAGTGCAAGCCTTAAAAATCGTTAAACTCGTATTGCACGATCTTTGTCCTATTTTGTTCAAGTTGGGACAAATCTATGTTGCATTGGGTAGAATGTCGCAACAAATTCAGGTTGCGACATTGTCGTTATTGTTGCGCGATGGTTGAATTTTGATTCACTGACAGCAGCACAAAAACAACCAGTTCGATGTAGTAGAATAAGAATAGAATACATTTAAGCCTGTACAAAGTGTAAGTGTAGCTGCCAACTCATGCGGTGTCCTAGTGGACAAAAAAGCTGAAAATTAGGTTAAGTGTGTTAAGCATACGAAAGGGTGCTGGGCCCAGATAACCGTAGTAGTACGCGCGGGTATTCAAAAAAAAAAAACATGCTGAGTGCGTGACGGGTTTGATTAACGGATGATGGTCCAGAAACTTTTCATATTATAATTTTCCTCTCATAGAAAACTTGCGAACTTCAGAGTAATATATGCAATTTATCGCCATATCTACAATTTACAATCCACGAAGCAAATCAGCTTGAAAGCTGCTTAAAATGCCAATCGGAACATTAGACGAATTGTATCACAAGCCCTTACTGAATTAGGAACCTTATTGATGGCACATATTTCTTTTTTGGTCCAAATTTATAACAAATCTAAAAAAACTGAACTGATACAATAGACCAAACCCCGCTCAGCTTCTCCGTTGTTTCGAAATTAACAAATTTGGATTACGTACTTTCCGTCAATAAAATCTCCAATTTCTCTCTGAAATAAACCGAATGGGTTTCTACCGGAAATTTCTGAGGATCCTTCCAAAAGTTCCACGGGGAATTCATCTAGTTATTTTCAGCAAATCGATTGGGGATTTCATTGAGAGTTTCACTTCTAATTCCTCTACAAGATCAACTGGGTCCTCGGAGGTGTTCCACCGAGAATTATTTTAGCATTTTCACTGGAACCTCTAGGGGTTCAACCAAGAATTTCTCTAAGAGATTCAACTGGAATTTCTCTAGAAGCTGCACCGTGAATTTCTACGGGAATTCTATTGATAATTACTCTAGATGATCATTCGGGACCTCCAGGGGGTCCTGCGAGAATTCCTCTATGAGTTCCATCGGAAATTCCTGCAGTTGTTCCTCCGAAACCTCAAGGTGTTCCACTGAGAATAACTTTAGGAGTTCCACCTTCGGAAATTACTCTATATGATCATTAGGGACCATATGGAGTTCCAAGGGATTCCTCTAGGAGTTTCACCGTGAATTTCTGTAGGAGTTTTGCTACGAATATTACTGTCCTCTAGAAATTCCTTTGGGTGATCCTCCGGAATATTGAGAGGTTACACCATAAAATGCTCTAGACGTCCAATGGAAATACCCCTAGGAGTCCATCGAAAATTCCTGCACGAGTTCCAACGAGGTTTGAATTCAAGACCACCGAGGGTCACACATTAAGTTTCTGCAGAAGTTCCATTGAGAATTACTCTAGATAATCGTTCGGGACCTCCAGGGTTTCCAGCAAGAATTCCACTAGGAGTTCCACCGGAAATTCATGCGAGTGTTACTCCGGAATCTTCAGAGGGAGTTTCTAAAAGGGTTTTGATTAAAGATATGTCTAGGGATCTATCAGGAATTCCACGACGAGTTCCACAAATAATTACTCTAGATGATCATTTGAGACCACCTTCCGTTCTACCGGGAGTTTCTCTAGAAGTTCCACCCAAAAATTCTACAGCAGTTCTACCGTGACCGTTTCCCAGGAGTTGCACTGGTAATTACTATGTATGATCATTCGAGAATACCATCGAGAACTCCTCCGGAAATTGTTTCGGGTGTTTCTTCCGAACCTCTAGGAGTTTCACCGAATAACTTGAGCAGTTCCAACGAGAATTATTTTCCAATGAGCATCAGAAGAAATTCCTTTAAAAAATCCTAAGGAATTACCGAAGAAATCCTCAAATAACGTTATCGAATAAATTTCCAAATGAATTACTAAAATAATTTCCAAAAAAATACCGAAGGGATGGCCTAAAAAAATTTCCAACGAAAAGTAAAGAAAACATAGCGAAGCAACTTTCCGACGGAATTCAATGATAATAAATACCTACTGACAAAATTATTAAAATATGTTGCCGGAGGAGTTTCCACTCAAATGACAGATAAAGATTCCAAAGAAATTCACAATGGAATTTATTTGGGAGTTCCAAAGGGAAATGCAGCCAGAATTTCAGAAACAATCTTCAAAGAAAATTCTAAACAATTGCAAAGAAAAAGGATAAATTCCAACGGAATTGTAACAAAACCTCCTGCAAGAATATTCGAAGAATTCAATAAATAATTGTCGATGAAATTTCGAAAGAAAACGTCGAAGAAATTGTTAGCGGAATATTCGAAGCAATTAGAGAAGGAATTTTCAAAGAAATTGTCAGGGAAATTACTAATTATATTCCCAAGCAAATTGTTCAAGACATTTCAAAGGAATTGCCAAATTCTAAAATAGTACCTGAATTCATTTTTTCAAATAAATAGAAAATTCCCAAAAGAATGTCTGAACCCACTTTCAAAAGAATTATTAAAGAACTTGCCAAACGGAATTCCCAAGGTATTTTCGAATATATGGCCATAGGGATTTCCGAAAAAAAAAATCCCTACCGTAGGGGTTTTCAAATCTTGCAACACGGTGTATTTGAGGCACTGTTGGATGCACCGCAAAGAATTGCCAAGTGCACCACGACAGTTCTCTTTAGTTGAGCACATGCTACAAGTTGAACTGAGTGCATAAATATTGTATTGTATTGTATCCGAAATATTATATTTAGAAAGGTTTCAATAAAATGAGTACAAGGCATCTCTGTGCAAACAGTTCTAAGTGTGAGGTAAAAGTATAGTGGAATCCAACATAGATTTCCAGATTTGTCAGATATGACAAAATTCTAATGATTTCATCAAGGATAACCCTTAATTCTTAAATCTTACAAGGTATCAGCAACAGTGTTTCTATGTATCTTTGATAACTTTACTAATAATTTTCAAAGTAATCTGGATAGTATACTTTGGAATCTGACAAGGGAACGTTCAATATTCTTTCAAATAACGTACCATGCATCTCAATGAAAGTTTGTTGATAATTACACTAGTTTACAGCATTTTTGAACTCGGTAAGCTGATGATCATTTTTAGTGTAGAAACATGCCTTGAGTTCGAAAACTCGAAGGAAAAACATTGCACAAGAGCAGTTTTTTTCGACTTTCATTACAAGGCTGACGCTTTGAAATCCATAAAGCAATGTTACTCTATTAATACATCTAATTCTACATAACCAATGCTCCGATTCAGCTGAATTTTGTAATATAACTCGCTTACATCTTATATTTTAATGATACGCTGAGAAAAAATGAGTTTTTCTCTTATAAAAAATAGAAAACCTAAACATTTCTTGAAAATTTTGGTAAAATTTAAGGAGATTGTCCCATGTGCTCACCAATATCTCGACGTCCACCAATCTGACGTAAAAACTGTGTGCATACTTGTATTCAGACGGTCGAAACAGATGACATATTAGCTTCTTTTAATAAAGAAAGAAGGCAAATTGGTTGATTGCATTGCAAAATATTTGAATTTTAGGATAATTGATATTTTTTAAAACCGTAAAACTTAATTTTTATATAAACTCAAAGATTGTTCTACTTAAAAAGTTTGGATGCACGGTCTGGAAAACAACACTTAATTATGCATCAAAAATGTTGGTTGTTGATAGAAGTTCACGACTTTTGTTTTATTTTGTAAATTGTATAATAAGAATTTTCCTCAGACACTACATGAATCTGGAATTTTAAAAGAACCTCCAGAATCTTTGGATTAATACATATTTACCAAAAAAAAAATCATACCAGTGCCCTCTAGGGATCGACAAATGGCTTTGTCGTCGTGTTCGCCAGAAATTTGCTGGAAATGTGCTATCAATTAGGAACAAATGTAACTCGTGGAAACATTTTCATGAATAACAAATTGGTGTCCAAATCATATTAACATGCTGAAAATTTAAAAACTGGCGTCGAAAACACGTTAACATTTTTTAACAAACATCGAATGCTATCTTTTTAAATTTCTGAACAAGTTCATGGAGCACGAATTTATTTTTCAAAATTGTTCCGCGAAAAAGAAGGTCTCAAAACCCCTATCCTAATGAATTCTCAAAAAAAAAGTTGAAGCAAATATGTAGGTAATTTACCAGAGGAATTTGTAAAGAAATTTTGGATGAAATTACCGAAGAAGTTACGGATGAAATCCTGGAGTTTCCGATTACAATAAAAAAAAGTTCTCAAATAAAATGCCGAATGAATTCTCAAAGAAATTGGCGATAGAAATTCCAGATATATTTCCAAAGAAATAAAACAGAAAAAATCCAAACGATATCAAAATTCTTAAATAAAAAGTTCTACGAAATATCTATCCGAAGTATAGGGTGAATTACCAAAAGCAGAGAAATAGATTCTCAAACGATTCACACAACAATCACAAAACTTCGGAACAAACTATCAATTTTTTTTTCCAAAAATGTTGTGTTAAAAACACAAAATGCTAAGCGATTTTTTTCTATAATTTTATTTGACGATATGACTTTCAACTATTCCAGTATTGTTTGTACTGGGTAGCCGCCCAGAAGTCAATATGAAGCTTTACTCAGCACTTCGATATTGGAATAGCTGGTTCAGGCAGGGCCTTAGGGCATGCGGTGCTTGGGGTCTCCAGTTAGCCTAGTGGTTAAGGCTACGGATCGCCAATCCGGAGACGGAGGGTTCGATTCCCGTTCCAGTCAGGAAAATTTTCTCGACTCCCTGGACATAGTGTATCGTTGTATTTGCCTCACAATATACAAACTCATGCAATGGCTGGCAAAGAAAGCCCTTCAATTATTAACTGTGGAAGTGTCCAAAGAACACTAAGTTGAAGCGAGGCAGGCCAAGTCCCAGTGGGGACGTAGAGCCATAAGGAAGAAGAAGAAGAAGCGATGCCCCATCAGCCATTTCATTTCCAGCGATGAAAGAATGGCCAGGTACCCATACAAGGTGAACAGCGTTTGCTGAATTCAGTTCCTCGATTTGAGTTCGACAAACGATAACTATCTTCGACCTAAAGTTGGGAGAAGCAAGTGCTTTAATAGCAGCCTGGCTATCTGAACAGAAGTATATTACTTTGCCCATTACGTGCTGCTGAAGTGTCGATTGCACTCCGCACATAAGAGCAAAGAATTCGGCCTGAAAAACGGTGCAGTGCTTACCGAGTAATTAAGACTGATTCAGCCTAATCTCACGAGATTAAACACCAGCACCTACTCCACCTTCGAGAAATGAGCCATCTGTGTAACATACGATGTCGTCTGAAATTCTTCTTTCCAGATATCCAGATGTCCACTCTTCCACTCTACCCGTAGACGGAAAGTTCAAGAAAGTGCCTCTTGTTTGAGATGAATGTGTAGTGGGGAAACGTCAAAGAGAACTTCGAGCGCTGCCGTGGGAATTGAAGAGAACGCTCCAAACATCGCCATTAAGCACATCCTTTAGAGATGGCCTAATTTTGACTGGACCGTTCTCACTTCGCCCTTTTGCCACCACACAAGACATCCATAAGCCAATATTGGACGAACAACAGTCGTGTAAATCCATTTGATACACAAGGGTTTTAGACCCCAAAATGTACCAAAGGTTCGCCGGCATTGCCCGAAGGCCATACAAGCTTTTTTGATTCTGAACTCAATGTGAGGTATCCAGGAATGCTTGGAATCAAGAATAACTCCAACGTACTTAACCTGTTCAGTCACATCGATTTCAGAATCAAAGAGACGCAAAGGTCGAACGCCATTACGGTTTCACCTTTCCGTAAAAAGAACAATAAATGTTTTACTCGAATTACCCGAAAGGTCATATTGGCGACACCAACCCTCAACTACCTGAAGGGCGCTTTGCATCAGGTTGAAAAGGGTGGTGATACACATACCAACTAACAATGTTAGGTAGTCATCGGCAAAACCATAAGTAGGAAAACCGGTATTATTGAGTTGCCTCAATAGCGTATCTGCTACGAGATTCCACAAAAGCGGTGATGAGACTCCCCCTTGGGGGCATCCACAAACACTCAATTTCCTAATCCCTGCTAGACGCAATGTCGAGAAGAGATATCGGTTTTTGAGCATTTGATGAATCCAATTGGAAATCATTGGAGATATTCCTTGACTCCGTGCGGCTTTCAATATGGCATCGACAGGCACATTGTCAAAGGCACCCTCGATATCTAAGAAAACACCCAAACAAGATTGCTTTTGAGCGAATGCTTACTCGATATCGTAAACAACCTTGTGTAAAAGAGTCACTGTGGACTTACCAGATTGGTAAGCATGTTGGTTCACATAAAGAGGTACGTTTTCCAGATGAACATCACGAATATGATGATTGACAATGCGTTCTAAGCATTTCAGAAGAAAAGAGATCAAAATGATAAATCTGAAACTCTTTGCTTCTTCATACGACGCTAGACCCACTTTTGGAATAAACTTTACAGTAATATTCCGCTAGGAATGGGAAATATACCCTGTAGCAAAACTGCAAACAAGCAGTTTTTTTTTCGAAGCATTAAGCAAAATAGGATATATCCCAACTGTTCCAACAGTTTGAAAAGAGCAAAGCTATTTAGTGCTCACACAATCGATTCTATAGTTATGATACTCCGAGCCGAAGCTAGAAAATCATAAATACATGAAAAGACATCAGGTTCATCCGAAGATGTAATATCCACGCATAATGGGAAGTGTGTACTGAATAAACATTCCAAAACTTCCTCATCAGAGGAAGTGAAGTCGCCATTTGACAAACGATTTTACAAGGATTCCGTTCAACCGACTGACTTCACTCAAAATGGAAACATTTGTACCAAGGCTTTCCAGCCGGATCGTTCAGCAGTCCGGAGAGTTTTCTGGTAGGCCTTGCGAGCCGACCTGAAAGCCTCCGAACCAGCCGAACTTCGTCTGTTCCAACTCTTTCTACATTGTTTCCTGAGCAAGGCTAGATCAGTGTTCCACCAAGCGGTTCCCCTTGTGGTTTTCACAGACCGTAGAGGGCAAGCTTCTTAAAAGGCTTCCATGTTGAGGGCCGTTGTAGCATCAACGGCAACATTTAAATCACTTGAAGTGTTAATGGATAGTGGGTATCCATGAAATTTGGCTGCAACCAAATCGGTAAAGAGGCCTCAGTTGGTTGACCGGGGGTTCCTAAAACTCAAAGTTAGCGCAGTAACATTCACATGTTCAAAAAAGATATAGCGACGCGCGACGGTCAGAAAACCACTCTTCATCCGACACATTCCTGTTCTCGTGATCAATTCTGCATTAAGAATAACAGCTTTATGAATCACGATTTGCGAATAACGGACTTTAACCATGAGTGACGAACTATATCAGGCCAAACATGTCTAAAGGTCCTATCTACAGAAGAGAGGCTGCAACTCTTTGGTTTCTTTCTCTTTCGTTAATATCTCAGCTGTTTATTTGTATTATGATTGTCTCCTTGCATTGAACGATGGTCAAAACAATTGTCTTTTGATTTGTACTGCAAAAATAGTTGAAAAGTGTAGGGGAGACTGAGGAGACTTGATCCCTGGGGAGACTT
The DNA here is from genome assembly GCF_035046485.1 of Aedes albopictus. Taxonomy (NCBI): domain Eukaryota; kingdom Metazoa; phylum Arthropoda; class Insecta; order Diptera; family Culicidae; genus Aedes; species Aedes albopictus. Next base: position 447,002,360 of record NC_085137.1, read on the forward strand.
GTTCCCCCCATATTTGCTCGGAATCAAAAACGATTTTCTTTTAGTATAATTTTTCCAAAACTACTCCTGGACAAACGACTATGTTTTGACTACAAGTGATTTCGATTGTACATTGCATTATTTTTTAACGGCAGATGGTTGGTTTTCAGTCCTTCAGAAATCTTTTAGGCGATTTCGAAAAATCTCAATAACTTTGTGAAAATTGAACCAAATCGTGTCAAAATTTCACAGCACATAGTTTTAATAAAGTACTTTCAAACTTATTTATGCAAATGAGGTTGTTGTTAACATATTTTAATTAGTTCAGCTTAGTATACACAACAGCGAAATGGGGAGACTTGATCCCTCGAGGATTACACACACATTATACATGTGAAAAAAAAATTCTATTCGGAAGCCTCTATTTATTTGGAATTCTAGTCTATTCAACGATAAAATGTGTCAGATAATTATAACTTTAGTACAAACCAAGAAAAGGGGGATCAAGTCTCCCCATTTTGAAAATACGGCATATCCTTAAAAATTTAAGGAAATCTTACAATTTCAAACACTCCATATTCATCGAAAATACAAGAAAACTCGAAAAGAAAATGAATAGGAAGACTCTTGAATTATTTTCCCTTCAAATAAACCATGTGATCAAAGGGGGATCAAGTGTCACCCATTTTTAAAAAATACATCATAAGACATGCCTCCATAAAAACACAGTTTTGAAAACTTTAACAATAATTTAAAGGCCTTCTGTTGTGTATTAACTTGCAATAGATGTTTACCTGCCATTTTGTATGGAAATGAGATCTATTTTTGTGTTTTTTCTTAAAGTTTTAGGTAAATTAAGAAAAAAGGATCAAGTCTCCCCAGTTTCCCCTACCATTACATTGCAATAATTGAATATTGAAAGTAAACAAAGAGAGCCTCTCAAATGCAGATAGGACCTATTGAAATGTTTGGCCTGATATCCATAAGGAGGAATATCTGACAGTGTTGCGAGTCATGTACTGAGTATGCCCACGTGTAGCTATTTGACAACCACTGGCCTCTCGGCGCTTCCATCAATTGCATCTGAGAGCGGAACATCGCGCGCATTCCTTGTGCAGCGTGGCATATCATGTCCTCACGATCTGTCTGAATGTTTTGATGAAGCTCTTTGTACCAACTACAATACCGAATGCGGTAGCATCTAATCAGAAGAATTCACACGCCGGGGCTTCCTGCCTATTGGTTCTACATACTGGTTGGACCGTTCTGCAAGTCTAGACCGGGGCGATTAACGATCCTATCGTGGTGGGAAGTATCATTTGTCAGTTCGCATTATATTCAATCCAATCGATTAACAAAGCCATAAAAAGTGTAGATTTAAGATCTATCAGCACAAAGCATCCGCAGGAAAAACCCCACGAATCGAGTAACCCCATGGTGACCCCACCTTACGTCGAGCGGTTCCGAGAATTTACGATTTGGAAATTTGTCTTACCACGCACACGGGCTGGACAGAAGATGACGATCATTTAAGGATGACCACCATCCTGTGTAATTGATGATATAGCGCACTTGGTTCAAGGACGCTTGGACGACTGCCCTGTGCGTAGCTGAAGGAACCCCGTGGCATCTGCAGCCAGCCAGCTAGCATAGCGCAGCGCTTTGTCACCATTAAAGTTGCAATGAATATAACATTGTGACTTTGATAGCACGTTCAAGTGTCCATCGATCACCACAAGTACCCACAGTCGCTGGTTCTTAATGAGAAATTCAAATAGAATCATAAACGATACGGTACAACTGTGGAGAGACGTTCTCGGCGGCGACGACCGCAGCGTAGCGGCTATCAATCGAAGCTAATAGGATCTTTTATCAGGCCATTTTAATTCAATACAGCGGTAATGAATCACCTCGAGAAATGATATGCGTTGCAACCGGTTGTGTAAACCAGTAAGATAAGTGATGCAAACTTGAAGATTCGCCGTAGTTGACGGGTGGAATGGAAATGATGAAAGGTCATTGAAAAAGAGGATACAGAATTGATTCCAATACCATTCGCCTCAAACAACGGTTAACATGATGGTATTATTCCGAAGTTATTGTTTACCTCCATGTAGCTTTAAAAAACTTTACGAATGTAGTCTACTTGATAAGACAGTGATCTTTAGCAGTTGCCATAAGGTTGTAATAGGTTGCAAAAGGTTTTATTGTCAGTTTTATAAAATTTGTCTAAAACTGCTAATGGAGTATGTAGTATAAAACTTAATATGTTACTTGGGTTGACTTTTGTGTACATTCAGACGTCCCAACTTACAACTATACTTCGATAATCACTTTCCGTTTTCTTGTTGAAATGAACATGACCATCGACATCGGATGGCTACAATTTACCCCGTGTGCTTAATCTGAATCGGGGCAGCAAATCACTTGCCGGTACCGGTAAGATCCTAGAGACCACTTGCAAAATGTCAACTTCATTGAATACCACACGATCGGTCTCATCTCGAGTGCTGCTATGCTCGGCGACAGATTGATCCGGCTTCGGCCGCCGTCTATAACCTAGCCTGAGAATGGAACTTTATTGTTTCATTAAATCGGTTCTTCCGTTTGATATGTTGTCTGCTCATCCGTCTGCGAGGGCTCATCTCCGGTTACAGTGGCTAAGTAGTACCCTCCGCCGTCGTGAAGAAGGGTGCACCGAGAGGATGAGCAGAGTTCATAAATTCCGTTTATGGTAATTGAGTCGTAAGGAATTACAGCTCTGCTGCATCAACATCGCCGACCGTGTGAGCCATGCGCGATCCGAATAGTTCCACCAGATGATTTTAACGTGAACGTGTACAATGTGAAGTGTGTGCTGAACGGACGACATGTCAGAGATGGCACACAATCTCTAATGGGAATTGATTCGCAGCAGGTTGAGTGGTTGCGCTTTGCTTCGGTGTGGTGCAGCACCTGGTTGGTGCTGGGTTGATTATTTAGTTATCCCGATAAGGAGATGCCGTGGCGATTGCCTGTCAAGCCAACATGATCGAAACCGTGGAGTATGGATAGAGAATAGAGAATAAATGACGCCAATGTTTAATATTTTACCTGGCGGTCTAGGTAATGAATGGTTGGGACACTCTGCTGGGGATAGTGACTTGAATGTCAAGGTTGAATCAAACATCTCTGAAGATGTGTATGGGAGAGGAGAACTACTTAGGGTTTAGTTGAAAATAAAGAGTAGTAACGTTTCAAAAAGGGAGTTTTAAATACATTTTCCATATCATCCAAAATAAATCAATTACAATTCAACCTTAATTTACCAAGCACACCTGGAGACACCGAAACGGCGAAGTATGTAACCAAATCCACCACTTCTCGAACCTAATTGATGTTAGAATTTTCAGGGGTCCCAACATCGACTCAGATCACTATGCCTCCTCTCCTCTTCTCTTCTTGGCGTAACGTCCTCACTGGGACAAAGCCTGCTTCTCAGCTTAGTGTTCTATGAGCACTTCCACAGTTATTAACTGAGAGCTTCCTCTGCCAATGACCATTTTGCATGTGTATATCGTGTGGCAGGCACGAAGATACTCTATGCCCAAGGAAGTCAAGGAAATTTCCTTTACGAAAAGATCCTGGACCGACCGGGAATCGAACCCGTCACCCTCAGCATGGTCATGCTGAATACCCGTGCGTTTACCGCCTCGGCTATATGGGCCCTCACTATGCCGTAGCGAGTAAAATTCGAGCTCTGTTATCAACAGATCGATGCATTTTTCAACAGAACCCATCGTTCTGACTACTACCAGAAGTAGGCCGACCGGAAAAGTAAGACCAACGAGAGTGGTAATCTCTATCCACGGAGCGATGAGCATGGTTGCATGGGACGTGACAGGCGCTGCTCAAAGAAGAACGACCTAGAAACGGGATCGACTAGGAATGCCAGAGAGTAACGGACGAGCCAGAAGTCGGATGCTAGTGTTGGGGACCCGGCAGAGTAGGGAGCGGAAAGCAAGAATACTTAGCCGAAAATCGAATCCACCGCAAAAAAAACAGAGAATATGAGAAAAATTTGAGTACTCAGGCATAAGACAGTGTTTTCCAAGAAGATATAACGAAACTTGCGAGATAAAAAAAAGGGCCTTCTCCCGACATGGGCAACAACTGTGATGGAAACTTGCTAACAGATAAAACAATGGTGGCTCCCAGGAGGAGAGACCACTTCAAGGCATTGTTGAACGATGCAAATAGAAGAGTGACAGATAAAATTTGAAACAACGACTACGGACAGGCTGTGGAACCTCCAACGCTGGACGAGGTTAAGACAACCATTAGAGGACTGAAGAACAACAAGGCCGCTGGAAAAGACGAACTCTCGGCCAAGCTTCTGAAGTACGGTAGTGAGCAGCTATAATAATTCAAAAACCGTATTATTTTCAAGATATCCCTTTCGGGACGGAGCACACAAAAGTGAAATTTCCATACAAATTTTTCAAATTTGGTTCTCCAAAACTGTCAGATTTTTTAATATATCAATACTTTTTCTTTGGCATTTGCAAGAACTACTCTTTTTCGTGCGAATATTTGCATTGTCCACCTGAATAAATCAAAAAATAAAAATTTTACAGATTCTCAATAAATTTTAGGAGTACAACTTGCAGACCCATCATCTCCTTATTGATTGCAAGGCGACGTACGATTCAGTCAATAGAAACAAGTTATAGCAGATTATGATCGAATATGGTTTTCTGGCTAAGCTAAAAAGGCTGATTCGTACGACGCTTCACGGATAGAAATTGCGATTGCGGCTGAAAGTTCGTCATCGTTTCTAACGTTAGAGAAGGAGAACGTTGCAACCCAAATGGAGGAGAACGTGCCTCTGGAGCTGAACCTTGGAGGGACTAAAGCAATGTGAGGCCCTTTTAAACTTACCTATGGTTTAACGTAGTAATGGAAGAAGCAGTAAAGAGAGCTGGGGTGTGGAAAGTCTTCCACTGATTTCTTTCGACTGTTTTAGAACATCTTCCCTGAATCACTTCAGAATTTCCTCTAGAATTTCCTCTAAAATGTCCTCTAGGATTTCCTTCGGAATTTTCGTTGGATGATATTCCAGACATTTCTCCAAAAACCCTCTAAAACTCTTCCATGAGTTTCCTTAAATATACCTACACGTATTTTTTTAGGAATACGTTTGACAATTCTTTTAGAATCATCAATGGATCCATTTAGAAATGCTTTTAGCGATTATTTAGGAAAATTCAAGAAGTTTCCAGAAAATTGTAATAGGATTTCATGAGAAAAACTTCTACAGACATCTTAATGAATTCGTACAAATATTTTTTTCAGAAATACTTCCAGGGATTCTTCAAGAAATTTTCCTGGAGATTGCTTCAAAAATTCCTTTTTAGATTCCTCTATAAATTTGCTCAAGGATTTCAAGTTCAAGGAAATCTTGTATGGATTTCTTCCAAAATAATCCCATGGTGTCCTATAGAAATACTCCAGAAATTCGGTCTAAAAATCTATCAAGGTTTAGTTTAGAAACTTATCTGGCAAGTTCTTTTTTTCCAGATTTTTTTCCCATTTGAATGTGTTCATATATTTCTTCCGTGATTGCTCCGGAAAATCCTGCAGTAATCCAGAGATTCTTGCATTACTACATTCAGTTATTCTAGCAGGAATTCTTCCAGAGATTTTTCCTCTCCAAACTATTGGTCGCGAACCCCCTGGGAAGCCTTTATCTGGGGGTCATCAAGAGGAGTTTAAATTTATGGGTTTGCTCTACGTTTCCGTATATTTTATGTTAAAGGCAGCCTATAAATGAATCCCTAAAAAAATCCGAAAGAAACCTCAGGAAGAATTCGGCAAGGAATTCCAGAAGGAGTTCCGTGAAGAACCCCAGAAGGAATTCCAACAGGAAACTCAGGGGAATTCTGAGAGTAATCCCAGGAGAAATTTCGAAAGTGATCTAAGGAAGAATTCTTAATAAAAAAAAAATACCTGGGCGGAATTCCGGCAGGAATCTTATGAGGAACTCTGAAAGAAATCCCAGAAGGAATTCCTTGTTGTGTTTATGAATCAATCCCCAGAAATCCTTTATCCACTAATTCCCAAGATGTTTCCGAAGTAAAAACACTGATAAAAAAATACGTCTGTTACTGTCGAGGACTTAAATCAAAGAGAGCAAGCATTCGTTTTATTATGCTTTTTGCCGTTGTATAACAGAACATCACTGATCGTCGTTGTCTGAACACTGTTATAATTAGACCGTATTAGAAGTGGTGTTTTGACCGAACACTACAGTTCTTCCCTCTAAATTTTGCATTACCATTGAATGTTATGATCTTTACAATACTATTGGTTCTCAAAGAACAGATCCTAATTTTCAATAACTCGAGTATGTCTTAGCAAGCATTTAATCGTTTATAATTCTTCAGCTTATCGTTTATGATTTTCGAATTAATTTATGATGAGATTTCCTTAACTATTACAAATTACAAGAACTTCCAGAATTGTTTTTTTTTTTTAATTTCAGAACATCCATTAACTCAGGGCTGCCCAACGTACGGCCCGCGGGCCGTATCCGGCCCGCGAGGACATTTTGTGCGGCCCGCGGCACGATTGGACAAAAATGATAGAATTTAGCCCGAGATATTATTATACTGATTATTTTCCATTTTCAATGGAAATGTATTATAATAATTTTAAAAAAATGACTTTTTAGAGTATATTTTGTAAAATTTTAAAAAGATTTAAAAATATGCAAGCATTTGGTTTGAGTGTCCTTCAGAATTGAAGTAAAAGATTCTTAACAATAAAATAATGTGTAATGTGAAAATTCACTTGATAAGACTGTAAAACAAAATAGAAAGATTACGTCACAAACTTAATTTAGGAAAAACATGAAAAATTTAATCACAATTTTTGAAGCTTTCAGAGGCACACAGTATGCTCATTGCTGCTCAAGATTCTTTTGACTCGTCGATGGTTGAATATTGCTCTGATTTGCTTTGGTGAAACACCTCGTTGCGATTGGACTGCGTCGTGCGCATTTGAGACGCTCTGTCTCTTCTGGCACAGCTGGAACATCCGGAAACCCATAGAACTCTTCTTCAAGGTCGACGGACTCCCTTTGTCGTTTATCTCGTTGAATAGGTATACGAATTGTCGTTGCTGTTGGTCGTGGAGGGATGATACGCAGTTGATTCCGATGTGCTTTGAAGTTGTATTTGTTTTCCTGGCTTACTCTTATTTGCCGTTACTCCGCCACTGCGGTGTTGCTATCGCCGCGATTCTCTCTTTCCAACTGCTTCGCTGCACTGATGTTTATTTGTCGATAATCGCCTAGTAATGTTGCTATCACCACCGGAAGGTTCTGCTTCCGGAATCACCGCTTCTGCTTGTATTGTCGAATTCGCCGGCGTCGGCCTCTCCCTCTCTTGCAGTAAGTTCACTCTTTCCAACTTGTTCCGCTTTTGACACTGTTACGTTGAGCACATAGTGGCTGAGGTGCGATGCAAAGAGATAAGAGATCGGATAAGCGTCGAAGCACACTCTGTGGAATCTATATGCAGAACGCATGAACCGTACATAGTAGATGAGTTGCGATGAGTGCGGAGATGCGATGGAGCTGCTTCGACGCATGTGATCGCAAGAGAACGCAAGAGAATGCTTGTCGGGTATGGATTTTATGATTGCGCTCGTTGTGTATGTAAAGCAATGCGGATTTAATGTGTTTTAAACATAACTCAATGCTTTTTCACATGACATGCATTTTGATGGACCGGACGTAATAAAAAATTATCGTATTGTATATCGATCACTATGTAAAATAACATATTTCATTGCATATAAAATAGTATTCCATCATATCGTTTAAGTTTTTTACAGCATAATTTTGTTATTATAACATTTTATTTTCTCTGTTCGGGATTTGAATCAAATAATCAATGTTTGATATGGTCGTTTGTTCAGTGCATGTTATTCATGTGCAAGTCAGAAAGTTTAAGGTTTTATGGTATTCAACTTAATTGCTAAAAGGATTCTGATTGAAAAGTTCTGCTTTTTTCTTTGTCAGGCAAAACTAGATCCCTTAACGAAAACAGTGTGACTTCAATTTCGATTAATACTGTATCGTTAATTATGAGTACACCTGAAAATTGCTGTATCTGAAAAAGTTTTATTTGTTTTGTAAATAAAATTCAATTACATTGTTTATTGACCATCAGAAAAGCCCATGGTATCATTTTATATTTAATTTTTCGTGGATCTTGCCAGCTCTCGCACCTTCTTCTTGGTGTTCTTCATAAGGTTTTGGGCAACTGTTCCGTCGATGGTTTTGCTTGGGTTGGCCCAGTTTTTCTTGAATTCGATGACGTCCTCTGCTCCTCTATCCTTTTGCCGTAGCTTCCCTTTCATCAAAGCCAAATACTTCTTAATGTGCCTAATTTGCGAGCAATTTGAAGGGTACATTGTCTTTTCCACAAATTGGACATTGTTTTCTTCATACCAGTCAAAGGTGTCACGCGCATAGTGGCAGGATGCCATATCCGATCAAAATAATGTAGGACCTTTGTGCTTTCAGATGAGTGGCAGAATTGGTTTCTGGAGGCATTCCTTCCGGTATATTTCGACGTTCATACTTGGAACGGTGAAGACAGGTGACGGTTTCATACCAATTTGACAAATTGCTTGCCAAACTAATACATTTTCCCAACTTTTTTGAAAAAAAAAATCGATTTCTTCGAATTCGGAACATCAGTGCCATGCTTCACAGTGAAAAACTGTGCCCCCTTGAAGTGCCTTGTTGTCCAATATGACATACGTTTCATCATCCATGATTATGTACATGTAATTTTTGCTCAAAACATCGTCGTACAGTTTTCGAGCCCGAGTTTCCACATAATCCGCCAGAATTTGACTGTTTTTGGACATTTCTGTTTCATTTTTCATAGCAATACCTGGTCACAATCGATTTTCGCTTCTCATCCGTAAACACTCGCGTTGCTCCACTTGAGGAAAAACTTTAACTTTTAATGAAGGTTATCTTTTGTTTACAACGCTAGCAGCACATAAACACACAGCAGTTGTCAAAATAAGACTTAGTCTTTTTAATACAGGGCCTCTAAGATGTACTCATAATTAACGGTACAGTCCTTATGATGTATATTGGGTACACCTAAACCTTATTTTACGTCCACTATTGGCGAGCTTGAACGCTGACGTCATCATTATCTCCTTCTCTTTCTCTCCTTCGGCGTCGGTCCATAAAGCCGTCCTTGCCCTCAAAAAAAAAATGAGGGCAATGTTTACAAATCGTATGAGAATTGGATGAGGTTAGGTTTTTGCTGCAAGACTCTATTCTTCTCTATAAAATGCGGTTCTTTTCTTTCGCTACGACCAATGGCTCGGCACAAAATGGCACGGGGGTGCTACGGTGATTTGATTTTGTTGCCGCTTATCGTGCGCAACCAGAGCTCACCAATACTAACATTCACTCAATACAGCAGCGGGAGCAAAAGAAGAAAAACGCACCCTAATAAAGTAAGTTTGCGAAAAGAAGTGTTTTGTGTCTTTTTACAAAGAATTAGTACTCTATACGAACTTGATTTGAATACGGACACTCTAATTAAAATTATTAATTTATTTCGCTTTTTCGTGCTCAACACATTCATGAGATCTGATCTAAAATAAGCGTTTGGACCCGATATCCCTCGTAAAAAGGAAAACATTCAACTTTACCGATTGTGTTGGTGGGCATTTTGAGTGGAGTATAAATTTATGCTCCACTTAAGGACAGACTTGTTAGAATCCCAAAATGGCCGCCACAATGGCCGACTTTGGCACCTACTCACGATTTCGAGGGCACAAATCTCTTCGTAAACAAAACCAACACATCTGAGCTTCTTATTTTAAGCTAATTACAAGTGAGCAAGAACAGAATAATTAAACGCACTGTTGTTTGAAGCTTGCTTCTTGAGATTTGTGCATTTAAAGTTCTGATGCACTGTTGAAGCGGGATTTCAAGACGTTTGTCCTTAAGGAGGCACAATTCAACCTGTCAAACTCCATAGAGAAAAAAAATAGGATGCCATCCCCAAAATGGCGTATTTCGGAACCCAATGACACCAACCACCAATTACACCACGTGTAATTACTATGAAACCGGACTTTTTTTAATCAGATTTGCCAAAACTCTCAACTTTTGAAACCAAAGGAGCTGGTCACACGCTAAATACTTGGTGCTGCTTAAGCTCACAGATTTCACCGATCGAAATTTCAATGCACAATCTCCGGTTCAAAATGCACTACCGGCCTTATTATTTGCACGCTACCTTTTAACGCTGTGAAAATGCGTTTTTTCTCACTTATTTCAAATAATTTTCCTTTCGTCGCCACTGTTGTGTTTACAAATCAATCCCCAGAAATCCTGTGTCCACTAATTCACTAGATGTTTTCGAAGTAAAAATCACTGATAAAAAAAAATACGTCTGTTACTGTCGAGGACTCAAATCAAAGAGATCAACACTACATTCCTAAAAGTCGTTCAAGAGGAATAATTCCAGGAATTATTCCAGAAGGAGTTCCGAAAGGAATCCCAGGGATAATTCCGTTAGGAATTTCAGAAAGATTTCTGAGAGGAATCCCAAGAGGAATTCCGCAAAATTCTAACGAGGAATTTTGAAAAGAATTCCAGGAGGAATTCTGAGAGGAATCTCAGGAGGAATCCAAAAACATCCCAAGAGGAATTCCGAGAAGAATCTCAAGTGAAATTCCGTAAGGAATCATGGGAGGAATACCAAAAGGCATTCCACGAGGAATTCCGAAAAGAATTTCAGAAGGGTGTCTGAAAAGAACCCCAGGAGGAGTTTCGAAAAGAATCTCACGAGCAGACCCGAAAAGAAACCCAGGAGGAATTCCGTAAGGAATTTCAGAAAGGTGTCTGAGAGGAATCCCAGGAGGAATTCAGAAAAGTCATTCAAGGGGAATTCCGAAAGGAATCCCAGGAGGAGTTTCGAAAGGAATATCACAGGAGAAATTTCACAAGGAATCAAAGGAAGAATTCTCAAAAAAAAAAAGACCCGGGGGAATTCCAGAAGGTAAATATTTCAAGAGGAATTACGAAAAATATATCAATAGGAACTCTTAAAGGAATCCCAGAAGGAATTCCGAAAAGTCATTCAAGGGGAATTCCGAAAGGAATCCCAGGAGGAGTTTCGAAAGGAATATCTGGAGTAATTCCAAAAACAACCCCACGAAGAATTTTGAAAAGAATTCCAGGAGGAATTTTTAAAGAAATCTCAGGAGGAATTCTAAATACAAAATCCTAGGAGGAATTCCGGAAGGAATCTCAGAAGGAATTCCGAAAGGAATCTCGGGAGGAATACCAAGAAGCATTCCAGGAGGAATACCCAAAATAATTTCAGGAGAAATTCTGAAAGGAATCCCAAGTGGAATTTCGAAAGTCATTTCAGAAGGATTTATGAAAAGAATCCCAGGAGGATTTTGTTCGAAACTCCTCAGGAGTAACTCCGAAAGGAATCTCAGGAGCAGATCCGAAAAGAAACCCAGGAGGGATCCCAAAAAGTATCTCAGGAGGAATTCCGGAAAGAACCCCACGAGTAGTTCCGAAAGGAATCCCAGCAGGAATTTCGATATGAATATAAGGAGAAATTCTGAAACAAATCCCAGGAGGAATTCCAGAAAGAATGTTAAGATGAATTAAGAAAGGTATTTCAGAAAGAATTCTGAAAGGATTTTCACGAGGAATTCCGAAAAGATTTCCAAATTTCGAATAGAAATTTCAGGAGAAATTTTTATAGACATCCCAGATGGAATTACGAAAAAAAAATCGCAGGAGGGATTTCGGAAAGAATCCCAGCAGAAATTTTGAAAGGAATCTCAGGATGAATTCCGAAAGAAGTCCCAGGAGGTATTCCAAAATGAATCCCAGGAGGGATTCCAAAAACAATTCCTGGAGAAATTCCGATATTAATCTCGGGAGGAATTTCGATACGAATCTAAGGAGGCATTCTTAAAGGAGTCCCAGTAAGAATTCCGCAATTAATTTCAGAAGGAATTCCGGAATGAATCCCAGGAGGAATTCGTAAAGAAATCGTTCTTTGGGTCACGAAAAGTAAGTCTGCTGACAAAGGGATCGCGAACCTGAAAAGCTTGGGAACATATGCTCCAGAAATTTATCCATTTTCTTCAAGAACAATTCCAAAAGCTGCTTCACAGGTGCTTTAAGAAATTTATTCAAAAACATTCACTACGAATTTCTATGGAAATTCTTTTAGAAATATCTCAAGAGTTTATAGAGCTCTTTGCAGACGTTTGTCCAAGATTTTTCAGAAATTCGTCAATAAATTTCACTAGGATTACTTTTAAAAAATCCTCTAAGAATTTTATTAAAAGTTTTTTCCAGAAACTATTCCATAAATACCTCAATATTCCACGAAGGCTTTCAGCAAATTCTAAAAAAAATCTTAAAAAATTCTAAAAATAAATCTTCTAGAATTCTTTCAGATATCCTTGCATCAAAAGTTCTTTTTAAGATTTCTACGGGAATTCAACTAAAGATTTTTCAGATATGCCTTCGGAGTTCTTTCAAGAATTCCAGGTGGGAGTCCTTATGAAATTACTTTGAGAAGAAATCTCCGGAGATTTCTCAAAATTTCTTCTGAAATTTCATCAAGGGATTTCTCCAAAAGTTCCAACATCGAGTGTTTCAGATATTATTCAGAAAAAACTGTCCTTACAAATCCTACAGGAATTGCTTTGAAAATCCTACTCAGGGTTTCTCCAACAGTTCTTTGAGAAATTCCGTCAGTGATTTTAGAAATTGCTTTTTCGGTCCCATCAGAAATATCTCCTGCGATGTCTTTAGAGAATTTGTTCTGATGTTCCTCTCAGAATTTTAGAAGTTCTTCCAGAAATTGCATCAAAAATTCTTAAAGACTTTTTTTTTAAAACCCTTGAAAGATTTTTTTAAGAATTCGCTGGATGGTTGTTCCTAGAAATCCCTTAAAAAGCTCTGAGATGAAATTCTTGGAGTTTTTTGGAGGATCCTCGACTCGAATTTCTGGACAAAAATACGAGAAAGAACTATTGGAAAAAAAAACCTGTGCGGAATCTTCCAGAAGAAGTTCTAGAAATTCCCCAACGGTTTCTCCAGGAATACCTCCATATGTTTTTTTAACCCTAAAAGGGATACCTGGGGAATTTCTATAAGAATTTCGATATAAATACCCGAGAATAAATGGAGTACTACCTAAATGAACCTCTGGAAATATTCAAGGAAAACCTTTGTGAAATTTCTGAATGAATCATCGAATCTTTGTTGAAAAAAATCATAAAATTGCATCCTTATCCCTAAAAGGGATACCTTCATGGCCTCAATTTCGTCACCTCGCAGAGTGTGTTCCATCAAAGACGAGCTCTGAAAGGCGCCTGGGGTCCATTGGGTTAAAAAAAACATAAGGAGGTATTCCTGGATAAACCCTTGGAGAAATTCCTAAAAAAATGTCGGAGAAATCTCAAAAAAAAAAACTCCTAGATGAAATTCTGACAATGTTTCAATAGCAATTCGTTCAGAAATGTTGGAAGAATTATATGAAGAAATACAAGCATGAACTTACGTGGCAGTCCTTGAAGAAATTTTCTACAAAATTGAGCAATCGTAGAAGAAATTTTGGAAAAAGCTGAATCTTTTGAGAAACTTCTGAAGAAGTCCCAGGAAAAAATCATGAGTTCCTGAAGTAATCTCTGCCGGAGTCCTCTTCTCTCTCTTCTCTTCTTGGCGTAACGTCCTCACTGGGACAAAGCCTGCTTCTCAGCTTAGTGTTCTATGAGCACTTCCACAGTTATTAACTGAGAGCTTCCTCTGCCAATGACCCATTTTGCATGTTTGCATGTGTATATCGTGTGGCAGGCACGAAGATACTCTATGCCCAAGGAAGTCAAGGAAATTTCCTTTACGAAAAGATCCTGGACCGACCGGGAATCGAACCCGTCACCCTCAGCATGGTCATGCTGAATACCCGTGCGTTTACCGCCTCGGCTATATGGGCCCATAATATGCCGGAGTCCGTGGAGTAATTTTCAAACTAATCCATGGACAGGGATGCATTCTGAAGGGATGCTAAAATGAATCTTTAGATGAGTTCTTGTCAAGTTAATTCTAAGAAATCCTCTGAAAATGCTTTATCTGTAAACATTCCAAAAAATGTGTCATAAGACATTAAATAATCCTCAAAGGAATTTCTGGTGGGTTCCCTGGAGTTAGTTTTGTAATAATGTAGTTTCCATGGTAAGAGCTCGGAATCTCCATTTTCTGGGGACATCGTTGTAATAACCTTCCTTTGTAAGGTACATAAAGGTTCGATAACCCTCTAATACCCAACCCCGCCTTTAGACGGGGTATAGTTTGAGCATTTTTGTAATTTTTGTTTCGTGGAAAATCAAAATTTGTATATTTTTGGCTGATATTTAGGACTGTTTTGTATATCTCAAAATGGTTTTTGGTGTATTTTAAAACGTATTGACATTTTTTTAAAATCATTGAAAAATTTAAGTTTTAGTCACCTTCTAGAAGTCCGTGTTTATTTTGTATTGAATCGCTACAATTAACATATTTAAATTTTTTCCCAAATCATTCTGTCCTAGTTTTATAGTTTAAGGGAATCGAATACACTCTAAAATTATTTTCCTTGAAATTACACGGAAATAAAAATTTTCTATGAAAAAAAATTAAAATAAAAATATTTCAACAATTATCATAAAATCTCAAAATGTTTTCATCTCAAAAAATCCGTACCCAGGGTAGGCTTCCAGGAAAAATATAAAACTGTGGGGATGTTCAAAAATAAAAATTAGAAAAATCAAAAAATGAAATTCACGAAATCGAGAATTAAAAAGAATCATCTTCTAAAACATGTTTAAATCGATTTTAGATGACGAAAAATGATATTTAGATCAAAATCAAAAATTTGGGTATTAGAGGGATAATTATTGATATTTTGACATATGTGTGCCATAGCACGTGATAAAAGGCCTCATTGAACCTTTACAACAGCACTCAATTTTACATAAAACCAACGGTAGTCAATCATCACTCATCGCACTCTCAATAATCAATATCAATTAACATTCCACATATGGCACCGCACCGCCAACGCCATCGGTAAATTAATCCGATTCACGTGCAAAACCGCCTAGAACAGCGAATATGATGAACTTCTCGCAAGCAACAGCGCGGCGCTACGTCATCTCAACAAATCTTGACTACCTCGTCGTAAGCAGCTTCTGATTTCAGCGAGAAATCAGCAATTTGTATGAAAATTACCTCAATTATATCCTAAGCTCGGCGGGGTAAACCACCCATGCATGAAGCGAATTTGTCTTTGGGGTTGCACACAGGACGACTACCTTCACCTGCTTAAAAGTCGTCATCATCATCGTCGCCGTCGAAGATGCTATTTCAAATGTTCGCGAAAATCCCATCGAATTGGCCAGCGACGCGCTCGCGCGCGCGCGCCTTTAAATTCTTACTTGTTCTTGCGTCAATTTGAGGAGCCCATCTGACGGAAATTAACGATCCGGAGGGTGTTCGTTCAGTCAACTTCTGGTTTCGTGGCCGATGAAGGTTACCACCCTCCACCTCCACAGTCGATTTGGACCGTGCGGTGGATCGGAAACACCATCTTCACTCTTCAGTCAAAAGGGGCTGCTGGCGCTGCGCTGCCGGTGCGGAAGGGTTCCAAAAAGTCATGTGAGTGCAAACAGCATCCGCATTAGGTACTGAAGCGCAGCGCAGTTCACCAGAAATTCATGTCGCAGCCTTTGAGCAGACATCGATGTTGCGGATCGATCACACACACACACACTCCGGGGCACAGGCAGAGAAGTCCTTGAAACTAATTTATTTGCAAATGAAATCTAACAACGTGCGGGAAGCTGTATAGTGGCATAGGGGAGGGCAGGGCACAGGGTGATGAGTGCATGCTGCCCTTGTTGGGCTCGGTGGTGGTGGGTAAGACTCGTTTGCGCGGTGCAGGGAGCTTCTCTTAGGAGGCATCTTACCTTTTGGGTGGTTTGTGCAGGCTTCAGGTTCAGTTAACGAAGAAGAAGAGAAAACCACATCGAAGAATGATCGCGAACATATTGGACGTATTGAAGTATAGAAAAATAATTGAAGTGTTAAACGACATAGCATCGGATGGTTCATGGGCGTGCACAGATGCAAAGCACAGCAATAGGGAAACGTGATTTAGAATTCCACTAGAGCGGAGTGTGCTTCACAGATTAGTTAGCTATGAGCGTCCATAGTTAGTTTCTCTTGTCTACCGACAGCTTTTGTTACGGTTGAAGAAGTGGCCATTGATAATATTCATTATTATTAATATTTCAAAAGCAGATTCTAGTCTAGTCTAGTCCAGTTTAGTTTATTCGATTCTATTCTATCCTATTCTATTCTCTTTTATTCTCTTCTATATTCTTCTATATTCTTCTGTTCTCTTCTATTCTCTTCTATTCTCTTCTATTGTCTTCTATTCTCTTCTATTCTCTTCTATTGTCTTCTATTCTCTTCTATTCTCTTCAATTCTCTTCTATTCTCTTCTATTCTCTTCTATTCTCTTCTATTCTCTTCTATTCTCTTCTATTCTCTTCTATTCTCTTCTATTGTCTTCTATTCTCTTCTATTCTCTTCTATTCTCTTCTATTCTCTTCTATTCTCTTCTATTCTCTTCTATTATCTTCTATTCTCTTCTATTCTCTTCTATTCTCTTCTATTCTCTTCTATTCTCTTCTATACTCTCCTATTCTTTTCTCTTCTATTCTCTTCTTCTGTATGGCTCTACGGTCTCACTGGAACTTGGTATGCCTCTCTCCAACTTAGTGTTCTTTGAGCGCTTCTACAGTTATTAAGTGGAGGACTTTCTTTGTCTGCCATTGCATGAATTTTGTACCTTGTGAGGCAAGCACAATGATACACTATGCCCAGGGAGTCGAGAAAATTTTCCCGACCGGAATGGGACTCGAAGGACGTATTGAAGTATAGAAAAATAATAGAAGTGTTAAACGACATAGCATCGGATGGTTCATGGGCGTGCACAGATGCAAAGCACAGCAATAGGGAAACGTGATTTAGAATTCCACTAGAGCGGAGTGTGCTTCACAGATTAGTTAGCTATGAGCGTCCATAGTTAGTTTCTTTTGTCTACCGACAGCTTTTGTTACGGTTGAAGAAGTGGCCATTGATAATATTCATTATTATTAATATTTCAAAAGCAGATTCTAGTCTAGTCTAGTCCAGTTTAGTTTATTCGATTCTATTCTATCCTATTCTATTCTCTTTTATTCTCTTCTATATTCTTCTATATTCTTCTGTTCTCTTCTATTCTCTTCTATTCTCTTCCATTGTCTTCTATTCTCTTCTATTCTCTTCTATTCTCTTATATTCTCTTCTATTCTCTTCTATTCTCTTCTATTCTCTTCTATTCTCTTCTATTCTCTTCTATTCTCTTCTATTCTCTTCTATTCTCTTCTATTCTCTTCTATTCTCTTCTATTCTCTTCTATTCTCTTCTATTCTCTCCTATTCTTTTCTCTTCTCTTCTCTTCTCTTCTATTCTCTTCTTCTGTATGGCTCTACGGTCTCACTGGAACTTGGTATGCCTCTCTCCAACTTAGTGTTCTTTGAGCGCTTCTACAGTTATTAAGTGGAGGACTTTCTTTGTCTGCCATTGCATGAATTTTGTACCTTGTGAGGCAAGCACAATGATACACTATGCCCAGGGAGTCGAGAAAATTTTCCCGACCGGAATGGGATTCGAACCCGCCATCTCCGGATTAGCGATCCATAGCCTTAACCACTAGGGTAACTGGAGACCCCAGTTCTCTTCTATTTTCTTCTATTCTCTTCTATTCTATTATATTAGATTCTGTTCGATTCTATTCGATTCTATTCTATTTTATTCTATTATTTTCTCTTTTATTCTATTATTTTCTTTTCTTTTCAAATCTATTCTTTTCTATTGTATATTATTATTTTCTACTGTATTTTATTGTATGCTATTCTACACTATTTAATGCCATGTGTTATTCTATGCTATTTTATGCTATTTCAAAAACGCTATTCTATGCCGGAAATTTCTTTGAGAACTCATCCAATGATTTAAAGCATTCTCCAACAAGTCTTCAGAAAATTGCTCTGGAAAATCTTACTAACATTCCTTCAATTATTTTTTCTGAAATACATTTTAAGATTCAACCAGAATTTTTCCAGGAATTTTATCTTGGATTTCCCAAAGAGTTGACCATGTTTTATTTTTTAGACTCTCTTCACATACTCATAAATCTCTCCAAAAGTTCCTCGAAACATTATTCTTGTTCTTGGTGTGATGTCTTCACTTGGACAAAACCTGCTTATTAGCTTAGTATTCTATGAGCTTGGTCTGCAAATGGGCATCCTGTGGCAGGCATGAAAATACTCTATGAACAAGAAAGTTGAGGAAGTTTTCATTACGAAAAGTTTGACCGGGAACCGAATCCATCTCCCTCAGCATGGTCACGCTGTTTACTAAAGCGTAAATGCTTTGGCTGTTGAGGCCCGAAACATTATTCCAAGAATTTTTACAAAGATTCTCCAGAAACTTCTTAAATAATTCGTCAAAGCATAAGTTAAAAAGTTCTTCATAGCTCCCTCTAGGTATTTTTTCATTAATCACTCCAAAGATCTTCTCGAAGTTTTCTTACACTGTTGAAAATGCTTAACATCCATGTGCACAACAGAACGAGTTTTCTTGTTGGAAATACTCAGAGAATTTTCCTAAAATTTCTCCAAAAATCCTTCAGGATTTATTTTTCAAAAATACTACTAGGATTTTATGTTGAGTTCCTTCCCAAGTAACACACATGTTATATAAAAGTTGCGACAGCGCAGGTTTTGGTTGTATAGAAGTTTATTTTACGTTATTTCAACACAATGTTAGAATTACGTAAAATAAACTTCTATACAACCAAAACTTGCACTGTCGTAACTCTATTATAACATGTGTGTTGCTTGGGTTCAGGTATTTTGATGGAACTTATCAGGAATATCTGAGAGTTCTTCCAAAATTTGGTACAACGATTACTTTGGAGTTTCTCCCGAAGATTTCTTTGGGGAACCCTGCCAAGATTCCTCCAGGATGTTCCTGGAACTACTCTAACATTTCACTCGGGAAGAGGTCCACGGATTTTTCCAAAAATCCTTCTGGAATTCACCCAAAAAAATCTCCAGTTCAGATTGTTATTGCAGGAGAAATTTTTCTCCAAGGACTCTAGAAACCTTCCTAGAACTCCTCCAGGAATTATTGAATTCATTTTCCTCCAAACAACTCTCCACGAGTTGCTTCAGTAATTTCCTCAAGTGTTATTCTAGCAATTTGTTTTTCTATAATTTCTAGCATACTTCATATTCCATCAGGGCTTAGTCCTCCCAGCATTTCTTTAAGACACAAGTTTATTCCGCAATAACTCCGAAACTTTTTTCAGGAATTGCTCCTGGAACTCCTATGAAAAATGGCGAACTTCTCTATATGCTGCAATGCTGAATATTCATCAAGAATCTTTCAAAAAATCCGCAACGTATCTCTTCAGGAATTTTGAATGAGTTTTCTCGAGGATTGCTAGGCATATTTTTACCAATTATGTGTCTAAAGAATTTCTTATTAATTAACGATTCTTATAAATATTATTCCTGGAGCTCGTCCAAGAAAACCATTAACGAAAATATCATCAACCAAGAAATCCTATAAAAAAAAATCCTGGAGACATTATAGGAAGAAGTACAGAAAAAACATGTTACAAGGATTTATGCAGCATCCTTTGAAATCACTTCTTCAAAAAACCAGAAACCTGAGTAATTCGTAGGAAAATCTTTAACTGAAATCCTGGTCGGATAAATCACCAGAAACAATCCTGACTACATCCACTGATGAATTCTTGGTTCATTCCTCGGAAAAAATCTCTAAAGGAATGTTTGACCTATCCTTGTAGAAATAATTGAAAATATTTCCGAAGAAATCCTTTGATATATTGCAAAGAGGAATGCGTGGAAGAACTCCTCAAGGAATTCTTTAACAATATCTAGAGAAATTCATAGAAGAATTGCTGGCAGAATCATTGGAAGAATTGCTGAAGGAAAACGTGTGAGAAGTTGCGCAAAAATACTTGATAAAATTTATGGAATAACCCTTGGAAGAACTCCTGAATGCCCGGGAAAAATGCTAGATAAACTTGTAAAAGAATTTCCTTAAGAATAATTAAAAAAAAAAAAATATTGTAGTTATATCTGTAAGAAACCAGTAATCCTGGAGGTGTTTGCAGTAATGTTCTTCGAGCAATAAAGTACACCGGGGCAAGTTGAAACGTGTGGGACAAGATGAAACAGTGGGTTAACATGATGTTTTCTAATGATGATAAACCATTTGATTGCCATAACACATATTTTACGATTCAAACAATCTTTTGGCGAAGAATAAATTTCAATTTGTGTTAAAATCTGCTTCAAAACTTCGCGTTTCATCTTGCCCCACCCGTTTCAACTTGCCCGGTGTACCTTACTTGAAAGAATTACTACCGCAATCCTTGGAAGAATTTGTCCGTGGAATTGCATCATTGTATTCTCAACTGGATGTCTTTTCCGAAAATTCCTCCAAAAGTTGTCCTGAAAATTCCTCAAAGTAATTATCCCAGATTATATCAAGGATTCTTTGAGGATCTCCTTTAACCCTCTAATACCCAAATTTTTGAAATTTTTTAAATATAGTTTTTCGTCATCTAAAATCGATTTAAACATGTTTTGGAAGATGATTCTTTTTGATTCTCGATTTCGTGAATTTCAGTTTTTGATTTTTCTAATTTTTATTTTTGAACATCCCCACACTTTTATATTTTTCCTGGAAGCCAATTTGGGGAACAGATTTTTTTTAGATGAAAACATTTTGAGATTTTATGATTATTGTTGAAATATTATTATTTTGATTTTTTTTCACAGAAAATTTTGTTTTCCGTGTAATTTTAAGGAAAATAGTTTTAGAGTGTATTTGTTCCCCTAAACTATTAAACAAGAATAGAATGATTTGGGAAAATTTAAAATATGTGAATTGTAGCGATTCGATACAAAATAAACAATGACTTCTAAAAGGTGACTAAAACATCTATTTTTCAATGATTTTTAAAAATTGTAAATACGCTTTTAAATACACCAAAAATCATTTTGAGATATATAGAACAGTCCTAAATATCAGCCAAAAATATAAAAAAAAATATTTTCCACGAAATAAAAATTACAAAAATGCTCAAACTATACCCCGTCTAAAGGCGGGATTGTGTATTAGAGGGTTAAGAATGTTAAGAATGTAGGAAACCCCATTATAAATTGACAGGAATTCTTTCAAGTTTTTTTTTTCTAGGCATTAATTAAGGAATTCCTGCATTAATTTTTCGAGAAGCTTCATCATAGATTCCTCTAAAACCTAAAAGATCTTCAGAATGTTTCTGGAGTAATTCGTTGGATGAATTCCTTTAAGAATTTCTGGAGGAGTCCTCCGAAGAATTTCTAAAGAAATCCTTGAACAAGCCTTTGGGAATCTTTGAAAGAAATTCTGGATATATTTTTTGGAAAAATCCTGGTGGAATCCGTGGAATAATTCCTGAAGGAGTATTCGGAAGAATTCGAGGAAGAATTCTTGGAAGATTTTTAGACGAATGCTAGGAAGAATTTATGGAGGGATACTTTTGGTAGTAATCCTAGGAAGAATTTATGGAGAAATCTTTGAAAGAATTTTTAAAGGAATCCTTGAGCGAAATATTTAAGAAAATCTTGGATGAGTTTCTGGAAGAGACCTTCGAAAAAATTCTAGAGAAATCCTTGGAAAAA
This sequence comes from Aedes albopictus, assembly GCF_035046485.1. Taxonomy (NCBI): domain Eukaryota; kingdom Metazoa; phylum Arthropoda; class Insecta; order Diptera; family Culicidae; genus Aedes; species Aedes albopictus. The sequence goes on from NC_085137.1 coordinate 447,024,254, forward strand.
TCTATAGGGAATCTTTTGTAAAATTCTTGTTAACATATTGGATGGAAGAATTTCTAAAGGAATCTTTGGAATGATTTGTAGAGAAATCCTTGAGGAATTTTTGCAAGAACTTTTGAGAAAGTTTTGGAGGAATCTTTGGCAGAATTTTTGAAGCAATCCTTGAAATAGTTCGTGGAAAAATTCCTGGAAGAATTCATGGATGAATTTTTGGACGAATCCTTGGGAGAATTTCTGGAGAAATTAAAGAAATAATTTCTGTAATAGTCTTTCGAAAAAATTATGGAGGAATACTAGAAAGAATTTCTAGCAACTATTGAAAGAATTTCTGAAGAAACCGTTAGAAGTATTTTGAAGTAATCCTCAGAAGAATTTCTGAAATGAATTCTGAGCAGATTTATTTAATGAAGCTTTAGAAGAGCTTTTGGAATTTATTTGGATGAATCTTTGGAAAAAAATCAGAAAGATTCCTTGTAAAGAATTTGAAAAAAAAAATCCTAGAGGAATGCCTGGGAGAATTTCTATAGGAATACTTGAAAGAAATTTGATGGAAAAATTCTAGAAAAATACTTGGAAACATTTTGGATCGAATCCTTGGAAAAAATCTTGAAAAATTCCAGTAGCAGTTCTTGGAAGAATTTCTGATGGGTTCCTTGGAAGAATGCCTGAAGTAATCATTGGAAAAAATTCTGGAGTAATCTTTGGAAAAATGCCTGGAGGTATTTTTGGAAAAAATTCTAAAGGAAACCAGAATTTCTAGAGTAATCATTGGATGAATTCCTGGAGGAACTCTTGAAAAAATCTTTAAAGAAATCCTTGAAAAAAATTCCGAAGAAATCCTTGAAAGAAATATTTGAAGAATCTTTGAAAGATATACTGGAGAATTTTTTGGAAAATTGGATGAATTTCAGAAGAATATTTGTAGTAATTTTTTGGGTAATCATTGTATGAATTCTTGGGAGAATACTTGGAAACATTTTTGGACAAATCTTTGGAAGAATTTCTGAAGAAAACCTTAAAAGATTTCCTTAAGGAATCTTTGGAAGAATTACTGGGAAAATAAAAAAAAAATCCTGGGTGAGTCCTTGGAAGAACTTCTGGGGGAATTCTTGAAAGTCTTTGAAGAATTCCTGGAGAAATTCTTGGAGAAATTCTTGGATGAAAATCTTGGCGAATCCTTGGAAGAATTTCAAAAAGAATACTTGAAAGAATTTTTGGAGGATTTTTTTTAAAGATCGTTGATAGCATTACTTAGGGAATTCTCGGAAAAAAATCTGGAGACGTCTTTGAAAGTATTAGTGGAAGAATTGTTTGGGAAACCCCCTTTGATTTTCAGGAAGAATGTTTGGAATAATTCCTGTTTGAATGTTAAGAAGAATTCTCGGAGGAATCTTTTAAAGAAATCCTGGAAGAATGCTTGGATAAAAATCCTGAAGGAATGATTGATAGTATTTCCTTGAAAGAATTACTGGAGAAGTCCTTTGAAAAATTCCTGGAAGAATGATCAAAAAATCTGCAAGAATCCTTGGAAGAATTTCCAAAAAAATCTTTGAAAGAACTTCTGAAGAAATCATTGGAGGAATTGTTGGAAAATACTGGATGAATATTTGAAAGAGTTATTGGAAGAATACACGGAAAAATTCCTAAGCGCATGTTTTCTTTATGAATTCCTGGTGAAATTCTGGAGAAGTTCTTAGAAGAATTTCCTGGAAAAATCAAACGGTTTTCCATGAGCAATCTTTGAAAAAATGAATAAATATAAAATTCTTTCGCAAACCTTATATGATTGGAAAAAAAATCTTTTCAAAAAGTTTCTGGAGAAATTCTCCTGAAAATTCTTGATGAGTTGATTAGGTTAATTCGAGGAAAAAATCAGTTGAAAGGCTTCGCAGCAATCCTTGAAATAATTCCAGGAAACATGTCGTTAGGATTCCTGGAAGAATGCAAGGAATGAAGGAAGAACTTCTTAAGAAATAATTGAAAAACTTTTAAAATATCCTAACGGCGTAATCCTGGATGAATTCTCAGAAAAATCTTCAGAGAATTGCTTTTCAAATTCATTGGAAGATTTGTTGGAGAAATCTTTGGAACAATTCCTGGACAAATAATCCCGCAGAAGATTTAGCTCTTTGGGATTTTTTTTGAAGATTTTCGTGGGAGTTTTAACAAGAATAACTAGGGAGATTTTCTCGAAGAAATATTTGAAAAAAATACGAAGAATTTATTGAAAATTTTCTAGATCATGATGATGGTCAGAATTTCTCCATCCATTCCTGCCAAAATTCCTACAGAAATTACCCTAGAATCCCAGGAGTTTTTTTAATCCTTTGAATATTTTCAGGAGGTGATTCTGCAGAAAATCTTTCGAAATGGCAATTGTGTACAAAGAGTCTCAAAATGTCTCATTTCTTTGATACGATGGAAGGCACTGAAAAAAAACTGGAAAATAAGATGACATCAAATGTTGATTAATTAGCAAGTTGAGATCGCGTTCTGGTGGGATTCGAACCCACGACTCCATATTCGCTAGACCGGCGCTTTAACCAAGTAAGCTACAGAACAGGTAACGATTCTGCGGAATAAAAAAGCCAAACTGACTCCGAGTCCAGACCATGTAAACTCCTATTTTCATAATTCCATCTCTCATTGCTGTCGGCTCTGATCCCAATAACATTTTAAACAAAACTTTTACAAAAGCTATGCCCCTGTAAAATGCTGTTGAAATTTAGTTGTTAAATTTTTTATTTGAAAATTTCTCTAAATCTTCCAAATCGGATGACGGGCGAAGGATTCTGGAATCACCTACCCCTTTCGATCCATTCCGCACACGCTTGTCGGCACCCGGTGACAACCGGAGCTGATGATCGGCCTGCTAGAAGATTGCAATCGAAGCATGGTGGCCAAATGTCAAATATGTATCTAGTAGGTATGCTGGGTGCTGACGATGCGCCAATTTCAACGGTCATCCGCTGCGCCATGCCACCATCGCCGTTTGTCGTCATCATGATCATCATCTTCCTCCCATTGAGTTCTTAGAGGAAGGGAGTGCGAATAGTTCAGGGCACATAACTCAACTAGGCACGATCGACACGATCCAACGATTTCGATGGGTTTTTGTGTGATTTGGTATTTGCAGCTGCCGGCCGGGTATAGAATGACGACGATGTTAATAAGTGTGTGGGGAAATGGTAGGAAATGTACCATCGGGCTAAAATTGGGTATCGTGATCTGCTACTGATTTCAGGGCCAACATTTCAAAAGGATGTAACTGTATTTGAATACATCAACTTCTTTTATTGTTGTAGATTTTATTTTATATTTCCCCCGTTTTTCACAGACATTACAAGACAGATGAATTGCTCCTCTTTTCGATAGTAGAGGTGGATTGCATGGGAGCGATGAAATATGATCCATAGATATGAAAAAAGGTGTTATTTCAATATTTAGTTACGGGCCTTTCGAAATGTTTATGTCAATTTAATGGTTGAGTAACTTAGTTTCAATTATATTTACTATTTCGGAAATTGTAATACAACAAATTGTACTTCCATATGCACCAAACTGAAACGACCATCAAGATCTGTATTCCAAAACTACAGTCATTTTACCCAAACCTCTCCTGCATGGTTTCCACCGAATGGAATGTGAACCGTCTCATTCTAGATTGGTTCAGCTCAGCTCGGCTAAGGGTAGGTTAGGTACCCAGGTACTTGTTAACTGCACGCAAGGATGAGATTTATGAACAACGCGCTGAAGGTTTGATGTATCGGTTGTCAAGCTCAAGGGAAGTGTCAGCAGTCCGATTCGGAAATGGAATGTCCGCAATGCAGGAAGCTTGGGTCGAAGAAGATCGCTCGCGCTCGTGACCAACCGATTTCGGGCAATCAAGGCGGCGATGATGATCGGATTCGGCGCAATTCCGCGCAAAATTGAACCGACCAATGCACCACTAAACCTAGTTCCATGCGTAATTAATGCCGGCAATAAAAAAGATCCGTTGCAATCATGTGCAAAAACAACTTTTTTTGCTCTCTTCGTTCTAGCGATCTTTACCGTTTTGGGGGTGAGAATCTTCAGTTTAATGGACCTGTTCTACCAGGCACCTTTCGAGGTGAGTAATCGTTTAGCGTACGTGATTAGAAATAGCAAATCGGATGTTATTAGTTTGATGTGTGGGTACTGGACGTCATTCACCTTTGCTGCAGTTTGGTGCTTGATCTACGATTCAACGTGACGAGATTGTGATAGAATCAAAAGTAATGGCACGCATCTATGACAACATCATACTTTGTTCAGTACGTTGTATTATTTAGAGTATTTTTTGCGCAATTCGGTAACAAACTATGAATAACTTCTGGTGGCTGTTAAAACCCAAACTCGTGGCTAATATATACGTTCAACAGATTCGATCACCACAAGTATCCATTCCAATAATTATTTCGATTAATAATTTCACGCCGATCGATGAACTACCCACGTATGTACGCAGGTAGCCTGATACTTATTGGCGGTCACGCCGTTTCTTGTTATATATTTTTCCACTTATTTTGTCAGTTTCGTTTTATTATTTCGGGTCATTCCCATAAGAGTTGTCCGACCTGCTGTTGTTGCTGGTCATTATGCAATGTCATCACTTTTGGTATGACATTTTGGCCTGACATCGAGTAAGTAGTAGGTTGGGTGATGAAATTACGCCGATGGGTGACTGACCACACCGCGTGCTCCCCACCGCGCTGGACCATCGTTGATCGTCAGCCAGGCCTTAAGAACCGCAAGGGACAGGTCTTAATGCAGGTCAGTATCGTCTTGCGGTGCAGCCACCCGACCTGAAGTAGTGACTCAATTATCTGTCGCTCGCGATTTGCACAGAAACAATGGGAGGGTTAATGTTAACAAAATGACAGCGAAAAAATTCACATTATTATTCACCGAAAAAGAAAAAAAAACGAGAACTATGCAAGGTTACCATATGATGGGACGTTTAAAATTGGCGATAAAGGGGGCAACACGAATTGAAATGAGATGAGGCAACACAGCGCAAAGGTCACAGTCCAAAGAAATTGCAACATAATTATCGTTAAGTGGAGTCATATCCGAGTTGTAATGAGTCGTTGAGGTCAGTTTGGCACTTTGGGGTCCATTATTTTTTGGGTGAGATAGTACATTACCGGTGAACAGTATTTAAATGTATTGCAAGGGAACCGACTGTTTTGAAGCTGGGTTAAGAAACCCATATACTCAATAAAGGTTATTTCTACATACAGTTTGAACCTGTGAGAAGAAATGCAATGAACAATTCGGAGTCTCCCGAGATTAAATATTTAGTTATCGCCATTTTCATGTGGTAGCTTGTTTCAATTTTGACTGCTGAACATTTTCATTTGAATTCTATGATCATTTTTTTCCTTTCTGAGTATAAAGCTTTACATCAAATTTTCCATAAGCATTTTTTTATGACCGAAAAAAACAATTCGTATCAACAGTCTGCCATTTTGACCCAAGCCAAAAGTGGGATTTAACCCATTACCGCCCGATTTATGCCACAATCGTGATTCTGGGGTATTTCAAACCCATAAAAGAAAGTTATTACAGTCATTTAAATGAAATTCTACGGTAGGCATTTTGTGTAAATACATGTAAGGGCATTTTTACGTTAAATTTTGAAAAAAAAACTTTTATTCTCATTTTTTTACGCATCCGCCTATTTCATACAGCGGTAGATATTTATTTAGCCGGGGCATATTTTTTTCCTTTTTTTTTCGCAACTGTAATAATTTTATGTTTTATTTTTTTTTTTTTTTGTAGATCGTCTAAGTAGTTTGCATCATCTAATGGAATGAATAATTATACTTTCAATTTTTTGGCCGTAAAATACAAGAAAAATAAAAAAATGCCTAGACATTCGTTTGGCCGAATTGTACAATTTTAAGAATAACATGATACAAACTATCAAGTTTCAAAACATATCCAATGCAATCATTTTGTATGGTGGCCTACATCACAGAACAACTCATAAATCATAAATTATATCGTTTCCGGAAGTGTTGCCATAATTATTTTACATGCATTTCACATACATATGTCATAATATAGAAAATCCTAATATGATTGATTTGATTTGACTTTTTTTTTGTTTTTTTTTTTCATTTTTATTTATGTGTATTTTAACTTACATGCTAATACTACACTCAAGATTTGACTTTATTAAAGAGACTTTCAGCCCTTGGCTGATTCGTCTCTATCCTAATATGAGATTTTTTCAGTTATTTGCAACTGACGTATTTTAAACGATTCTAATAAAAATATATCAAGTGCAGGTAGAAAATTTACAGATAACAATGTTTTTACCAGAAAAAATATGCCTCAAATTTTCAACAAATCACGTATTCAAGTATTTTTTAGATGAAATAAGAATCACTTACACAAATCTAAATAGCATACATTTTACGCTTCACATTCAAAAAAAATTGCACCTGAAATATTCAAATTTTCTGCATAAGCTTCTGGCTTGGTTCAAAATCAAGCCACATCTATAATATATTTCTTCAGATTGAATGAAAGATAAAAACAATTGTTTGACCGTTTCATAAATTTTCTAAATTTTCTAAATAAACAGGTTAAAAAAAAACTTAATTTACTAGGTTTAATCACCGCATGACTTCATCGTAAGTAATTTTAATTGGCTTTTTTCGGTGATATGATTACTACTCGAAGTAAGAGGGAGTAAGGAAAGTAATAAAAGAATTCGGTGGATACATACGCAAGCGAGCGATAAGAGAAATTGAACAGAAATTGAAATTAACAGAGGGCCATTGTTGAGCAACACAATCACAACGACGATCTGCTTGCCATGCGTTCTCGAGTTGAACGGCTAGGTAGTAGTAGTTAAATGAATACTACTATCCCAAGACAGGCAAAAAGATCGTGGTTGTGATCTGCTAAATGTTGCTCGGCGGTATTTTCGGTTCTATCGATCGGTGGTACTTGTTCAGAGATTCATGTCGAGCAAACGTTACTTATTGGATTTTTCACGTTTTTCATCTCGCATGCTCGTATTGTACCCTAATGATCTTTGTTGCGTATTTATATCACCGAAAAAAAGCCAATTAAAATTAATTATAATTAGGGTACAAAAACTCTGACGCTTCCAGCAGTTCTTTCACTTGAAAGTCTACCTATTATGTTAATAATGCTAGTATACAGTTATACAGATATATTTCAGAGTCATTAGGATACGTCTTTATTTCTACACCGAACTATTTATTTTATCTTTTTTCAATCCCATTTTGATGCTCAACCAATCTATCCAAATACTATTTTTTTCACGACACTTTATGCTATAATTTAAACACTAAAAACAAAAATTATATGCAATATTGAAAAAAAACATGTGTGAGGATCAGCTTCTAGCCCGGCAGGGCGGCTCGGAGCAAGGTACTTCCAATAAACTTTGGATTTCAGTTAAAATTGTGAAGAAAGGAAATATGTAATTCAATTTAAAACTCCATTATCTACTATCGGGTCAATTTTTTGTAATATTTCCCTGAATTTCACAAATAAACAACCTTTTAAGTTCTTTGTACCAACTTTCGAAGCCTCTAAGCAGAATACCCAGTTCGAATGAGTGTAATCAGTTTCGCACCTTTTAATTCCGCCCTATTTTACCCCCGGGGGGTCGCAGGCCTTCATCCAGGGGGCCGCGAGGGACAGTCGGATATTTTTCTGTAACAGACAACAAATGAGAGAATTTCTACGGGGGATCGCGAAAAATACGTCTGCTGGCCAAAAGGGGTCACGTACCTGAATGTTTGGGAACCTATACTTAACAAGGTTTCATAAATATTTTGGAAAATTCTGCAAATTACCTGTAAGGACATAAATTCCTTTAGGGATTTTTTTTTTGTATTTTTCAAAAAAAAAATCCGGAATGATTACAGAAAGAAGATTGCCGCAGGATTTCTGAAAATGATTTTTAACAAGAGTTCCTCTGAAGATTCCTCTAAGTATCCTGCATTTTGACCCCTGTCAATGAATTTCTTTATAAAAAAAAACTGTCTCCATACTGAGATTCCTTAATGAATCCCTTAAGAAAATTCATCCAAGGATTACTACATAAGAACATGAATGATTTCATTCATTTCTTCAAACATTTCCGTAGGTACATCATATTGTCAGAATTTTTCCAGGAGTTTTTCTTTGGGATTTCTTCCAGACATTCCTAAAGATATTCTACTTGGAATTTTTCCAAACGTCTGTCTCTTTGAAAGATGCATTTTAAGGAGATTTCTTTTTCACAAAGATTTGGAAATTATTTCTCTACGGATTTATTTTAGAAAAAATATTTTATTTCAAAAACTTTCCAGAAATTATGACCTGAATTTTTCCAGAGGTTCCTTTAGATATTAGTCCATTTATTCTGTAATTTTCTTGAGCATGTATTTTGAAATTCCTCTAGAAAATTAATTCCAGAGCAAATAAAACTCTTCAATATGATAATTTTATTTCTGGTTTAAACTTCCAATCAAACTGCCGAAACTCTCAACAGATGGCGTTCTATTCGATTACTAATGACATCTGTTGGTAGCTAGGTAGAAGTTATGATAAAACTGGACATCTTGCTTACATTCGTTTTTCACCAATTATAGCTGTAGCCATGTTGAAGAATTAGTAAACATGAATTAAAAATAATTATTAATTGATGATAATATTCACCATTATAGAGGCGCATTAATTTTATGCTGTTTCAGTACCAATAATCACGGTAGGATTGATTGCGCATATTACATTGAAATTATCGCTTTCTACTTGCAAATGGTATTTCCTTCTGAACTTTCCATGAAGGAAATTCGCTGCACCTTTTGGTTTCGATCAGGATTGAACAAAAGAATAATGATGAGCTGTTTAACTGTTTTGTTCAAAAATTAAAAAAAAAACACATTTGCATGTGGTCAAACAGTTTTCAACACAGTTTTAAAACAGTGTTATTGCTAATAGCCGGAAGATGCCCTTGAAGAGGCGATCACAAAGTATTTTTTATTGATTTCTTGAGACAATCCTTCTTTTTGCTTAGAAATTCCTTCAGGGATTCATAAAAGAGTTCTTCAGTTATTATTGTGCAATTTCTGAGAAAAAAACTTCTGAAAAATCTGAAATCAGAAATATCAGACATCCCAGGTGATTTCTGCTGGAAACTCAAGAGCAGTTTCTAAAAAATCGTTGTTGAAATTTCTGCAGAAATCCCTGACAGAGTTTTTTTTAACAATACCCAGGTAACCAATCAGCATTTAAATAAGCTGTATTTCAGCTATAAAACTGCATTACATCTGCTTGCTGCTGTATCATAGCAGTTCGACTGCTGAATTGCTCTATATTAGCAATTTAAATGCTACTGTAAATCCGACAGCTGTTGTGTAGCATTTCAAATGCACGATATTTTTTGGTTAACAAGCATCCTAACTGTTATTTCATTGCCATAAAACTGCTAAGAGAGATGAGCGATGCTATAACTGCTACACATTTCAACTTTTCGATTCATGAGCCACGACTATAGGAGCCATTACCATTCAGATATCCTATCATTTACTGGTAGCAACGAAGCGAATCAATGAAAGAACAAATATTTTCAAATAAATCCCATGGAATAAGACCAATTATGCCATCGTGTATAATGTGGATAGTTTAACTATCAGCACTTGTCCGAGCCGTTGTCCGGGCACAGCAAAATAACTGCCGGTGTGGTACTCAAGCCTTTATTAGATTAAAAATCAACGCACATTATCTGATCATCTATAGCTTATCCAGTAGCGCGGTTTAGCATCATCTTCAACCAGAGGATTGTGGGATCAAATCCCAATTTCGGCGGGATCAGAAAAAAACATCTGCAAAAGTAAACAACAGCCTCAAAAGTTACACAGGCAGTGTGAGTAAAAATAAATAGGGAAGAATATGAAGCGACTGAAATGGGCAGGGAAAAATATTTTTGTTTATGTTCGATTTTTTGGGGATAGGAAAGATAAGCATTTAATCAGTCGTATATTGGACCAAAACCTGCATTTATTTAGCACTTATGGCGCATGTACGGCATATTAGCATTAAATGATCTGCAGTAAAGGCGCATACACGCTAGTTCGGGAATACCCATTAATGGGTACTTTAGTACCCATTTCGAACTAAAGTGGCTTAACCCATTTAATGGGTATTCGCCGTTTACCCATTAATGGGTATTCGACTCGAACTTCAAAAAATGGGTAAAAATGCCCCATTGTTTTTCAATAATAAATGGCTAAAAATGCCGCATTTTTGGAAATTTTTCAGCCGGGCCAGCTAATATGAGCACAAATACATACTTTAATTAAAAAAATAATGAATTTTACTACGTTTACTCTTAAATTTTATTCCAATGAACCATTTTAATACATACTATAAAGATGCAATCTATAAAATAAACCTAATTTGTTTTTCTGCCATACACACGGGGCTTCGAAGCAGGTTGGGTAGGTTGCATCTCGGGTTGCACCGGTAGCACCGTAGCTCATCTCATGCCTTATGTTCTGCGACAAGTCTGGCGATGTCCGTCATCAAGATTGACCACTTGGATGTCCATCATTTGGCGTTGCTCTGCCCTGAAAGTTCATTAAAATAAGCTTTAGGAAACATTTCTTGAAGATGGTTGAAGTGATCAAAAACTTACCTTCCAGCTCCCGGAATATAACTTCATCGGCCTGTTTCTATGGTGGCGTCCGTACACTACCAAATTTCACCCGAATTTGATTGAGCAGCCGCCGGATTGCACGAATTGAAAGAGTTTTCCAAACTCAACAAAAACTTTTCCAAGACGATTCTCAAAATGGCGGCGTCATTCGTCAAACATATCCATGTGTATTATTTACCCATTGTGAGGTTGTCCGGCTGAACTCCAAAATGTGGAAAACACACCCATTATTTGAAGTTTGAAAAATACCCATTATTAGACAGCTCAGTACTTCTTCAAAAAATGGGTATTTGAGACTCATTTAATGGGTATTCCCGAACTAGCGTGTATAGTGCTAAATAAATGCAATTTTAACTGCTTATTGGTTACCTGGGTACTTCGAGAAACCCTGAAAGAATTTCCGAAGCAATCTCAGTAGAAATTTATAAAAGAATTTGTAAAAAACTACTTTAAAGAAATTTAGGAAATAACTTGATGAAATCTAATAGGAAATCCCTAAAATTCTGAAGAAGTCTCTGGATATAAAAATATCTTCTCGATGGAATTTCAGAAGGAATCCCCACAGAAATTTCTGAAAAAAACCTCGAAATTTCCGTGATCGAAAGGCGAATTCTCCTCAGAAATTTCAGCTAAACCTTTCATTCTATTAACGTATGAGTACACTTTAGCGAACCTTTACATTTAGTTGTAAGGTTTTAACCCCTGTAGAAGTCTTAATACTTTTGAATGAATATCTTGGTAAAATCCGAATGAAGCCTAGGGAAATTATTGAAGAAATTTTAGGAACCAAGAAAATAAAAACTAAAAAACTAAGAACTAAGAAATAAGAACTACCTGGAGAAACTTCTCAGTAAATCCTTGGTGAAATCCTGTACAAATATTGAGAAAGAGACAGGAAAACCCCTGTGGAAATTCTTTGATAAAACTCTAAGAGGAATTTCTGAAAGTATTCTTTGAGAAATATGTGGTCGAGTTTCTGAATTCCTGCAGAAACGCAGAGATAAGCGTATGCAAAGATTTCTGGGAAAAGCTCTTGAGATATTTCTAAAAGAATTGCCGTAGGAACTCCTTGGAGATATTTTTGCATATTCTTTTAAATCCGTGGAGAAATGATTGAAGTTATCCTTAGAGGAAGTAACGGATAAATTTTAGGATAAGACATCGAGGAATATTTGGAGGAGATTCTGAAGGAATCTCTGTATGAACTCCTGCAGGAACCTCCGGAGGACACAATCTGGGCACATGTGGGGATGTTCAATGGAATTACTTGAACAACTCCTGAACAAATATCAGGTGATATTTCTGAAAAAAAAAACAGATTAATCCACCTAGTGGTGATAGTGCCTTTCTCGTCGAATATGTACTCATGATCTTTCCGTCGATGCAATCAATCTTGCCTTAGAGTCAGTGATCAGCCCCAAATCTCTGTTCTTTGGTAACGAACGAGAAGGAGGAAATGCTCATAACAGCGATCTGGGACTGTACCACTTACGAGTTTCTGAATCATGAGAATACTGTATTTAGAAAATCCAGAATTTTATCAAGGTCATAATCGAATTAGGGCACTTTTTCCGACGTTATGTTCAACGTATGGGCAGAGCAGAAAGTATCAGTCCTTTCAGTTGACTGCTTGACCACCATTACTGGAGACTGTTTCATACCAAGATGACAATTACTAGCCAGGATTAAGCTTTTTTCACAGATATCACTTTGACAATGTTTTATCTGCACACTTTATGCTATATTTTATTATCATTGGTTACAAGATTCAAGTAAAAATTTTTATGAAGTAATTAATTTGAATTGCGAATGCTATATCACATTCAAATATCAACCACATTAAAGATCTCACTCTCCAGTCACATCAAAATTTTGTGCAGTAATTTTAGACGCAAATAAAGATTTAAAGAATGTTCGGGGCTGATGCGCTTGAATTTTAATTTTTCCATACAATGTTGACCCATCCTACTGTAAATTTACGTCTCAGGAATCCAAAATGGTGTGATTTGATGAGATCACTTTAGTTTTTTTAATAGGTTTTTGCATTTCTTACACATATCCATCGCTTGCATTGATTTAGTTCATTTTTGTAATTCCGCTGAAGAACCCAACGCTGCTTCTGCAACACCACCTGTGGCCTCTTATGTAATCTGAGTCTATTTTGTATTGCTTACGAGACCCCCGGAACTAAAAACTCTACCGGTAGTAACTTCGGTGGACTGTGGCCATTTTCTTATTATCCATGCATCAGGTTACTGACAAAAAAGCGATTTGATGTACCGCAAGCATGGGGTTGATGCAATTTTTTACATATCCACTTCCAGTGGGACACCCTTAACCAGATCCGGAAAATTTACATGGTTCATTTTTACATTTGACCAATTCCGGCAGGACACCTGAACCGGTTGTGGAACACTACCGGTGGTCTCTAACGTAATCTGAGCTGATTTTCTTGAAAACCGTTCATCAGCTTATCGAAAAAACCGCGATTTGATGAAGCGCATGCATGAAGTTCGGTTCCCTTCTACATTTGACCACATCCGGAGGGACACCGGGAACCGATTCCGGGACACTACTAGTTTTTCCAAGCATGAACTGAGATATTTTTTCTTGGTAACCGTTCATCAGGATACCTTAAAAGCCATTTGATGTGTCGCGAATAGTTTTTGGTTCTCTTTTACATTCGGCTACTTTCAGCGAGACACCTCGAACCGATTCCTATCAGTAGTTTCTATTGTGGGCTTAGCCTGTTTCTTGCTGATCGTAAAAGTTATCGAAAAGGGCACGATTTGATGTGTCGCATGTATGAAATAGGTCACTTCCGGCGGGACACCAGGAACCGGTTCCGGGATGCTACTAATTCAGATATGATCTGAGACTATTTTCCTGCTTACCGTTCCTCAGGGTATAGAAAAAGCTGCGATTTGATGTGTTGCATGCATGGGTTTGGCTCACTTTTATATTTGGCCACTTCCGGCGGGTTACCCGGAACCAGTTCCGGAACACTACCGGATCAGATATGGTCTGAGACTATTTTCCTGTTTACCATTCATCAGGTTACAGAAAAAGCGGTGATTTGATGTGTCGCATGCATGGGTGTGTTTCACTTTTATATTTGGCCACTTCCGGCGGGACACCCGGAACCGGTTCTGGTATGGTATACCGGTTTAGGTATGGTCTGAGACTATTTTCCTCTCTCTCTCTCTTCTTGGCGTAACGTCCTCACTGGGACAAAGCCTGCTTCTCAGCTTAGTGTTCTATGAGCACTTCCACAGTTATTAACTGAGAGCTTCCTCTGCCAATGACCATTTTGCATGTGTATATCGTGTGGCAGGCACGAAGATACTCTATGCCCAAGGAAGTCAAGGAAATTTCCTTTACGAAAAGATCCTGGACCGACCGGGAATCGAACCCGTCACCCTCAGCATGGTCATGCTGAATACCCGTGCGTTTACCGCCTCGGCTATATGGGCCGAACTATTTTCCTGTCTACCGTTAATCAGGTTATGGAGAAAGCTTCGATTTGATGTGTCGCATGCATGGGTTTGGTTCACTTTTATATTTGGCCACTTCCGGCGGGACACCCGGAACCGGTTCCGGAACACTACCGGTTCAGGTATAGTCTGCGACTATTTTCCTGCATACTGTTCATCAGATAATCGAAAATGCCGTGGTTTGATGGGTCGCATGCATGGGTTTGTTGCAATTTCATATCTGGCCCCTTCCTGGGGTACCGGTCCGGAACACCTAAATGGCCATAACTCCGGAACGGCTGGACCGATTCAAACCATTTTCAATAGGAAACAATGGGACAATATTCCGCGTCGATTGAAACCAAAAGTGTTGAAATCGGATGATATTTACTATCCTAAAGTGAGGTGACATTTTTGTACACATACACACATACACACGCACACACACACACACCCACACAAAAACATACATACATACACACATACACACACACAGACATCATCTCAACTCGTCGAGCTGAGTCGAATAGTATATAAGACTTGGCCCTCCGGGGGTTCTATCAAGACTTCATTTTTGGAGTGAACATATAGCCTTTCGGTACACCTTGGTGTACGAGAAAGGCAAAAAATAACGAACTTCTGAAATCTATCATAAAAAAGTTCTTGAAAAAGGAGTCCCTGGAAAAAAATCTAGAGAAGAAAATAACCAGAGGAATTTCCGAATTCCTGTAGTAATTACTAAAGGAATTCTTGCATGCAAGTGTACAGAAACATGCAAATGTTTTAAAGTTGTTCTTAAATACGGGATTCATGGAGGATTTCCTAAAGATATCCATGGAGCAATAGCGGAAGAAATGCAGGGAAGGTTTTATAAAGAAGTTCCTGAACTAATTTCTAGGGTAATGTCTAGCATACTTCGGAGGAAGTTCTGAAGGAAACTAAATTTTCTAAAAAAATCCTGAAGGATTTCACATTGAAATTTTCGAAGGCAATCATGGCAGATTTTTTTGAGAATTCCCTGTGCGATTTTTTGAAGGAATCGCTGAAGGAATTTCCGAATATATGAGAAATGAAATAAATCCTTGAGGAAATTTTCCCAATAAAATTTTGATAAACTTGGTGGGTTATCCGTGAAATAATTTCTGAAAAAAATCTCTGAAAGATTTATTTTATGTGTATGGATTTATGAAGGAATCGTTGGAAGAAGTCCTAATAATACAAGTTTTTTTTTTCACGTATAAGGGCGCAAAAGCTGGAAAACTCACTAATGTAACTTACTTGTTTATATATAAGGCCACAAAAAAACGTAGGTGGTTTTTAATATCTAGAAACAGAAATTTCAATTACGTATGCAGGCACAAAAAAGTACGGTTGTGATAGCGCAAAAAATAAGGCAAATGATATATTACATTATATTCAGGAAGACGGAACAAAACTTCCCTAGTTTGAAAAAGGTGATTATTCTTTCAGATTGAGGAAGCGAAACATTCTGAAAAAATGGCAGAAAAAAATCATATTAGAAATCACTAAAGATTATATGCCATACTTGATTTTAAATGTTCTCTACAGAAGGTTATGAAAACAATTAGAAGTAAGATTTTGAACTGTAGTTATTTTGCATATTCAAATGCTTCCTATAGGCAATACGGCATTTTTGCTGCTATAATAAAACCGTTATAAATTGCTACGAAAGCTGAAAGGTTGTCAATTTGATACTTGGGCTGTTTGTCTGGGTAATTTGTGGACAGCGCCTAGTTGTATTTTAATCTATATATAAAAGCTTGCTACGCCCTTTTCACATGTCATTTTAGATTTATGTACTCCGAGCCTATGGCATAAAAGAGGTTGCAGATCACAAATTATTAAAATAACAGTTTCATAAAAAGTATTTCTAAAATTTCATGAAAAGATCTATGGATTTCCATGAATGTTCCAGAAATTTCTCGAACAAAATCAATGGCTTCTATCTTAACTACACTATGCTTTATATGCACTGCTTCATTCATACTACTTCACATTATTCGGCATCGTAAAGTATAAGAAGGGTACAAATTTGTCTTCAATGTGGCCACCCGAGCAAAGTCTGATAGCAAATTGAAAACTAATTTTGATGTTGTGATATTGCAAATTTTGATAACTTTGACTGCTGTCGTTCTGGTCGTTTTAAAACATCAAATGTGATAGCAAATTGAAAACAATTCCTGCTATCGATGATAGCAAATTGATAACTGTTTTTGTTATCAGCGCAAAAAAAAATGAAAAATCGTTAAATGTAGAGATTTTCGGTTGATAATTGCACTAATAATATCTCCCTAAAATTATTTACATAGTTTACTAAAAGGTTGAAATCTATTCTAACACTTAGTGTTTACATTAATTTAAAATGACAGTAAACCGAAAACAAAATTTGAACTCAAATTAAGTAAAGAGAAATTGAAATCAAAACGTTATATCAATTTGTTGTTGAATACAGATAATATTTTCTTTTTGCTGTAATTTTGTTGTTGGACTTTGCCCGGGCATCCTTCCGCCCGGACCGCTTCACACTTACCGTGTGGTACCGGACGTCTGCTGCAGCAAGAGTATTCGCGACGCCGTCTGTCTGAACTGGATTCGCGTCGCAAGTGTGGCATGCTGCCTCAAATCGGCTAAGTGCAAATTCTCCTGTTGTGGAAAAGTGAGCCTTAGCAGACCGTTCGCGTTGACTAGTTGTTGCGAAAATTTAAATTTATGATGCAAAATGGCACCAAGTGTAGATTCAAAAGTCCCGAAAGATCCGATGATGGCTGCTGTCGTCATCGCCGGTATTATTGTTTAAGGGCGCAGTTGGATGCTGTGTGTCTATCTTTTGGCTATCGCTTGGTGGGTCAGTCGGTTAGCAGTTTGAACTAAGCGTAGTTGTGCAGCGTGGGATCAATCTCGGTGATGATGACCCGGCGATTGGTGATGGACTTTACGAACTCAATACTAATGCGCTTAGTGTTGTTTAGCGTCACGAGATCGTATTGTGGATGATTATATAGCAATTTACTGCTATTCAAAATTGACGCATTTTCCGAAGGACTTCTTATTCATTTCAAATCTGCTTTACAGGGACATCACATATTTTTTCCCGTATATGAAAACAGTCTACAACTATTATCCTATATATTTCTTAACTGACCAACAATTGAGAAACAATAGATGTACAACCTCAAGCAACAATTCAACAACCCAATCGCCAAAAATTAAGTTTCAATCATCTCTAATTAGATGTCTCACTGCATGATGCACGACACCCGTAACTAACTTGACATCTTCACATTTTGGGTGCCCCTGGGCTATAAATCGCTGTAGCAGAAAGAAATCCCGCAACATTCAGTTTCGCACCAAAATTTGCCCACTTTTTGCCGAGTGTTCGTCAAACCGCACTTAGCCGGTTGAATTAGAAGAGATGTCACACATTTGCGTGCCTCATGGCATCATTTATCATGCAGTTCAAATTTGCTTCAGCCGCAGCACACGAACAATCGCAACAATCAACATCCATCCCGATCAATAATGTGTATCTCAGGTAAGAGAACGAGTGAGTGAGTGCGGAGCATGACGACCTAGGTTAAAAATTTGCCATTAATAACACTATTTGCGACAGCCACAGCAATAGTGGTGATCAAGCTCTTTACTTGCATCTTGTGAAATGCAAATCTCCCAGCGATGAAGCTGTGACATCGCATTCGAATAAATACCAATATTTACATAAAGCACGTAATTTCAATTCATTGTAACATTTAATTAAGCACATCTGTACAGTGTACACACATTAATCGATCGTAAACGTCATTGTCGTTGGTTTCCCTGGAGGATCTTCGTATGGTCAAAGCTATCTGAGTCTGAAAAAATGTGGAGTTCAAGAAAAAATGCTCCTGTATTGAATTAATAAAACTAGTTTACAGCATTTTTGAACTCGGTAAGCTGATGATCATTTTTGGTGTAGAATCATGCCCTGAGCTCGAAAACGCGAAGGAAAAAAAATACAGTAGAGCGGAATTTTTTTCGACTTTCCATACAGGGTTGATGATTTGAAATCGATTTTTGTTCTATTTTTAAGCAACGTCGCTCACTTCACACATCTCATTCTCCCTAATCAATGCTTCGATTGAGCTGAATTTTTTACTGTAACTCGCCTACACATGATATGTCAAATAAACGCTGAGAAAAAAAAATTAGCTTGATTTTTTTGTATTGAAAAAAATACATTTCTTCATATATTTTTGGAAATTTGGCTAAAATTTAAGGAGATCGTCCCTAAAGCTCGCCAATATCTTGAATTTCATCAATCTGACGCAAAACCTGAATTCAGATGATCGAATGGTATTGTATCCAGCTTTTAATTTATGGAAAAAGATTTGAAATTGGTTGAACAAAATGCAAGATATGTATTTGAATTTTGGTAAATTCCATATTTTAAAATGTTGTAACACTCAAAAACTGCTCTTCTTAAAAATTTTTGAAGCACGGTTTGGAAATCAGTGCTAAATTGTACTTCAAAAATTTTGGTGGTTGACATAAGTTCACGACTTTTGTTTTATTTTGTAAACTACTGTAATTTTTGGATAATTTTCACAAGATGTTACCTGTTTATTTGTATCAATTGAAATGTATTCATCGACTTCAAAACAATTACAATTTTAAAAAAAGTGAATCAACAATTCCTTGCCCTAACACTTGGTTCTTGATTGCAGTCCTCCACCTTCGGCCGCATCCCACATTTGCCAGATGGTTCTTCAACTCGTCTGCCCACCTTGCACGCTGGGCCCTCCATCAAGTGTAAAATTAGCATAGGTTAAAATACACAGAAATAAAAATTAAAATAAAGCTGCCCTCCATGTCTTCTTGCACCATTTGGATCTTTTGCCATTACCAGCTTTGCATAGTTGATGTCCGGCATTCTCACAATATACCTTGCCCATCGTATCCTTCCAGCTTTTGTCACCCTCGGATGCTAGACTCGCCGTATAGTGCAGCGAGTTCGTGGTTCATTATTCGCTGCCAAACACCATTCTCCTACAAACCGCCAAAGATAGTCCTAAGCCACTTCGAGTTCTTGTATGTCCTCCTCCTCGAGCATAGTCGTGTGCCCGTAGAGTTCCACCGGTCTTATCGACGTCTTGTATATGGTGCAATTGGTTGCGGGGTTGAATCTTTTGCGACCGCAGGATCTTGTAGAGACCATAGTAGGCCCGATCGATGATGTGCCTTCGTATTTCACGGCTACCATTGTTGTCTACCGTTATTAAGGATCCGAGGTAGACGAAATCTTCCTCCACCATGAAGGTATATCCCTTTATCGTAACAGTGCTGCCTCGGCTTACCCTGTCGTTCGCAGTTCCTCCAACCAGCATGTACTTCACTTTGGACGCGTTCCCCTCTAGTCCTTGGACTTTGAATGCTTCACGCCGACGTACAGCTCTGCTACCGTTCCAAATTTTCTAGCAATAAAGTCCATGTCATCCGCAAATCAGACAAATTGACCGGTGAAAATAACGCATCCGTCGTTGAGCCCGACTCATCGCATTTCACCTTCCAGGGCGATATTGAACAGCAGGCATAAGAGTCCAACACCTTGTCGTAGTCTCCGACCTAGCTCGTAGCCGTAGTATGACCGAACAGAACTCTCGAGGCATACTAAATACATAGCCAACGGCAACACATACGGTTCGGTGCCTAGGTAGGTGAAGTGCGGGAGTAAGTCTCAGTACTATACAAAAAAAAACAATTCGCTCTCCCTTGTATAACTAGAAGGCACAAGCGTGTTGAGAGGTTGGCATCTAAGCCGAAAGAGAGATGGAATTGTGCAAATAGGAGTGTTCATGGTGTGGGTTCGGAGTCAGTTTGGCCTTCTATTCCGCAGAATTGTTATTTGTTCTGAGGATTAGTTGGCTCAAGGGTCGGTCTAGCGAATACGGAGTCGTGGGTTCGAATCCCACCAGAAAGCGATTTTCTATTCACAGTTTCATTTTTCAATTTGCCACTTAATCAACTTTCTGTGTCTTCTAATTTTCAAATTTTTCCCAGTACGCGGGTGTTCTCGATGAAATTGAGCGGTGTGCAGTTCCACGTATCGAGTTTCCAATCACAAGTCACTTTTCGTCGCTGGGGTCGTTGTATCAGTTCTTATTCTCGTGGGGGCTGTCCATAAATACCGTGGTCATTTTTCTGGATAGTCGTTTCGGGCTGCCTTCAAGAATTTCCTTGAAGCTTTCTTCATGAATTACTCCCAAGGTTCTTTCAAGAATTTCCCCTAGGCTTTTGTTGGGGATTCATCTAGAGATTTTATCAAGGATTCTTCCCGGGATTCATTCTGAGATTGCTTCATTGCTTTCTCCGGGATTCCTTCCTGTATTCTATCAGGTATTCCTCCTTTGATTCACTTAGTGATTCATATGTAGATTTCTGCTGGATTTTCAAGGCATTCCTTTAGAAATGTATC
Organism: Aedes albopictus; assembly: GCF_035046485.1. Lineage (NCBI taxonomy): Eukaryota > Metazoa > Arthropoda > Insecta > Diptera > Culicidae > Aedes > Aedes albopictus. The sequence continues at coordinate 447,044,904 of NC_085137.1, forward strand.
CCTTGATTACTTTATTTTTTTTCTTTCTGGGTTTCCATAAGGAATTTGTCCCAGTATTTTTCGAAATTCCTACCGATTTTTAAATGATTCCTTCTTTGTACCTGTTCTCCCAGAACTCATTAAGGGAATTCTTATGGTAATCTTCCAGAGACTCCTTTTGAGATATCTCTTTGGATTCCTCCAATAATTCTTCCGGAAATCTCTCCTGGGATTTTTCATTAATTTTAGATATTCAATGGGAGTCGTTTTCAAATTGCTTCAGGGATTACTCTTAGATTCGTTAAGGGATTCCATCAGGAATCTATTGTAGGATTGTTAAAAATATTTCTTTAGAATTTTTTCAGGTCTACCTCCCTTGAACTCTTCTTGAACTTCTTCAGGGCTTCCTTTGTGGAGTTTTTATAGAATTCCTTCAGGAAATACACCCAAGATTCCTTCATTGACTCCTCCCGATATGTTCTACTGAAAGGGATTTTCCCCCGAGATTTTTCTAGGAATTCCTTCAAAAATTCCTCCGTGATTCTTTTACTAATTCTTCTTTAGGATTTCTTCATTTATTTCTTCCGGGAATCCTTACGGAATGTCATTAAGGGTTCATCCAGATTTAGGGCACTGTTGTTTTCGATTCGGAATTAGGAAAATTTCATTTGTGTCCTCGAGCAGTGTGACTGACATTGAAATGTATGGTGTGCATGGACGTGGTGAATGTGGCATTTATCATTACACCAACAAAACTAGCCATGAAAATGTTTTGACACTCTCAGGTCATTTTGACTGACCACACACATGCACGAATAAGACGGATCAGTGGAGCGGATCTGGTGTGATGGTTAGAACACTTGACTATCAATCCGAGGACCTGGGATCGAATCCTACTCCCGACAAACTCGCAAAAATGCGAGTTCTACCTTCGGAAGGGAAGCAAAAACGTTGGTCCCGAGATGAACTAGCCTAGGGCTAAAAATAATACAAATATAAAAAAGCGGATCATATAGGTATTCTACTATATCGATCTTGTTGCAGTCCTTTTCATGTTTATGTTTTTTTTTTCCTTGTTGGGGACATAATGCCACTGCGACCATTGATTTGATCTATTGTGGCGTCATCCTCTTCATTTTTTTTATTGCCGTACTGAAAAGAACCGACACTATCAGGAGTGACTATCCTCACAGCAAATGGCGTTTGTCCCAATCAGGTACCGCGTTTCGTATGAAACTTAGAACATGTTTGGGATGAGAAGCCCAAAATTCCTGAGGCCCCATTAGGCCCCTTTCCAGAAATCTACAGCGCTTGTGATAAAGTGCAACACACTCGCACAATAAATGCTCAGACGTTTCAGTCTCTAATTTACAAAATCGACATTTATCTTCTTGCAATTTACCAATCAATTTTAGATAGTATTTGCAAGGGCAGTGGCCAGTTATTAGTCCAGTGTAAGTACTTAGGTCATTTTTGTTCAGGTCTATTAGCCTTAGTGTGTTAATGGCGTCTGGTGTGATGAATCGCTTAGATTGACGAGAATCAGTTATGTTCATCCAGTTACGCTTAATTTTAAATGTTTATGTTACAGCTGTCAAAATGACCTGAGAGTCAGTCATTTTGAGGTTAAGTTCGTTGGTGTATTCTTCATTACACCTACGAACCTAACCTCAAAATGACTGGCAACTCTCAGGTCATTTTAACAAATGTAACATGAGCATGGAAAGAACGGCAACAAGATCGATAAAGTAGAATATAAGATCCGTCTTTTTCGTTCATGTGTGTGGTCTGTCAAAATGGCCTGAGAATTGTCAAACATTTTCATGGCTAGCTTTGTTGGTGTAATGAAGAATTAAAGAATTGTGGTAATTCAAAACTGTTGGGTGGGTTTCTGGGTAGACATTTTGCTCGGAGTTTCGGCAAACTTCCACTGAACTTGTGGGAATTTTGGAGGGCCCCTGGTAAGGTTGCAGTTCATACTACGTATGGCTGGGGAAATTCTTCTGAAGCAAGATGTCGTAGTGTGATTTCATTCAAAATGTGCGTAGAAAAGTGTTCTAATTTATGACCTGCTTGTGGGGTTCCCCCAGGAGCTCCTTTTAGGAGTATTCTTGGGCTTGATTTTGAGATTCTTTCAGGCATTCCTCTTAGGATTCCTACAGGAGTATCTATGTCGGTTTCTCTAGCAATTTCTCCAAGGATTCCTCACGTAAGTCTTCGTGAGATTCCTCGAGAGGTTCTTTTAGATTTTCCAAGAGTTTCTTGTTATTTTCTATAGAGGCCTCATCTTGAATTCCTCCAGTAGCTTCAAGAGGTCCTTCCGAAAGTCTCCAAGGAGGTCCTACCAGAATTTCTTTTGAGATTACTTTCCTGTTTCCTCCAAGAACTTCTTCTGTGATTTCTCCAGGAGTTCCGAGATTTCTTCGAGAATTTCTAGATTTTTTTTATAGTTTTGTCCTGAGACTCCTCCAGAAATTCTTCCGGATCGCAGCAGGCTGCGCGCACGGGCGGTTGAGTTTTTGGTTTGCTGTCACGTTTTTTCACTCCCGTTTGATTTTAGATTTGGCCAAATAAATGGCGTTTTTCTATTCGATTCGCAAAAAGACTAAGTGCTACGCCATCCGCGAGGTATTTTTCGTTTTTCAAATTTTGCAACGCGAGTAGATCCGAACGGCGGGAATCATTCAAAATCGTCCTAACCATCGCGAGTGTGACGATTTTCGATACACGCGGAACGACCCCAGCCAGGATGCAAATCGACGAGAAACCATAAGAAACCATTAGGGAAATGCAGTGCGGGATGTGTTAGGCAAAGAACTGTGCTATTGTGTATCTGGGTGGTGAAAAGCTTGAAGTTTAGAGGGTTTCAAAGTATCAAAATTTGCTGAGAAGTGGATTCGTGAACAGCCAGTGAGTGTAGTACATAGTACAAACAATCCAAAGCCACAAGCAGCTGTGGTTCATCGAGATGATCGCCAGCATTTTTAACCCAGCTTCAGAAGAAAACAAAATCGACTGATATTTGAAAAATTGAAAAACGAAAACAAATCCTGGCAGTGGTATATCGTTGAAGTCGATGTAACGTAAAAAACGTGATCTGAACGCCAACGAAAATAACAGAAGAAAAAGTCTGGAAACAACTACAATAGCTGATTGGTCCGCGTGAATCAAGAATGACGAGAAACTGCATCACCTTCTGGATTGTAAACAGTAGAGTAAAGTGGGGCAAAAGTTCGAGTGGGGCAAGAGTTTCTTTTGAAGTTATTGAGCTCAATTCAAATTATTTCTTTCGGGTGTCAAGGTTGTTCGAAGCCTTTTAGAAAAAGAGTCTTTCATTCCAAAAATTATGGAAATTGATCAATATTTCGAAAAGTTATGACAAAATATTGGTTTTTGAACAAAAAATTGTAACATGTCATGGTCCTTCCAACGCATGAAATGGAATTTTAATGAAATCGAATTCGATATTTTATTTTGGGGCGTAACTAGGTATGTTTTGAAGATGCTTTAGCATGTAGAGTAAGGTGGAGCAAAAGTTCGACCTTAGTTGAAATTTCAATATTTTTCGAAAAACCAAAGCAGATAAAAATAAATGAATACCGTTTGGTGATTCTACCATCCATGCGCTAAAACTCTGCTGAACAAAGTAACACCAAATGTCTTTTCAATTTTAAGTTGCAACACGTTTTGTAAGTGTGCGTCCAATTCGAACTCTTGCCCCACCGCTGGGGCAAAAGTTCGAATCTGGTGTATGTCGAGTTTAGCTAATCGTTACACAATATTTTGACACTTTAGTAATAGGAATATCTGAAACAATTTAATATTTTATGTTGGAACTGGAATACACTTCAAAGTTCGATCTGGATTTTACCCAAATCAGGGTAAAACTTACTACATCAAAAATTAATAGTTTTCCGCCAAATTTAGATAAAACAACATTTTTTTTCAACTTCGATCGAATTTTCCCACTAATTCCATCATTTTTAGAGATAATATGTACATTTTGCACAATTTTAGGTTTTTACGTAGAGTTGCCACATGACTCGAACTCTTGCCCCACAATTCGAACTTTTGCCCCACTATGTGTAAAATATGATTTCCAAATCTTTTTTGCAAAATGTTATACATGCTAAAGCATCTTCAAAATATAACTAGTTACGCCCCAAAATAAAAGACCGAATTCGAATTCATTACAATTCCATTTCATGCGTTGAAAGTACCATCGCAAATTACAATTTTTCGATCAAAAACAAACATTTACTCATAACTTTTCGAAATATTGATCAATTTTCATAATTTTTGGAGTGAAAGACTCTTATTCTAATAGGTTTCGAACAACCTTGACACCCGAAAGAAATAATTTGAATTGAGCTCAAAAACTTCAAAAGAAACTTTTACCCCACTCGAACTTTTGCCCCACTTTACTCTATAACTTTTTGCAAAAAGATTTGGAAATCAAATTTTACACATAGTGGGGCAATAGTTCGAATTGTGGGGCAAAAGTTAGAGTCATGTGGCAACTTTAGGTAAAAACCTAAAATTGTGCAAAATGTACATATGATCTCTAAGAATGATGGAATTAGTAAGAAAATTGGATCAAAGTTGATAAAACATGTTGTTTTATCTGGATTTGGCGCAAAACTACTAATTTTCGGTGTATTAAATTTAACCCTGATTTGGGTAAAATCCAGATCGAACTTTAAAGTGCATTCCAGTTCCAACATCAAATATTAAGTGGTTTCAGATATTCATATTACCAAAGTGTCAAAATAGTGTGCTATGGTTAGCGAAATTCCACAAACACTAGATTCGAACTTTTGCCCCAGTTTTGGAGCAAGAGTTCGAATAAGACACACTCAACCAAAAAGTGTTGTTACTCAAAATTAATAAGACATTTGGCGTTACTTTGTTCAGCAAAATTTTAGCTCATGGATGGTATAATCACCACACGGTATTCATTTATTTTTATCTGCTTCGATTTTTAGAAAAAAGTTGAATTTTCAACTAGGGTCGAACTTTTGCCCCACCTTACTCTATAACCGGTGAGATCTTTCCGATTTGATTGCTTTAATTAGTTTCAACTTTCATAATCGTAAAACTAATTTATATTTTTAAAATGGGCCGTTGTTTGAGGGGTCATGGGACCATAACGTTTTAGTTTATTTCCAGAGAGCGAGTAAAGGCGCTTAAGCCTAGGCATTAGGGCCAGGACACGGAGTAAATACCTGTGTTCCATCCCAGGAAGGACAAACGATCTAGGACCAAGGGGTTGTCACCTTGGTAATCTTCTTAGCATCGTCACCCCCACCGATTTTACCGTATTTGCTACTTCATAAACTGAGCGGTTGGTACGAGATGTCCCCACTCATTGTTCTCATTGTTGAATATAAAACGCTGCACAGTAGGCCTGGCCGCTTTAATGCTTGTAATGCATCTCCGATATATTGCAATCATTAATAATGACAAGAAAAATGATGGAAGTAGCCGATTCTATCATTTTCCAGGATTCTTTCAATGAATGGCTGTGTATGTGTAGACTAGACTAGACTAGAGACTCTTCCAGAAATTCTTCCTGATCTTCTTCCATTTCTCCGGTAATATTTTCTTAGACTCCTCCAGGAGTTTCTTTATAGGCATTCCTGGAGGAATCTAGGAGGAATTTCTGGAGAAATCTCAAAAGGAATGCCTGGAGGAATCTCGAAACGAATTTATTGAAGGATCTTGAAACGTATTCTTTGAGAACTCTCGGAGGGATCTTGAGAGGAATTTCTGAAGGAATCTCAGAGAGACTTGCTGAAGAAACTTGTAGACTGGGAAGATGAATTATTTCTCTGAGGATTTCAGTCAAAGAAAAGCGATGATTTTCTTATCACGTCATCAACGTTTCAATCCAGATGTTGGGATGGTAGCCCTGAAGAAGATCCCAACATCGGGATCGAAACGTTGGCGATAAGATAAGAAAATCAACGCTTTTCCTGTAGAAATCTTGGATCGAATTTCTTTAGGAAATCAAGAACTTCTGGAAAACCCCAGAAGGAATGCCTTAAAGAGTTCCTTCGAAAGAAAAGCCTGAAGAAGTTCCTGGTGGAATCAAGGTTGGAACATCTTCAGAAATCTCGGAAGAAGCTCCTGCAAGAACCCTAGGAATTTCTCCTTGATAAATTCTCAAAACATCTACTGGAAGAATCGCAGAAAAAATCTTAAAGAAAACTTAGAAGGAATTTCGAAAGAAATCCTTGAAGAACCACCCAGAGGAATCCCGGAAATAACTGCTGTAGGAATTCAAGGCTGAGGATGAAACCTTTCGAGAGCCCTCAGGAGAAACTCATGGAGAATCTCTGAGGAAACTTCTAAAGGAATCCTATACCTTACTGAGGAAGTCTGATAGAAATTGCTGGAGAAACCGAGAAAGCAACTCCTGGAGGAATCCTAGAAACAAGACCTGGAATACTCCCAAAAGGAGCTCCTAGGGCTCAAGGGACACTTCTTATGCAAAATCTTCAATAAAATCTTTTCCGAATTCCTCAAAAATTTAGCAAAGAATCTCTGCCAGAGATGTCTCAAGAAAAGTCTAAAGAGATTCTTTCTTAAAACCTTCTAGGGATTTCTTGAGAAGTTTCTCCTAGAACTCCTATAGAAAAACAGCCATGGATGCTTCCAAAATTATTGCATTACTTGAGAAAATCATTCAGGAATGACATTCAGAAAATCTTCTACAGATTCCCACAAACATTTCTCCACAGGTTCTTTATGCCAATTTTTGATCGGCTGCTTCACAAATTCCTTCGTGAATATCTTCAGAAATTTATCCACAGTTCTAGATTCCGAGGATTTTGTTAAGTTCCTCTAGCGAAGCTTCACAAATTCTTCTAGGAGTTTCTTCAGAAAATCGTACATCACGAACTCCACCTGGAATTTCTTCAGAGATTCCATGTTTGAATTCCATTGGATATTCCCGAAGAAATGTCTCCGGAAATTACTTCAGGGATTCCTCTGCCCAGCAATCATTCAGTGGTTGAAGTATAAATTCCTCCAAAAAGATCTGCAGTGGGGCTTTTCAGTTCTGTTGCTCGTGCTCGTGGCGTAGTTGGACGCACGTTCGGGTCATAAACAGATGGTCATGTTAAACACTTTAGGTTTTGGCGCCCTCACCAAAAGTAATGCGAAAGACACTACCTAAACAATTTTGATGTTCACCAAACCTAATTGCGACAATCAACCAGGTTCCATTCAGTTAACCAGTCAGTGACGACAGTTCGACATTCCAATAGCGATCGAGTGGATGACGAATTTCAATTTCATTCAAACCTGACATATCATTCCACACCGCCAGGCCAGACAGAAATTTGCTCTTTACACACGCGAGGGTAACCTAAACCTACGCAAAGAAGACGCGTTCCAGACAAACGGGCTCTGGGCATCAGACGACGATCATCACTCGCGGGGAGAACGATGTGAGAAGCGTGTAAATGGGCTGTTTTTACCCTTTTCCACACCGAACAACAGCACACTGCTCTCGTAACACGAATACGAATCAGCAGCACTGTGTGTCTTCCCTTTCATGATCCGGCATCAGAACAACCATTTCATTACGGTTCACGGTACGCTGCACATAGGACACGGACGACGAGGCGGCGATGATGGGACGATCTTTCGCGAACTTTACGGCTCACGTGCGTGCGTGTGGTTGACTTACTTCTTTTAAGCGGATTAATAACGATCTTTATAGTGGCTGCGGAGGAATCTTTCCGTCGTTTGTCGGCTAATCTTGAAGAGGAGATTTATGTCATCGCGGTTGGCTGCCGTCTGGTTGTTGAGAGGGAAAAAAATGCGATCGATGGGTCTCGGTGGAATAAGGCTCGAAATGTATGCAATTAGAAGTCGATTAAGCAGATTAGCCGTTTGTAGAAGGCTGTCCAAATTACGATAAACGCGCGAGTATTCCAGCAAGACCATGGTGACGAGTTCGATTCTCGGCCGTTTTAGGATCTTTTCGATGTGTAAATATTTTTGGCTTCCTAATTTCATTCCTGCCACTTTTTATACGAAAGCAAGTATCGACAACCTCTCCGCTATAGTTGATCTACATTTATACACTCGAGTCCTTAAGTCACATGAAACCCCTTGAAATACTCTGAAACGTCTTGAAACCCATTTGCAACGCGCTGAAACCCCACCTCAAACTCACAGATCTAACGAATTAAAAACAGTTCACAAACCCGAACGATTCATCCTTTCCAAATGTCTGTAAGTAAACTGAACTTTGTGGAAACGATTGATCATATCATGGTAACAGATCATCTCGCAAACAACCCAGTGACATTCGCTAACCTGTTGAACTTTACCCGCGGTTGCTTCACAAAGTAAGTCAAGATAAACGGCGCGATGGCTACCGCAGTCAGCATCTTAGGAGCTAGACGATTACGACGGCCGCCAACTCCGTTCAGTAGCATTTTACACAGAAGTCACACCACACAGTTTACCACTGCAGCCAACAACAGTCAATACATGCCACTTGGTGGTGTACCTACAATCGAGAAGGTAAAAAATGTGGTCTTAGAAGATCTAAAGTTTGCATAGCTTGATCGAACAAGAGAGGAAAACGAAATCACGGTCTAACGCTATACTGACTGAGCCGTCGAAACAGCTCAAGGTATCTTACCACCAGGGACCGTTTTTTACGATCATGTCTTCTTTCCTCATCTCTGGTCGTTGCTGTTGCGGGAAGGCTACATCGACGGTGTGTGGTGCTATATTCTACTTAGGAATGGTCTCTCTAGACCTAAATAGGCGTTTCTGGCTCGTGTTGGATTTTTCTTGTCGTGAAGTAAAAGTCTTTAAATGAAGGCGATTTTTTGTCGCACTGTCATCCATCCTCTTTCGAAGGGATCGAAACGGTAGCCTGGGTCAGCATAAGATTGTGTAGTAAACTTTGCATAATTTGGTTATGCATTATGCGAGTATTTGACTTGGAATTATGTGTTTGTAAGTGTGAATAATAACAACTATTAGATTAACCCTGCCGTTACCAACCCTACCCTTTCCCCTTTCCGTGTCATTATAGGGTAACCTGGGGTAATACGCACCCCCGTGGCAAAATGCCCTCACGCTATTTCATTATATAAGTTAAGTTCCATTCGATGCAAGCAAACTAGATGTAAAACTGAGCCGGACAAGCCCAAGAATGCAAAGAATATTTGAATGAAAAGCGTGGAAAACGATGATTTTCCACATTTGGAAAGATTGTCTAATTTGTAGCGCACGCAATTTAAGCAATTGCGCGCTGATTATATGGAATCAACCTATTAACTACCATCCGCCTCCTACTCCTTCCATTTGGTCGGTGTTAAGTCAGACCGGACCATCTGTTTTTCAATGATTTCGAGAAAATGTCCTGCAAGCACTTGAAATTTGAAATCTCTGGCATTATTTTCAGAAATACCATTATTCTTTAATGTAATGACACATCTACATCAAAATAACGTCGAAAAGTTCAGGTTTAATCAATTCCTCAGCTTATCTTTACCTGCCCGAAATATCACGTAGTCCACTCTGACTGAACGCCGACCATTTGCTGCCGTAAATAGTAAGATGGAGACGCCTGGCATCTCATTAGAATTCAAAGCGGAAAATGCCAGAGGTCGTATTGCCCCACCTCAAGGTGCGTTTTGCCCCCAACAGTTTTTCAGCACCCAAAACGTAACACTTTTTTAAATTGGTAATTCGATTCGGTAAAATTGATATCACGCGGACCAAAAGTTGGCGTCTCTTAGTCAAATAAGTAAACTAACTTTCAAAACGCAAGACACCCATAAAATCATCTTAATCTTTGCTATGGGGCCACGTTTGCTTAGGGGGTGCATATTACCCCACCTTCCCCTACATATAGAGAGAGAACGAATTAGTTTTTCTCATTGGGGATGCTGGGGTGATACAAATCGATAGATTTTAAAGAGCGAATTCTAAGATATTTAGATGTCTCACTCCCCAACAATATGTCTGAAAGACCATCCCGGCCACTAAGTGTCTTGGAACCGGCTTTACGGATATTCCGGGAAACCGGTTTTGTGGTGAATTTTTGACCTTCATTCTGAGCTGTTCTTGTGCTATTCGAAATAGTTTTGGCTATTTTTGAACCGATATGCGGATTTCACGGGAATCAGTTCGGATGGTTGCGGGGTTCATTATTTGAAGATAAACAGACACCACCCAAGTAACCAAAAGTTCCGCCTCCCATGACAAAATGCACTTTCAAGTTCCGCGAAGTTCAAATAAAGTTCCAAACGGAACTTTCTTGCTGCTTAAGAGGCTAACGATGAGCCTTGCTGGAACTTCGGCCACAAGTTCCGGCAAAGCTCATTGTTAGCCTCTTAAGCAGCCAGAAAGTTCCATTCGGAACTTTATCTGAACTTCGCGGAACTTTAAAGCTGCTTAAGATGCTATGTCGGAACTTTGTCGGAACTTTCAAGTTCATAGAAGTTCATTTCAGTAGCATTGTGCTTCAATGAACATTAAATTTATATCTTTTACAGAAAACAACTGTTTAAGGCGAAACTGGATGCATTTTCTCATTTTTTCGGTTTTTGATTTTTAATTAAATAACGACGTAATATTTTCAAAATCGGTTTTCGTACACATGTAGAGTATGGATCAAGGTATCTTCTGATTTTTTTTTGAGGCGGAAAATGTTTTCCATATTTGCAGAAACCATTTTTATGTGAAATTTTGTTTAAAATGGTTTCTGCAAAAACGAAAAACATTTTCCACTACAAAAAAAATTCAGAAGATACCTTGATCCATACTCTACATGTGCACGAAAACCGATTTTGAAAATATTGCTTCGTTATTTAATAAAAAATCAAAAACCAAAAAGTGAGGAAATGCTTCCAGTTTCGCCTTAAGCGTACACGAATAAAAGACAAATATGAATTTATCAAATCAATGAATACTAGGCTTGAGCAAAAAAAAAATTGCCGCCCATCGGATTCGAACCGATAGTCGCTGCGTGAGAACCCTACGCTCTACCACAGTACTACAGCTGCGATTGAGTGGACAGCAGATAAAGTCTGACTTGAATCGATTTTCTGTCGGCAGCTAGTTTTGCACATTTGTACAGTAGTGAAGTTAGCTTGACTTTGTCAAGCGTCTTCAGCAGCGCAGCGGTAAGTCGGGAGGCTATCACGCAGGAGGATCCAGTTCAAACCTACATAGCAGCGACATGTGTGAAAGTATGATTATCAGAAGCAATTTCCAGACGTAAATCACAAACCCACCAAGGGTTGTGATTCTGAAAAACACATTTTTGTTTCTGCCTGAATTTTGTCAAAGTTCTGTCAGAAGCTGCTTAGAAGGCTATCCAGCGTGCTTATGTGAACTTTCAAGTTCCAAAATTACTTAAAAATGAAGCTGCTTAGAAGGCTAATGAGCGACCTCGAACAAGCTGCTTAGCCTATAAAGTACTGAACTTTTGGTTACTTGGGCATCATGCGACTCAGGTGATTTAACTTGCATGATGGTTTCTTCCATAAATAAGATTAGTGATCCCTGTCTAATAGACCTAACGGTAGAAAGTAAAAAGTTGCAAATGGAGGTTGATTGCGGCTCGTCCGTATCTGTGATAGGTAAAGACCATTATTTTTCGACATTTAATACTCCCTTAGAAAAGTGCAATAAACAGTTAATTGTGGTTAATGGAGAGAAATTGAAAATAGAGGGCGATGCAATGGTTTCAATAAAGTTCAATGGAACTGAGGCAAAATTAAAATTTTTGGTTTTGAATACCAACCACCATTTCATTCCTCTATTTGGCAGAACATGGTTGGATGTATTTTTCTCTAAATGGCGGCAATTTTTTTCTAATGCATTGACCATTAATAACTTGATTGAAAAAAACGTCATGGCAGAAGTTGAGGATATTAAGCGTGAATATAAGGATGTGTTTGTTAAAGATTTTTCGTCCCCAATAAAAGGTTTTGGGGCCGACTTGGTGTTAAAATCGAATGTTCCCATATTTAAGAAGGCTTACGATGTCCCGTACAGATTAAGGGAAAGAGTTGTGAATTATCTAAACCGACTAGAGAAAGAAAAGGTAATAACCCCAATCAAAACCAGTGAGTGGGCGTCCCCAGTGGTCATAGTAATGAAAAAAAATAATGAAATAAGATTAGTGATCGATTGCAAGGTATCGATAAACAAGGTTATAGTTCCTAATACGTACCCACTTCCTACGGCACAAGATTTGTTCGCTAAGTTGGCTGGATGTAAGGTTTTCTGTGCACTAGATCTGGAGGGGTTGTACGGCGGGCTCTTCAGCACATTAATGCCCTGCTTCCTCAAAAAGTCTCCAAAGCCGTGAGAGGGAGGACCACCATCTGACACTAAAACGTCAGGTAATCCGATACGGGCTAAAAACGTTACCAGCTTTTTCAAAACCTTACTGCAATCAGTACCTTTTTTCATCCATTCTATTTCAAGCCACTTTGAAAAACTATCAACAATAAGCAGAAATGTGTGATGATTGAAATAAAAAAATCGATATGTATCCTACTAAACGGTTTGCTAGTAGGTATCCAGTAAGATTTCTCCACAGGTTTATTGACAATTACCATGCTATTACACTCTTCACAGAGCGATACAAATTTTTCAATATCCTTATTAATTCCAGCTTTTGCAGCCGGCGTCAGCGAAGCAATTCGACCGAATTGGTCGTCGTCATTGTTGTTTAAATTTCTAGCATTTTTCCCAGCCAACTCCTAGGTTGCTATTATTTTTTCTGCTGAGGCAAGAGTAAGTTTGTCCTCGATTAGCAGTCGTTCGCGAAGAGATTTCTCACGAACGCCCGCTAAAATGCGATCTCTTATAGCCAGATCCTTAAAATCCCCAAAGGAACAAAACTCAGCTTGTAATTTCACGGATAGAACAAAGTCTTCTACCGTTTCATCAGGCTGTTGGGTGCGGTTGTTAAATTTTAATCTCTGAAATAAATCAGATTCTGTTTGATCTAATCGAGTACGCAGCTTTGCTATCATGTCCTCGTAGGACACATCGGTTAAATTACTCGTTGGGAATAAAAGCTTCAACTCATGATATATTATAGGTCCGCTAAGGGTTATGAGGGGGTAAATGAGCCCTTTTCTCTTCAAGTGTGACATTATGCAACGAGAAATAAAATTGCAGCCGTTCGACCCACTCTCCGAAGGGCGTATCCTTGCGGTATGGTTCTATTGTCGTGGTTACATTGACCTTCGACATATTGAAATAAAGGGCAATTGGTAATGGCTAAGCACAAATAATAATATGCCTCTGTAAACTCCGAATGCAATCCAATGAGCTCAATTTGAAGGGTAATAAAAATAAAAACTCACCGAATCAATCCAAATTCTCACCACCTGACGGCACGTAGGCCATCGGATTGTTGTCTCGTAAACGTCGACGTGACCCTTGACGTGACCACCTCCTGCTGGGTGGATCGGTGTCGTTGACTTTGTTGTCGGATCCGTTAGAACGTTCGTTTATTTCTCCGTTTCGTTGGGTAACACGCTTATGGCACCGTAGAAAGTCCACTTCCACTTTACTTTAAATCTCGTGGCCTCCTTCGCGAATAATGACCTTGTAGCGCCCGCTGCCTCGATGTAAGCTATGTATTGATTTTCGGCTGATTCACTACACCACCGGCGCTGGTACGATATTTGCAGGTCTGCCACAGAAGTTTTCACTATTTGATGCACAATTAGGTGAAAAAAATCCCATCCTCGTCGCCAAACTGTAATGTCTTTACTGATTAAACTGACTTGAATAAGAGGTTCGGAGATTTAGGGTTTAAATAAAAGTTGTTACTGTTGTTACTTGGTTGGTAGCCGAAATTGAACTGCCGGCACATAGCATTGTATATTCTCAAGAAACCTTTAACAATGAGATAGCTCGATGTGAGCTTTGTTGCTGTCTCTTTCGAACTGTCATTTGACAGGATACATCGCTATCAAACTTCATGATTTTGAAAGTTATAGCATATTATCACGATGATTGGTCGCTTAGAATACATTTAGACATTTTGGAATTAGTTTGCCAATTTTCCGAAGTTACGTTCCGGAGCCAATTTTTCAAAATTGTTCAATACTGCCATGCAGCATTTCAAACATCGCGGTTTTTGAAATACATCATTCTGTGTTAGCTTTACGTTGTATGAAATACTTCTGGTCATTTGGGACCCGATATACGGATTCCCCGGGAAACCGGTACCGGTGATTCCGAGATCAATTTTTAGAAAGTAAATAAATACCGTCAAGCGACACCACAAAATTCGTGATTTTTCGAGATACATTATTCTGAGCCGTTTTTTGAGTTATTTAAAATATTTGCACCTGCGATTCATTCTGGGACTCCTAGGATTTCTCTAGAAATTCTTCTAGGGGTTTCTCTAAAAATTTCTATTGGGATTCCTTCAAGAATTCCTAGTGGGATTATTCAAGACATTTTACTGACCGGGGTTGATCACCGTGAACAATTATTATGTGGTTTCATTGGCATAAGTCACTATGTACAGCAGAGGCCACCCCGGCCTTAGCCTGACCGGTAAGTAAGGTAAGTAAGTGGTTTCATTGGCAATTATCGGTGAACCGATAATTGCCAATAAAACCACATAATTATTCATAACAATCTTCTTGGTTTTTTTTTTCCAGAAGTGTGAGAACAATGCGCAATGGCGTGTAATCGGATGTGAGTTAGAAATGATTTTTCACTCTCATTTGGAAAAATTTTTTAACACGTTTTTGTTTACTCACGCGTTGCTAAACGGAGCCGGAATGTTGAATTGGACGCTGTCGGGATGGGGCTGGTGTCGTTTGACGGCGGCGGAACTCGAACACCGAAACCAGAACGGATTTGAGCGAAGCTGAAATGAGAACGATAGCGTGCAATCAATCAATTCATGAAAAAAAAACTGTAGGAATTGTCGTATTCCCAATCATATTCCAGCATTGTAACGAATTAAACACTTTATACAGTAACTACTTTTAAGAAATTTAATTCGACTGAAAAAAACCCGACTGTTGTCGTCAAAGATCGATCACTGAATGGTTACCTGTCTTCCTTTTCACTTATGCTTCGAACGCTGCCGCATTCAATACGCAGCGAAACTTTGCGTTTTTCGATGCGTTCATATCCTTCCGTTCCATGTCGAACATCTTTGAAGTTTCCAAGCTTTAAAGCACACATTTTTCCTACTTTCATTTCAAAGTGCATGTTGCTATAACTAAGGTCAACTTTGCTTTTCCATCTGTTAAGGGATTTTTGCAGGAATTGATGTATTTTATAAGGAAAAGCAGGAGTTTTTTTTCTAATTCTAGATAAATTTCCGGAAAACCGCATTTCTTAGAGGAAATCTAGCATGAATTTATGGTGGACTATTTTGAAGAGTTTCAGTCTGATTTTTTTTTTTTTTTGAGTTGAGAGATTTGCTTACTGAAACAAGGATTAATCCATGGCGAACTCCTGATAAAATCCATAGATTCCTTGAGACAATTTCAGAAGAATTTGTCCAGGTTTTCCGCCAAACATTTTTCAGAAATTTAAAAATAAATTCTAATGGAAATTAAGTCTGAAATTCAATCAGAAACTAATCATGGATTCCCTCTAAAATTTCTTCAGCATTTTCTATTAGAATTTCCTTTTTGATTGCAAAGTTTTGTAATCCTTTCCTAGAAGTTGCGTTAGAACAAGATTTTTAGTGTTCATTCTTTATGGTAATCTCCAGAGATTGTAGCAGGGATCCACTAGAAATTCTCTTTGGATTTCGCAAAAAATACACCACCGATTGCACAACAAATTTTAATAAAAGTTTCCTAAAAATTTCAGCTATACATTCCTCTTGTAGTTTCTGTATGAACTCTGGTATAAATTTCTACGAATGTCGTGAATACAATCGTGAAAAGCATTTTTGAGTCTATATAAATTTCATTTATCATTGTTTTACGCTGTAATTTTAAATATGTTTTAATTAAATTTAGAGGATATCGACATTTTCCCTAGCTCTGTATATTGTTCTAGATTCAATTATTTCTACAACGATACCAATTCCCTCATTATTGTATTTTTAAGAATGATCAATATTTTCTTAGATTTTTTTATCTGTATTAACGAGATTTTTAGATGATGATTAACCTGGGCTTGTTAGGGGAATATCTGTAAATAAAAAGAAAATCGGGTTAAGTACGGTTCCTTTGAATTCCACTAAGAATTTGCATCCTTTGACAGATACGTATTTCGACCTCAACTGTAAGGTCGTCCTCAGTGTCTTGTACTTGTCGAAATACGTATCTGTCAAAGGATGCAAATTCTTAGTGAGATTTTTAGCCCTTGGCTAGTTCATCTCGGGACTCACGCTTTACTTCCCTTCCGAAGGAAGAACTCACATTTTGCGATTTTTTCGGGAGTGGGATTCGATCCCAGTCAAGTGTTCTAACCATCACACCAGGTTCGCTCCCATTTTCTTTGATTTTTCCCATGTTATATCGGCAGAAAAGGGCCCCCACATTTGCAAATCCTGCCCTGCATTTCTCCAACGATTCCTTTTAGAATCCCTCTGGAAATTCCTCCGACTGCTACTTCAGGAAGTCCTCCGTTAATTCCATTTAATTTTGTGTTTCTCCAGCATATACTTGGTAACATTTTTGAAATTTATTTTTTAAACTCTCCGGCATTTAATTTTTCAGAGTTTTCTCTGGCAATTCATTCAGGAACTCATTCTGAAATTTGATTTTCTTCTGGAAATTTGCTTGAGAACTCAAATTTATTTGATATTCCTCAAGTATTTCTATCAGGCCTTTCATAGACATTTTTTTTTGAGAACGTTCACAAATTACGTCGAATATTTGGGAAAAAGGGAAAAGGGGTGTAACAGTGTCGCAGGACTTCATTAAGAAACCTGAGGAATCTCCGGGAGAACTCCAGAACCAACTCTGAGAAAAACTTCAGAAGAAAATTCAAGGAGAATTTTCTAAGGAATATGTATTCAAAATTGAAAAAAATCCAAAAGAATTTAAAAAAACTTAATTTTTACAGAATTTCATCTAGTAATTTCTTTTAAAATTCTTCTAGAAGTTTGCTTAGATACTCTATCGAAAATTCGTTCAGGATTTACTATAAAAACTTCTAGAGACTTTCTTAAAAACTCCTCTGTCATTTCTTCGAAAAGTCCATAATAAACTCCTTTGGAATTTTCTTAAGAAATTTCTATAGTGTTTTTTTTTTTGCAGAATTTCTCTGAAAGTTCCTTACCTCCTTATATATATATATATATATATATATATATATATATATATATATATATATATATATATATATATATATATATATATATATATATATATATATATTTGGTAAGGAACTTTCAGAGAAATTCTGCAAAAAAAAACACTAGAAATTTCGTAAGAAAATTCCAAAGGAGTTTATTATGGACTTTTCGAAGAAATGACAGAGGAGTTTTTAAGAAAGTCTCTAGAAGTTTTTATAGTAAATCCTGAACGAATTTTCGATATATATATATATATGAAACTAGCTGTCCCGCAAACGTCGTACTGCCTGCCTACTGTATTTTTTGACATGAAGCGGGACATCTCCCGCGAAGTCATGTGTATGGGAGCCCCCGGTCCAGAGACCGGAGAGGTCTCACACCAAGCTAAGAACCTTCCCCGGTCCCTAACACCCCTGTATACAAAATTTGAACCAGATCAGTTCAGTAGTTTCCGAATCCATAATGGTCAGACAGACAGACAGACACACAGAAATTCATTTTTATATATATAGATAGATAGATAGATAAGTCAAGAAGAATTCAAATTGAATGAAATATGACAATGACAAACATATGAACAAATTACTTTTCCATGTTTGACTAAAGTGACCCCAAACATTGGCTGAAGGTCACCCCTCAAATCCTAAAGTTTTAGTCGATGACATCAATAGTAAATTTACTTAAAAACGTTTTTCCTAGATTGTTTAGCTAAGCATGAGCATGAGCTGAGCATGAGCATGAGCATAGATGACCGCACGTAAGTTGGTACTCCGTGATTGACCAGAGCAATCGAAATTGCACAAGGAACCAATGAATAGGGCTTGGGACTAGCTTACTATTCTCAATGTACACAGTTCGAGAGCTCTCAACTTTAATAAGGTCAATAACGGCACCGGCCCCGTCCTTACGGTCATCGAGGATGGGAGGCAATGTTAGTAAGACAAACGTTGTTATAAAGACCGCGAATCGCTGCATCTCCGCGTTTATCTCAGGAAGGATTTTTTGTTAGTAGGGTAAGGTACATTGTCAGTCCGGGAGTCACCTATGGTTGGTAATATGATTTGACAATGGATCAATATACACAAACCGCCGTTAACAACCGACCACTTTTCGACGCAAAAACTAGCCAAAATGAAAATTCTATCGCGCGTCTCCACTCCACTAGGGAGCAGAAACCTTTAGTCTATTTCACACAGAAATACACTGAACGCGAGAAATACACCGAACTAACATTTTTCACTCTTTTGTGTAAATGCAAAAAATGAAAGAAAATATTATGAACTAAAAGTGTATTGGGAACTAGCGCTGACGGGAAGCGAAAAACTCGGAACAGACTCGAGCCCCGACGCGTTCGCCACACACTTAATTCCGAAAAAGCGGCCTGTACACTTTGCCTCCAAAAACTCACTCTTTTCCTAGATTGTTTAGTTAAGTTCGACAAAAAGCAGTTGAAAGCTACTAGAAATTAGGTTATATTACCTTTCTCATCTTAAAAATTGGTCGGCCCAATTTCCAGCGGCGCTACCGTAAATTAAAATTTATTTTTTAGGTAATTTGCCAACTTTAGGTAAAGTTTACATACAAATATTTTTGAAAAAAAAATATGTAGATCATGTTCAAAGTTTCTTTGATATTTTATTTTTGAATGAGACCTAGGTTCTTGAAATCGGAAGTAATAGACCGAAGCAAATATAGACCGAAAAAAATGAAATGTGAGGGGGTTAGAAGCAAAGGGGTGTAAGTGACATAAACTCACTTTCGAGTAAATGAGGTTTAAGGTTTTTGACCAATTTTTCATCCCGTAAAAATGTATGGAGTTTCAAAATCGACCCAATTTTCTTGATTTATTGTAATTTTTCCAATCAGCGTAGAAACAATCTTAAAAAAGTTTCTGAAAGCTTGAAATCCATAGAATTTACATATGCTCAACTCGACATCGACAAAATGGTCACTTACACCCCTTTGATTCTGGGCCCCTCATGTATTTGAGGGGATGACCCCAAACTTTTGATCGGTAGTGTACACATTTGTTTTTTCGCTGTCTTTTATTAGCTATGGCGAGCAATTCAAATCTTTGTCGAAGTGCTTCTTTCAACTTTCAGTTATCTCCAATTGTTCTCTTTCAAAATTGTTCTCCTTCCTTCTTCTCATTGAAGCCAGTGTCCGTTAAAGCTCTTGTATGTGTTGTTGTTGGCTGGTTTGATTTAGATACTGCAGTAGTTCACCGAGCTTCCTTGAGATTTTGCGTGTTCGCAAACGGCAATATCAAGTTGTTTTGGAGCCTCTGAAAAGTCAGCAGTGCGCAGGATTCGTTCCAGTTGGGAACTCTAAACCGACGCAAATAGATATAAAGATGAGACGATAAATTGCGCCACATCGGATCGGCTGCTACCCGGAGGAACCAGTTTAGCTCATCATTGCGCGCTGCCATTTGAGTGTGACTAATTAGCTTGCACCGCTATTAGTCAAACTGAGGAGAGTACCGACTGGTGCGGTTAAACATTGGTTAGTTACATTCTTAGACGCCAATCTCCTCGAATTGTACATCCAGCGGAGGACGGACTCGGGGCAAGGTGCGATGCGGATTTAGTGTAAGGAAAACAAGGCGTTCCTTCAAGTAGTCCCGTTTTAGATGCACGTGGTCGTAAAAACGGGTTGATCTATCGATGATGTTTATTTCTGTTTTATATGCAAATTGATTGTAATTTTAAGTGATGATTTTTACGACTCGCTTGACATGGTGATTAATTAGAGGGAATTTATTGCAATGACGCAGTGCTGTTTTATTGTCTTTTAATCCTGCTACAATCTATCTATAGTGAAATAATATGCGAAAATGTGTTTTTCTTTTGTATAAAATATGTGTTTTAGAAAAAATACTTACTGCACATCAACTACAGCTGAACAACTAAACTAATAATAATTTTACACATCTTCCATACTAGTTAAATCAAAGTATCAATACTTTGATCTCGAATTGCTTGAATACTCATGCGTCATCCTGCTAATCCGGTTTCCAAACTATAGAATAATGTTCATATCAATATCGACGAGGGGAACGCCCATGTAGGTCAAAAGTAATTCTTCATCTAGTCACGTCCTATTTTGCATTCCACTCTCAGTAAGAACTCGACGGGAATTGTCCAAAAATTTCGCAAATATGAAAAGACCAACCGCCTTTCTCTCCGTTTTCTACGATTCTGCAATTATTTCACACGAAATCCAACTGTCCAGTGCAAGAATTCTCTTTTCCACTCTATTTACCGTCAGGTAGAAAACAAATCGTGGCTCATGTTTCCCGGCACACCTGCGAAGAATTCTAATCAGATACCATCCGACTCCCAAATGTGCTCATTTGCATTCTTTCACCTTTTCCCCAGACCAGTCAGTCTTCACTCGCACCACACATATATCTGTATGAAATTCCATCCATCTTTCCCAAACCGACGACTGCCGACCGACGATCACACACTTGAACCAATTATATGCCCACCCGCTCCGCCGAAGAACAAACTGTCGTTGCTCATTTCCACGCTTCATGAGCAAACGAAACAAACAGTTTAAATTTCAAATGTTAACACCTTCGCCCAGCTGTTGCTACCGAAGCTCCCAACCAACATTCCAGTAGCTTGTACAAAGATCCAATTCCCCGACTCCGAACGTCATCTTTACCCTTGGGCGGCTGATCGCGCTGACGTGCATCGTTTAAGGGTTTGTCATCCAGCCCCTTTTGCAGTGTGGGCTAGAATGGAAAGTGTCGCGACAAAACTCATACAGATTATAAATCTGTTTAGTTCCAGGCATATGCAGTCAATAAGTGATCATCATTTGGATTTGCAGTTCCTACGAATTATACTGTACAAGTAAATAATTTCGTTCCGTTTGCTCTCATAATACGCAATTTATGTTTTCCAATTTGTCTTGTATCTATTTATCCTTTTGTCTCATTCGACCATTTGTTCATTCGACAATTTTATCATAGATTTGTTTCAGGGGCAATTTAGGGGGCTGAGGGACGTTTTGAGGGGTCCCAGAAACTCTCAGTTGGTTCCAGGGTGACTCAGGGGCGTTTTAGGAGGTCTCATGTGCATTTCTGGAGGCTTCAGGGGATTTCAGGAGGTTCCTGGAGGTCTCATAAGCGCTTCAGGGGGTCTCAGCGGGTACCAAGATGTCTCATGGGTGGAGTATCGGTGGGTCTCACGGAGTCCCCCGAGGTTTATGGGAGGTCCAGCGGTTCTCTGAGTACTTCATACTATTGGAACGCTCCTGAAATCTCCGTCAGTCCCTTAAAATGTCCTGAATGTCCTTTTACTCCTGGGGATTATTTTTTGTTACCATACGGGTTTGGGCCGAAGCATCTCAGATTTTCATGAAACTTTTTCCACAGGCACGGCTCATGGATATTTCAACAAAAAAAATTTAAAGAAATCAGGGTCGCCTATTTTTCCGGAAAACTCAGGTGGAAGTTTTGGTTTTCCCCTGACACTACTTACTTTTAAAAATCATATCTCAAGAACGATGCATCGTAAAAACAAAGTTTTTTTAAATAAAAGCAAATTTACTCAGAAATTTAAAAAATGTGAACTGGAAAAAGTTTTCCACAAAATTTTCAACGGTGGAAAGTGTTGTGAAAAACTTTTTCAATTTCATATTTTTTGGAATCCTTATTTGCTTTCATTTTATTGAAAAACTTTGTGTCTACGATGCTTCGTTCTCAAGTTATGCTTTTTCAAAATAAGTAGTGTCAGGGGAAAACAAAAAAAATTCAAAATGGGTGACCCTGATTTTTTCTCAATTTTTTTTGTACCTATATCCATGAGCCCTGCCTGTGGAAAAAGTTCATGAAAATCTGAGACCATTCGGCCCAATTTGTACGATAATAATGAAAAAAACCCCATCCTGAGATCCCTCAACAACTCATGAAACACCCCTGAAATACCTTCTTCGATATCAATTTAAAATTCTCCTGAAACCGACGTTGGTGTAAATAGAGGGTGGCAAAAGGGGGGGGGGCTAGCCACCTCCAGAACAAATTATTCAAAAAAAAAAAATAACGAGATTCAGGCGATAAGTATCTTTGGAGCAGTTCTGGAGAATGAAAAATCTATATTGTCATGGCCATGGTCCCTCCTAGACCTATGAACAAGTTACGCTTATGCTGAAACCCCTTGGATCATTTTTAAAAGGCTTCAGAAACGCACTTGAGAACCCCTTGAAGTGTCCCTGAAATTAAAACGTTCCTGAACCCCCTTGAAACTCTCTTAGATTGTTTTAAGATAATTTTAGAAGTTCAAAATTCTTACATGATTTTTTGCAAAAATTTCTTCAAAAAATCTTCTAAATATTCTAACAGAAATATTTTTGAAATATGCGTAAAGGTAACTCACCAGCAATTCGTTAAGAAATATCTCGCAAGTTCCCTTTCAGAGATTTCTTTAAAAATTTCTCCAGAGATTCCTCCAAAAATGTTCAATATTCAAAATATAAAAATATTTAAATATTTATGGATTCCTTCTGAAATTGCTCCATTGATAGAAAAAATCCATAAAATGCGTCATGCCAACTTTATCGATGGGACCTCTGAAATTTTTGTATGGGTACCACACTTTGCTGATATTTCCTACCTCTAGGCGTGACGTAGTTTTAAGAAGTTACTCCTACAGAAATAATTCCACGAATTCCTTTGTGTAGTAAACCAAGGAATCTTTTTAAATTTCCTCCATAAATTCATTCTAGAATTCTTTAATGAATTTCTCCAAGGATTAAAGAGTTAGGTATTCCTGAAGAGAAGAAATTCTTACAGATATTCTTTCAGGAATTCTTCCGGCCATTTCTCCATGAATTTTCTCGGAAATTGTTCCATGATTACTTTCAAAGATACCTTTGGAAATTTCTCTGGAAATATTCCCTTGAAAACACAATAGAAATTGTTTTGGAAAAATTCTCATGATTTTTTTTTCTTTTATACTTAACAGAAATTCAAGTGTTTCTCTAGACATTTTTCTAAAAGAATCCTTAAAAACTGTCTTTACTTCCTCCGGCGATTCTTTAAGAAAATCCATGTATTTTTATAAAGCATTCCTCCAGAAATTCCTTCAAATATTTCTTTATAAATTTCCAGAAGAACTCAACAAGAGTTTTGCTAGCAGTTTTTCCAGATTTTACTCATGGATTTTTTTTTTTCAGCAGTACCTTCTAGGATTTCTTCGGAAATTTCTCTGAGATTCTTTCAGATATTTCTTCGGGGATTTTTTTTAAGAATGTCTACAGAGATATCTACAGGAATGAGACAAGATTTATTCAAAAGATCTTTCAATGATCCTTCGACTTTTTCAGGAGTTCCCACAGAAATATTTCCAGAGACCCTTCTAGTTCATGGATTTACCATGAATGTTGCAAAGGATTTCATAAGAAATTCTTTCTTGGATTTTTTTTTCAGAAATTAATCAAAAGCTCTCCAAAAAAATTTTCAGCGATCCATTCAAAAATTCCAAAGACTTATTTTATTCTTTTTCGTACTGTTCCTGAAATTCCTTCTGAAATTTCTCCTAAGATTCATTTAGAGATTCCTCTAGTAATTCTTTCAGATATTACTTCAAGGATTTTACATAAGTTTTTTCATTAAATTAAAGGAATCTCTGGGAAATACATGGAGGAGCTCCTTGAGATGGCTCCAGAAGAATTCCAAGAATAACTTTATGAGAAAAAAATCTGAAGGTATCTTTGGAAGAGTTTCTGGAGAAACCCCTGGGGAATACCTAGAGGAACCTCTTGAGATAGTTTTGGATAAATTCCTAGAAAATTTTAATGATAATTGGAGGAGTCCAAGGAAACATTCATGAAGGAGTTTTTAAAAAATCTGAGGAGATATCCAATGGATGATCTGGAATGTTTGACGTGATCCTAGTAAAAATTTTTGATGGAATCCTTGAGATAACTTCTGCAGGAATTCTAACAGACAAAGGTATTGGAGGAGTTCTTGAATAAATCCATAAACTTATGAATAAATTTCAAAATAGATTGTTGGAAGATGATCAGAAGCAAACCCAGAAGAGCTACTGGAGAAACTTTTAACATAATTTCTTGAAAAATTTCGGAAGGTATAAGTGGAGAAAAATCCCAGAAACTTTTTTTAATAATCTCTAGAGTACTTTTTTGAGGAAACCCAGCATAAATTTGAAACGAAGTAGAATCTAGAATGAAGAAATCACTAAATTAACTACAATTCTGAAAAGAAATGGAATTTTTGAAGTAATCTCTTAAGGAATGCCTGGATATCCGAAGAATGCTCTGCATATATTCCTGGCGAAACACCAGGAATTAAATCCGAAAGTAATTTCTGAAATAAATCCTTAAAAGAATCTCTAAAGGGATCCCTGAAGGGTTCCCGGAAAAAAGTCTGACAGAATCCCAGAGGAGAGATCTCATTGAATCCCAATAGAAGTGTATGGTGCAATCCCTGGAGAAATTCCTGGAAGAATCTATTGATAACTTTTTTGGGAAATTTCTGAAGTAATGTCTGAGAGAATCTACGGAAGCATTCCAGAGATGAACCTGTTAAGGAACACCTATAAAAGTTTCAGAAAGCATTCCTGCTAAACAAAATCTTAATTACTGAGGTAATGATTGGGGATCAACCTTCGGAGGAACCTGCAGAGTTTCCTGCAAGAATATCTTGAGAAATTTCTTCAAAAAATATTGAGTAATGCTTGATGAAACTTCTGAAGGATTTACTAGACGAACTCCTCTAGAATCTGGTAATGAATTTTTACAGGAGTTTATTTTTTAAAGGATAGGCTGGGTTTAAAATGAATATCCTAAAGAATTTCAAGAAAAAATGCTAGAGGAAATTCCAAGAAAAATCCCAAAATCAATCCTGAAAACACTCTAAAGGAATTCCTGAAGAAATCTTTGGGGGAATTCTTGTAAAATTATAAAAAGGATTCCTTAAATAATCTCAGAAATCTTTGTAATATTATAAAATAGATTTTTGGATTTTCAAAAGACTAGCGGTAGCAAAAAAACCCTAAAATAATTCAGGCCGATAACGCCGCCGTCGAGTAGGGTGTACATACACGTCTATCCATGGTATTGAAGATAGTAGTAAAACCTACAATAGCAGTGGATGTGTTCGGCTTTGCAACTCCATCCATGATTTGTAGAACTGTTCGTGCTATGCTATGCTATGTGAATTTCCTCTCTTTATACTTTGTTTAATTTAAGCACATTTTTTGTTCATGCAGCCCGAGCCCCATTCAAAAACCCTTCGTCTCTCCGGAACCACAAGAAGACATTGCTTAAGAGAGGGCCTAGTCCACATCGCACCATCATAGTTAGCTGCGTAGCCTTCAGCTGCGAACATCGATGACTCGCTATGGAGAGCCTCACGATAGCATGCTAGCCTTTAGCCAGTTTCCCGAGTGGTCCTCACCACTCCCTTTGTCCTCGGAAGGCTGGCAGGGTCAACTCCATGACCAAATGTTTTGCAGACATCAAGAACTGATGCCTACTTGCAACCAGATCTAACCTGCTGAAGGCAAGAGTATCAGTACTCTTCAGGCCCTATCAGCTGCAATATAAGGCCCTTACCGGCCCAAGCAACACACCTGGTAACAAAACAGTCACGGCAGCGCATGTAAGGGTTGCGCAGTAAGTCACAGTGGCTTCTGTGCAACCCTTACATGCGCTGCCATTACTGTTTTGTAACCATGTGTTTTGCTTGGAGGGAACCCCTTTCCAACCGCGATAGGATCGAACCCAGTAGACCGGCGCCACAACAGCAACGCTACCAGGACATTCTCTCCGCGACCACTTAATCGCTGTAACCTCGCTGCAAGGCATCTGAACTAGCCATTGTCCGAGTCAACACGCCACCTCCTCTGTAGCTCCAAGATGATGAGGCTGACAGCCGTTGAAACGGCATTCCAGCCAAAATAGTCCGGAGTTGTGTCCTCCCTGTGCGAAAACGCGGGCACACGAACAAAACGTGTTCCGCCGTTTCTCTAAACCAGCACAAACAGGACACTCGAGAGAACTCGCATGCCCAGAACGGTGTAGATACTGTCTGAAGCAACCATGGCCCGAAAGGACCTGTGTCAGGTAGAATGTTACTAACCCATGGCGCCTGTTATTTCAACTATCTTCCCTCGGAATAAACCTATGGGTCCACCTTGCTTTGGTGGAACTGACCCACGCGCGCTGCCATTTGACCATGGAGGCCATCCTGGCAGTTCTTTGTACACAGATAAAAATAATGAGATTTACACGTCATGTAAACTTCCCAAGTAACAATTTTAATTTTATCAAAGTTTTTTAGCGATTCAAAAATCCTAAACATAAAACCATTGATGCCGACTTGAAAATGCTCTCAAGTTCTTGTATGCCTCAATAAGCCCACGTTCTGGCTAGTTGGCCCAGTCTTATTAGGGTCTACAGGACTTCGTATGCAAACCGGCTTAGGATTTCGGGTTGTATCATAGTTTTTTCAATATTCTAAATAAAACCATCTTCTGACTTGTCAAATAATTGTTTTAATCATTTTTCACTCGCAATGTTCGATCGTCAGAATAAATTATGCTTGGTTGTTTATCTGATGGCTGGAAAGATGCAGATATGGAATTCAGATTTGTTTTCCTATTTAATACGTGTCAGGAGACATGCTACGGAAAATTTGTGGTGAATGTGACTGTGATAATGACAAAAACTAAGTGCGCCACACAAACTATGCATAATTTGGAAGTTAAATGCATTAAATTTACTCGGTGGAATTGGGTGCAAAAAAGGTTTTTTTCAACACAGCGGAGTTTGAAAGACATTATGTAATTTTTCTGACAAAATAAAATGACGGAATCGTGTTGTATGGTTTAATTTGATCTTCAGCTGTACGTGAAATCATAAAGTTGAGTAATAATTGTTCTGTATTTACATGGATTATCCCGGCTAGGCGACATATTTTTCTGATAAAACTCTGTGTTCCTGATGATTCCTCCAATAGGGCTAACCCTCCTGAGGTAGTCATAACTGAGCTCATGATAGAACTAGCGGTTTTATCACAGCATTTTTTTGGTTTATGTTACGGCCACGAAATCTTTTGTTGGTTTTATGCATTGCCTCACACTTTCGTGTATTTGTTTACAAAAAAAAATTCTCTCCGACAACAACCGCAAATACAAGTTTTATGGAAATGGTATATAATAAGTGATAAAACCAATTCATGTCTACTTGCAAGTCTTTAACTGAAGATGTTTATAGCAGAAGTTATATGATAGTTTTATGGAACGCCAAAGGTTCAAAGTAAAAAACTACCACATAAAACTAATTTAGAACAACTAGCTTTTTGACATGCTCGTATAAAACCAGGATAAAACATGAATAAACCTTCAAGGCATGCTGATTGTTACTTGGGTTCATTTTACTCCTGTAAACTTAATGATATGATGATTTACATGACATATCATGTAAATTTGTGTTATATGTCATGTAAACTCTCAGAGTCATGCTGAATTACATGACATATAATGGAAGTTTACATGATATTTCATGAACTTTACATGATATGTCATGTAAACTTCTATGATATCCCACGCTCCAATTATGTGCATCATATGTCACAGAATTTTACACTCTTTTTTCGATCTGTGTATGCCTCTTGTGCCTCGCATTTCGCAGCACTCCATGTCCTCTCTGATAAGGATGCCGATAGGCACCATACCAGTGAAGACGCAGAGCGCATTGTGTGACACGGTACGGTACGCGCTAGCAACCCTCAGGCTCATTAGCCTCTAAGTACTTTCTAGCTTACCACGGTAGCTTTTGGTACTTAACACCGTGCCCCGGACCGGGCCGCCATACCTTTATATACACGAGGCGACCCTAGCCCGAAGCTTGCGCTTGCTGGAATACAACGTCATCCGGGACAGTATCACTATAGCTGTGGAGGCTCTTTTGCAGGCGTGGCTACCGAAGGTTAGCTTATCGTCGATGATTACTCCCAAGTGTTTGACGGAGCGCTTCGAAATGATAGTGCAATCGCCTACACTGATCATCGCTTACGCTCCGACTTTGAGTTGTTTGCAACCAACACATTAGTTTTATGGTGAGCCAATTCCAGTTTCCTGGATCTCATGCACTCCTCCATAATTGCGATCGAATAGGTAGCAGTCAATTCCACTTCTTCGATCAATTCACCGTAGACCTCCAGCGTAATGTCATCAGCGAAACCGTCGTACATGACATTGCATAACACCGGACCCAGGATCGAACCTTGCGAATCTCCAGAGCCCTTCCGACTCATCTCCGTGTCGTAAACTAGTACAAGTACTCGAAGTTACTTGCGAGAGTCTTGTACAGATACCCTTGTCCCCCAGACGCAGGAGCGCATCGTCAATAGCCCTACTGAAGCAATTGAATGCGTTCCTTACATCCAGAGTCACTACTGCACAGTAGCGAATCCTCCTCTTACGCTGGAGCGCTATCTCGGCTGTCTTTGACCCCTTCCGGAAGCCTCAACCTTCTGATCTTTTCGAGCACCTTCTCCGCCGTGTCGATCAATCATATTGGTCTATATGTCGACGGGTCTCGAGGTGGTTTCCCCGCCTCTGGCAATAGAACCAGGCTCTGCCGTTTTCGAACCTCTGAGAAAACTTCCTCGTCCAGGCATTTCTGCTTTGATAAGCTGAACATACTTGTTGTCTTTGTCGATCAGGTAAGGCCTGGGTTGCCTCTGCTATACATAGTAGCCGTCTCCATTCCACTCGGTCCATGGCTGTTTGTCTCCAGTTCCGCACTCTGCGTAGGGTCCGCAGATCGTCCTCCACTTGGTCGACCCACCAAGCTCGCTGCGCACCACGACGGATGACTCTCAAGAACCATTTCAGTCGGGTTGCTATCCGACATTCTGATGACGTGACTCGTCCACCGTAGCCTCCCGATTTTCGCGGTATGGACGATGGTTGGTTCTCTCAGCAGCTGATGCAGCTCGTGGTTCATTTACCTTCTTTAAGTCCCGTCTTCCATCTGCACTCCGCCGTAGATGGTACGCAACACCTTCCTTTCGAAAACTCCAAGGGCGCGTTGGTCCTCTGCACGTAGGGTCCATGTTTCGTGCCCATAGAAGACTACCGGTCTAATCAGCGTTTTATAGATAGTTAACTTCCTATTACGGCGAACTTTATTCGATCATAGAGTTCTGTGGAGTCCAAAGTAAGCACGATTTCATGCCACAATGCGCATCTGAATTTCTCTGCTGGTAACGTTGTCGGCGGTCACCAGTGAGCCCAAGTACACGAATTCTCCAACCGCCTTGAATTCATCACCGTCGATATAAATTCGGGGTGGCGGGCGCGGTGATTCCTCCCTGGAGCCCTTTGCTATCATGTACTTTGTCTTCGACACATTAACGACTAATCCGATTCACCTGGCTGTAGAAGTTCAATAAAGTAGACTTTGCAGTTTAGCTTACTAAACAATAATAATTCATTATTCTCATCCTCCTGTCATGCGCTTCTCACAGCCTACTCCTATATATCCAACTTCACTATACTACATCTCTCCTTTTCTCCAATAAAATTGAAACAATTGATTATTGCTATAACAACTGAATCTCACTAGGTCATGACAGATTGTGTATTATAAATATTTTTTTTTCATATTCTTTAATGCAAACATACCCTTGAAGCTTTCCCTATTTCTCCCTTTCTTTACTTATACAAATGGCAATTTCTGTATATTTATTTAAACATTATTTCTTGTATGAACCACTCTCTCTCCTTAACTTGAGAAAAAAAAATCAGCATATGCCCTCATTAGTTTCGACTTTCAATTAGTACAATTAAATGATTTCCTTTTTTTTATGTGGATGGCTTCGCTTCAACACTCGATCCAATAATGCATCTAACATTTGATTCTCTGGTACTTCAGCAGCATCAGTACCCGCTGTGCTTGTAGAACGAGCAAGTGAATCTAAATATGATAAAACAGTATTAGAATGACAACCTTCAGTTACTAAAAAAATGTTATACTTAGCTTTTCTCCTGGTTTTATCAGTAAATCGGCTTTCTTACCTCTGAATTTTGAATTATTCTCTTTTTTTTTATCAGAGTCCTATGTTTACCATTGTCGTACAATCTTGAATCCATACCGCTCCAATGTTTAGATATATTTTGAAAATGATTGTTGTACCTAAACGAGACTTAAAAAAATGTTATTTTATATATGTATGAATAAATATCCTTGTACCACTGTAAAAGATGGGTTAAAAATCAACAATCTTCCTTCAAATCGTGGTAGACTGGAGTTCTTTCAGACTAAAACGTATGATTTTTTTTTCACATCCCTATACCATAGATGGACTGAAGTACCACTTCCTTCATCTCATGATAGACCGGATTGCCTTCATCTGGTATTCTCTATTGCAGGCTAGAACATAGTTTCCCTTGCGCATCCCTTTACCATAGATGAACTGAATTTCATTTCCTTCATCTTATAGTAGACCGGATTGCCAAATGGGCTGGGGCGAACCCCCTTCATTTGGTCTTATCTATTGCAGACTGAAACGTATAGTTTCCTTTGCACATCCCTTTACCATAGATGGACTGAAGTACCACTTCCTTCATCTCATGATAGACCGGAATGCCAAATGGACTGGGATGAATCCCCTACATCTGGTCTTTGTTATGCGGACTAAAACTTTTAGTTTCCTTTGCGTTTCCCTTTATCATGGATGGACTGAAGTTTCATTTCCTCCATCTCATGATAGACCGGATGATGCGTTTCATTCCTTCGGTTCTCTATTGAGCCGGACCGAATTTCAACGATCTCTCTATGTTCCTTTTTTCAGAAATGGACCAGAAATATGTAAATAACTTTTTATCGATTTCAGTTTGCA
Organism: Aedes albopictus; assembly: GCF_035046485.1. Lineage (NCBI taxonomy): Eukaryota > Metazoa > Arthropoda > Insecta > Diptera > Culicidae > Aedes > Aedes albopictus. The sequence continues at coordinate 447,076,058 of NC_085137.1, forward strand.
GGATCTAACTATTTTCTCCATAGGTATTTTTTTTATTTTTCATTTCAACTCTCATCGCTCAAGCATTATGGTTTGATTTCCTTTAGTTTCATTAACAGGTATAGATTTTGCATATTTCACAGTATAAGTTTGGTGAAAACCATTAGTGGGTCAAATACTCTATTTCGTTCGATGAAACAAATTATATCCTCAGATTAAAAAAACTTCTTACTTGGTCATAGATTAAAATTTCAAAATGGATTTAGATTAAAAAAAAAAAACTTCTTAAAGAAATCAGCTAAAGTACCATGGTTTTACTCAATGTGTGTTAATTATCACAAAAAAAATCACAAAAAAATAATATTCAGATTACATCTGGTTCAGTCTTGTCTATTATTAATCTGTCAATATTTTTTTTTTTTCAAACACATAAGTGCTGGCTTATCAAATTTTAGGCATTCTGATTTCCTTTATTTTTATTATGATTTTTAAATTCACATTCAATTTATCAAGTTACAAGAAGTTCTTACAATTATTTCATCAAACACTTGCTACAAATAGATAGATAATGTATATCTAATAGTGGCAGATTGGTATGCATTACTAGTTACAGAAACGCTTGAAATATAAATCAATACATCCCTTAATAAATAAAATTTGAACATTATCATAAGCAAACTCGCGTCAGAATTAAAATAAACCAATAAATAAAATTAAAATAAAACATCACAAACTAACCTCAAAATACGGTTTGTATTTATGGAATAATAGTTACCTGCTTTTGTAACAGATTGTATATAAACACAATTCAAATGACTGACTTTGTTTTAAATTCCAATAGTATCTTATTTAATTGAGATACAAATTTGTAAAGTAACATGTAGAAAATATGAATTCATGAAAATTTGAATTTCTCAATGCTAATAAAGGTAATGCTGTTTTAACAAGCACCGTTTTCAAACAAACAAACAAAAGTATGACTGTTGTGGTGAGCCTCAACTAAATGCACTTAAGGTGAAACATCAAGAAATCCCATTGCAATTTTTTGTTCAAACCTTAGAGGCACGAATCTGACGAATGAAACATCGAACCAAACCGCATTTGTTATCCTAGCTTTGCACACTTGCAAAAAGAGGCAGCTTTTCCAAATCGAAAGCATTTGTTTGCGAATTTTCAAGATTGGTTCTCTTGAAAACGTGAGTAGGAGACCAAGTTGGCCATTGTGGCAGCCATATTTGTATTCTCTGATGTTACTCCTTATTGTCACTGAAATATCCACCTATCCACTTTTGCTCAGTATGAATCAAAGCAAACTCACTGCTTTTTTTCATCTTAGCAACCATGTGCCCTCTGACAGCTTTGAAAAAGTTACTTGTAGGTACCCACCCAAATCCTTCAGAATAATGGCAAACCAAATTAAATATCGATGTACGTTCTGTTAAACGTTATTTAATTTCATTTTTTTCCGCAAATTTCCTTTTTATGCAAAAGCCTTGCCTCTCTATATGCCATCCAAAAATATTGAAATATTTTTGAATAACTAAATTTTCCGGCAGATTCTTTCCGAGTCAGTATGTGTAGGCTATACATACAGTAAATTACAAATTTACCCACCTGGTTCTTACTATGATCAACATCCTTCCATATTTTCAATTGAACGCTAGAGTAACCACTACCAGGTCACATGGCCAGGAATCTTCATAGGGCGTGAACTCACTCGCACCCGATGGTTTACTCAAAACTTGGTCTCTCCATGGGTCACGCCTAGAACAAAATGTATCACTGCTGCAAAAAACCGTTTTATTATTGTTCACACTAATTGTAGATAATACTCCCCTTCAATATGAAAATCTTCAAACAACATCATGAGATTTCGGTATCCCATCCTCGTCGCCAATGTAGAAGTTCAATAAAGTAGACTTTGCAGTTTAGCTTACTAAACAATAATAATTTATTATTCTCATCCTCCTGTCATGCGCTGCTCACAGCCTACTCCTATATATCCAACTTCACTATACTACACTGGCTTCACTATTTAGTCGGATGTACGTTTCCGCCATCGTCTCAAATTTACGAGCAATAATATCAATATCATCAGCGTAACCAAGCAGCTGAATGGACTTCGTGAAAATCGTTCCACTCCGTGTTTATCCCCGCTCTCCTAATTATACCCCCTAAAGCAATGTTGAACAGCAAGCACGAAAGACCCTCACCTTGTCATAAACACTCTGCGAGATTCGAAGGGGCTGAAGAGTGTCCCTGATACTCGAACTACACACATCACTGGATCCATCGTCGCCTAGATCAATCGTATCAGTTTATCCGGGAATCCGTATTCGTGCATAATCTGCCATAGCTGTTCTCGATCGATTGTATCATACGCCGATTTGAAATCGATGAACGAGTGATGTGTAGGCACGTTGTATTCGCGGTATTTCTGCAACACCTGGCGAAAGGTGAACATCTGCTCCGTTGTAGCGCGCTCACCCATGAATTCAGCCTGATATTGCCCAACGAACTAAACATTCGTAATCCCATTGAACCGCCTTTGAAATCACCATAATCAATTTGAGATGCCCCTGAAACCTCTTTGAATGCTTTCACCCCCTGATACGCACCTGAAAATCCTTTGAAATGCCTCTGGAATGTCTTAAAACACCTCTGAAACCCCTTGCAACGCTCTTTAACCCGGGAGCGGTTGCGTCGTGTACTGAGTACGCGCACCATGAAAAATGCACGCTTGAGGTACACAGCGTGAGTGCGGTTTCGCTGAAGGTGGTCGAAAATGCGACTTCTTGAGAGGTAAAGGCTCCTGAGACCCCTCTGAATAGCCCTTAAACCCTTCGAAGCGCTTTTTTAATCCCCTCAATACTTTTGAAACGTCCCTGAAACCCCCGCGAAACCTGACAGAACTCCCTGAAACACCCCGGAAGCCCCTTGCAACACCCTATCCTTGGGCTCTCTGGGGACTTCCATGGAAACCTCCTTGGTTTATTTCAAATGCCCAGGAGCAAGCTCTGTTCTCGTGTCGCGTGAACTAGTTTCCGAACGGTAAAGATCTGGTCCCGTTTAGGCCACTGTGGCTTCGTCTGATTTTTACCGTTTGGAGAATCTTACCGCTAACAGTTAGCGCTCCTCTGCATCACTACTGTATTGAGAGGTTTCGCGATCTTGCACTGCATTGTTCGATCACAGTCCCAAGACTCTCCGAGATATGAGTTTTGCAGGGCGCATAGCTGCGATGCACTGGACCTAGGCAAACACCATGGGCGTAAGTACCTCACCTACCTACCAACAGCACACTAGGTACCTGGTGTAGATTCTTCGTACTGACTGAGAGTTGACGCTTGAGATGGGAAACGGGCGGACAGCTTCAGATCTTATTCTCTCTCGGAAGAGAGCCGGTGGTAAGGCCGCAGCGGCGGCGGCACCACCATCCGGAACACAAACATTGCGCGCTCACTACTGCTAGCACCTACACGGAGAGACGAAACTACCCAAAAGTAAGTTCTTTCCACCCAACTTCGGGGTTGCGTGCGTCAAGCCAATTTTGAGTTGATGGAATCGATGTTTTTGTTGGGTTGTTCCCGCTTGCTTCCATGTGAAAAAAATACCTAATTTTAAGTTTTTTCCACTCAACCGAAATTTTGACTAGGTTGTATTCACTCAAATTTGAGTACTGTGCTGGAAACTCAGTTTTGGCTTGACGCACGGAACTGCAAAAGTTGGGCTGTTTCTCTCTTCACTCTCTGACAACAACAGAAAGAGCGCATGAAAAGGGAGATGAAAAAGAACTCAAATTTGAGTTTAAAAGTACCTAATTTTGAGTTTTTCAGTTTCTCCGTGTAGGTACCTACCGAAATAAGGGGTGGTGGGTTGGTTTTTTTTTTGCAACGATCTCCGCGTGTGCGCTCTTTTGGGTAGCCTTCCTCTGATGTGATGTGAGGGTCCCATATCGGCGCAAAAAGCTTGGGAGACCAACGTTCAATAGGGAGGAGAGATTGGGGTGAAATGGGCTCTTTCATGTGATAGTTGTATTCCAACATGTGAAGTAGAACTCGTCTAGTGGATTGTAAACGGAATTTTAATGTGTCGTTTCTTCGACTTGATCTTCCTGATGTGACATTCCAAAATCAACCAGCAAAATCAATTTCTAGCTTAACGTTCTACGAGCACTCTCACAACTACTGAAAGCTTGCTTGGCCCAATTATCCGTGTAACATATTTAACATCGTGTAGCAAGCTCGAAGATCTTCCAATCCCAAGGGATTCAAGGAAACTTTCATTATGAACAGGTCCTGTACATACAGGGTATACCCAATAAATAATTTTATGTCCAATTAGTTTTATGAAAGTTCTGAGAACTATCTTAAAACCTAATCAACTTGTTCTGTGTTTATTTTAGTCTTTTGGTGGTTCTAAGATCTTCTTTGAACCGATCCGACTTTAAAATCCTGCCTGAGGTTTGGCGTTTTACCTGAAAGCCACCTTTCAACCCGATTCATGCTACCCGGTCGGTGGTAGTACGCCTGGGTCCAAAGAGAAGAGAATTTTTCGGTGGTCTCTCCGACTTCTCGGTGTGGGGCTCCGTCCGTGCGCGCGACGACGCGACGACGGTGGCGTCCGACGATGATGATCACCACCGCCGATGATGGCTCTGGCGGGATTTTGAACTACCCCTGTGTACCGCGCATACAATACACGTGAGGGAGCACACGACGTCGCGTCGTGAAGAGGAGTCGGGGGGCAAAGGGGCAATGGAAACAACAACGCCGCGCTCTGCGACGCCCGTCGTACACATTGAATTAGTGGGGAAACCCGGAGGAGGAGAAGGATTGAGACGAGGAGATCTGCGGCTGCGGCTGCCTGGCCGGCTTGCGCCGGGTAAGTTTTAGTTCGTGACTTTCTTCAACCAGTATAAAAAGCGATGAATTTTGCTGAACGATTGTCAGTCTTAGTTTAGTGGTCACATCATTAATTTGATCTGCCTTTAGTTACACACAGTGTGCACACGGTTGCCGCAAGAACAGTCTCTCAGCTTCATTCAGCAAACAATTCTAGCCAAACAATGTTCCGATTGGTGAGTTTTGGATCGGGGAGAAATCTGTGAAGATCGATCGATATGTTTGTGGAGTGACTCCTGATGGATCTTGAGGATCTGATGTGGAAGGATTTTTTTGGAAGGAAGAACAAAATCAGTGAAGCGGATGAACAGGGATTGTGGAATAATTTGCATGAAAATAAGGACTCAAAGTGATTCAAATGAATAAATATCCAGTGCAAGTTGGAAATTTGGAAAATCAGTGGATGCAGAATTTAAAAAACTGTTGCATGGACCGTTGGGAAAAAACAATAAGATTAAAATCAAAATTGGCTGTTTGGTGATAGTGATCCGACTACATATCGTTTACACAATTAATTCTGACGAATACTAAAACTCACCTCGATTTTCGATAACACGGGTCCAATCAAGTTGCTTGTAAACTGTTCAAAAGTTTAGTGTTCTAAGAATAGGATTTCGGAAATTGGACCCCATTTGAGTTAACGTATTGGTGTAGTTAATAAATATTGTTTAATCAGAACGATGAGTAGAACCATCAGCAGCGTAACCTCACTGCCCAAGTAACATTTGTTAGACAAATAGACTTGAAAAGGTCATTAGAACTACCACAAAACCAAAATAAACGGAATAAGTTTTCAAGACGGTTCTCAAAACCTTTACAAGACTAATTGGTCATCAACATGTTACTTGGGTGTTACTGTATACCACTGTGTTTGACAGTTCGCCTTTTTGTTCACAGTCTTTGCGGCAGCGTGGCATACCTAGGTTCATTCTAGAAATTTTAATCCTAATTGGGCTCTTCTTTCTTCTTGCAAACGTATCTGCTGTAGTCCAGTGCAATCATCCTGAATGTTGATCATAAAAACTTATAAAATATATTATATACAAATGAAGTGTGATGATCCTTGGTAAAGTTCTCCTATAGAATTTTCAAACTCACGGTTGTAACTATAGTTGGTCGGTGCTCCATTTCAAAATGTTTACATTTTTAAAATCGCGATTTTGCGAATTTTGGGTTTTAATTTTTCTAATTTTAACTTTTTTCCTTCACTTTTATATTTTTTTTTATGGAAACCTATTTGGGATACCGATTTTTAAGACGAAACCATTTCGAGTTATTGTTATTTTTTTTTGAAATATTTTTGTTTTAAATTTTTCCCACAGATAATTTTATTTTCCGTGTAATTTTAAGGAAAATCATTTTAGGGTGTATTCAACTCCTCCAGACTCTTACACTATGATAGAATGATTGAGGAGAAATTTAAAACATGTTCATTGTTGTGATTCAACACAACAGAAACAATGACATCTAAAAGGGGACCAGAACATAAATTTTTCATTCAGAACATGCTAAATTTCAGCCAAAACTATAAAAGTTTTGATTGTCCAGGAAGGAAAAAAGACAAAAACGCTCAAACTATACCCCGTCTAAAGGAAAGGTTGCATGTTAGAAAAGTGAGCTCAATTTTTTTGGTACATGACACAGTTTTATTTTTTTTTACTTTTTGTTTTTTTTTTTTTTTAATTTTTGTTTAACATTTTAATTTCTAGTGGTTGAAATAAGTGTATGAAACTCTTTCAGGGCAGTCAATTTATCTTTGTTTATAACATTTCTCCGTGTTTAGTTAAGGACAGACTTGTTAGAAACCCATAATGGCCGACTTTGACACCTACGCACGGTTTTGGGAGCACAAATATCTTCGTAAACAAAACCAGCGCCTGATCTTCTTGTCTCAAGCTTATTACAAGTGAGCGAGATCAGAATAAAAAATGCACTGAATGCGTGCAGCTTGCTTCTTGAGATTTTTTCCACTTTTAACTTCATCCACGTGAAAATGGTCATGAGTTTCATCAGATGTACCAACTGTGATCGAACAAGAATGCGTCCTTTCATTTCATAAGAGTTCCTTCACGTTACGTAATTTCTGGGCGCCCCTTGAAGGCCAATTTGTATACAGTTTGGTAGTTGCTTGAGTAATTGTGAAGAACCACAAAAAAGACTTCACTATTCCTCGAAGTTCTAAACAAGTTTAGTAAGTCATATGGTATTTTCAGATATTATTCTAAAAAACCTGTGAAAAAAAAACTCCGAAACAATCATTTAGGGATTTGATTAAAACTACGTTCTCAAAAACGTAGCCTGTTCGAAAGCTTTATTAAAAAATCTGCATATATCATTCCCTATTTTTTTTACCCCAATTTTTTTTTTTTTTTTTGAGAGTTTCCTAAAAGGTATCTGTGTTACTTTTCCAGAAATTCCTCCATGAACTGGGAATTCCAAGGGCATCGAAACAGCTGCATAATCTTAGTTGGCGCTGGAAATGCTAGATCTAAATTCAAATATCCATTATTTTCGATGCTCGGGAACTATTCGGAAAACATTAAAAAAATCAAAAGTGTGTTTTGCTTGGAAAAAAGTTCCTGTAGAACTGCAGTAACTGAAACAGAAACCTTCCTCTCGATGGCTTTTTAAATAAATATCAGTAATATTTGGTAGTAGACTTTTATCGGCGAGAACGCTCAGTAAATTGTATTCGGATCATTAGACGAACATTGTAATTTCTCGTAGAAACTTTAAAATTCACAAAAGAAAATCTTCTAGAAACCGCTTCTGATATTTTCTTAACGCATTCAACGTGAAAAATATACTTCTTTCTCACATAAACGCTTGAATTAGTTTTAAATTATGTTTGCCAGTATTAACAAAAACATGTAACAACTGATATAATCCACCACAAATAACGCATGATTTTCGGAAAACTCATTCTCACACTTATGTTTTATTTTTTGTTTTATTTTTCATATTTTTATGAAAATTGAGTAAAAGTACTGAGAGCTTAGTCAGCAATCTTTCCAGTCATTCTGCTGAAACGTTTTCTTGGATTACCATCAAAAATCACACAAAGAGTTTTACAAAAAAAACGAACGTATTTTTAAAACTTTTAACAGAGACATCTCCAGCACAGATACTTATAATGAGATTTACATGTCATGTCAACTTCATTTTAGTAATGTAAACTTCATGTTACAGTGGTTTATATGATATAACATGTAAATATGTGTAATATGTCATGTAAACACATTACACAGAGATTCATGCTGAATTACATGACATATAACGGGAGTTTATATGATATTTTATGATTTTTACATGATATGTCATGTAAAATTCCGTGATATTCCACGCTCCACGCAGTTCAAAATTGTTAAATTGATTTCGCTGTATCAAAATGACATCCATAGCTTTTAACGCAATTCTCCATCGGATTGTAAAATTACAGGTTGTTACAGTTACAGGTTGCTTACAGTATGGAGCTTACTTACAACTTTGCGTGCAACATATTCTTCTATGTAAAATCGTATGAAATGAAATGGAAATTTAAGCGTTCTAATATTTACGTCACGTGTAGTTTTCAGAATTTCTTTCTGTGCAATTATGTGCATCATATGTCAAAGAATTTTACACTCTTTTATCGATCTGAGAAGTATTTCTTTATAAAAATCCATCAATTCTTTTTTTAATATACATACAATAAGTAAGTCTATTCTACTCACCTTCAATTATCAAATCTTCAACCCTCAAAGCTTTTTTCACCTCTGTGCTCTTTTTCCTAATCTTGATTAGATTAATCAGTGATTCTTTCATGAATTCTATTTTTCAGAAAAAAAAAATAAAAATACCGAAACATTCGAAAAATTTCCGAAAATTACAGTCTAGTGTCTACCTAATTATTATCTTTGTTCTATAAATGTTCTTTAAGATGAAAGAGCTTTTCTGAGAAAGTTTTTGAATTTTTTAGTTGTTAAGTATAACTTATTTGATTTGAAACACTAGGTAGAAAAATATAAATAGGCTTCAATTTACATTATTGTTACAATATTTAAAAAAATAACTTGTGAGGACTACCAAATACTTTTTTCAGATACTATATCTCAAAGTTTTTTGAAAAGTAGTGGATGTTTTTCACCAAATCTGGGTTGATTACACTGAAAATTTAATAAATCCAGCATCAAGAAGTTCATTATCGGAATCAAAGGCCTGGTCAAGTTTGCCCAAGTCTTAGTTTTCCTATTTTCTCCAATTGCCAGTGTAAAAAAATACGTTAAAATTTACGAAAAAAAAAATTAAAAAAAAATCTCCAAATCGTGGAATACAGTAGTTGCACATTTTTTAAGACGCACTAAAGCTATCTTCTCAAAAAAACCAAAACTTTGAAAAAAAAATTTGAGTTTCTAAAACTCTCTAGCGCTACCTAGCAGGATCACCTTAAATCAACTAGGTCATCATCGGCCCTCCATGCCTCGATAAACTTTCTTCTATGTAGTCTGGTTCTCGAAATACAGAAACCAGTCTATCATTGGATAGCTTTTAATGCCCTGATCCACTCTGAACCACTTTCCAATATCCTGATGAGCTCCGAAAATAAAATTCTAATAATATACATATACATATTATGTAGAATGCATCTTGAGTTAGAAATTTTAGAATTTTTATGAATTTTACTTTGCCGAAGTGCCGGATATAATAACTTCAGCAAAATTTAAAAAAAAAAACAGAAAATTTGGAAGTTTGAGAATACGTCAAGGAAAATCCACAGGATTCCTGGAAGGGATTTCAAAGAATCCCTGAAATGGATGTCACTGAATTCTTGAAGGAAACTCCACGGACTTTCCGAAAGAAACACCACAGAATGCCTTAATGGAATTCAACAGGATTCCTGAAGGGAATTTCACAGACAGAACTCCTGAAGGGAATTCCGCAGAATTCCTGAAGGGAATTCCACAGACAGAACTCCTGAAGGGAATTCCGCAGAATTCCTGAAGAAAATTGCACAGAATTCCTGAAGGGAATTCCACAGAATTCTTGAAGGGAATTCAACAGAATTCTTGAAGGGAATTCTTGATGGGAATTCAACAGAATTCCCGAAGGGAATTCAACAAAATTCCTGAAGGGAATTCAACAGAATTCCTGAAGGGAATTCAACAGAATTCCTGAAGGGAATTCAACAGAATTCCTGAAGGGAATTCAACAGAATTCCTGAAGGAAATTCAACAGAATTCCTGAAGGGAATTCAATAGAATTCCTGAAGGGAATTCAATAGAATTCCTGAAGGGAATTCAATAGCATTCCTGAAGGGAATTCAACAGAATTCCTGAAGGGAATTCAACAGAATTCCTGAAGGGAATTCAACAGAATTCCTGAAAGGAATTCCACAGAATTCCTGAAAGGAATTCCACAGAATTCCTGAAAGGAATTCCACAGAATTCCTGAAAGGAATTCCACAGAATTTCTGAAAGGAATTCCACAAAATTCCTGAAAAGAATTCCACAAAATTCCTGGAAGGAATTCCACAAAATTCCTGAAAGGAATTCAACAGAATTCCTGAAAGGAATTCCACAGAATTCCTGAAGGGAATTCCACAGAATTCCTTAAGAGAAATCCACAGAATTCCTCAAGGATATTCCAACAAAATACTTAAAAGAGATTTCACAGAGCTCCTGAAGAGAATTCTATAGAATTCCTGAAAGGAATTCCTCAGAAATCTTGAAGAGTGGGCCAAAAAATAGTCCAAAAGTGTCAATTTCTATCACACAATAACTGCAAACACAAACTAAGTAAAAAGAATAATTGCAAAGAATACATTTCAAAGATCTAAACCATACCTTGGCGAATTCACTCATTTGTATAAGTCTATTGATCCTCACACAACCAATTCGGCAATTTTCTCAACAGCATCGACTGACCTTTCCGTTAAACGTTTTTCTTCTTTCTTATGCCCTTTCAATAATGTGCCAAAAAAAGCTTAAACGCAAACCTCACCCAATTTAGTCGCCGGCCGCCGCCGTCACCACACTCGCATCAAAACTATACCCACTCATCATTCATTCACACCCCGCCACGCCGCGCCAACGCGCGGTCGGCTTTGAAGCAAGCAAGTGCAACCAATTCTCACTGGATCCCCTATTAAAAAAGCCCATGGGCTTACAACGAACCACTATGTGCGTTGCGCTGCACTGCACACGATCATGTTCAACAGCGCCCCCGAGAGCACCGCAACGCGCTCCGACAACCAAAGCGGGATCACACGGTGCGGTACGATCTTCTCCCATAACCTTGCTGCCAGTGACCCACAAAGTACCTTACCTACTGTGCCGCTGCACGCGACCAGATGCATCATACCACGATCAACAACAATCTAGCGATCTTCCCCATCGTCAGTCCCAGAAGAGCTGCTACTGTGCTGCTTAGCAGCTCTGGCTGGCAGCACTGCGCGACTCCAGCGCTGCACGTTGCGAGTTAATGAGCAACTGCGGAGTGAGATTGAGAGAGAGACAAAGAGGAAGATCATCACCTTTGAAGAGCGAGCAGCGGTCTCAAGAGGAGGTCGGTCGGTCGGTAATCACTTCAAAGTGACGACGTAGGCGTTTGGGGTTAGGCTTTGTAAAGGCAACAATTATTTTTGCATTTTATTTATGGTCTATCATCAAATCGATGCTGCTGGGAACTTGGTGGGTGGTTGATGGGTCTCCGACTCGGATGATCAAAGCTTACGAGGCGGATTGGTGGTTCGCGGTTTAGCTGATTCGGTGATAGTTGGTCGGATTACGATACACTGAAGTTTTTTTTACGACGGTAATGGTCCCGCGTAAAAAAAACCGCGTAAAAAAAACCGCGTTATTTCAAGACCCGTTGTAAAAAAACCGCGTTATTTCAAAAAACGTCGTAAAAAAGTCAAGTCACGTTAGATGTGGTGCTGACTATTTTACGCGTGTTTTTGAAAAAACGCGGATTTTTTTACGACGGTTTTTGAAATAACGCGGTTTTTTTTACGACGGGTCTTGAAATAACGCGGTTTTTTTAGGACGGACCGCGTAAAAAAAACCGCGTAAAAAAAACTTCAGTGTATAACGCAGAATGTTCTACATCGTCCAAACATTCAAGGAGCTCAGCTCTTCAATTATATAATAGTAAACAATATTCTCGCAATGAACAATAAAATTGCGTAATCTGAGTTCCATAGACCTCTCGGAATCATCAAGGCACTCGGATACATTTTCAAGATATTCCAGATCATCCAAATTACTCAGGAGTTAAAAATTGCTGGTTTAAAACAGCAAACGGTAGCCATTTCCACTACATTGAGCAACATTACAATCGCTGAATCTCCCTAAAGATCCAATACACATTGATATACAGTTTTGGGTTATTGTTGGACATCCAAACATTCCATGGAATTCAAATCTTCAGGTGTACACTTGCGGCAGTAGCCATTTCAAGTGCATTGAGTAACGTTGCATTACCAACTGTCGCTATTGAACCGCCTTGGGACCAACAGACTCTGTTAGATATGTTTGACACATTCCGGGTCGTCCAAAGGGTTTTGGAGTTCAGCTCTTGCCGTCTACAGCCGTAATTCTGTGGCCTCTTAGTAGGACGGGAAAAGAGGTTCGCCGTGTCACATCCTAGTCCCATTATTAGCTGGCAATTATACGGCTGACTCGCAGAAGACAAGGGTGGGGTCGTCAGACCCCTGGACTACCGTCCCTGCTGCCCCAAAATTGAGATGTTCTACGCCATCCAAGCTGGTTTGTAGCCCAACCCTCAGTAAAAATTGATTGAGCAATGAACATCAACACTTTATACCATTTCGAGGTTCACAGAACTCTTGGAGTCTCCAGGACATTTCAAGATATTCCAGATCATCCAAATTACCTTGCAGTTAAAAAATGCAAGTCAACAATGGCAAACAGTAGCAAACGCTACTCTGAGCAACATTACAATCGCTGAATGTCGCTGAAGATCAATAACCAAGGATATACAGTTTTGGGTTATTCATGGCAGGGATGCCATATATGTATACAGATACTGATTTCGGTTTATTGAAATACAGATTTTTGAGCTACAGGTGCTATTTTATTTTTGTATGGGATAAAAATTTACTCCCAAATTTTGTATGGGATAATTTTTGAAAAAAAAAATGATACAGATTTTTCAAGAAATCATCTGGCATCCCTGATTCATGAACATCCATACAACATCCTGAAATTCAATGCCGTTTTTTTGTTACAAGCTGTAACATTACATAACCAATTGTAAACAATGGATCTCTTGGAACATGAAGAACCATAACAAGATACTTCTGTGGTATTTCATTCCATGGAGTTCAAATCTTCAGATCTACACTTGCGGCAACTTACATTGCCAACTGTGGCTACTGAACTGCCTTGAAGACCAACAGACATTGTTATATGTTTGGCACATTTAAGGCAGTCTAAACTGCTTTGGCATCTTAACAGCCGTCATTGCAGTAACTATAAAGTATAGCATTACATAAACATATATATTCTGTAGCAATTCAGTAATCTCACAAATAATTTCAAAATTCATTTGAGATATTCCAGATCACCCAAAAAGCTCTGACGTCCAGAACATTGGTTCTACATTTGTCACCCTAGCAATTTCTGCTTCATTTAGTAATTCTGACTTTTTCAACAGTTGAAGGATGCAATGGCTGCTGATGTGAAGGACAGGTTTCCAGAACAGTTACTGTTAAAACTATTCATCACCACTGTATATGTATACCTGCCTCTAGTCATCGACTCAAGAACTATTTACACGTTTTTTAGAATTCCAATAAGTATGTTAAAATACCTCTTTAGCTTCCAGGAAATAAAACCATGTAATCCTTTAGAACTTCTTCTCCGAATTGTTCCAAAAGTTCCAACTTGGATTCCTTCAGGAATTAAAAAAACTCTTAGGAATTTTCTTCGGTAATTATTGCTACAGTGCAATGCAGTAATTTCTTGAAAACTTTTTGTTGTTTTCCTTCAGTAATTCGTTTTGGAGTTTTTTTTTCGGAAACTCTTCAAGGAGTTCCCTTACAAATAACTCTTAAAATTTCTTAAAGATGCTCTTGAAGTTTTACTTCAGGTATTCCTCCAAAAGATGCTTCAGCAATCTTTCCAGAAATTGCTGCAGGAATCCTTCCAGGAGTTTCTTTAGAAATTCTTCCACATATTTCTCTAGGAATAGCTGCTGGATGTATTTCGGAACTTATTTTGAAAGTTTATTCGAAGTATATTTGAAGTTCTCCATTGCGAGGCTATTTGAATGAAAGTTCAGTCAAAGTCCTCTAGAAATTCTTAAATGAATTGCTCAAAAAGCTCCTGCTGGAACCCTTCAGGATTTTTTTTTTGTAAATAAAAATCCTAGAATAAACTTTAGAAATTACTTCGGTAATTAATGCTGCAAAGCAGAAATTTCATCAAGAATTTCGGCAGGAGTTCCTGAAATATTTTCAGAAATTCCTCCTAGAGGTCATTAGGGAATGCCTCAAGAAATTTTTCCAGAAGGTTTTGAAATAAATTCTCTGAAAATTCCTTAAATATTTCAAAAAGACTTCCTGCAGAATATGCTCTACAAATTCCAGTAATAGATATTTTGGATACTCCTTTTGAAGTTTCTTCAAACATTTTTCTAGGAGAACCTTCAAAACGATCTTTTCGTTTTTCTTCAGCAATTTGTTTTGGAGCTTTTTTTCTGGAAACTCTTACAAATTAACCTCAAAATTTCTTTAGCAAGCCCTTGAGGTTTTGCTTCAGGAATTCCATCAGGATGCATCAGCAATCTTTCTAGAAGTTACTGCAGGAGTCTTTCTAGGGTTTTTTTTAGAAATTTTTCCTAAAGTCCATCTAGTAATTGTTGCTGGATACATTTCAGAAATTATTTCGAAAAATTTTCAGGGGATTCCTGAAAGAGTTCTTTCAGCATTTGCTCCTGGAGTTGATTTGAGCATTCCTCCAGAGTACATTTAGATCAGTTTTACGAGATACTCTACAAGTTCCTGCTGTGATTCTCCCAAAAGGTTGTCAGAAAAAAATATCCTATAACTAATTTTAGAAATTCGGCAGTTAATGTGTGATTGCCTCCAGGAATTGCTGCAGTGATTCCCTCAAGAATTACTTCTATTATTTCTCTAGAAGTCGGGAATTCGGAATTTCCCGATGACTTTATCCAATTTTTTTTTCCAAAAATAAACTCTTTGAGAATCGCTCCAAAAATCTCTAGGAATTGCTCCAGTAGCATTTCTCATAGATACTTTGATACTCCTGTTGAGATTCCACTAGAAATGTATGGCTTTTTATGATGAAAAACTTATCATTAACACTGTATATCTCTAGTCATGGACTCAGACATTGTTTACTTTTTTTCAAAACTCCATAAAATTGTTAAAAAAATAAAAAAAAATCATAAAAATAACTTCAGAAATTCCTTTGGTGCAAAGCAATGTGGTAATTGTTGCAGGAATTTCTTCAAAAATTTCGGCAAGAGTTAGTGATTCCTGCTGGAATTTCACTAGAAAGCTTTTCCGAAATTTCTTCAAGAGTTTATTTGGGAATTCCTCCAGGAATTTCTCCAAAAGGTTAAAAAACTTGAACTCTCCAATAAATTCCTAAAAACTTTCTCAATGACTTCCTGTAGAAATTGCTCTTTAAGTCATTGTGATAGATACTTTATATACTCCTTTTGAAGTTTCAGCAGACATTTTCATAAGAGATCTCTAAAAACTTTGTTTTTTTTTTCAGCAAATTCTTTTGGAGTTTTTTTTTAAGTTCTTTAACTAGTTCCCTTACAAATAACTCTCAGGATTTCTTAAGGAGCCTCTTGAGGTTTTGTTTCAGGAATTCCTCCAGAAATTAGGCAATCTTTCTAGAAGTTGCTGCAAGAATCCCTTTGGGAGTTTCCTTAGAAATTCTTCCAATAGTTCCTCTAGGAATTGCTGCTAGATACCTTTCAGAAATAATTTTAAAATTTTATTCAGGAAGTTCACGCAGAAGTTCCTTCAGCGTTTTCTTTTTGAGTTGCTTCGGAAATTAATCCGAAATTCATCTATAAATTTTGTTTTGTTCAGAACGAGTTGCTCTACGAATTCCTGCATGGATTCCCCATGACATTTTTTTTTAATAAATTAGAAATTCCTTCGGCATTGCATACGTGATCATTTCCAAGAGTTCATTCGGGCATTGTTGCAGGCATTTCTTCAAGAACTCCTTCTATAATTGCTTCAGGAAATCCTTCTACAATTTTTCTAGAAGTTCTTTGCAAAATTTTGTTAGGAATCTATTGGAGAATTTCCAAATGACTTTATCCAGAAATTTCTCCAGAATTATACTCTCAGGAAATTCTTTCAAAAATTTCTCTAGAAGTTCCTTTAGATACTCCTATTAAGTTGAACAAGAAATTTTCCCAGTTATTTCTTGAAATGTTTTTCTAGAAAAACTTCATTTTTTTGGAAATTTCTTCAGGAATTTATTTTTGATTTTTTTCGGAAACTTCTGGAGGAATTTATTTTGAAATTTTTCAAGGATTTTCTTCAGGTAATCCAAGGAAATTATCCAGAAGGAAGGTCAGGAGGTGTATGTTTTCGTAAATTCCATCATATGTTTCTCAATTGCACTCTCTTCCCAAAGAAATTTCTGTGGGTTTGCATGGACGAGTTTTTTTTTTGAAAATTTCCCGGAAAAATTCCTACAAAAATGTTGAGAAATTAGTGGTAAAAAGTTTGGAGAAACATCTGCAAGAATATCTCAAAGAACTGCAGAGGCAATTGTTGGAAAGGCTTCTAGATAAATTCGTGCAAGATTGAAATCCTTCAGCGAGTTCTCGAGGAATTCCCAAATGAGAACCTCAAGAAGATTTTGAAGGAGCTCTTGGAGTATTTCCTAAAAGAACTACCTTGTCGAATGTTCATGATTTTTATTTTCTAGGAACTTATTCCGAGAATCCTGTAGTCTTCATTTCAAAAAATTTAAACAAACACGCTGGAAATTTTCTAGAATTTTTTTCTAAGAATGGTTCCCCTTAAAGTTCTTTCATATTTTTTCTTAAAATCTATTTAAATTTTTTACTCTAGGAGATTTTTCAAAAATTGGTTTTGGCTTTCCTTCGAGAATTTCTTTTGAAAATTTATTTAGAGATTCCTCTAGCTCCAGATCCGGAGTTCCTCCAGGGAACCCAGGAAACTATTGTTTTATTTTTTAGAAAAACTGTCGGAAAAATTTCTGAAATTTTTTGGAAAAAATCCTGAAAAAAATCTATAGACACATCGGTAGGAATTTCTTCTTCTGAAGCAAATGTTGAGTTCTCATTCTCAATCAAAATTCCTTGAGGAGTAACGGCACGAGTTTCTCGAAAAAAAAATTGCAAAACAAATTTTGGAAATTTCATAAAACATATCTCAAGAAGTTTCTTCAGGAATTGTTCCAGAAGTCTGCCAGAAGTTCCTCTAAAAGTTCTTACAGAAATTTCTCTCGAAGTTTATTCAGATTTTTTCAGATTTATTTCAGAATTTCTTCTCTTAAATAAATCTTCTGCTGGATCGATTATTAAGCTCTAAATTCTAAAATTTGTTGAGGAGTTCCGCTAAGAAATTCTCCAGAAGTTTTTGAAACAAACTCTTTGGAAATTCCATCAAACGTTTCTCTAGAACTTTCTTCGGTAAGTGTTCTAGAAGTTCCTCTTAAAGTTCTTTTCGAATTGTTTACGATGTTTATTCAGATTTCTTTTCTGGGTTCAGGCTTCCTTTCACAAATTATTTTTTTCATTTAGATATTCCTAAGGGAGAGTACTCTGGGGAACTATTTTTTAAAAACTCTCGAAAAAGCCCTGCCAAAATTTTAGAGTTTTTTTTTTAATCTGAAAATACATCTGTAGGAATTTTGATTTTCATTCAGAAATTCCTCAAGGAGTTTCTCTTAGAATTTCACCAAAAAGATTTAGAAATAAACTCTCTGGAAACATCATCGAAAATGTCTCTGGAGGTTTATTAAAAAATGCACCAGGAGGACTTCAATGGACACTTCTTTTGAATCTCCTTAGAAATTTCTTTGGTAGTTTTTTCACGATTTTTATTAAGAGACTCATCGAAAATTACTTTAGGCGAAAACACCTCTAGCAGTTTCTGTGGAAGTTCCTCTAGTCTAGAGGCTCCTTCAGAGAATCTTGAGAATTTATTCAGAAGGCAAGCCAGGAGGTGGTTATTTTGATAAATTCCAAAATGTTCTTCTCAAGTTAACTTCCATTCTTTTTAAAGAGTCTCTGGAAGAATGCATGGATGAATTTTTGAACAACTCTCGATGATTCCTGCATAATTTTAAAATAACTCCTGGTATCGAAGAAAATTAAAAACAGAACATCTGTAGGGTTTCTCTTCAAAAGGAGCTGCCGGAGCAATAGTGGAAATAATAGATAATTCCAGATGAAGGGTTACTCAAAGGAAACCTGCAAGGAGTTTTCGAAAGAATTGTTGGTGTATTTTGTTAAATAATTACTGAAAAAATTTCTACGGATAATTCTTAATTAACATTTGAAAGAATTTCTGTAGGACCTCATCATTGATTGATTTGTCTTTATTTCAGAGACTTTCAGCCGTTGATTCGTCTCTGAGGGGACCTCATCAGAAATTCCGAAAAAAAAAAAACTTTATGAGAGTCTCCTGAAAGAACACTTCAAGAAGCATTTGCAGAAACTCCTGCCAGACTTTTTTGAACAGCTTCTGGATTATTTTTTTCAACTTGCTGGAGAAACTCTTGGAGAAACTCGTGTAAAAAAAAAAACTTCATGAATGCATTCCTGAAGGACTGGTTCAGATTCTAGAATGACCTTCTTGAGGTCTTTTTTGAAGAATCCTTCAAGGGATCTCCTTATGTATCTCTGAAAGAGTTGTTGAAAATTATAAAATCAAAGCACTTGAAAAATTGCCGCAGAAATACCAGTATTTCAGAAGGAATCATTGAAGAACTTCATGAAAGGGCACCTGATGAAACTGCTAGAAAACATTAATGAAACCTGAAAGAGCTTCATTAGGGACCTCCGAGGAACACGTTCCAGGACTTCAGTTACTAGTTACTGGCAATATCAAATGGGCGTATTCACAAACAAAGACATTGCGTTAGTGTTTGTGACGTCATGCTGTGAGAGCTCAGTGACATACTTGGAGGCGTTCTTTAAATAACACATGTGCTGAAATGCTCCACTGATACGCACCACGTTTCACTAGCATACGTGGAAAACACGAGTATTCTTCCAGGTTATGTCAAAAGCCGCAAAAACTGCCTTCACCTACTTGATCCGTGCATTCATGTTCGCAATCAAAACCAGAATTCACTACTGTAACAGTTGTCCTACACTGAAGCAAATCGATTGCGTAACATTGTAGAATACTCTTCAATCTCATCATGTGGGAATGAGATAATTGAGATAAACTGTTAATTAGACGAATTCCACTTGATCCACCAGAAGTCGTGACACCCGGGATCTCAATCCGCCCCTTCCTCGATCTTGCCTCTTCCTCATGCGGATTAAACCGCCAATGACAACAACAACTTAAATGGCGCTTCACACTGACAGCGTCAATTATCTGCTTCTGCTTCTTCACACTTGAATGCACGTGCCGGGCAGGCCCGGGCTGCATGCGGAGGAAAGATCTCGTCTCGTCGCGTCGTCTTCTTATTCGGAAGAGGTGAGAAATTGCGACTGGTCATGATCATCTTCTTCCGCCACACTGGCTGCCGCCACCGGCATCGCCATTTATTACCGGGGTGCCAATGTAAACAATCATTAAGGCAGAAGCGCCCGCAGATCAGAATTGAAGGAAGTCACCACCTCAGCTCAGCTCACTCAAGGGAATCAAAATGATGAATATTTTGATTGGGTGCTGTCCTTGGCCGCAACTACAAACCTGATGCGACCCGAAGTGATGAGCCGGTCAATGTTGCCGCCTTCTATGGGCACAACTGTCGAATGATTGATTAAGCATCTTCATCAGGTCAGGTTAACTTTAAGCCACTTTAACGATCGATAACTATACAACTTTGCAATGCCGAACAACGATGAGACGGCGTGCCCATTCATTTGGGATCGTCTAGTCGTGATTCAAGAAGCTTCCCTCGGTCCCGCCTTCCAACTGATCATCAGTCATCAAACAGGAAAACATGGCACTCACATGTAGTCGTTAAATGTCAAGGAGCTTGATATCTCCGATCAGTAGTCTCGAACTTCTAATTGCACCTTAACGAGAAAATCGTGAGTTAATTTGCTGCGAAACCCGAACAATCGATCGTTTCTCAAGATCCACATGTCCACACATGAACCACGCTGACTTGCTCCTCAATTTCAACAAACGATCCTCTTCCCTATACTTCCAGATCATCGTCTCCGCCCTGGCCGCCGTTGCCCTCGCCCAAAACCCAGATGCCGAAGCGCAGATCCTCTCGTCCGACAGTGTCGTGAACCCCGATGGATCGTACGCCTGGAACTACGAAACCAGCAACGGAATCCGTGCCCAGGAGGAAGGTGTCGGAGGCCAGTCCGCTCAGGGTAGCGCTTCGTGGACCGATCGCGACGGAACGCCCATCCAGCTGACCTACGTTGCCGATGTCAACGGATTCCAGCCCCAGGGTGCCCATCTGCCCCGTGAAGGCCCAGCGCCCGCCCATGTCCTGAAGACCCTGGAGTTCATCCGGGCTAACCCACCCAAGGATGACCCCAACTTCAACATCCAAGCCCTGGAAGCCGAAATCGCCAGACTGCAAGCCCTGCAGTAAGCCCCTCACGCGAGACTCACGCCGCTCGCAAAACGTGACCTGTGCTCATACTCAAAAGAAACCAATCGCTAGGACTAACGGAAATCAAAATCACAACCCATGAAACAGTCGAGGAGGAATCTATTATTTGAAAATTGATGTAAATTTGTTGTAAATATTCGCTAGTTTATAATTTACACACACACACGAACACAAACACTTCCTTTGAGCGACACGTCAACCTTATCATTTTTTTTTACATGTAAAATCTTTGTTCTGTTCCCAGTCAGCATTTAATGCGTGCACTGTAACACGTGACAAACGACACACCTCAATGTGCCCATAATTGCAACTTGATTACCATACAAAACACAATTTCCAACCATGTTTTAAACGAAACACGTTTAAAACTTTGTGTTTCGCAACGATGCGCGAAGGAGATTACATTAGACGTTAAACGTCAGTACAGTACACAAAAACACACACAAAACTGATCTAATCAAGAGACAGAAGAGAGAGAGAGAGATGATAAAAGAATAGCATTCCAAAAACGAAATACTAACATCGAAATCGTGCAATGATGAAGAAAACTATCAAACTCATCAGAAGAGAAGGAGATGAAGAGGGGAGAGGCGAAGATGATATTAGAGCAACTTATGTTTTTTTAATACTTTTTAATTCTTTTTTTATTCTATACAAAAAAAGAACAGAAACTCAGCTAAGGATAAGAGAGGAGAAGAGAAGTTACTATCTCTTGCGATGACATAACTTGTTCATACCGTCAATAAAGGATATTATTTTAAAAACCAAGCCAAATGTTGATTCACTACGATCCTGATAAAAATCACGAACCTTCAACGGTTTAGACTTGGATTGAGAGCTGTGGTGGATACGTCGTTGCAACAGTGAAGGATGCGGAAGTTGGATACCTACTTGAGAGTCTCGGACATCTCTACACTCCTCTCAAAGGTATCACGAGAAGTATCTATGGAAGCGAGGGAGGTTATTGAGTCGCCCCTCGTCGTATTTCGTAATTCTTTACACTGCACCAACGAACCTAACCTCAACATGACTGACAACTCTTTGGTGATTTTGACAAATGAACCATACACTGAACCAGAACATCCTCCTGCTGTCGTATTTTTTATCATCTGCGTTATATTTAAAATACATCCTTCCATTTTCATATGATGGCAACCAGCATATGGTCTATCATAGAAATATCGACAGAAAATTATTCATATTGCAGATGATTATGCCTTGCTTTCTATGTTTGTTTTTGTGGGGTATGAACAAAGCTGAGTAGCATTTCTCATGCGTGTATTTCCCCTAGCAAGCATCAGTGACAGCCAGCACCATGACGGGGTCGTCGTCAGTGTGATGCTGCCTCATTGACGAGTGGACTGTTGGCGGAGCTAGTCGCCATCACCGTGAGGTTCCGTATTATGCCAAGTGATTCTACTGCAGTTTGCTAAGATGGCTGGGAACGGATTGTTCCAGTGAGTTGCCCGGTATTCACATTGGCGATCCTGCCAGGAGTGCATCATAATCAATAACAAGTTAATCATAAAATAGGTAGAATCACTTGGCATAAAAACAGTGAGAGAAAACAAATCGTTTTGGTGTGTGAAGTGTGTGGTGGTGCTGCAAACACAGTGAAGTGGGTGTTGCAATTCTGCGGTTCCTGACGAAAGCTAGAGCGCGGAAAGTTTTTGTTTTTCCAACCGCGTTCTGTTTTAGCCTTGGTTCTAGCACAAACACATGAACAAAGGCGCGGTGACGTGGTTGATTTTTGTTGTCGACTGGTAGCACGCTGTGGATAGGTGGTCGGTCGATGATTGCATGCATGTTTCTTCATGTTCTTGCTCGGCATGGATGGTCGCGCTTTCGTTGATTCCTCGGATCGTACATGCTCGTGTTGTCGCTCGGTTGAACGGTAAATGCAAACAGGTTGATGTGCATGATGATAGAGGTGTTTGACTATTGTGAATGTTGCCGTAAAATACTCGCGGCGTTGGTTGGTTGGGTTGGTTTTTGCTCGGGTTTTTGGTTAGGCAAATTAATGGCGTGTCGAACCGCCGAAAATTTTTCTGCATAAGGAAAATGCAGGGACGTGTAATAAAAACCGTCCAAGGAAACGGCATTTTTAGATAACCGCCGAAAATTATTCTGCATAAAGAAAATGCAGGGACGTGTAGTGAAAACCGTCCAAGATAAAGGCGTTGTTGGATAACCGCCGAAGATTTTTCTGCATAAGGAAAATGCAGGGACGTGTAATGAAAACCGTCCAAGGAAACGGCATTTTTAGATAATCGCCGAAAATTATTCTGCATAAAGAAAATGCAGGGACGTGTAGTGAAAACCGTCCAAGATAAAGGCGTTGTTGGATAACCGCCGAAGATTTTTCTGCATAAGGAAAATGCAGGGACGTGTAATGAAAACCGTCCAAGGAAACGGCATTTTTAGATAACCGCCGAAAATTATTCTGCATAAAGAAAATGCAGGGACGTGTAGTGAAAACCGTCCAAGGTAAAGGCGTTGTTGGATAACCGCCGACAATTTTTCTGCATAAGGAAAATGCAGGGACGTGTAATGAAAACCGTCCAAGGAAACGGCATTTTTAGACAACCGCCGAAAATTATTCTGCATAAAGAAAATGCAGGGACGTGTAGTGAAAACCGTCCAAGGTAAAGGCGTTGTTGGATAACCGCCGACAATTTTTCTGCATAAGGAAAATGCAGGGACGTGTAATGAAAACCGTCCAAGGAAATGGCGTTATTGAAAAACTGCCGAAAATTGTTTGCATCAGGAAAATGCAGCGATGTGTAAAGAAACTCGTCTAAGGAAATGGTGTTGCATGATAACTGCCGAAAGCTGTGCGTGAGGAAAATGCAGGGACGTGTAATGAAAACCGCCCATAAAAATTGCATATCGTAAAACAGTTTAAAATTCGAAGTACGCAATGAAAACATATCTACTGAAAATATGTTGTAGAACCTCTTTCGAACTCGTTTTGTAGAATCTATTTTCGTATAATGAAGGACATTTGTGTGTTATATATGGTCCATCTGTACCATCATATTGAAGCATTTAAAATGGAGTTGTATGATATACATAATCTTTAGTCTGATAAATCTCAAATTCGTTAATCTCTTGTTTTTTTTTCTTTTTTGACAAATAATTCTTACAAAATATGTTCGTTTTCGTTGAATGCGTCGAATTTTCGCAATCGTGAATAACGATTGATTTGAGTGAGTGAAAAACAGGGCCGGCTACATAACGAGACGTGCGCTTGAAGGAGAGAAGACGCATCACCCAACTGCGTGTGTTGTAGTTATTTTTATTGGAGCTCGGCAAAACCCCATAGATGATCGGTTAGCATTGCAAGTTATCAATCAAATGATATAGGTTCGATATTAACAAAAGTGCGTTTACTAAACAAAAAGTAAATGTGGCCATTCGTCTTAATTCTTGTATCTTGAAGTGTATCTTGTTGCATTGGTGCCATAAGGATGAAGAGAACGAAATTGAGGGTTTGAGCGTAAAAATAACAAGCCTGCTAGTAAGAAAACTTTTTTTTTTCGGAGAAGAGGGAGAATGTGGGGTATGAACAAAGCTGAGTAGCATTTCTCATGCGTGTATTTCCCCTAGCAAGCATCAGTGACAGCCAGCACCATGACGGGGTCGTCGTCAGTGTGATGCTGCCTCATTGACGAGTGGACTGTTGGCGGAGCTAGTCGCCATCACCGTGAGGTTCCGTATTATGCCAAGTGATTCTACTGCAGTTTGCTAAGATGGCTGGGAACGGATTGTTCCAGTGAGTTGCCCGGTATTCACAGTTTTCATACGATTTTCAGAACTGCACAGCTGCAGCTGACTGTCAACCCCTAACTGGATGATAATGGCTTCAATCGCGCCCTATTATTGTTGTCATCTGATGTTCGCATGATTGGTCATCCGCTATTGAGATGACTCGCAGTCACCGTCATCGCAGTCAAGCTGCCGGCAGTGAGACTAGCTAAAAGGTCCGCCATTGTTTTTTTACGCTTTTCGCCGGGACGAAAGGACACCCGAGAATTTTGCTTTATGAGGTAGGTTTAGCAAATATTACAAAAGTTATTTAATCATAAATTTTATTTTATATGAATCGTTTCAGGAAAGCATCTTGCAGCAGATCCGCCATGAAATGGTAGATCGCTCGCGAAGGGAACATTTACCCGCACTCCGCCAGACTTTCGCCCATATTCCCGTTCATCCACGCTAACTCACACCGACACAGCTAGGGTTACCATATTGTTCACACATGAAAAGAGTACATTTAAGAATTCTGATAAAAGAGTACAAAAGAGTACAGCAATCGAGTAAATATTGATTTCTTTCTATTTTTTTCGATTAAATACTGTTTGACACTCTTGAAGTTTTCAATATTTAAATTCTGTAAACCATACTTGACACATAAAGATAGGTAAATTTTCTAACGAAGTGAAAATCTTGTTGTATTAAGTTGTGTCGTCTACTTAATACATCACTGGATAGTTATCACAGCAGTTTCTAGTCTCACATTTTTTCAGTATTCATGCCAACTATTGACCAATACAAATACGTGTGTGTTAGTAATTTGTTTTCAAATTCCTTTCGTTAAGAATTAGAGAGAACTGTCAATTATTTCGTTCTTCCGTAGATGGGTTTCGCGAGACTTTTTTATTTTTTTTTTGTGAAACGGACCTAGTGTGATGGCTAAAATACGTGACGCTTACGCCGAGGACCTAGGATCGAATCCCAATCCCGACAAACTCGCAAAATGTGAGTTCTTTCTTCGGAAGGGTTAAAATCTCGTTAATACTGATTATAAATTTCTTTTAAGAGCTCAATGGAAAATGTAACTGACTGCTTCGTTCAAGACAGTTTAAAAAACTGATACTGCTTTCAAAAGCTAACATATTACAGAAACGAAATACTTTCGTTATTATTTACCCTTCCGATTATTGCACGTCAAAGTGAAGCCATTTTTGCAAAACAAATTAATTAACGACAGTTTTAATCATAATCTGAATGAATTAATGTGATTTCGATGGAAGAAAAGGAAAATAAAGATGGCCTTTCTTCTGCAGATAAGACCTATCGTTGAGTGATTCTAATTTGTAGCATACTGTTTTTTTACTACTTGTAAGGTTATTTTGATTGATATGTATATTTCATCAGAAAAATGTAATTTTGCAAAAAAGAGTACAATTGGGCCCATTTTACCAAAAAGAATAGTACGCTCAATTTATAGCTGAAAAAGAGTACATGTACTCTAAAAAGAGTACGTCTGGTAACCCTAGACACAGCGGCTGTGTTGGTCGCTCTCAAATCGACCCTCTTTACATGCCGCACATTTTGTGTGTTGCATGGGTCGTACACATTCATGTGTTCGGGTGCATGAAGCCTTCCCATGTGCGGAAAACACACATTTTTGGAACGGCTGGAATATGGAATCCGATTCCATGTTTGTTTTTATTTTGGGGCAATTTAAAAATTCATGTCATTTTCATGATTTTCAGGGGTTTTTCGATCGAGCAGCTGAAGCAGTTGGAAATGCGTCAAAAACATTTCCATTTCCATCTGCTTTCCAGCTCTTCGATGGAAAAAAATCCGAAAATCCACCTCATGTTTACATGTGCCAAACTGTTTGGCCGCGGCTCGGGAGACGTTTGATTGTTCCGTTTCCACCTGAAACGAGACCAGTCAATAGGTAGCTCGATATGGGGCCAAAACGGACCAGCTGCTGATTGGTTGATTTCATGCTATTAGATAAAAGCAAAAACCATCTGACCGCGTGTAGACAGTGTTGTCAAAAGCGATTGAAAATACGGTCCGCATACATTTTCATTATGGTATAAGTGCATTATAATAATGAAAGAGAATTATTATTTTCATTCGTAATAATTAATTAAATGCATTGAAAATTTAACAAAAAATTCAACATTCAAAAACTGTTATTACGGAGATTGTTTCAACTGCTCGGGGGGTTGCTTTATCAATTTAATCCTACACACCAAATTTTGTTTACTGGTATTCAGCAAACTTTGCTGATTTTTTTTGTGCTGATTTCATTCAGCAATGCGAATTTACTGAATATCAGCAATTATTTTTCAACTTGCTGAATCATCCAGCAATTTTGACAGTTGATCAGCAACGTTGTGCTGAAATTCAGCAAAAAAATTGCTGAAATTCAGCAATTTATTTTGCTGATTTTTTTTGTGCTGGAAGCATTTCAAAAACTTTGGTGTGTACTCAAAATGAAAGATTGAAGCGCGGTTTGTTTTGTTCACTATTTTTTTTTGTATTTTTGTTAGAAATGAGCACTTATAATAACACCAAAAGAAGGCAATGAATCGGTGCCTTCTCGCTTCTTTTCGATGATGAATTTGGGAGTAGTCTTATTTTGAACAATTTGACCTGCTTTTGTAGCTGATGCTACAAAAAAAAAAAAAATAGCTTAAATCAAAACCGAAGACATTTCTTCTCGTCAAAAAGTAAGCCTTATCTTTCACCAGGAAGCAGAGTTACAGCATCTCAACGGTGACTATTTTGTATGAAAATCGTGATACGTGATCAATTTTGAAGAAAATCTAGCTTTAGCGTTAAGGTATTTTTCCAAATAATTATGTTTACAAATATCATTTAGAACTAATCCTTCATTAGTTTTGATTTACGAACACGCTATGAATAATCAATTATGGAACTTTCCTTCATTTGCCCGTCCCCCTAAACTCATGACAAAATTTATGGGCACGCCTCATTCATGTTTTATCCGTAAAAAACTTGAATCTTGAAGCAACATAAAATGTTTGGCAACACTAGCCCGAACGACGATCGGATTCATTTCATTTATTTAGTATTACATCAAATTCAAGATAAAACTGAATCAACAATATTTCTCCATTATAAGACTCATTTATTTTGGCCCCGGGACCACTCCGTTCCTGAAGGGAACAGAAACAAGCTCCCACCTGCTGGTCTTAGCCGCGGCAGGCGATTGGAGTGGGCAGTCAAGACCTCTTTTGGTCCCGGGTCTCAGGGCGTTAGGCGTGGAGAATCTTCGGAGTGCGGGAGTCCTGATTGTTAAGGAAAATACGGTGTACAACGGGGTTTATTGCGGGGAACTTACATGCGGGTTGCTCAATGGATTGTCGGAGTGGCCGCCGAACAGGTGGCGGGCCAAAGAAGGTTGCGGCACTGGTGGCGAACGACGGATAATCTTGGTGGCCGCCGGGCACGAGGCGGGCTGGAGACGACGGCGGGGATTGATTAGGGCGCCGCACTGTCGGGGTGACCTTCGGGCACGTGGCGGGCCGGGGAATACGACGATGGGGCTTGATTCGGGCGGCTCGTAGTTGTGGCCGCCGGGCTCGTAGTTGGCCGGAGAAGGTCCCGAAACTTGATTCTGCCGACTGGTTGTCGTGGAGACCGCCAGGCACGTGGCGGGCCGGAGAATGTTACGGAGCTTGATTCTACAGGTGGATTGCCGCCGGGCACGTGGCGAGCTGGAGAAGACCACGGCACTTGATTCCGATGGCAAATAGGCAATGTGGTCGCTTGGCACGTAGGGGGGGGCGAACACGGCGGCGTTACTGGCTTCAGGTGACGTGACGAATAACCGCCTTGCTGACGGTGACCGACTTGGTCGCTACTTTCAATGGACCCCAGCAGCGGGTCGGAGGTGATCCTGCCAGGTGGCTCAGTGGCGATCGGAAACGATCCCTCGGGAAGAACAGGTAGCGTGTCGGTGGTTATCAGGCTCCACTTTGCAACAGTGGTGGCCGGTCGGTAGGTGGTCGGCAAACGGGCTTCCGTTGTGGTTACCGGTGTCCGCTATGGGCGATTCGGCTGGGGGTGTTGGCTATTCCCAGAAATATTGGCCCAGGAGTCTGGACCTTTAGCACTACCAGAAAAACACGATCTCAAACTTGGGCGCGCCTTAGCACGCAAAAATCGTAGCAGAACTCCTTCGTGTCAACGTATATCTTCGGAGCCCCAGAACATACTGCCTCTCGAGTCACTCGGGCTTCTCGACACCCACTCCCAAACGGTCACCCAGGAAAAGCTTGCGTTTCCCCATTTCCTTCTGAGATGGGAGCTCCAATTCGCCTCCACACTCGCTGTGGCTGCTCACCTGTCAGTAGAGCGTTATGGTTTTTTCCACGCCCTCCCGCATGATTTGAAACCACCGTTGGCAAATCTAATTTTACAAAGGTGTTCCCTACTAGTCTCGCACTCAAAGCAAACAAAATGTTACCTGACGGTAACACCATAATACACGGTTCGTGGCTGCCGCTCTCCATCCTCGGTCGCGCCCAATGCTCGCCAAGTCACGCTCCACCTGGTCCGCCCATCGTGCTCTCTGCGCTCCACGCCTTCTTGTGCCAACCGGATCAGTTGCAAACACCAGCTTTGCAGGGTTGTTGTCCGGCATTCTTGCAACATGCCCTGCCCATCGTATCCTTCCGGCTTTGGCCACCTTCTGGATGCTGGGTTCGCCGTAAAGTGCAGCGAGCTCGTGGTTCATTCTTCTCCGCCACACACCGTTCTCCTGCACACCGCCGAAGATCGTCCTTAGCACGCGTCGCTCGAAAACTCCGAGTGCTTGCAGGTCCTCCTCGAGCATGGTCCACGTCTCGTGCCCGTAGAGGATTACCGGTCTTATTAGCGTTTTGTACATGGTGCATTTGGTGCGTGGGTGAATCTTTTTCGACCGCAGTTTCTTCTGGAGCCCGTAGTAGGCCCGACTTCCGCTGATGATGCGCCTCCGAATTTCACGGCTCACGTTGTTGTCAGCCGTCAGTAAGGATCCGAGGTAGACGAATTCCTCCACTACCTCGAAAGTATCCCCGTCTATCGTAACATTACTACCCAGACGGATCCGGTCGTGTTCAGTTCCGCCTACCAGCATGTACTTTGTTTTTGAGGCATTCATCACCAGTCCGACCTTTGCTGCTTCGCGTTTCAGGCGGGTGTACAGTTCTGCCACCGTTCCAAATGTCCTAGCGATAATGTCCATGTCGTCCGCAAAGCACACAAGTTGACCGGATTTTGTGAAAATCGTTCCCCGGCTGTTGAGCCCGGCTCGTCGCATCACACCTTCCAGCGCGATGTTGAAGAGTAGACATGAGAGTCCGTCACCTTGTCGCAGTCCCCGGCGAGATACGAATGAACTGGATAGTTCACCCGAAACCCTTACGCAGTTTTGCACACCGTCCATCGTTGCTTTAATCAGTCTAGTCAGCTTCCCAGGAAAGCCGTTTTCGTCCATGATTCTCCATAGCTCTGCGCGGTCGATACTATCGTATGCCGCTTTGAAGTCGATGAACAGGTGGTGCGTTGGGACCTGGTATTCACGGCATTTCTGGAGGATTTGCCGTACGGTAAAGATCTGGTCCGTTGTCGACCGGCCGTCGATGAAGCCGACTTCCCACGAACTCATTTGTTTTAGGTGACAGACGACGGAAGATGATCTGGGATAGCACTTTGTAGGCGGCATTCAAAATAGTGATCGCCTTGAAGTTCTCACATTCCAAATGGTCGCCTTTCTTGTGAATGGGGTGGATTATCCCTTCCATCCACTCCTCCGGTAGCTGTTCGGTTTCCCAGATCCTGACTATCAGTCGATGCAGACAGGTGGCCAACTTTTCTGGGCCCATCTTGATGAGTTCAGCTGCGATACCATCCTTACCAGCTGCTTTGTTGGTTTTGAGCTGGTGAATGGCATCCTTAACTTCCCTCAGCGTGGAAGTTGGTTCATTTCCGTCCTCCGCTGCACTGGTGTTGTAGTTTCCTTCGTTGCCGTTGGCTCCCGTGCCTACGTTCTCCACGCCGTTCAGGTGCTGATCGAAGTGCTGCTTCCACCTTTCGATCACCTCACGTCCGTCCGTCAAGAGGCCTCCGTCTTTATCCCTGCATATTTCGGCTCGCGGCACGAAGCCGTTGCGGGATGCGTTGAGCTTCTGATAGAACTTCCGTGTTTCTTGGGAACGGCACAGCAGTTCCATTTCTTCACACTCCTGTTCTTCCAGGCGGCGCTTTTTCTCCCGAAAGAGGCGGGTCTGCTGTTTCCGCTTCTGTTTGTAACGTTCCACGTTCTGTCGAGTCCCTTGCTGCAGCATTACCGCCCTCGCTGCGCTCTTCTCCTCCAAAACCGTTCTGCACTCTTCGTCGAACCATTCGTTCCGTCGATTCCGTTCCACGTACCCGATGGTGCTTTCGGCTGCGT
Source organism: Aedes albopictus (assembly GCF_035046485.1). Lineage (NCBI taxonomy): Eukaryota > Metazoa > Arthropoda > Insecta > Diptera > Culicidae > Aedes > Aedes albopictus. Next base: position 447,106,936 of record NC_085137.1, read on the forward strand.
CGTTGATGGCTGCTTTCACTGTACTCCAGCAGTCCTCTAGAGGGGCCTCATCGAGCTCGCCCTCGTCTGGCAACGCGGCTTCGAGATTCTGCGCGTATGCGGTGGCGACATCCGGTTGCTTCAGTCGCTCTAGGTTGTACCGTGGCGGTCGCCGGTACCGTACATTGTTGATGGCGGAGAGTTTTGGGCGCAGTTTGACCATCACCAGATAGTGGTCGGAGTCGATGTTGGCGCCACGATAGGTCCTGACGTCGATAATGTCGGAGAAGTGCCGTCCGTCAATCAGAACGTGGTCGATTTGAGATTCCGTCTGCTGTGGTGATCTCCAGGTGTAACGATAAGGGAGGCTGTGTTGAAAAAAGGTGCTACGTATGGCCATATTTTTGGAGGCGGCGAAATCAATGAGTCGTAGGCCGTTTTCGTTCGTTTGCTGGTGGGCGCTAAACTTACCAATCGTCGGTCTGAATTCCTCCTCCTGGCCTACCTGAGCGTTCAAATCTCCTATGATGATCTTGACGTCGTGGCTTGGGCAGCGGTCGTTCTCGCGTTCAAGCTGCGCGTAAAATGCGTCCTTGTCATCATCAGTACTTCCGGAGTGTGGGCTGTGCACGTTTATTATGCTGAAGTTGAAGAATCGGCCCTTGATCCGCAACCTGCACATTCTTACGTCGATCGGCCATCAACCGATCACGCGCCTCTGCATATCACCCATCACGATGAAAGCTGTTCCCAGCTCGCGTGTGTTGCCGCAGCTCTGGTAGATGGTATGATTACCTCTAAACGTTCGCACCATGGATCCTGTCCAACACACCTCCTGCAGCGCTACGATGCCGAACCCGCGGTCCTTCAGTAGATCGGCGAGTATGCGGGTGCTCCCAATGAAGTTGAGAGATCGGCAGTTCCACGTACCGAGTTTCCAATCGCAAGTCCTTTTTGTTCGCTGGGGTCGTTGCCGTTGGTCTCGGTTCGTATTATTCTGTTGCTGATTTTCCGCTACAATGGTTCTTTACGGCTGGCTCGCAGGGCCTGACACCAACCCCCTACTTTCCGGAGGACCATAGTGCACAGTTGAGCTTAGAGTCCTTCCCTGGCACTCGGACGTAGATCAGCCGCCCCTAACATGGGGATCAGACGCTGTTGTGAGCCGCTGGTTAGGTTACTGTGCGCTATTACAGACACAGTAAACAAAACAGGTTTCGTTCTTTGAAGGTTCCTCCAAATAACAATGCAACCTAATGTAAATTTCGCATAACAATGATGTTGGAAATACAAGCTTTACAGTCGATTTTTATTAAGGACAAACGTCTTGAAATACCGCTTCAACAATGCATCAGAACTTCAGACGCACAAATCTCAAGAAGCAAGCTTCAAACAACACTGCATGTTACACTAGTTTACAAAATAAAACGAAAGTCGTGAACTTCTGTCAACGACCAAAATTTTTGAAGCATAATTTAGCGCTGATTTCGAAACCGTGCTTCAAAAAATTTAAAGTAGTACAGTTTTTGAGTTTTAGCTCAACATCGAGTTTAACAACTTTTTAAAATATGGAATTTAATAAAATTCAAATATCTTGCGTTTTGTTCAACCAATTTTAATTTTTTTTCCATAAATTAAAAGCTAAATATAATACCATAATATTGTGCATCCTAGCTTAATCACTCAGAGCCTGCTGATCTGAGTCAGCCGTCATAAGATTGCGCCCGTTTAATTTGTACACGGCGGCTGACAGCTCCACCCGGCGGCTGCAAAACAGTTTTAGCCAAGGTGCACACCGTGTACAAATCATACGTGCGCGGTCTGGCGCGATCTGAGGCTGCGCGTTTCGAACGCAGCTTGCTGAGAATCTAAGATAAGCGCGACAATACCATTCGATCATATGAATGCAGGTTTTGCGTCACATTGATGAAATTCAAGATATTGGCGAGTTTTGGGGACGATCTCCTTAAATTTTAGCAAAATTTCCAAAAATATATGAAGACATTTATTTTTTTTCCAATAAGAAAAAAAAAAACAATTTAAAAATTCTTTCTCAACAAGCGTTTTCCTTTCCCATTGTGAGCTGAAACGGAAAATGGGAAAGACACAACGGCAACAGTCAAACCGTAAAACTAGTACATTCCGTGCTTGTCGACACTAGTAGTTGTCCCATGTCGATGGCGCTTACGTCATTTGGCAGAATTGGGTTCTTTAGGGGTATCTAGATTATTGCATAATCGGAATCTCCGTCCAAAAATTAGTCGAAATCCAAAATTTCATCATTTTAGGTGCCCGGGAACTATTTTTTAAATTCATTTTAAGTTTGTATGGGGATTTTTTTTTTGTTCGGGGCGAACTGTCACTTTATCGATTGAACTGTCATTCTATCCACGGAAATTAAAACTGTTTTGTTTATTTAACCATCAAAACAAAGGAATCGGAACGCAATAAAATCACGTTATACTCAGAAAAATGAGCTCTTTCGATTAGGCTAAAGAAAAAGGGAATATTTAATTCACTAAACAACCCAATTACGGCAGTGCATTTGGCCCATCCCTTAAGAGCACCTTTAACGGTGCGCTTCTATACCCCGTTTGGCAGCCCTCCATCATTGCAGCAAACTTTACCGGTCGCTGCTGGATGCGCTCGCAAAATAGTAGCGCTATGGGTGGGTGACCAAATATAGTAGCGGGACAGTTGCGCTGCTAAAAATTATATGGGAATATGACAGCCCTCCCGATACGAATCAAGGTGACTAATTTGATTGCTACCGGTGTGGAAAAGGGTGGTTAAGTCAAAATGGTAGCGCTGCGCGGGTTGCTCGAATAGTAGCCGCCGTTAATGTTGCTCTAAGTCGAACTTAGTGCATTTCGCATTTTCTACACTGAAAAAACTGCAAACATTGTACAGTATGCGGCAGGAAAAAATGCGAAAGTGTTTTTCAACTTCAAACCTCATTTTCGTCCATTTGACATTAACCAATCTATGTTTCAACGTTCCATGATCTATAATAGGCTAGTTTTCTGAAAAGTTAATTAAAAAATTTCCAATTTTGGTCACTAACCTTTACAGGGCGGCGCCTGAAGATGAAGACAACCAGAATTTTCAAAACGCAGAAAATCGCACAGGTCGCTAAATTTCGCATCTGATAAAACAAAATTTTTGATTTTCTCTACAATATCATCAAATATATGTACTTATTTCATCTGGTATGTGAAACTACATGGCTCTGGATCAGTGTGGTCTGGTTGTTCATCGAATTTGAGCTAATTTTGTTACTGTTATAGTCATTTTGTTGAATGACCATTGGGCGCGCAGTTTATTGATATCCGCTTATTAGGCCTACATTATCACATGTTAAACATCAAATATGTTCATTTTTATTTTTCAGTGCTAGAATATAGACATTGACTGATACACTGTCATGAAAAAATAGTCATACATATCCCACATTTAGCGTGTAATAGTGCCTTGAACTTTTCGCATTTTTTCCTGCCGCACCCTGTATTGTCGGGCCGCCACCAAACCGGACTTCGCACAATCAAGTCGCGACGCGACCCAACTCGCGACGTTTTTCAATCATGTCAAAGGTAGTGCGCATCCTTCCCGTTGCTGTCAGCAACACAGCGCACTAAATGCGAAACAGTTGCGACACTTGTGGACCAAGAAAATGGCAATTTTTGATTGAATGTCGGTCTTGATTCCAACCGGATAGACAATATGCATGTGTCGCACACATAGATTTTTGCAATGTGTCAAAAATATAATTAATATGTGTATCGACACATAGATAACCCTTTTTCATGTGTAGACACACATCTATATATTGTCTATCCGATTGGAATCAAGACCGACATTCAATCAAAAATTGCAATTTTCTTGGTCCACAAGTGTCGCAACTGTTTCGCATCTAGTGCGCTGTGTTGCTGACAACAACGGGAAGGATGCGCACTACTTTTGACATGATTAAAAAACGTCGCGAGTTGGGTCGGGTCGCGACTTGATTGTGCGAAGTCCGGTTTGGTGGTGGCCCGACAATATATAAAAATGCAGTGGCATACGTGGGACCGCGCATAACTTGCGAACGGAGCGTCCGTTTTGTGTCGTCTTTGTTTTGTTCTGTTAGTTTTCACCCAAAAAAGGTTTATGAGGCAAAAAACATGGAAAAATTGAGGGTTTTTTGAAAATCGATCTTCCACACATTCTGACCGGGGACTTGGTTTTGGCTACAAACTTGAAACGTCAAAAATCGCAGTAGGCAAGACAAAGTTTGCCGGGTACAGCTAGTAGTTTATATAAGGTCCATCGATTTTATGTGTGATTCAGCATGGAAAACGAGTATGTGTGCACAAATTAAATTTATAAATCAAATCCATGGATTTTTGCCAATAAAAATGTGTGGAATTTTTGCAGTGTATTTTGCATTTCGCGTTTTTTTAGCGAAAAATGCTTAGCGTGTTTAGTACAGTGTCTGTTGCTTTAGACCAACGACAACCACCACCATCGATAGATGCACCGTGATATCGTTTTATTTTGACAGCGCGTTTTGACAGTTCTTCGCTGAACGGCTCAAAAAATTCTCGTCATCCTCGTCGTACGGGAGGAAATTTTGTGTGTTCCGCCGATTGTCGTCCGATTTTGCAGCGAAATCCAACTAGCAGGAAGGTAAAGTTCGACTGTCAACACTCAGCGGAAGGTTCTGCATCTGGCCCCCAAACGTGAAACGATGGCCGTGAAAGCAATCAACGACGAGGCTCACTTCCAAGCCGAACTGGCAGCTGCCGGAGGAAAGTTGGTCGTGGTGGATTTTACCGCAACTTGGTGAGTGTTTGTACCTGGGTGCTTTCTTTGTCCGTTGATTAGAGAGTGGAATGAGTCAACTTTATATTTTCAGGTGCGGACCATGCCGTAACATTGCTCCTCTGTTCGAGCAGCTTCCGGCCAAATATCCGAAGGCAGTTTTCCTAAAAGTGGACGTGGACAAATGCTCGGAGACGGCCTCATCGCAGGGAGTTTCGGCCATGCCAACTTTTATCTTCTACCGAGCGAGGGTGAGTTCGTTATTATTGGGGTTTTTACGCATCCTTTCATATTCTTCGCATTTCTTATACGGGTATTCATTGCAGACGAAAATCGACCGAATGCAGGGAGCTGACATCAATGGACTGGAGGCGAAGATTCAGAAACATTACGTGTCCAGTGTTGACGAATCCGGAGAGGACTATGGTCATGGTTTGGTAAGATGATAGAACAGTTACTTCTTTTATGATGGAATAGAATGCGCCATTTTTACAACTGCAACTGACCTCAGTTAAAATACATTGAACTCTTTTTTAATTTCGCATCTTATCATTTACCCGCAGTTGGACCTTGCAACATTCATCCAGAAGAACCAGTGCGAATGTCTGAACGAATCGGATGAACACCCGATGACGAACGCGCTGAGCGCAAGCGGTGGCCACTTGGCATCGGACTGCGACGAACAGCTGATCATTTCGATCACGTTCAACCAGGTGGTGAAAATCCACTCGATCAAAATCAAGGCGCCGCCAACGCACGGACCGAAGAATGTCCGGCTGTTCATCAACCAGCCGCGGACGATGGATTTCGATATGGCCGAATCGCACGTCTCGGTGCAGGATCTGGTGGTGGAGCAGAAGGATCTGGAATCCGGCGCTCCGATCCAGTTGCGCTTTGTCAAGTTCCAGAACGTGCAGAACATTCAGCTGTTCGTGAAGGACAATCAGTCGGGCGAGGAGACGACCATCATCGATCATTTGGCCTTCATTGGGTCGCCGATTGCCACGACGAAGATGGACGACTTCCAGCGGGTGGCGGGAAAGAAGGGCGAAAGCCATTGAGACATTTCGGAAAGGAACTCCAGATTGTGAAGAATGACGTAGAAGCTGATTGCGAGTTTGGTGAGTGGTGAGTCGATTCTTGGATAAAGTTTTGTTTTGCTTTTTTATAAATTATTAAATCACATCATGAATATAATTTTATAGATTTTCTTTCATAGAATTGAAAGAAAGTTATATTACGCCATTATGAGCGCCACAGTTAAGTACCTAGTATATTATGCTGATTTATCGACCGTATTCTATTAATAACTTGATGATTTTGTGGCTATATCGGTCTCTTTCTACTCATAGTATAAGGGAGTAGAGATCAAAGTGGATAATGAAATGATAGATATGATAGAATTCGCTAGGTAGCAAACAAGTGTGAAAATTTTATAGAAGGTGAAATTAGGCAAGTAGGCCATGTATTGAACGAATACATCGAATGCGTGAAACTTCTGCCGTGCGACCTGTGCTTTTAAACAGATCGGATTTTAGTCCTGATGACGTGACGATGACCCGCCCACCGTAGCCTCCCGATTTTCGCGGTATGGACGATGGTTGGTTCTCTTAGCAGCTGATGCAGCTCGTGGTTCATTCGCCTTCTCCGCCGAAGATGGTACGCAACACCTTCCGTTCGAAAACTCCAAGGGCGCGTTGGTCCTCTGCACGTACGGTCCATGTTTCGTGCCCATAGAGGACGACCGGTCTAATCAGCGTTTTGTAAATAGTTAACTTCGTGTTAAGGGTTCTGCGGAGTCTAAAGTAAGCACGATGCCCTGCCACAATGCGCCTCTGAATTTCTCTGCTGGTGTCGTTGTCGGCGGTCACCAGTGAGCCCAAGTACACGAATTCTTCAACCGCCTCGATTTCATCACCGTCGATATAAATTCGGGGTGGCGGGCGCGGTGATTCCTCCCTGGAGCCCTTTGCCATCATGTACTTTGTCTTCGACACATTAATGACTAATCCGATTCGCCTGACTTCACTCTTTAGTCGGATGTACGTTTCCGCCATCGTCTCAAATTTACGAGCAATAATATCAATATCATCAGTGTAATCAAGCAGCTGAACGGACTTCGTGAAAATCGAAAATCGTACCACTCGTATTAATCCCCGCTCTTGAACGAAAGACCATCACCTTGCCGTAACCCTCTGCGAAATTCAAAGGGACTCGAGAGTGTCCCTGAAACTCGAATTACATCACTCGATCCATCCTCGCCTCAGTTTATCCGGGAATCCGTATTCATGCATAATAGTCCTGCCCACTTTTCCAAAAATGTTCTTTGATTGTCAAGTCCACCCGCTTTTGTGACGATGCACAATGGGAAAAAATAGGTATAAAACGCGAATAAATCCAATATCTCTGCTCGGAGTGAATGGATTTTAATGAATTTTTGACACAATCTGCAAAATTCTCTATAGTTTCAGATAAGGAACGTGTCATTCGCCGCACGATGCTAGAAGTCAATGTATTTAGCCCGTTTTACCCCACTCTCTCCCTTTTTCACCTTTTTCGAAAATTTCTGAAGTGCAAAATAAATGTTTTTTTTTTTAAGTCGTGAGTGTGTAAAAACTTCCGTAGTATCGAATGAAACTGATTTGGCTCACCGCACGGCTTTAAAAATTGAAATATCTTCAAATAACCCCGATATCCCCTATTTCTTTGAAATTTTACATGTATCTTCGCTCGGAATGGAACGCAGTCAATTAGAGCAGGACCAACCCTATGTTAAATTGCCGATACTATGGAAGTTTTTACACAAATACGAGTTAAATAAGTCATTTATTTTGCGCGCCAGTCGGGAATCGATGAGGATTTTCTCAAAAAGGTGTATGATAGAGATAGTGGGGTAAAACGAGCTAAATTCACTGATTTCCAGCATCGTGCGGTGAGTGACACCCTCCTTATCTGAAACTGTAGAGATTTTTGCAGTTTGTGTCAAAAATTCATTCGAATCCATCCACTCCGAGCAGAGATATTGAATTTATTCGCGTTTTATACCTATTTTTTCCCACTGTGCGATGGTTTTAATCGCAACGTGTTCCAAGTGATTCGTTTGTTTGTCTGTAGTAGAACTCTGATCTACCCAAGCTCGGGAAACCATATAGAAAGAGTTGCAACAGACGACGTTCGACTGGATCGAAGGTTTTCAGGACAGCTCGTAAGACCTACCAGAAAGCTCTTCGGTCTGCTGAATGATCCGGCTGGAAAAACCTTTGTACAAATATTTCCAGTTTGTGTGAGAAATCAGTCGGTTAAACAAAACCCTTACGACATCCAAGGATTTCCGAGTGAACGAATTGCGTTTACCAAATGGCGATTTCATTTCCTCTGATGAGGAAGTTCTGGAATGCTTATTCAGCACACACTTCCCCGGATTTGTGGATATTACATCTTCGGATGAACCTGATGTCTTTTCTTGTAGTTATGATTCTCTAGCTTCGGCGCGGAGTATTGTACATAACTATAGAATCGATTAAGCGGTAGTTTTGATCCTTACTAATCTCCAGGCGCAGATGAAATTTATCCCATTTTGCTTCAGAAGGGGTTTGATTATTTCAAAAAAGTATTGAAAAAAATACTTGTTTGCAGTTTTGCAACAGGGTATATTCCCAAACCTTGGCAGGATATTACTGTTAAGTTTATTCCGAAAGTGGGTCGTGCGTCGTATGAAGAAGCAAAGAGCTTCAGACCTATCAGTTTGACCTCTTTTCTTCTGAAATGCTTAGAACGCATTGTGGATCATCACATCCGTGATGTTCATCTGGCCAACGTGCCTCTTCGTGTGAATCAACATGTCTGTCTATCTGATCCTTATGGATTCGGAAACTACTGAACCGATCGGCGTGAAGTTTGGTATGTGGGTACTTTTGAGTCCGGGGAAGGTTCTTAGCTCGTTGTGAGACTGCTCCCATCTCTGGAAAGGGGGGCTCCCATACAGATGAAGTTGCGGGACAGCTAGTATATAATACATACAATAAGCAATAATATAGCGTTTGAAAAATGAAGAAACATTGTAAATTCGATTTTACGGAGCTGTTTGAGCTGTTTGAAGAAAAGAGCATTAGGGCATGGCACGGTAATGGCGTTCGATCGTTTCGTCTCTTTGTTTCTGAAATCGCTCTTACTGAACAGGTAAAGTACGTTGGAGTTATTCTGGATTCCAAGCTTCCCTGGACACCTCACATTGAAATCCGAATCAAGAAAGCTGCTATAGCCGGAGAACTTTCGTACCTACAACTTTTAGTCTAAAACCCAAGTATATCAAATGCAATTACACAACTGTTGTTCGATCAATAATTGCCTATGGATGGATGTCTTGTGTGGAGACCAAAAGGCGAACGGAGAAAGTACCATTCTTCACAGTGTGGGGGATTTCAAATCTCGTCACACCATGTAGAATTGTGCAACTTCGAACAAGGCGGAAGAAAATCTAGTCCAGGAGTATGAGTCATTTAACTTCTACATCCCCCACCTTGATGCACCGACCTGCCACCCACATGGAAGAGAAAAGTCCTCCGCCTTAAACCTTACTCTGTCAAACATACTTACCTTACCGGTCAGACTAAGGTCTGGGTGTCCTCTGCTGTACTTAGAAGGCGTCTACATTCGATACGGTCCAAGGCTGTGCGTCTCCAGTTCCGCACTCTGCGAAGAATCCGTAAATCGTCCTCCACTTGATCCACCCATCTAGCTCGCTGCGCACCACGTCTTCTTGTACCTGTCGAATAACTCTCGAGAACCATTCTAGTCGGGTTGTTATCCGACATCTTGACGACGTGACCCGCGGTGTGGTGGACGTTTGTTTGTTCTCTCAGCAGCTGATGCAGCTCGTGGTTCATTCGCCTTCTCCAAGTCCCGTCTTCCATCTGCACTCCGCCGTAGATGGTACGCAACACCTTCCGTTCGAAAACTCCAAGGGCGCGTTGATCCTCTGCACGTGGAGTTCATGCTTCTTGCCCATATAGAACTACCGATCTAATCAGTGTTTTGTAGATGGTTAACTTCGTGTGACGGCGAACTTTGTCCGATCGTAGATTTCTACGGAGTCCAAAGTTGGCTCGATTTCCTTCCATAATGTGTTTCCGAACTTCTCCACTGGTGTCGTTGTCGGCGGTCGCCACTCGCCAGTTAGCCTAAGTACACGAATTTCTCAACCGTCTTAGTTTCATTCCAATGGGGCACGTTCGGTGTAGTACTAGATTTGTAGTAATGTGCTGAATTTCAGTATGGTGAGAAGGTCAATTCTCTGTTTCTGCAATGAAATGGTGCAAAAAGCGTGGGTATTATGATTCCTTGCCTAATTTGATGCTATTTGAGCAAAACTTTGGATAACTATGTTGTTTATGTTGCAAGAAATGGAGAAAACAACAACACTGTTGCTAAAGTTTTGCTCAAACAGCATCAAATTAGGCAAGGAATCATAATACCCACGCTTTTTGAACAATTTCATTGAGGAAACGGAGAATTGGCCTTCTCACCATACTAAAATTCAGCTCATTACTACAAATCTAGTACTACACCGATCTGTCCTATTGTTTGGAACTCAAAGAGCATCTGTGACTAAATTTACATTTTCCTATGCAACGTTGACCCATGGATGCATCCAAGTATGTAACCCTAAGCATGTCAGGCATGATGACGACAAGAACAAAAAGAATTAAATTCAACTTCTTCATTCTAATACCCCTGCTGATACCATATTTTGTTCTAATAGGAGGCAATCAGTGAAGTACTAGATTGAAAGTAGTGAGCTGGATTTTTGTATGGTGAGATGATCAATTCTCCATTTCTGCAATGAAATGGTGCAAACAGCGTAGGTTATATGATTTATTGGCTAATTTGATGCTATTTGAGCAAAAGTTTGAATAACTGTGTTGTTGTATTATTTTTTCCTGCAACTTTAACAACACAGTTATCCAAACTTTTGCTCAAACAGCATCAAATTAGTCAATAAATCATATAACCCACGCTGTTTGCACCATTTCATTGCAGAAATGGAGAATTGATCATCTCGCCATACAAAAATCCAGCTCACTACTTTCAATCTAGTACTTCACTGATTGCCTCCTATTGGGTAACGAATTCCAAGTATTATATAATTGTTATTGACATATCGTATCGAGAAACGCTCTCTGTAAAATATAAAATGATCAAAATGTAGATATTATATTGTGCATCAAATTCTTCCCAATCGTCCCATTCCTAGCTGCATCGCCAATCAAAACCCAATTCAACTCTAACCGAAAAACTTTGTCCGCCTAATGGTTTCCGCTTCTTGGATAGTTTCGAGTACCACTTCGCGCTCGAGGGCCGCCAAAGTTTCGTACCGCTCCTGGGCCAGCGGTGTGATGGTTGCTTCCAAAGCCGGATATTGCAACAGCATTTCCACGTAAGCTGCTTTGGCTGCGGCGAGAGGAGAAAGTTCAAAATGATTGATGGGTGGCAATTTGGCTCGATTGTATCGACTATAAATAGGATGGAGAGGCTACTTACTCAGCAGGTACACTTCGCTAGTTTCAACAGCCACAATGTTGGAGTATTTCTGTGGAATTTACATTGCATTAGTAAGTGGATGTATTTTAAGTAAGTTTTGTTGAAACCACATTAAACAGATAGCTATTTCCAAATATGTCACTTTTCAATTTGAAAAGCTGAGCATGGAAACAGTGATATGCATGTACCGCTCATCAGGCAGCCTTACCATCAGTGAACTTCCCAGTACCAACTGGTACTCTCCAAAGTGTTCACCGTCCTCCAGATGCAGTACCTCTCTCCAGTTGGGTGTGTAAACGGCCACAGTTCCCTGGATAACCATTATCATTTTGGCCCCGTCGCTACCGTCGGAAGCCTTCACCAGAATGTCGTCTTTCAGATACAGCTGGTATTGTAAGTTATTCAATAACCACCGTACCATTTCCGGTGTCATCGTGTCACGAAATAGGGAAACTCCATTCACTATATTGCCGCAGATTTCTTCTCGTATTCCCAGATGGAACTGTTTACCGGAGCAAACGTCGATCTGGCTTTTGCGACTGTAGCGGTTGGAAATGCGATGATCATGGAAACAGAGAATTCGATCTTCCAACTCCGAAGGTAATTGTTCCGAGCGGATGTAGTCTTGAAGCTCGTGACGGTGTTCGTAATACTGTATAACAGGAAAAGTAAATGATTTAATTCCTAAATTGTTTCTTAGACTCCAAAAGAAAAATCTACTTCCACACCTACCATGCTAGTGCTGGAAAACATGATCCTAATAAAGATCAACAACTCTGCCAATACGTAAATTTTCATCAAATAACCGAAAATACTGAACATCAAGGACACCAAGATGTCGTCATCGGTCATGAACTGATCCATGGAATGCGTTACTAATCCCATCGTGTACAATGTTCGAAAAAAGCACTCAATGTACTGGTGGACTAAAATCGACAAAACAATTGAACGATGATCAACCTCCTTTCCCCCCTAAACCGTCTTACAAGGTTGCTTGCTCCAAATATCCGCTTGACTGATCCACGAGTTCTTGTCCACCAAATCAGGATCGGTTCCCTGTCGGAATCTCGCAACCAGGAACATCACACACGTTGCCCAATGCATGCAAAGTACCAGAACCGCAGCAATAGTAGTAAACTTCATGATGTTCCGACGAAGTCCAAATCTCCGATAAACATTTCCAATATATCGGAGAAAAGTCTTCAGCCGAAAAATCTTCAACATCGACAAAACGTTCCAAAAGTCCCAGAAACACCCAAAACGGAAATTGTGCTCCCGAAGGCAATCGAAAAACGAATACTGCAGCGCTTTCTTCGATACGATGAAACGCGTGAACAGCGGATCCGGTGCCGAACTTATCAAATCGATCCAGAACCACAGCAATGCATATTGGTTGGCAATCTTGCAGGGATCCAGTTCCACGTGTTGACGATCCCGATCGTAGAATCCGGTTCGAATGCTGAAGCAGATGTCGATGAGGCAAATGGCGTCTGAAATGGGAGTTTAAATCTGATCAGGAAGCTGTTAAAAAAAGTAAAAATGTTTGGTTACCAAAAGTGAGAACAACCTGGTGGAACCACGTTAGGGGATGATAATCTTCCGGGCGAAACAGGAATATTACGTCATAGGGGATGAATATGAAGGCGGTTGCAAAGGTAACTATCATTACGCATTCCCACCAGAACCTGCAAACAATCATTGAAAAAAAAAACAATGAAGATCGATGGTTTCAGTGCTTTCTTTTGAGAAGAAGTCCGGAGGAAAAGATGCAAGTCTAAGTGGTTAACGTGGCGATGATCGGTGTCACCAACACAGTTTGTTGAAAACTGACATATTTCTCACTACAGTGAACAGTATCCCTGCAGGGCAGTCAATGGGGCACGTTCGGTGTAGTACTAGAATTGAAGTAATGAGCTGAATTTTTGTATGGTGAGAAGGTCAATTCTCTGTTTCTGCAAAGAAATGGTTCAAAAAGCGTGGGTATTGTGATTCTTTGTCTAATTTAATGCTGTTTGAGCAAAACTTTGGATAACTTTGTTGTTTATGTTGCAAGAAATGGAGAAAACAACAACACGGTTACTCAAACTTTTGCTCAAACAGCATTTAATTAGGCAAGAAATCATAATACCCACGCTTTTTGAACCATTTCATTGCAGAAACGGAGAATATGCCTTCTCACCATACTAAAATTCAGCTCATTACTACAAATCTAGTACTTCACAAATCTGTCCTATGGAAACAGTGACCGAGAACCACTACGTTGATGACTTCCTCGGTGCGGTACCGTCAAGATATCCACGCAGTAGCAAGTTCCCAGTTTGAAAAGATACTGTCTAACGAGAAGGAAGTACTAAATCGACTAGAAGAAACCAGCACATCAATAGTAATCCAATGCCAGTAGACAAATACATACATACATACGAACGGGTTGTGGGCGTAACATGGATTCCGTCGGAAGACGCCTTCACATTTTATCAACAGGAATGGACAGATCGGTGAAGTACTAGATTTGTAGTAATGAGCTGAATTTTAGTATGGTGAGAAAGTCAATTCTCCGCTTCTGCAATAAAATGATGCTAAAAGCGTGGGTATTATGCCTAATTTGATGCTGTTTGAGCAAAACTTTGGGCAACAGTGTTGTTGTTTTCTCCATTTCTTGCAACATAAACAACATAGTTATCCAAAGTTTTGCTCAAACATCATCAAATTAGGCAAGGAATCATAATATCCACGCTTTTAGCATCATTTTATTGCAGAAACGAAGAATTGACCTTCTCACCATACTAAAATTCAGCTCATTACTACAAATCTAGTACTACACCGAACGTGCCCCATTGATGGAGATTGTTGAGAGCGTGGAGTCTGTTTCTCTATGGCTCTACGATCCCTTAGGTTTCACCGCACACTTCGTCGTTCAAGGAAAGATTCTGATGCAGGGGATTTGGCGGACAAGTTCAAACTGGGACGAGCCTATTGCTGATCACCTTCGTTAGTCTTGGACGAAGGTGAATCGAACAATATCAACAGATCAAAGAAGTGTACATTCCGCGCTGTTACTTCAAGGATTTCTGTCCGTAGCATTTCAGCGATATCGAGGTCCATGCGTTAAAGGATGCAAAAAATCAGCCTGTGCGTGTGTGGGCACCTTTGAATGACTATGTACTGACTCCCTTAGTCAGTCCACAGTAGAATCGCTTCTATTCCATGATTGGAATTACAGGCTGCCTTTCCATCTAATGCGAGGTATGCACTTCAAACGGGATCGCTCAAGGAATTTTCGTTCAGTGAATTATTTTTCCGGGACCAGAATGGTCAAGAAATTTAACATAGCAAGCCCTATTTGATTTGACGTTTCGTTTCAGCTCCGTACTACACACCAATTTTTTTGAAACGCTTCCAGCACAAAAAAAATCAGCAAAATAAATTGCTGAATTTCAGCAAAATTTTTGCTGCAATTCAGCACAACGTTGCTGATCAACTGTCAAAATTGCTGGATGGTTCAGCAATTTGAAAAATAATTGCTGATATTCAGTAAATTCGCATTGCTGAATGAAATCTCCCTGAATTTCCACGCATCGAGATAGGCCAAGAAATTTCTTGCAATCTGCATACTACCCATAATACAGAACATCTGCGCGATCCCTGCCATTAATATTCAGAAGCATTCCCTGTGTCAGATTCAGCAACAGTTCTTGCTTGGCTGTGCTCCGATAGTTGTCGGTATCATCAGTTTGTGTCGTTCCGTATTGTAGAAATCCTTTCCTGTTCCTACAAGTTCCGGAAAGTCAGTGGCCTACCAAACGATCAGGAGATTCTGCGGATGCAAATAGGACAGCTGAGGAAATTGGCCTTGTTACCGTATACCCATCGGTAGAGGAAGAGGAAGATGTACAACGATTGTCAAACTGAAACAGACTGGCTACGGGCAACAATATATGTTCACCGAGCGGTGGCAGTATGGAAGCACTTGCCAAGTGAGACTAGATCGCACAAAATACTCAGCCAGAGTAGGTGCGCGAAAGCAGAAGAAACACTTTGGCGGAAAGCTCAAGCACAGGTGTATCTGGAAGAAGTTCAGCTGTTGGACATTATATGTCCCGTCAATTGACAGATCTGAATAGAAAGAGACAATCACATAACGCTATCCTATCTAATGTAAAAGGTTTCGTTGGAATATAGATTGGAAAGAGCGTTCAGTTTCGCTTCAGCTATCAATTAGTTCAAACCTTAATTATAGTGAATCCGAATGTTCTGTGGGAAAACCTGAATTTTACAGGACGAAGCGTGGTGAAAAGCTGTTCAATTCGTGCGCTTTCACAAATCCTTGGCGAAAAAGGAGCTCTACGAGTTGGCGGCAGAATCGAACAAGCTCTATGGATTTCATACGAAACGAAGCATTCAGCTTCCACCAGCGAATCCTTCACTCCAACAGTAAGATAGGGTGCAACAAGTAGAGACAACGGTTTTACATTCCGAGAAGGCCAACAGTATGTAGTACTAAACGTGTGTCGTAGCCGTTAGTACTGAACGATTAGGAAAGTAGCTCCAGTTCCACCGATGATAAGACAGCTGAAAACGGTACGTCTTACTCCCTTCATTAGTTCGTTTACGTACGTTGAGGTGGTCTACATGGGTTTCTGTCAAGTGAAAGTCGATTGCACTATTGTGAAGCAATGGATATGTTTGTTCACGTGCCTCACAGTTCAGACTTTTCATCTGGAATTAGCGCACAATCTGTTAATGAAATCTTGCATAATGGCGTTCAGGTCATGGCTCAAGCCGATGTGGATCACCTAAGGTACGACGAAAGGAAACTAGTCGGCTTTTTTTCATTCCTACGGCGTTCTTATGGAAGTGACGTCATATTCCATATTTGTAAACATGACGTCACTCCTATAAGAACTCAGTAGGAATGGAAGAGCCTACTAGTTTCCTATCGCCGCACCTATGGGTAAATCTACATCGGGCTCAGGCGTTTCGTTAATCAGCGAGGAGTTTCGCAGGAAGTATTCACCAATTTTGTTGGAGCCAGTGTCGGTAGTTATCAGAGCAGATGCAGAGAATTATCAACGAGAATTGTGCGACTACGTTTATCAACCATCGCAGTGGCAATAACAGCAAATCCGACAGTCCGGATTATCTGAGAAACGAGCTATTTGAAGCCATAATGGTGGAAGCAGAAGGTATCGTTAACAGTCTTCCACTGGTATCAAGCAGCCAACAGTTGATCAGTGATCAGTCTCAGAGACAGCTGGTCAGTTGCTAGGAACACCATGGACGAGTTCTGGTGCAGATGGGTGCTGGAGTATTTGCCGAGTTTCTGACCAAGGAGGACGAAGTGGCTCGATAGCGTTAAAATGCTGGACTGGCTTAGTCGTGATAATGATGAGCGCAATCACGGAGCAGTTGGGAAAGAGGACGGATTCTGGAAATCTTTTCTGAAAAATCTAGAACGATGTGCAGTAGTAGTCCGGACAACTCGAGGAGTAGTTTATCCTGGGATTCTTTTTTGGAATTTCTCATGGGCTTCCATCATGGATTCATTCATGATTCATATCATGAGATTCGTCTTGTATTCTATAAGGTTCTTTCGGGAATATTTGATGGATTTCTTCCGATTTTTTTTTTCAGGGATTCAGTAAGGAATCCTTACGATATTTCTACCAAGATTGTTTCAAGGATTTCTTTTGTATTTTTTTTTAATTTTCTTCCGGGATTTCTTCTGGATTTATTATTTAAATTTCTTTCAGAATTCTTCTAAGGGTTCTCTTCGGGAATGATCTTTGGATTCCTCCCAAGATTCTTTTTAGCATTCCTCCAGGAAGCGAACTTAAATCTTGTACCACATACGATTTTCTGAAAGTCCTCGTTAAAAAAGTAAGGAAAATGCATTTGTATGCTCAAATTAATGGGCCCCCCGTTAGTTAGAGCCACAACAGACCCCTTGACCCTCAAAAGCCCTTTTTTTTTTTTTTTTTTTACTCAAAGACCATACAATCAAAAAATTTGAAACCAATTTTAAATTGAATCCGGTTAGTTGGTCTTCCAATATCTGGGTGTGGCATCCCCCCTGACCCCTCCCCCCTTTCTGGGTATTGAGAAATGCCTTGCCACGGGGGTGTTTTTCGGCAATTTTATTGAATATCACACATATTATCATTCTGAAATTTGTATTGTAAAATTTATTTGGCCATAAAATGATCGCTCTGTGCTATGGGCATGCCACCGCTACGGAACCAGTTCCGGACGTTCAGGTTTCCGGACATAATCTCCGGAGGAACCGGCTACATACTGTTTACTAAGGTTCGCATTCATAATCCTTTTTTGCGGCTTCAAATATTGAATTTAGAGGTATGATGTCTTAGAAGAGTTTGTTCTAGGGTGACATTAGGTATTATCGGCAGGTTTGTTCTCTTCGTCATGGGGGGTTTTTGTCAACCAAATTGCCTGAAACTTGGCCATATCATTCAGCTTAATTGGGAAGGATTTGAGGCCAGCTCTGAGTTCAATAGGGTTCAAAAAACCCCCCAAGACGAAGTGAACAAAACGGCCGAGAATAGGTAATTTCCCCTATATACTTAATTCTTTATTTTAAAATTTTCACCTAGATGATTAATCCACCTAAAAGTGCGATAGGAATACACTTTTCCCAAAAATAAAGATAGAGTATTGGAGTCTTCTACAAAGTTGCAGAAAAGGGTATTATTGGAAAGTTTGCCGAACAAACTATTACCTTATTTGCTCAACTTTAAGAGTTATGTATCATTGTTTGTGGACGACCCCTTGTAATATGTTTTCGGATATAACTTTTTCTATGGATTTTTAGGATTTTTCGAGTGTTCTACAAAGTTGTTCTTTGTGATGGAATACACCTCATTCTGCTTTTTTCTTCGTACTGGATTAACGCTCCAAGTGGTACAGCGACTGCATCTCAACTGAAACTGAGGATTGCGGACTAAAATTTGACAGCAGCCAGGCTGCTGCCAAACCTCCAAAATGATCACAGTGTGCCTGGATACAAGTTCGGTTTACTTAGTCACTCTAAAACAAATGAAACGTTGAATGACACACAAACTTTGCCATCAGATACGAAAATGTTTTCTAACGTTTAGTTATTTGAAAATTATGTGTAAAACTTGCCCAATATTTGCAAATTATTCTTCCAAGCCTGTAACGGACCAAAACAGCTGAATATATACGATTGATTGTAACTTTCGCTGTTATTCATCTGTTTAATCTTTGTGTGGAGTAGTTTATGCGTGCACTTTGAAATAAATCTCCATAGAGATAAGCAACTCAACAACGGGAAGCACTGGAAGAAAACGTACGTGCTCAAATTGAATGACCAAAATAGTTGAGTCCGCACACCTCAGTGGAATACACCTCATTCTGCTTTTTTCTTCGTACTGGATTAACGCTCCAAGTGGTACAGCGCCTGCATCTCAACCCAAAAAATTTAAAAAGACTCTATGGAGTTTTTGGTGAAATTCTCTTTATTTTTTTATTTTTAATGATTATAATACTCCTCTAAAAATTATTACTGTAAACTCTCATGCAATTACAGCTTAGATTCCCACGTACAAAAAAAATGCTTTGATTTTTCTTGACATTTTTGTTTATTTTCCTGCTGTGATTCTTTCAGTAGTTCATACGAGGATCCCTAAAGTAAATTTTCTTAGTATTTATCCAGTAGTTCATGCCGAAAATCCACTTGAAATTTCTTCAGAAACTTTTTTTGGCATTAATTCAATAATTTCCTAAAGAATGCACCAGGAAGTCTTGTTGGAATTCCTCAACCAATTCCTGCTGGTAATGTACCAAGAATTCTTGGTGCACTCCTAAGAGCAATTACTGAAGAAATCTCAGCTGATATTGTTTGAGAAATTCCAGCAAGAATTCCTGAAAAAAATAGTGGAAATGTCTGAAGGAATCCTAGCCAGAATTTCAGGTGATGTTGCTAGGGAAATTCCTAAAGGTATCCTTGAAGAATCTCTGGAGAAACCACAAATGGAATTCCTATAGGAACCCTTGGAAGAATTACATGCAGCAAATGTAAAGGTATCTTTGGAGAAACCTCTGGGGCAATCTCAGCAAGAATTTCGAGAGAAATTCCATTATCAATTTATGGAGGAGTTTCAAGAGAATTTCTCAAAACACTTTTTCTTGGATTCCTCCAAAAATTTCTCTTTGCGTTTTTCTGAGCATTTCTCTAAGAATTCCTTCAGGACCTCATTTACGAAAAAAAAACTCTAAAATGCCCAGTCCACAGGAATTTCTACAAAAGTTCCTTTTGTGAGTTTTACAGGGGTTTTTTTTTCAAAACATTCCTCTACAAATTTCACTTCAACTTTCCCCAAAATGCCTGCTTGGTTAAAACCACGAATTCCTCAAGTTGTTCTTCTAGTAATACCTCTTGGAATTCATCAAAGACTTCTTCTGGGATTAAAGCCTGTATCCGCAATAATCGGGACACAAAAGTACGGCAGTAACTCTGTACTGAGTCAATAAAAATTGGCCAAAAATTAACTGAAAACTCTTTGATGTATGTTTATTATTTGTGCAAAATTTCATAAAAATCGATGCATTACTTTTAACTGTGGATGAGAAACAAACAGACGATGTTTTTAAGATTTTGTACAATCATCACCAGTTTTCATTCGCATACTAGATGGTTCTTTTCCGCTACAATTCAAAGAACTGTGAGGATAATTATGAAACTTCGTAAGCAGTTATGAAAGTTATAGAGACACTTTCTTGCAAAATTTCATCAACTTTTATCAATTGGATTGAAAGTTACTGGTGTTGATAGGGGATAGTGTTAGTGAAAATGATTCATGTTTTTTATGTGCGATGTTTGCCCATTCATAACTTTTGAATATCTCTGTCAATTTTCATGAAATTTTCACAGAAGGTAGTTGATTATGTGTATAATATGCCTGCAAATTTTTATGATTATTGGTGCAGTACTTTCAACAATACAATCGAAACAATAAAAGGTGCTCACTAATTGTTGTCTGAAGGGCTAAAATCACGGTCAGCCCCAATATATGTTTCGACTATAAAATTGTTGATAGTGCATCGATTTTTTGGATATTTTGCCTATGTAAGTAAAGTAGATTGAGAGGTTTGCGTTCAAAATTTCAGTCATTTTCTTTATCAAATTCAAAAGTTACAGCGCTGACTAGCTAAACAAGGGGCTGTACAAAATTCAATTGCTCGCATTCTACTGTTTCATTGCTGCAACAAAAGGTACTTCACCGATTCACATGAAATTTTGCAGGTGAAATGAACACATCTTAAGATATTATCAGGCAAAATTTGAGCAATTTTAATGTATCTATTGCAGAATTACATCCATATTTCTGTGTCCCGATTATTGCGGATACAGGCTTTACCTCTAGACATTCTTGTTGGGATTTATTGAATTATTATTGATTGGATTCATCCACCAACTACTACTGTAACTTCCCTTCTGTAACATCCTTCAGAGTTTCTCTTGCGCTTCTTCTAAGAATGTATCTAGGGATTGTTTCAGGAATTTCTCTTCGTTTTCTTGTTGGAAGTCTCCTTCAGATTCCTTTGAGAAATTAAGTCGAAATTGATTCAGATTTCTCGAGGAATTCGAGGTGGGAAACCTCTTGGAAATCTTGCTGGGATTCCTCAAGCCATTAATGACAGAAATTATTCAGCAATTCTAAGAAGATATCTCAAAAGATTTCTCCAGCAATTTGTGTAGGGATGACTGCTGGTATTTCTCCTCGAAATTCTTCTCCAAGGATACCTCTAGGAATTCCTCTTGCAATACATTCAGTAAACATCAGGGATTCCAAAAATACTTTCTGGAATTTCTTAGTGAATTCTTGCTGAGATTTCCATGGAATATCTCCAATAAATATAAATATTGCTCTTTAAAGTCCTGCAGAAATTACTGGAGGATTCTCTGCAGTTATTGCATTGGAATCCCAGAAAAAAAATCAGGAGGGTACATACCTGAAATGTTTAGAAAAACCCCAGTAGAAGTCCTGGAGCAATTCCAGCAGTAGCTTATAATATATTCTCAAGAGGATTCCCAAAAGGAATTACTTATTTCTGGAAAAATCTATGAATAAATTACAGCAGTAATGACTGGAGGAGTCCCAGCAAGAAATTCCTATTGGTAATGCAAGAAGAATTGAAGAGTCCAGGTGCAAAGGGGTGTAAGTGACCATTTTGTCGATCGAGCTGAGCATATCAAAAAATTCTTATAATTTTAAGCTTTTAGGAACTTTTTCCAGATTATTTTTACGATGAATTACAATGAATCGGAGAAAATTGGGTCCATTTTGAAACCTTATTAATTTTGCATGGGAGGAAAAAATAATGGAAAACTTTATTTACTCAAATCTCATTTACTCGAAAGTATATTTTTTCCCCCGCTCAATTCTTGCAGAAATTTATGGAAGATTTTCAAGAGCAATTGCTGGAGGAATTCTTGGTCAACACCTCTGAAAGAAGCACAGGAGGAATTTCTGGGAGAGTCCATGGAGAAATCTCTTCAAATGTCGCAATGAGAATTTCTGCAGGAATCCCAGCGGACATTCTTGTAGAATTTTTGAGAGCAAAATCTGAATGTATCCCGGAGAAATTCCTGAAGGAACCCTTGAAGCTATTTCTCCAGCAATCGCCGCAGGAATCGCTTAGAGAAATGCATCAGGTTTTTCTGAAGACATTCCTCTTGCAATTTTCCTAAGGAGTTTTAAACATATTTTTATACATACCTTCAAGGACTCCCCCAGAGATTTCTCCAAGGTTAGTTAGTTAGTTTTTATTTTTAACCAAAATTTAGAAAGAGGGAAAAGCACGTGTGAGTGATTTCTTTTTCTATTTCTCCAAGGTATTCTATAGAAATTATGCTTGCGATTCATTTATAGATTTCTTCATGGATTTCTTAAGATTTTTTTTTCTAAGAGTGCCTACCAGCAGAAACTCTAACTAGAATTTCTCCAGGAATATTTCCAGCATCACTTCTGGAGAAATCTCAGCAATAATTCCTAAAGGAATTTCTAGTTGCTTCCCAGCTGGAAAATTTGTAAGAATATTTTCGAAATAATCGTCATGTAAATCCCCGAGGGAATCAAAACGAGTTTTTTTTTTAAGAATCACAGTTGTAACCACTAGCGTGGCCAGATGATCCTTTTTTACTCGTTCTTCTGGAACAAACAAGAGAACGAGAATCATGGAAGAGATGGAACATGCTCTCACTTCTATTCCTCTGTTTCTCAGGATTAAAGAAGAGAATAAATGAGAAAAAAGAAAAATAAGCCGGATCTAGTGGGTGCCCAGGACCGAAAGTAGTAAGTAAGTAGTGACTGTAATTGAGTGAGGTATTCCAGCAGTAATTTCTGCAAAAATCATAGGAATTTCTCCAAGCATACTTCAGAATGGCTTTTTAGGATTTCAGTTGAGATGCAGTCGCTGTTCCACTTGGAGCGTTAATCCAGTACGAAGAAAAAAGCAGAATGAGGTGTATTCCATCACAAAGAACAACTTTGTAGAACACTCGAAAAATCCTAAAAATCCATAGAAAAAGTTATATCCGAAAACATTTTACAGGGGGTCGTCCACAAACAATGACACATAACTCTTAAAGTTGAGCAAATAAGGTAATAGTTTGTTCGGCAAACTTTCCAATAATACCCTTTTCTGCAACTTTGTAGAAGACTCCAATACTCTATCTTTATTTTTGGGAAAAGTGTATTCCTATCGCACTTTTAGGTGGATTAATCATCATTAATCATGAGAAGTCCCAAAAAAATGACCACGTGGTTTATGGACAGCCCCTAACCGCATTCAATTTAAAATTGGTTTCAAATTTATTGATTGTATGGTCTTTGAGTAGTAGCCGATTGAAAAAAAGTGGTTCGTCTAGGGCTTTTGAGGGTTGATTTTGGTCAAATAGTGGTTTATTTAAACCGTTTTAACTCGAAAGCTTCTCAACACCACCTCAAACCGAATTGTTGTTGAAAAGAGTAAAGGTAAAGCTAATATTTACAATTATAAAAAGTTGAGTCGGCCATATTGATTTTGGCCGCCATCTTGGATTTTTATACCAAAACATTGTTTTCACCATGATGGCAACTACCGATTTTCAAAATTGTTGCATCAATAGAAAGCTGAGACATTTATACATAACATATAACAAAAATAGAGATGTCTTTTTTTCCTATCAAAAGTTATCTGCAGTTGTGTAAATTAAGCCACGTTTTCCCCATACATTTCCATGCGCACCGGCAACGACATTCAACAGCATCCAGGTTTACGCCTGCATGCAAAGGCACCTGCCGTGAAATTCGGGTAAATAGGAGCGGGCATTGCTTTTATTACTTTTTCAGTGTTTTGAAAAGCTTAAACCTCCAGCTTTCCATGAGTGGGTTCAGATTTCAAATTCCTGTACGTAAACACTGCGAAATAACGCTGCATTTATGAAAACGCCTGGCACCGGGCCCAGTGCGCAAAAGTGGTATGATTTATAAAACGAAACATAACTTTTGAAAGAAGAAAAAGACATCTCTAATTTTTTGAAAATGTTATGTATAAACTAGCTGGCCCGGCAAACTTTGTCTTGCCCGGTTGTGGTGGTTTGACAACTGTTGAGCTCAAAATATCACCGCACTCTAGATTGGTTTCATTTCGATCGTGTTGATTTCCTTCCCAGCTCATGAAAAATCAGTAATATATCAATTTTCTTACTTTTCTAAATGATTTTCATAACTTTTTGTACATATAAACACAGTCACCATGAATACGAATCTAACCATGAAAGAGTCATGCTGATCGGATCAGCCGCTCGTGAGTTTTGTTGCCTCAAAGGGATTTCAAACTCATTTTTATATATATAGATGTCTCAGCTTTCAATTGATGCAAAAATTTTGAAAATCGGTGGTTGCAATCATGTCGAAAAATAATGTTTTGGTAAAAAAATCCAAGATGGCGGCCAAAATCAATATGGCCGACCCAGCTTTTTATAATTGTAAATAGTAGCTCTATCTTTCCTCTTTTCAACAACAATTCGTTTTGAGGCGGTTTTTGGAGAAACTTTTGAGTTATAACGGTTTAAATGAGTCAACATTTGACCAGAATCGAGGGGTTGTTGTGGCACTAACTAACGGGGGGTCCATCAATTTGAGTAACCAAATGCATTTTCCTTACTTTTTTAACGAGGACTTTCAGAAAATCGCCGCCCTGAACATTTTTTGAAGGCAAGGTGTAAGTAGTGGGCCGGTCTCCTCAGCGAGAATTATCCAATTAGCTTCCATATCATGTAAAAACAATTGAGGAAGAACTACAATTTCCTCAAAATAATAAGATTGAATAATTTTGCCTCGAACTATGTTTCCGTCTAGTGCACGTCTATTTCGGACACAACCTGTTCCCGGCACACCTTTTACGTGATACTATGGTACACAGGACGAAATTTATGATTTGAACGTAGGTGTTCATAGTACTTTTGAGCAGAAAGTTTTGAAATTGAGGTGGATGTAGATTTAGATTAACGACCAAAATATTTCCGTCAATATTGTTGTCCACCAGATCATAAATCGCCATCATAGTGCAATAAAGAAATTTATTTATTTAATTGAACAGCTTTTCATGCATTCTGCAGCAATGAAATCCAACTTTAAAGTGCCCCAGCGTTTTATGGGGTGTGAATTAAAGGTTGATTGAATAAGACTTATTGAATCTGGCGAAATGAAAATTTAACGGTGATGAAGAACAATTCGACTAGCTGCTATTTTAGTGAGGTTGCCTTCGTCGTACGCAAAACCAGAAAAACCATCAAATCGTAAAGTAGCGTGAAATTAAAACGTGAAATTTTGCGTAATCATTCGATTTCCAGTGAAGCACAAGGGCTGGTTAATAATAGTCTACATCTTTTTGCTTCAATCTGGTGAGCTATTGACAAAGGTACGTCGGAATATTTGTAATTATTGGCTCTTTTCCGTCTGATATGATGGGATCTAGCGCGTATGACGAAATAGTTTTCTATTCTATACATGTCTGGTGTAAGCTATAAAGTCATCTGACAGTAGTACTTATTCGACTGTTATGCTCATTTTAGCGCCGCTCTTTAGCTGAGCTGAGATGCAGCCTTTGTCCCAGTTGGGACGCTATGCCCTTAGGAGGATGCATAGTTACTTGAATCCTACAGAAAAGCAACCAAACCTCTTAGAGAAGCGATTAATTATAAATCTGTAGGTAATATTTACATTTGGTTTGAATGTGTTCTCTCCATGAAAGTGCTAACAACCATGCGCCTCCACTAATATGGAAACACGTGGTGCTCATTTGCACTTGATTACCTCAGATAGCTGAACGGATGAATCGTGCCCGAGTAGAAACTAATGTGACGGGATATTTCCCGCTTCCTAGCAGTATCGCTCCGGAACACTTCGCGGCTGAGAGCGCTGGATTGGTCCAGGTAGCACATGCGACGAAACCATCGGGATATTCTGTAAGTGACAGAGTAGTTTGTTAATTTACTTCCACTTCAACGATTCAAAGCTGTGAACAACAAATCGACATGCCTTTTCGCAAACGACTCCCCCGGAACGAACGCCCGCAGAAGGTCTATGTTGTGCCCCGTTTTGCAATCGTGATTGGGAAAGCCGATCGATGGCACTTTTTTCGATGCAATTTCGTCCAGCAGCTCAATTTTCGCTCTCGACGCTGTGTCATCATCGTCGGCGTTGTCGTTTCCACTGTGCACGGGTTGTTGAGAAGCTGAAGGATTCATGGTTGACGCCGCCACGCAGAGCAACCAACAACGAACGCAGCAAGCAGCACCAGCACTCACGGGATGCAACAGGATGCAATCCAACGGTAAACATGAAACTGTCGACTGCAGCAGTGTGTACAAGTGCTTGCTGAGATTCAGGGAATTTTCAAATTTGTTTATGCGAAACAAATACGCTTCGGAACGAGCTGACAAGTGGCACGTATAAAATCGCTGGGGATGGATGCCTGGCACTTGGTACACGTGGAAGGTGCCGAGCCATGCTTCATACTGCATAGTGGTTGGGTGTAGAATAAATGCCAGACAGAACGTGTAGTTCAAAACAGTTGAAAACGTATGAAAATCACGAAATCTGTCGCAGTTTTTATCAAAGCAATGAATAACTGCTCTTTTTTAACTTTTAAATACACACGGCCTCATCGCTGGCGGATGCATCCTACTTGATTTCACATTTTCCAAGACAAGACTTAAGGAATACTTTAGATCATTACGTTAACAAAGAGTTTCGTATTGAAGGATGCATAATTCCAATGTAATTTAAATAAAAGTGAACTAGTTCTTAAGATAAATGTAAATGAAAGAAACTTTCAGATCTTTCTACAGTATTGATGCAACAATGCAGCGATACACCAATGCACGATGGAAAAATGCAAGGATAATACTTGTACAACTGCCATACCGTGTGAAACATTTCAAAGCGTGGCGGAAGAACAAACAACTCAGGGATCTCATATCTATGATTTTTATTCACAGGATCATCTGGTCTGTGTAGGGTCTACCTCGAATCCAAAGTAAGATTCAATCCTGGATTCAATAAACCACGATCAGATGATGAACTCAAAATCTAATTCTTCAATTACTTGCCCTCTGAAACAGCGTGTTTATGTCACCACGTCTCAGTTAGTTCTCCCTTCCATGTAGGTCCCCGACTACTATGACCGTTTCTTTTCGTTGCCCCTAAAGTGTCCCACACAATGCATACGTTTGCGTGTGCGTGACAGTAGTTTGACACATTTCCCATGGGAAAACTGTCAAAAAAACGCAAACCTCGACGGAACGGACGCTATGTGTTCCAGGCTTAACAACGAGCACAAGTCTCGGGACACCGAAGCAAATCATCTACTCATTATTTTAGAATAACATTATCAATTTCCTACAGTCTGTAAAAAGTTTCCACGAAAGCTATTACATCAATTGAGTTGTCCAAAAAATGTCTCACGAAACCCAATGCAAGCCTATCCATATACGGGAGAACAAAAGATGTTTACAAAGTTCTTACAGATAGATTAACACGGGAAATCTGAACACAAACCACTACCACACAGGAATTTGGATTGGTCTATGCATATGTGAAATATTTCACAGCATTGAGCAAATCATTGAGAAGTATTCACCTTTTGACTGTAAATGACTGTTGTAGCAGGGCTCTGATCCATAGAATGCATCGTTGTTCGAGTTTGACGTTTGCTCACTACCGCCATTTAGTTGATGATTGGCCAAACTCAGTCTCTCTTCCGTGACTGTGACTTGATTGATTGAGCGGTTCCTCCACAAATTCATCAAAGTATTCATTTGCAAAACCGTTCATGTATATCTTCAGAAATTCTTCCAGGGCTTACTGTAAAAAATACTCCTGACATTTTTTTTAGAAATTTCACCAGCGATTACTTCATAAATTCTTCCAGGCATATCTTCAGAAAATACATAATTTCTTTTAGAATTTTGTTCAAAGTTTCATACTGATTACCTCAGACATTAATTTAAGAACTCCTTTATAAAACTTTTCTTGGATTCCTTCCGAAATTGATCCATGAACTGCTTCAGAAAATTCTCTAGCAATTTCTTTTCAGTAAGTCTTCCATAGATTATTTTTGAATTTTTTTTAGTACATCTTTCATTGCAAATGAACCAGCCTCGGGCAAAAAATCTCTCATAGAAAGACTCCTGATTTTTCATGGATTGCCTCAGAAATTTCTCGAGAAGCTCCTTCAGAAACTCCTCTAGATGACCCTTAAGAAAATTTCCCAAGAATGAAAAACTTCCATGGGTTTCTCCAGAAATTCCTTTATAGATTCTTTCAGAAATCTGTACGAAATTTTCAACAGATTTCTTCAGAAATGCTCCAAATAATCAAAATTTTAGAACTCCTTCAGAAATTCTTCCTGGGATTCCTTTGGAAATTTCCTTGGAGATTCCTCCATAAGTTTGTCTACACACCAAAAATCGAATGAGGGTTTCAGCAAAATTTTGCTGAATTTTGCCGAGCTGAAGGCTTCAGCAAAAATTTTGCTGAAATTCAGCAAAATTTTGCTGATTTGTTCAGTAAACTCTGCTGATCACCAGTAACGTTTTGCTGAAATTCAGCAAACTTTGCTGAAAGTTCAGCAAACAATTTTGCTGGACGCTTCAGCTCGGCAAAATTCAGCAAAATATTGCTGAAAGCGTTTAGTGTGTATGGGTTCCACCTAAAATTGATCCATAGGATTCAGAAATTACTCCAAGAATTTGGTCTTAAGGCAAAACTGGGAACATTTTCGTATTTTTTTTTTTTGGTTTTTGATTTTTTACTTAACAACGAAGCAATATTTTCAAAATCGGGTTTCTTACACATATAGAGTATAGATGAGAGGGCTAGAAGCAAAGGGGTGTAAGTGACAAAAATCCACATTCGAATAAATGAAGCTTAAAGTTTTTGACCGATATTTCATCCCATACAAAATGTATGGAGTTTAAAAATCAACCCAATTTTCTCCGATTTAATGTAATTTTTCCAATCATCATAGAAACAATCTTAAAAAAGTTCCTAAAAGCTTGAAAACTGAAGAAAAAAATATTCTGGGCTCCTCAGATCGAGGTATTTTCTCTTTTTTTGTGGTGGAAAATGTTTTTCGCAACCATAAAATGAGGAAATGCGTCCAGTTTCGCCTTAGATATTCCTTTAGATATTCCTTTAATATTTCTCCAGAAATTTCTCCAATATATTTTTTTTAAACTCTGATGGATAACAATTTAGAAAGTCTTTTTAGGGATTCGTTATGAAAATCGTTCGGAAATTTCTCCAGGGAATGTTTTAGAGTGTTATACAAGGATTCTATCAGAAGTTGTTAGAAAGATGCCTTCATGAATTCTGCCAGTGGTTTCTTCAAAACATCTTTCAGAGATTCCTTCAGAAATTCATACGGGTATTTCTTGAAGGAGTCCATCAGAGATTTATTCAGATTTATTGCTCTGGGGATTGCACTGAAAATTCTCACAGGAATGTGTTCAGCAACTGCTACATAAAATCCTACAGATTCTTGTATATATTTTTTTTCCAATGATTCAAGCAGAAATTCTCCCAGAGATTTCTTCAGCATTTCCTCCAGATGTTCCTTAACGTATTCCCCCAGAAATTTCCCCGGTATTTCTTTTAAGGATTTTTCCATTGGTTTTTTAAGGAGCTTATTGAGAAATATTTCTTAGGAATTTCCACAGGAATTCTTTCAGAAACAGGGATATTCACCATAGCAGTCTAGGAGTTTCTCCAGGGACACTTACAGTAATTCCTCCAGATAAATAGGTTGCTCCGAAAATACTTTCAGAAGATCCTCCAAGAATGTTGCTTAATTCATTCTCCAGGATTTTTTTGATTAAAAAACTTTTCTGAGAATTCCACCAGGGGATTTGCGAAGAGTTTTTCCAGGTTTTTTTTCTTGCAAATTCATCAGAAATTCCACCTGGACCTCATTAAAAAAATCCATGTACAGTCATACCTCGATATAACGTAACTTTTACCTCGATATAACGTAACATTTTTGATGGTTCCTATTTCAATAATAAGAGTGATTTACAAAATTTTCTATATGATATTACACCCGTCCTGGAACCAAGCCTGCTTTCCAGTTATGGGTTATACGATCTATTTCAAAGTTTTATACGAGTTTTCGGTGTCACTGTCGATAAGAAATATTATATAGCTCTTCACAGAACAAACATTACATCTTCTACTCATTATTGACATTACATCCCCACTGGAACATAGCCTTTAAACTCCAAACGAGATGAAAGTAGACAGCATTGGAAGTGAACTCGATTTCGTGTGATACTGGGTGTAGTAACGCCAGTAACGGTCCACTTTGTCTTAGAGTAAATTTTGCAGAAAATCACTAGAGAAATTCTCTGATAAATCCCTGGAGGAACTTCTTGAGAAATCACTGGAGAAATTCGCGAAGAAATCCTCGGAAGAAATCTTGAAGGAATTCCTAAAGACATTCCTGAATAAATTATGGAAATCCTAGAGGAATGCCTGGAAAAAAATCGTGCTACATCCTCGGAGAAATTTCTACCGCAATAAACAAAGTTATTCCTGGTTACATTCAGGGGCAGTCTTTAATTACATAAGGAACTTCTGTATAAATCTCAACAGGAACTTCTGGAGAAATTCGTGCACTGGTGGATTCCTAGTTGGATTTTCAAGAAGGGCCATAGTGAGAATCCATGGAATAAAACTCAGTTTGAATTCCTGAGGAAATTAAAAAAAATCCTGGAAGCATTCCAGGAAGAATTTCTGTGAAAATCAAATAAGGAATATCTGGAAGAATCTTTGAAGAAATTTCTAGTGGAATTCTATCTGTTATTCTTGTAGAAATCCTTACAATATTTTTTCAAAGAATTACTTCTGTATCTCAGAAGGCAATTTCCAAGGAATCTCTGGAGAAACTTCTGGAGAAATCACAGAAGTTTTTCTAGCGGAATCTGAAGAGAAATCCTTTGGAAACTCCGTCAAATTGTGCTGGATGAGTTGCAGCAAGAATACCTGGGTGAATCCTGGCAAATACCCCAAGTAACACACTTGTCATAGAAGAGTCACAGCGGCGCAGGTTTTCATGACACAGAAGTCACTGCGATTTACTTCTAGCAAGTAAGAATTCATTTGTTAGAAGTAAGTCACAGTGACTCCTGCGCAACAAAACCTGCGCCGCCGTGAGTCCTCTGCGACAAATGTGTTACTTGTTACTCTTCGAACAGGAATAGTTGAAATATTGGAACTTTATGGAGGATCCTTGCAGGAGTGACTGGAGAAATACTAGTAGAAATTTTAAGAGGAACGACAGAATTAAACCTTGGAAAAATCTTGGACAGAATAAATCTTGAAAAGCAAATATCTTTGGGGAATCCTTCAGAAATCCCTTGAGAAACCACCGGGAAAATTCGTGGAGGGATCATATCAAGAACATATGGAGCAATTAAGGCAGGCGTTCCTAAAGAAATCATAGCAGATATAAAACTCAGTAAAAATTTATGGAGGCATCATAAAAGTTTGAAGGATCCTTGGATAAATATCCTTAGAGAACTTCAGGATGAGTCACATGAGGTATTTCATGATGCACTCAACCAGGAACTCCTGGGTCACCCAGGCTAGGTGAATTCCCGAATTATTTCTAGAGGAACTCCTGGAGGCATCATCGGATTATAATTTTGCCTGCGTTACATAGATTTCTTAGTTATAATCACACCAATAGTTTGACCAGTTCTAGATGCAAAAAAGGAGAAGAATCTTGATTTATGTGACATTGGCTTAAATAGTTAAATATTAAGAGACATGCTAAGTATTCGATTTATGTATGATCTTACAAACTTTTAAAAATATACATATAAAATTCAATGATGAAAAAAATACATATAAGAAAGGCTGGAAATCACTGTTGGGTGATTAACATAATCTTTTTGGTAATTTTCTTTTCAAAATATGTATTTAAAACGAAATTCGTGAAAAAAAATTTTTGCTTCGATATAACGTAACTTCGATATAACGTAACGAAAATAAAATTGCAGTTACGTTATATCGAGGTATGACTGTAGTTTCTTCTGATATTGCTCTAGAGGTTTATTCTAAGATTTATCATAAGAGTACTTCGTGAGACTCCAACAGGATTCTACTACAGGTTTCTACAGAAATTCCTTCAGGAATTGTTTTTGAAATTTCTGCTCGGATCTCTTTCACACTGTCTCTAGAAACTTCTTCAGAAGTTTAGGGACTTTTTCAGGGATTTCAGTAAGGGATTTCTTCAAAATTACATCAAAAATCCTACAGATATTCTTTCCGAAATTTTTGCAAGAGTTCTGCCAAGAATTCCTAGATAAATTACTTCAGGGTTGATGCAGGAATTATAACAAGGATATTTTTCTAAATCGCTCCTGTGGTTCCGTGAGAAATATCTCCTGGGATTTCTTCAGAGATTTCTACAGGATTTGTTTCAGACATTCCTTCAAGGATATTTTCAATAGTTTTCCCAGAAATTGTACAAAGGATCCCTGCGATTTTTTTTTTAATAAATCGTTGGAGAAAATTTTGTCCGGGAATCACTCCAAAAAATTTTCGAAATTTTTCTAGGAATCTCCAAAGGTATTATCAAGAGTTTTTCAAGAGATTCTGGAAATCTTGATGATTCCTGATGATACCTTTAAGGCGAAACTGGAAGCATTTCCTCTTTTTTTTGGTTTTTGATTTTTTATTAAATAACGAAGCAATATTTTTAAAATCGGTTTTCGTGCACATGTAGAGTACACAGCAAAAAATTTCTTGTGATATCACATCGTTTTTGCTGCACATCAATCGCGTCTTAAAAGTGATGTACCAATTACATTCTTTCCACGCAGCTAACTAGCCGCCCCAGTTAAAAAGCGGGTCTAGCAATCGCTAGATCCGAACCGACAGATGGATCATATATAAGTAAAATATTGGCACGGATTCGTAAACTGTTCCGTTGATTGTGAGTCATATCCCTTACCTCTCGGCTATTTCACCGAGTTTAGAAGGAAGGTGATAAATATGATACTGCTTCTAGGTATCTGCTGGAATGGGTTTACCGACACTTTCTGGTGCCAATCAGGGGTGTATAATTGTTGGAAAATGATGCATCCTAGTGAGATTTCGTCCGAAAAGGGATACATCGCCAAAAATTACGCGCCTGCATATTACAAAATTATTTGCTGTGTATCGATCAAGGTATCTTCTGATTATTTTTTGTAATGGAAAAAGTTTTCCATTTTTGCAGAAACCATTTTTTTGTAAATTTTATTCAAAAATGGTTTCTACAAAAACAAAATCATTTTCCACCACGAAAAAAAATCAGGAGATACCTTGACCCGTACTCTACAGGGGATAGACAAAATGATCGGGACAGACAAAATTTCCACTTTACAAAAAACGTCCAATTAGCTGTAACTTTTCGATAAGTGCATCAAAAATTCTAAAATTTTCACTGTAAGTTGATCAACTAGTTGTGTATTAGTGGACAAAATTTGGAAAAGATCGGGCTATTTGGCACGAAGTTATAAGCATTTTAGAAAAAGGTAGAATTATCCGATAACCAACTTTGAGCTGTTATATCTTCGGAATCAATGAACCGAATGCAATGAAATTTTGGCCATTTATGACTTATATAATTAGCTCTAAAAAACGTTTGACACGACTTGAAGTTATTAACGAGAGAAAAAGTTATAGCGATTTCATTATTTTTATGATTTTTCAGTAAATTGGTATATTTTTAATATGCATCACATTACTTTTTCAATAAATTGCCACCTATGTTGTTTTATCTGTATTCGAGAGAATCAG
The DNA here is from genome assembly GCF_035046485.1 of Aedes albopictus. NCBI lineage: Eukaryota > Metazoa > Arthropoda > Insecta > Diptera > Culicidae > Aedes > Aedes albopictus. Next base: position 447,140,628 of record NC_085137.1, read on the forward strand.
AGGGAATTTAAATGAACTATAATTAGCATCTTGAATTTTTAAACGATGTTGAAATTTAAGAAAATTTGATGTTTTATTAGAAAAATAATCTAATCATTATAAGTTTCTTCCGTGTTAAGATTTTTTAGTTATATCAAATGTTTTCCTATGCTTATTATATCTGTCATGAATGGTCAAAATTTCATTGCATTCGGTTCATTAAATTTGGAGATATAACAGCTCAAAGTTGGCTATCGGATAATTTTACCTTTTTTAGAATCTTTACAACTTCGTGCAGAATCGTTTGACCTTTTCCGAATGTTGTTCACTGATACACACATAGTTGATCAACTTACAGTGAAAATTTGAGAATACTTGATGCACTTGTCGAAAAGTTACAGCTATTTGAAATTGTTTTGAGAAGGGAAAAATTTGCCTGTCCCGATCATTTTGTCTATCCCCTGTACATGTGTACGAAAATCAATTTTGAAAATATTGCTTCGTTATTTCATAAAAAAATTAAAATCCATAAAATGAGAAAAGGATCCAGTTTCGCCTTAAGATTCCTTAAAGAATTTCGAAAATTTACTGGAGCGATTCCCAGACAAAAATTTCTGAAGAAGTTTCTGAAAGTACATCTTGAGGGATTCCTAGATGGATGCCTGGGAGAGTAGCTGAATTTCTTAAGATGCCTCCCTAATACCTACAAAAAATCATGGTAAGCTTGTGGAGGAACTTTGGAAGTAATTTCAAGGAAAATTGCTTGTGATATTTTTGGAGGAATCTCAGAAGATTGGAGGAGAAATAAATATAAACGTATCGGTGGAATTCTTGAAGAAATCTCTTAATAAGTTTGGGTATGTATCTGGAGAAATTCGAAGAAAAATTTGTTGTTCATTTTCTGAAGGGGATTGCACATAAAAATCATTTACTAGGTAAAATTTCCAAAGGAAATAAAAAAAAAAAAACAAAAAAAAATCTTGGAGGAATTCTTTAGAAAACCAATGAAGAAGTTTCTGAGAAAGAAATGATTTTTTTTGAAAGATTTTTTGAAGCAATATCTGAATGAACTGTAGAGCCCTCTACAGGTACTCATAGAAGAATTTCTTGAATTTTTGTTTCGAAAAATGCCAAGAAATAGATTTTGGCGTAATACTGCGGGAATTTCTGAGCGAATGTTTGTAGACATGTTTGGAGCATCATCAGACAAATTTCTGATACACCTGGAGGAACTTCCAGGCAATTCTGTAGCGGAATTTCTAAAAAAGAAAAAAATACATGAGAGAATGCCTGAATTAATTTATTTACATAACAATAATACGCCACAATATGTTGTGGCTGCATATCTCCACCTTCCGTTACACCCTATGCTTGCCAGATCACGCTCCACGTAGTCCGCCACTCGTGCTTTCTGCTCCATGTATATATGGAGTTATAACTGAAGGAATCTCTGGAGAAATCCCAACAATAGTTTCTGAAAAAGCTCCTGAAAAAAAAACAAAATTCTAGAGAAAACCTTGGAAGCATTTCCGAAAGAAAATATTTCTTCCGGAATTGTTTTTTTGTTTATGAAGAAACCTTTTGAGGGATTACTAGAGAACAGACCTGTAAAAAAAATCGTAGATGATTCTACAAAAAAAGTTTCTAGCAGTATTCCTGGAGAAATTCCAATAAAATTTCTGGAAATAACTCTTATAATTCTCCTGGAGGAATTCTTTCAGAAATGAAGGATTAAATGCACTACCTTCTATAGTAATCCCTGAAGAAATTTCCTAAAGAATCTCTGAAAGAATCCCAGGAATAATTTCTGAAGAAAGGGAGCGGACCTGGTGTGATGGTTAAAGCGCATGCCTTTCACGCCAAAGACCTGGGATCGAATCCCACTCCCGACAAACTCACAAAATGTGAGCTCTTCCTTCGGAAGGAAAGTAAAGTGTGGGTCCCGAGATGAACTAGCCTAGGGCTAAAAATCTCGTTAATACAGATAAAAAAAATCTGAAGAAACTCGTAGAATTTCTTGAAAAACTTTTGAAGTAGACCCAAGAAAAGTTCCTGGGGAAATTCATTCTGGAAAATCCTGTAAAAATCTTCTTTCGATTAAAAAATCGGAAAAGATTGATAAACATTGAAAGAATCTCCTAAGAAGTGGACGGTTTCCCTGGAGGTAATCGTGTACATGTACAGAAGTATATGAGAATGAATACATTCTTAAAGGTTTGTTTTACCTTACCCATTTGTTTAGGCTCGGGATTTTAAAGGATTCTCGGAGGAATCTTTCGAAAATTATAGCTCAACTCATAAAAGGAACTCCTGCAATAATGCCGCTTTTGCAATAATTACTGAAAAAATCGCTTAAAATAAGTCAAGGAGGGAGTTTCCCGGAATTAGGCATATCTAGGCATCTCTCCTACTTTTAATAAACTTAATATTTAGCCATGCACCGTGTCAGCCTAATTTAATCAGATGGAAAACCATATTCAAACACTATCTGCCGCTATATTTCCTTTTCGCTGCGCTGTACTGTCAACGCATGGATCACTTAAATAATTAAAACGGCCGCTATGGAATGAACAGATATCGCCACCGTAGCCTTGTGTGTTTGACATAACTCCACTGCTGTCACAATGTTAATTTCCATATACGGTGGCGCCTCTGTTTACATGCGGTTAACGCTAGAAAAGTTGACTTCACTAATCCATTGCCAACCAAATACGTTACCTTGTAACAAACCATTGCTCGATTCCAATACTTAAATTACTAAATCAATTTTTCAAAACAGAATAAACATCTCCATTCTATGCAACATTTAAGCTCCACATGAGCCGGTCGGTTTGATTTATGGACTAAATTGACGCCATAAATTTCCATTTTATTTTTATTTCCCAGCATTCATCCTTAGTTTGGGATGCTATTTCCAACAGATTGCATATTCGCGCCATATTGTGATACAAAGAGGAGCGGAACAGCAAACAGGTTGTTTGATCCTAGGTATCGCATAGGTACTCGTCGGTCAATTCCACGCTTGGCATGGTGCCGCGCGTTTCGCGTTTCTATTAGGGTACTGGTTCGACTAGGACCTTTTTCAACCATTTTCCCATCACAAAGCGAGAAGCCGTGGATGTATTTTAGGTCGCGTAAGTTGGGACAGGTGCTTGTTTGTACACGCTCGATTTATTGACAAATAGAGGTGAACTCAACCGACGCCAATGTTCGATAGGGATACAATTTTCACAGTTTGCTGTACAATGAAAAAAAATAATGCTACATGAAATGTATACTTTGTTTTTGGAGAGTTTGATTGAGTACACGCTGTTATAATTTCCAGGTAACGAAGCATGTTTTGCTTTTATCCAATGTAGTACATATCTGGAATTGGACAACAAAATTATTTTGAAATTCTAGTTTGTAAGATAAAACAAAAATCATAAACTTCTATCAACGTTACACTTTGCTGAAACCAACCCCCCTTCGAAGCGTGATGTAATTTATGAACAGTCCTTTATCAAAGCATAGAGAACATTGACAGAGCTTCGAATGAACCTGGCAATTTTTGCATGAGTGTCGCCAACCGTCCATCGTATGTTTAAGGCTCAATGAAAAATCGCATGTTTTGCAAAACTGAAAAAGCACTTATCCCCAGGATTTGAGTTGTTTCAATGGATTTCGAGGATTTCTGAAATGGTCTCAGGAGTTTAACCTTCCGTAACTCGCGCGGTGCAACTGGATCACTACTTAGTCGCTGTAAGCAGGCGCTCAAAACTTTCGACAGTTATCATCACGCGTCGAAGTCGAACGCCGCGGCTCAACATCAAGCAGCTGCGTAACGTTAACGTTGAAGTGGCTCAAGACTACGAGCAGCAGCTAGCAGTGGCCCTGCCAACGGAAGAGCAGCTTCGCGCAGCTACACTTGAAAATGGCTGGAAGGACATCCGATCCGCCATAGGTAGTACCTCGGCTACAGCACTAGCCTTCGTGACTCCGAATCACAGAAACGACTGGTACGACGGCGAATGTGAAAAGCTGAGAAATAAGAAGAATGCAGCATGGGCGAGAATGCTGCAACACCGTACGAGAGCGAATGAGGCACGTTACAAACAGGCGCGGAACAGGCAGAACTCAGTCTTCCGGATGAAGAAGCGCCAGCAGGAAGAACGAGATCGCGAAGCGATGGAAAAGCTGTACCGCGCTAAGGACACACGAAAGTTCAACGAGAAGCTGAACCGCTCGCGTAGAGGCTTTGTGCCACAAGCCGACATGTGCCGAGATAATCACGGGAATATTCTCACGAGCGAGCGTGAGGTGATCGAGAGGTGGTGGCAGCATTACGATGAGCACCTCAACGGCGACGTTGCAAGTACCGAAGGTGGCGTGGTAACTGATCTAGGAGTATGTGCACAGGACGTAAGACTTCCGGCCCCTGACCTCCAAGAGATTGAGGAGGAGGTTGGCCGGTTGAAAAACAACAAAACCGCTGGAGCAGATCAACTACCAAGCGAGCTTCTAAAATACGGTGGAGAAGCACTGGTGAGAGCACTACACTGGGCCATTACCAAGATTTGGGAGGAGGAAGTATTACCGGAGGAATGGATGGAAGGTATCGTGTGTCCCATCTACAAAAACGGCGACAAGTTGGATTGCGGGAACTACCGCGCGATCACACTACTGAGCGCTGCCTACAAGATACTCTCTCAAATTTTATGCCGCCGACTATCACCGTTTGCAAGAGAGTTCGTGGGGCAATATCAGGCTGGATTCATGGGTGAAAGCGCTACAACGGACCAGATGTTCGCCATCCGCCAGGTGTTGCAGAAATGCCGCGAATACAACGTGCCCACACATCACTTGTTCATCGATTTCAAATCGGCGTATGATACAATCGATCGAGAACAGCTATGGCAGATTATGCACGAATACGGATCCCCGGATAAACTGAAACGATTAATCAAGGCGACGATGGATCGAGTGGTGTGCGTAGTTCGAGTATCAGGGACACTCTCGAGTTCCTTCAAATCTCGCAGAGGGTTACGGCAATGTGATGGTCTTTCGTGCTTGCTGTTCAGCATTGCGTTAGAAGGCGTAATAAAGAGAGCGGGGATAAACACGAGTGGGACGATTTTCACGAAGTCCGTTCAGCTGCTTGGTTTCGCTGATGATATTGATATTATTGCTCGTAAATTTGAGACGATGGCGGAAACGTACATCCGACTAAAGAGTGAAGCCAGACGAATAGGATTAGTCATTAATGTGTCGAAGACAAAGTACATGATGCCAAAGGGCTCCAGAGAGGAATCAGCACGCCCGCCACCCCGAATTTATCGACGGTGATGAAATCGAGGCGGTTGAAGAATTCGTGTACTTGGGCTCACTGGTGACCGCCGACAACGACACCAGCATCGTGTTTACTTTGGACTCCGCAGAACTCTACGATCGAATAAAGTTCGCCGTCACACGATATTAACTATCTACAAAACGCTAATTAGACCGATAATCCTCTATGGGCACGAAACATGGACCCTACGTGCAGAGGACCAACGCGCCCTTGGAGTTTTCGAACGGAAGGTGTTGCGTACCATCTACGGCGGAGTGCAGATGGAAAACGGGACTTGGAGAAGGCGAATGAACTACGAGCTGCATCCGCTGCTGAGAGAACCAACCACACTGCGAAAATCGGGAGGCTACCCGACTAAAATGGTTCTCGAGAGTCATCCGACCGGTACAAGAAGACGTGGTGCACAGCGAGCTAGGTGGGTTGATCAAGTGGAGGATGCTTCGGACCCTTCGCAGAGTGCGGATCTGGAGACAAATAGCCATGGTCTGAGTAGAATGGAGACGACTATTACGTACAGCAGAGGCCACCCCGGCCTTAGCCTGATCGGTAAGGCAAGTATGCTTTAAAAAATATTTTGAATGTATAAAAAATTTGAAATTTTCTATGAAGCGTTACGTAATTTATGAAGAATCCCGGAGTGATTTCGACAGAGGAAGAAAGAGTATTAGAACAGAGCGTTATCTAGTGCTAATGAGAGTGGGAGAAAAGCGAAACTAGAAACAAAGAAAAATGGGATTTTTGATACTCCTAGATATCTCTAGTAAACCATAGCGTCTTCTGACAGTCGATTTCTTATTTTTCTTGAGTAGTTTTCCTCTTTTTGACATACTATAAATGTATTGCACCAATATAAATCAGAATAAGGCAATCCATGACGACTTTTCGCGATGGGGGTGACAGCCAAAACTGTAAACACAGTGTGAGTACAACTTAACAAAGTTTCGTCAACTGTCGTCGGTGCTCAACAAATTCCTCTGTGTTCAACTGTCACCCCGATCATCGAATGTCAAAAATACATGGTAAACAAAAAAAAAATCAGCTGAACGCATCTGTCTCATGGATTGCCTGATACAACAAGAGTCGAGAAGCTGTGCTATAATCAGGGAATGAAATTATCATGATCGCGAACAGAGAAAACTCTCTCACACGCATTATCGGCGAAAAAAGACGTGCTATAAATTCAGACCCAGTTTTCTCCCGAGAATGAATTCTCGGTTGATCCGCTGCGCCGAAAATAGATTATCACCAGCAATGAATAGCCGACTGGTTTGTTTTTTGCTCTTTGTTGGCCTTTCCGTATTACCGTCGCCACCGAAAGTAGCAGAAGTTGTTTATAGAGAAAAACGCGAAGACTGAAACCAACGGTTTCAACCTCTATTTTAAATAACTTCTCTGGTTTTTAGCAGCTTGTGTGGCCGAGTGGTTATGGTGTGCGCTAAGACATATTTTTGTGGACGGTCTATATTCGAAACCCGTAGGCGGCACAATTTTTGTTTTTTGCCTTCTGATAATTATCGCGATAACTTTGCCAGCAATAAAGTTGGATAGAGAAAATGAAAAAAAAGGTCATCAGTTTTTGGCTATCTTTGATCGTGAACAACAGCAGCAAGCGATAAACATTTCTCGCAGAAAAAAGAAATTAGAATTGTTTGGTTGCTCGAAAAACGCCGATTTTCGTTTTAATTTGCTGATAATTTCATTCCCTGGCTGTAATGGAACTCGAAAAACTATCAGATGTTGAGTTCCCACATTGAAGATCTTTTTGGAATTACACCATTGAAATCTAATTTTGTCGTGAAATCATGTTTATTGTATTAAAACTTTCCTGATGATAGAGTAGTAATACTAGACGGAAAATAGTAAATTTTTAAAGATATTCCATCTTAAGCAAGCACCCAAAAGGATGTATTCTATCAATCACCAGCCCCTGTAGCACTGGAAATTAAATAATTACGCAAAATTTCACATTTCAATTTTTCTGTGATTGCACTAATGACTTCACATTTTTTCTCGTTTTGCGTATGACATAGACAACCGCATCTAAGCAGTAACTAGCCGAATTGTTTTTCACTTGGTTTTTCATCACTGTTCAATCTTCACTTCGCCAGATTCACTTAATAAGCTGACCTTCAATTCACACCTCACAAAAGCTCTGTGGCATTTCAGAGTTGGATTTCACTGCTGCAGAATGCAGCAAAAGCTTTTCAATTAATTAAATAAATCACTTTTTTTCCGTTGGTAAAATGTAAACAACAAGTTGTCTTTGTCTAGGGAAGATTCAAGTAAATGTCTTCTTCTTCTTTATGGCTCTACGTCCCCACTGGGACTTGGCCTGCCTCGCTTCAACTTAGTGTTTTCTTTGAGCACTTCCACAGTTATTAATTGAAGGGCTTTCTTTGCCTGCCATTGCATGAATTTGTATATTGTGAGGCAAGGATAATGATACACTATGCCCAGGGAGTTGAGAAAATTTTCGCGACCGGAACGGGAATCGAACCCGCCGTCTCCGGATTGGCGATCCATACCCAGTAAACATTTTGGTCCGTATAATTTTTTATATACATCATTATATAAGAACTAAATCATTCGTATAAAATGCACAGAAAAGCTATATACGTACCAAAGTGGAGGCCATATACACACTTCAGCTGACATTTCTCGACTTTGCATGGCCCATAATACGATGTCACATTATTTGTCAAATAAAAAAAAACATGGCAATATACCAGACTCGAACACAAAACCTCGAGATCCGGAGTTCAAACCTTTGCTACTGTACCAGCCACTTCTTCTTGTAAGGTACAGGAAAATAGTCGTTGGTGTTTTTCTATAAACTCTAGCCATCAATTTGCATCCAGGACTCATGCAAATTTGTCTAAGTCATTATGATTTTGTTTCAAACTCCTCTGTACTTATATGGGATCTGTCAAAACAAACGACAGCGTTCGGTAAGGAATTGAAGTGGTGCAGCTTTGAAAATTATCACCAAATCGATCATTTATCGCGAAGAAATTTAGTGCCAGGATGAAAATAATTGAAGTTCCGTCCGAGGAACTGTGCAAACCCACCAAATCCCCCCAGTGACAACGGAAACCGCTACAGCGTGCTGAGGAAGAACCAAAAATAAAGTGCTTCGGGAGCGGGTGCGAATCGCGTATCGCGAATCGCGGCTCAATTTCTGTGTCTGGGAAGGATGAACCAGTTTGTGATCTGTTTTCCGTTACCAGGAAAAGAATTATTACGTAAAATACATGAAAAATACCATCAGAGAATTAAAATTAGTGAGTGAAAGTGATACGCATTGCATTGGAATCCGTAGAGGCAGCAGATAGTTAAAAGTGACCGATGGGGTGTACGGTTGCTGAGCAACACGGATGAGAAAATTACGTCTCGTAATGCTAAGGCAGGTTTCCGGGGCGATTGTTTAAAGATGTTTATGTGTTGCAAAGTGGAGCCCGCAGTCGGTCTTGTTCGAAATGTAAGTTAAACGTTTAAATAAATTCATCATTCTTTGGTACTGTGAGGGGTTTGGTTGAGCTGAGTTTGAATCGCGTTATTTGCGATTTGATTTACCTATAACACGGGTGGTTGTAAATGAACCGTAAAGATGATTTATATAAAATTTGTTTTGTCGTTCCGGCATTCATTGCTTTGTATTATAAAAGATTCCGATTTTTAACGAATGGAAATGCGATTTGCGATGTACATTCATATACGATATGTGGTTTACTGGGTAGCCTTAACCACTAGGCTAACTGGAGGAGCATTTAATTAGTATGAAGCGACAAAGAGAACTCCTATGAAACCCAGTGAAACATCCCCTAAGACCTCATGCAGCCCAATGAAACGCCCCTGAGAGACGCCAAGACTCCATGCAACGCTCCTGAAATACTTGGAAGTCCCCTGGGTCTAAGGGGCTTCCAAAACCCTCTGAGACCTCCTAAAATCCTCCAGAGATCCCTTTGAAAGCCCCTGCGACCTCCTACAACCCCAAACGTCGAAAGTTGAAATGGCGCTTACGTTGTAGTTTGCAGAATTATGGGATCATAGTTCCTACTCTGTAGCGGGCGACTATAGACTATTTCAGAAATTATAAATACACTTTGTTTATTAAATAAAATGAACTGTTCTGATAATATCTACCATTTTCTTTTAGAATACAGCATATCGTGATCCATATTTTTGTGTTTCCTTTCAATTGGTATGATATTTTGAAGAACATTCGAGTTCTCTAACAATTAATTTCATTTTCCAAATTTTAATTTGCACAAAGGTGTTTTTCAATGATTTCAACATTATGTATCATTAAATACCAAATTTTATCTAACATTTTTTCATATTCGCTTTCTAAACAAATTGTCTAAGATATGCGTTCATCAAAATCTGGGAAAAATCGATAAAAGCATTCGCACAACATTTTTTTCTGACATCAAGTTTCTTATTTTTTAAGGTTTGCTACGGAATTTAAGAACTACCGCACAGTTTCTTCGCTTTTCTGAACACATTTAATTTAAACTAATTATTTTTTTCGGTTCATTCAATCCTTCTGATGGCAAAGATCATCATACTATAAAAACGAATGCAGTTAGAAGTAATTAAGGCATTCGTTTGCTTAACGTTTGTTGCTACCTGTGTTGTTGAAAAAAAATGAAACAAAAGTTTTTGTATTGACAAAGCCCGTAATGACTGTTCTTGATCAAATATTCTTGTGGAAATTACTTTAAATAATCGAGAAATGTCTTTTTTTATCCAAACAGTAACTTTCATTGTGTTTGTAATGTTTGTTAGTTAAATATTTTATTTGTGAGATTTTTTCTTCTCTATTATGCTACATTTTTTTACCACTTTGTGCAACTTCAAATTTTAATCATCTAGTTTACAGAGCCCTATCTTTTAACTTTTACAAGAAACATCAACATAGTTGATATTATTTGCTTCATTAGAATGTTTACTATAAGAGCTAGAAGAAATTTTTTTTGGATCTGATGCTCGAATTGAAATGGCAGTCAATCGTTAGTGCATTTATAATTTCTGTAATTTCTGAAACAGTCTATAGATGCATCAAAAGCTTTCACTCCCGATTAACAGTTTGGGGGCCACTTGCTCAAAGACACGATTTTTTGAGAGCCCAGAAAAGTTGACCATACGGTGGCACAGTCTAACTTAGGCTGACACAAATGTCGATTTTCTCTTATGTCAACCAACACTTCGTCTGCGATCCGAATACTTGATTTTGATCCATCCAGCGTTGCGCGTATCAGTCTGATTGGATCCGCCATGTTCTGACATTATCTGCCAAAGCTCATTGCCTTTCACTGATTTTTTTTGTCTGTATTAACGAGATCTCACTGAATATTATGCTGCTTTAAAATCAATGAACAGATGGTGAGTCTGCAAATTATATTCCCGAAATTTAGCTAGGATCGTCGTTGATCGGCCCTCACGAAAACCAGCTTTATATTCCCCGACGAAAGACTCCTTAGGAGGTCTCAGTCTGTTGAACAGGACACGCTACAGTATTTTATATGCCAAATTTCAAAGGGTAGTCCCTCTGTAATTAGAAATCTCTAGTCTGTGCCCGTTCTTGTAGATTGGTCAAATAACACAATGCAAATTGAATTTTGGCTCCGTTAAGCATAAAACATGTTTGAGCCTTGAACTAAATGTACTTGATGACAAAAAAAATACTTCAAGAGTGTGCCTGATGGCATCAATTGCAAATCGAACATCAGCTTCTGAATAATTAACACCTAATTAAATCCGATCCGTGTCTTTTTACAGCCAATTGATTCCCTCACAAGCTAATTTCCATCAATCGAAAATCCCTGCTCAAAGCTTCCTTCCTGCACGAACATGACACGCCGATGCTGCCACACCACACCACTGGGCAACAGGTTGGCAGTGTGTCAAAACCATTGTAGTCCATCATCATCCGTTCGTGCCTGCCTTTGGCCATAAATATTTTATCTAGAGTAGGTATTATACAGCGTCAGGCAGCGTGTGTCTGCGGATGGGGACGATAATCGATTAAACCTGTTGGATACCGGCCCAAACCAGACCATCCGTGCCGCGCGCCGGTGGTGGTGATGCGAATAAATGTTTCGAGCTTTTGTCGGTTGTAAACGGAAAACAGTTTAATCGCATTACATTGGAGGCTTTGGGGATGGAGGAAGTGAGGCAAAAGCTTGTCAAACAGTGCGTTACAGATGCTAACATTCTCTGCTCATAGGTGTTGACATGTGACGTCGTAATTGCGATCGGAAGTAGCTGAAGCATGTACAATGTACATTGTACATATTATCGCCCCCTTAATGCTAGAACTAGGTAACTCGTTTTGGAAAGTACGGGTAAAAATGGCTGGTAAAACTTATCCTGCTACAAAACAAACACTTTGTTGGTCTTAAATGAAGCATCATTATGTGTTTTTGTAGTTTTAATCGACAAACTTTTGTTTATTGTGGTGAACGTTCAGATGTAAACAAATTGCTCGCGATTTCGCAAAACCAGTTACCTAGTTCTAGTATTAAGGGGACGATATGCTATTCAGTATAGTGTACTGAACTAAACCATTAAGAAAACATAGCATAAAAAATATGAATTAAAAAGTAAAATAAAATTAAATAGACTATCAAAATAAAGAAAAACAAGCGAAACACAAATAATAAAAAAAAAGAAATACTTACTGCAAACATTCAGAGAAATAGAACAGAACAAACAGTGCTAATGCTTATAGGTAGAACATTCTGGCACTGGTTCTGGCCCAGTGGAGATGTTAGGCCGTAATATAGATGAAGAAGTTCAAGATAAAAGCACACACACAAAAATTAGTTAAAACTTTCGATTGCGTTTTGAATACATTCGTTTTATTTCAACTGGTACGAAAGGCGGGGTGCCCCGAGGTGGCACATGGGACGTGCCACCACACGAAACAAACATGTCCAGGGTATTAAAAATCAAATTAGATTCAGCGCACACGAATCCCACATCTCGGTCTCATAAACTTCACACTCGGAAGAAAAACACAGCTCTTTGCCAGCAGAAGTCAAAACAGAACGGGGCACTGCGGGATGGAAATACACCATGAGGCGTCATTTTCACACGTCTTTCAGGTCGCTCGGTTCGGTGTTGTGTCGCTTTCAGTTTTCCAGTAACTTGGCTGCAAACGGTGCACGGTTGGTTGCACTTCATCGTGGCTGGCAGCATCAGCATACAGTTGAGGTGGGCTGCTTTAAAATGCGAAAACAACGGCACCAGACAGGTGAAAGAAGGTATGAATGTTCAACTGTAGGATTGTTTGAAAGTTGAGGATGTAATTATTAAATTTACGATTGAATATTTTAAATGAAAGCACAGGCGATGTTAATGAAAGATAAAATATTGAATAAATAACGCAGAAGAAACATGCCAAAAAAAAAAAAACAAAGACAAGATAAACCACATACCACAGAAGGTGAACACTGAAAATAGATGAAAGAACACAAACAACAGACATATGAAAAACTATAAAAGATAGAAAAGATAGCCATCAACAGATAGAAGCAGACGATAGAAAAAAGAGGACAAGAGAACAACAGAAAAAATAATACAAATGATGATAGAGAAAATATAAGGAAGAAGACAATAAATAAAATAAAATACATAAATCAATTAAAAAACAAACTAAAAAATGAAAATAAAAAAGATAGACGATATTAGACAGAATACAGAAAGCAGACAACAAAGTCATAAAACATTAGATAGAAGATCGAAAAGAATGCAAATGACAGAAAAGTGAAACAAAAATCATAAGATTGAGGATTTTTTTTCCTCCCCTGTCTGGGAAATTAAGCCAATAAGTTGAACTATTGTGGCAGAAGATTGAGGATAGAAAACAGAAGAAGTTTGTTTACTGTATAATAAAAAAACGAGGTATGATGAAGATAAAAGGAAAGATAGAAGATCGAAGTCAATAAATGGAAAACATGAGGCACAGAGATATGGACCACAGAGGATGTAAGACTGAAGGTAAGATGGAAGTAAGAAAATAGAAGATACACTAAAAATCAAAACATTAATAAAATAACTCCAAAACCTGAAAGCAGAAAACGAACGATTGAATACAGAAAGCAGTATACAAAGCAGCAATAAAGGATAATATGAAGATGGAAGATAGAAAAACGGTAAACAGAGGACAAGGCAAAGCACAAATAATCTATGTAAATAAAAATGGAATGATGTTTGTATGTCGCGATTTAACCCTTTGAAGCCGGAATTTTTCTAAGCGTTATTATGTTTTTTTTTCTACGTTTTTCTATAGTTTTGGTGGTCAATAGTATAAAACCGGTAGAAAATTATAAAGAATTTTTTTTTCTGGATATCCTAGGTCAATCCAAACTATTCTTGAGTTTGGATCCTTAAGTCTATGGGTGTAACGGCAACTTTTTTCATTATACAAAGCTACGATTTGTAATCTGTCATGCCCAGTAAATCTTCTGAAAGTTCAACAGACAATATCAGATCAGTTGGGATATCCTAGGTCATCCAAACTGTTCTTGAGTTTAGATCCTAAAGTCTAACAATGTAACGGTAACTTCTATATAATTATATAAAGCTGTGATTTGTAATCATCATGTCCAGTAAGTCTTCTGAAAGGTTAATAGACAATATCAGATCAGTCGGGATACCCTCGGTCATCCAAACTGTTCTAGAGTTTAGATCCTAAAGTCTACGGTTGTAACGGAAACTTATTTCAATATACAATGCTACGATTTGTAATCTATCATGTCCAGTAAGTCTCCTGAAAGGTTAATAGACAATATCAGATCAGTCGAGAAATGCTACGTCTGAGTTTGGATCCTAAAGTCTACGGGTGTACCGGTAGCTTCCAACATTATACAAAGCTATGATTTGTATTCTATCATGTCCAGTAAGTCTTCTGAAAGGTTAATAGACAATATCAGATCAGTCGAGAAATGCTACGTCATCCAAACTGTTCTTGAGTTTAGATCCTAAAGTCTACAGGTGTACCGATAACTTCTTTCATTATAGAAAGCTACGACTTGTAATCTATCATGTCTAGTAAGTCTTCTGAAAGGTCCAGTGGTTGTTTTTATTAACTAAGCTCCATAACAGTAAGGAAGCCCAACATATCCCAAAAATATATAACAACGCTTATTTCTTCTCTTACTGCTTTGGTAAGTACAGTGGATTATGTACCACTACTTAACGTAGTGGCAAAAGGTATTATCGCAAATGTAGTCCTGAAGATATGGTCTCCGGAGTGGTGTTGTTGATCTGGAATATCTCAAAACTATCTTAAAATGAATCATGGTAATCTAAGGGGATTACAGATTTAAGTTTAAAGTTCAGTCACAGTCACCAGTCCAGTCACCGCGATTGATTGTGAAACGTTACTCAGTATGTTAGATATAGCTGATGTAGACCTGAAGTTCTGAACTCAAAGACAGTTTGGCTAACCTAGAACATTCATATAGTGTCTCTAAATGACATTTGAGATTTCAAGAGCTTCACGGATCTCAGCAGATTATTCTATGCTTACACATAAACACAAAAAGTTTTTCTAGTAAATTTGAAGGACTTCATTATAGAATAGTTTGGACGTACTTGAATGTCCCAAAGGTATAATAAAAAAGTAGACTTCAGATTGCTCCAGTAACTGCGGTTAATTATGCAGTGTAAAGTACCCATTAGACTGTTTGTCATTATGACAAACTAGCTGTCCCGGCAAACTTTGTCTTGCCGTCTTGTGGTGGTTTGACAACTGTTGAGCTCAAAATAGCACCGCACTCTAGATTGATTTCATTTCGGCCGTGTTGATTTCCTTCCCAGATCACGAAAATCAGTATTTTAGCAATTTTCTTACTTTTCTAGTTTATTTTCATAACTTTTTATACATATAAACACAACCACCATGAATACGAATCGAACCGTGCAAGAGTCATGCTGATCGGTTCACCCGTTCGTGAGTTTTGTTGCCTCAAAGGTACATCAAACTCATATTTATATATATAGATATATAGATATAGATAGATATTTGCCGTTGAAGCCCGAGTCATCCAAGGTTGCTATGATTCACGTTGTGTTGGTCATTTGTTGAGCTTGTTTGACCAAATATTTGTCATCATAACAAACAGTCTAATGACACCTTACTCAGTTTAACATATATGGATACTATTTTGAGTGTAGACCTGAAGTCCTGAATTCCAAGGTAGTTTGACTGAACTGGATCATCCCTGTAGTGTCTTTAAATGACGGATCCCAGCAGATTATGCAATACTTTTAATTATGGCGAAAACACAAAGTTTTTCTTGTAGATATGATGGACTTCACAATAGAGCAGATTGGACGACCCTGAATGTCCCAAAGGTTTATAATAAAAAAGTAGACTTCAGATTGCTCCAGGAACGGCGGTTGATTATGCAACGTTACTCAGTATAGCAGATATGGCTACTGTTACGAGAGTAGACCTGAAGTTCTGAAATCCAAGGTGGTTTGGCTGCCCTGGAATATCACTATTATGTCCATACATGACATTGTAGATGTCAAGAGCTTCTTTATTTATTTATTTATTTGTCTAATCAACAGGCTATATGAAGCCCCAATGATGTTACTTAATTCTAAGATTTAAAGTACAAAACTTACAGTCACATATGAAACTTACATACTAACAATGGATAGTCAATTAATACAATACAAATTATAATCGAAACTACACATACAAAAACAAAAAGCAGCACACAGAATAAACACTAAGTAGACCTTGAAAAAAACAGACTGAATCTCCGACGAAGTATTTGACGAGACACGTTAAAATCAAACAGTGAAGAAACTCTGTTGAAATTACGCTGCAGCCCATTGACACTCCCGAACATGCTGTAGTTCGCCCGGTTCAAAGGCAGCCGCAGCATGTAGTTGTTGCGAAGAGCACGAGGTTGGACATTGATGTCTATTTGACCTAGGAGAGCGGGACATTCGATGCGTCCCTGTAGAATATCTGTTACCAGTAAAGCCCTGGCAGTATCTCTACGGGTCGACAGCGGTTCCAAGTGGATTAGCTGACAGCGGCTTTCGTAACTTGGTAAACGATATGGATTGTTCCAGGGCAAACGTCGAAGAGCGTACCTCAGAAACCGTCGTTGGACGGACTCGATCCTTCCGACCCCATTATTGTAGAACGGGTTCCAAACAACCGAGCAGTACTCTAGTATGGATCGAGATAGGGCACAGTACAAGGATTTAAGGCAATAGACGTCCGTGAACTCTTTAGCTGTTCTGAATATGAATCCCAGTACACTCGAAGCTTTCCCGACGACATAGCTGATATGCTTTTTAAAGGAGAGCTGTTCGTCCAATACTATACCAAGATCTTTGATATGACTAACACGTTCAATTTGGGTACCTGACAAATTATAACTGAACAGTACAGGCCGTTTTTTGTTTGAGAACGATATCGCCGAGCATTTAGATGGGTTGACTTCCATTCGATTTAAGGTACACCATTCAGCAAATGCATCCACCTGTCGTTGAAGGAAATAGCAGTCTTCAATTGAGCGAACACGAAGGTACAGTTTTAGATCATCCACAAAGGATAATCGCGGTCCTTCGATCACCATGTTTACATCGTTGAAATAGATCAAAAAGATCAGCGGTCCTAAGTGGCTGCCTTGTGGGATACCAGATGTTGCGGCAAATGAAGAGGACTGACAATCACCTATAACAACAGACAGGCGCCGACCAGTGAGGTAAGATTGAAACCATTGCAGCAGGGGGCCATGGATTCCCAGCCGATCTAGTTTAGCTACAGCAATACGATGGTGCAATTTGTCAAATGCTGCAGTCAGGTCGGTGTAAACAGCGTCTGTTTGAACGCGCTTCGACATGCTCTCGATGATATGGGAGGTAAGGCACAGCAGATTGGTGGCCGTAGAGCGACCCGGCATGAATCCATGTTGGTCGGAGCTAATATACGGTTTGCAGTGAGCGAATAGCGGGTCCATGATGACGATTTCAAACAGTTTGGCGATGGCACAGAGCGAAGTAATGCCGCGATAATTGCCAACCTCTTGTCTGCTCCCCTTTTTGTGGACTGGAAACATGTGTGCAAACTTCCAGAACGTTGGAAATAGGCCAGTGGTTGCGGAGAGTCGGAAAACATGAAGCAATGGTGACAGAAGGTTGTTGATTTGCATCTTAAGGAACGCTGACGGAATACCATCGGGACCCGGATTGTACGACGTTTTGAGTTTTAAGGCAGCCCTGGCAATCATATTCTCGTCAATGTCAACGCTGCTCAGCGATTGCCCAAACTGTGGAACTGTGCTAGCGGCACGTGCGACGTGATTATCATCCAGCTCCTCGTCGACGAAAACACTAGCAAATTTGTCGGCGAAAAGGTTACATATATCTTGCGGAGAGGAAGCAACTTTGTCATTGAGTGCCATAGAAGCTGGCAAACCAGATTCGCGACGCTGTTCATTCACGAATTTCCAAAACTGTTTTGGATGGGATTTGAGCTTTCTCTGAATGCCGCGTTGGTAACGTAGGAAGCATCGCTTCGCAACTCGTTTATACTCGTAATTGATCCTCACATAGTAGTTCCGGAGTAACAGTGTGCGGTGTCTGGTGAATTTCCTCAGGGCGGCCCTCTTACCAGATTTCAACGAACGGAGCTCACTTGTTTCCCATGGAGGACGCGATGTATGACGGTGTAGCTTCTTAGGAACGTGTCTGTCAATAACGTACGTCAGCACATTGGACAGAGTGCGAGCAGCAGCTTCGATGTCCTCGGTATCTAAGATATCGCCCCAATTAAGACCGGCTAACAGTTCGCTGATGCTGCGATGATCAGCCTTGCGAAAATCGTAGGAAACGGCAATCGGAGAAACAACGAATTCAATTGGCAACTTTGAATTGATGGCTAACAGCAAAGGAGGATGGTGGCGTGTTAATTTCACTAGAGGAGTCGGAGCTTCGCATAAGAGTGGGGCGATGTCCTGTGCACTAACGAAGCAGAGATCCAAGCTGCGGTTGTTTTGGTTGAAAACGTGGTTGATTTGAGAGAGCGCTGCAGCACTGTAGTTGTCCAAAAGGCAAGACGCGGAAGAGTGAATGACGGAGCGGTCTACGTCGGGATAGAGAAAGCCATTGCATGTTCTGCTCCACGTGATTTCAGAGAGATTGAAATCACCCATCACAACAATTTCATCCCTGGGTCTAGCGATTTCCAGAATAGAGAACAATGACTGGCAATGTGATTCCATAAGTGATACTTCACGTTTGCGATCAGGTGGAATATACAGCGCACAGAGAAACAAGGTGCGATCACCCAGCTTGATCGATGCCCACACTTGCTCTAAACCAATCCAGGAGGGGTTATCAACTCTTCTCGCTTTGAGCCTACAATTAACAGCTATTAAGACACCCCCGCCTGTTAGTTTTTTGCTGTTCTCAATGCTCCTATCACACCGGAAAACCTCGTATTCGTCACCAAAAATTTGGTGGGAAAGCGTTCGTGCATCCAACCAAGTCTCGGTGAGAACGATGATGTCGTAGCAACCACCGGAGATAGCAACACGGAAATCCGCGACACTACTGTTCATACCGCCAACGTTCTGATAGTAAACGGTTGTCTCTTGATAACTGCTGGGCGAGGCAGCTCTAGATGACGACGGAGTTGATGTGACGGTTGGACCATCAGTTGGACAACTGGAAACAACACGTATTTCAGTGCATGAGTTGCTCAAAGGGACGTTGTACTTGCCTGCACAAGAGTTTCGGAAGACCTCTTCACCGACACCACACACAGGACCGGGACGGCTGCAGGTCGCTGGCGGGAGGGGCTCGACTGTGGTGGGCGGATTCAAGGCTTCCAAGGTACTGGGAGCAGGCGTGCGTCCCGGTGGCTGGAGCGAGAAGAGATGACGGACGTTGCGCGATGCGGGTGTGCTGGAAACATCATACACTTGAGAGCACGAATAGTTCGTTAAAGCGTTGTACTTGCCTGCGTATGAATTTTGGAAGACCTCATCGCCGACACCACACACAGGACCGGGACGGCTGTAGGTCGCTGGCGGGAGGGGCTCGACTGTGGCGGGCGGGTCTGAGGCTTCCAAAAGGCTGAGGGCAGGCGTGCGTCCCGGTGTCTGGATCGAGGAGGTGCTGTTGGAATCACGTTTTGCAGATGCACTGGAAGGTACATGGATTTCAGGGCGCGAATGGTTGTTCATGGAAGAATGGTACTTGCCTGCATATAGATTTTGGAAGACCTCATCGCCGGCACCACACACAGAACCGGGACGGCTGTAGGTCGCTGGCGGGAGTGGCTCGACTGTGGTGGGCGGATCCGAGGCTTCCAAAAGGCTGAGGGCAGGCGTGCGTCCCGGTGTCTGGATCAAGGAGATGCTGTTGGAATCACGTTTTGCGGATGGTCTGGAAGCTACAGAGATTTCAGGGCACGAGTGGTTGTTCAAGGAAGCGTAGTACTTGCCTGCAAATAGATTTTGGAAGACCTCATCGCCGGCACCACACACAGGACCGGGACGGCTGTAGGTCGCTGGCGGGAGGGGCTCGACTGTGGTGGGCGGATCCGAGGCTTCCAAAAGGCTGAGGGCAGGCGTGCGTCCCGGTGTCCTTTGTGGATCTATTGTCTGTCGAGCAGATTCTTCTCTGCAAACACTCTGACGACTTTCCGTTGGTTTTTTGACTGATTTTCAAACTCCCGAAAATAAACGTTATCAGGCCACGTTTCCTTGGACAGCGCGGTTTCCTTGAGAGTTTTGCTCAATCCAATCTTGAAAGTGACGAAGCTAAGGGTTGCTGGATCTCTATCTTTAGGAACCAGTCTAACCACTTTTGGCACTACATCGGCAGGAAGATTCATACAACTCCTAACGAAGGAAGTGATGTCATCGTCAGAAGTACAAGGGTCGAATGCTGACAAATAGAGCCAAAACAGTTCCTCTGGTGGTGGAACTGTTTTTACCATTTCGGACGCTGCTTTGGAACCACGAATTGTCGATGATCTCTCCTTGGGTAGACTCTCCACACGTTTCCGTTTCGGGGTGTTCGGGACGTTACTCGGAGTAAGCATGCGATTAAAACCGGACCACGGTGTAGACACCACCGGGGTCATCGAATTCCCGTCGACCTTCGAAGACAAAACTCCAACTACCTTCTTCAGCTCGGCGATTTCGTCTTTAAGACTGCTCAGGCTAGTCTCGTCGGATACATTTCCAATAACGCAGCGTGAAGAAATATTGCGGAAGGGGTCGTTTTCAAACAAATCAGAGCAATCATCGCACATCCAATACACGTTTTTTACGTGTGCTCTCTGATGGTCTTGGAAAGAAAAATCCATTCCCACACAGCAAAAATGGAACGATTTTTTACAATAACCACGACAAACAATTTGATCCGATTCGGAGGTCGCATTTTGGCACTTGGCGCAAGCCATCCCGGGCAGTAATCCGTAAAACCGGAAGAAAAACTGTACTGCCGTAGTTTTGAACTGAACGCAAGGTCGAACAAAATGTAATCGCCTATCGGTATACCGCACGCGATACAAGGTGTAACGCTCGATGTTGTATGCAAGAACCAAAAAAAAAAACAATGAGCGCACGGGATGGCGGGAGGTGGGTTCTTTTATTGCCACTGATCACTGAGCAGATTTCTGAAAAATAGCACTTTATCTGGGTGAATGCACAGCAGTTCACAGTTAAAACACAAAGAATCCACTTATCGAACGTAAGCACTGTACAGAACGAATATAAACACGATGGAACACGAAAAAACATAAATAATAATGCGCTCGATATCGTTCACAACCGTAATTGAACAGTGTTGCCAATTATTATTAATTCTTGAATCTCAGTAGGTTATGCAATGCTATTATTTGTGGCGAAAATACATACAATTGTTCTTGTAGATTTGAAGGACTTTACTACATGACAGTTTGAAACACGTAGAACATCCCGGATTATATAACACCTTTTGCTATTCTTGACGAAGGCTAGTTAAGAATAAAAAATTGAAATCAGCAGACAGAAGTCAAAAGACAACAGACAGACAAACGAGAAAACACAAAAGATAGAAAATACAATAGAATACAGAAGACAGAAAACAAATGACAGTGGAGGGAAACTGACAATGTAAGATAGCTAGAGAAGATAGAAAACAGATTACGTAAAATATAAGACATGAAAAAGAATATTGGAGGCAGCATACAGGAAGATAAAAGAGAAACGTCTTAGATTAAAAAAACAAAACAAAAAAAAACAAATAGAGGATAAAAAGTAAGAAAAGATGATGGAAGATAAAATGCTGAATACAGAAAACAAAACATCGTAGTTAAACTGGAAACAAAAGACAGAGTACACTAGATAGTAAAACAGAACTCATAAGACAACAGACAGAGGCTGCAAAAAGAAGAATGTAGAGATAATAGAGAATAAAAATTCGAAGATAAAAGATAAAAGAAAGACAGAAGATAGAACACAATTAGCAGTAGATGGAAACATATAATAGAAGTAATGAGCAGGCTAGATGAGATGGTAGAAAACAGAACTTTCAAGATAGAAGACGGAAGGCATACGGTAAATAAAAAAAAAGTCCAAGAGACAGAAGACAATCAATAGACGTTGATAAAAAGACGTAAAGACGTAAATTAGGAGACAGTTAATAAAATAATGTAAATCGAAGTCAAAATAAAAAGCAAATTACAGACGTCGAAAAGTCGGAAGATAGAAGATAGAAGATAGAAGATAGAAGATAGAAGATAGAAGATAGAAGATAGAAGACAGAAGACAGAAGATAGAAGATAGAAGATAGAAGATAGAAGATAGAAGATAGAAGATAGAAGATAGAAGATAGAAGATAGAAGATAGAAGATAGAAGATAGAAGATAGAAGATAGAAGATAGAAGATAGAAGATAGAAGATAGAAGATAGAAGATAGAAGATAGAAGATAGAAGATAGAAGATAGAAGATAGAAGATAGAAGATAGAAGATAGAAGATAGAAGATAGAAGATAGGAGATAGGAGATAGAAGATAGAAGATAGAAGATAGAAGATAGAAGATAGAAGATAGAAGATAGAAGATAGAAGATAGAAGATAGAAGATAGAAGATAGAAGATAGAAGATAGAAGATAGAAGATAGAAGATAGAAGATAGAAGATAGAAGATAGAAGATAGAAGATAGAAGATAGAAGATAGAAGATAGAAGATAGAAGATAGAAGATAGAAGATAGAAGATAGAAGATAGAAGATAGAAGATAGAAGATAGAAGATAGAAGATAGAAGATAGAAGATAGAAGATAGAAGATAGAAGATAGAAGATAGAAGATAGAAGATAGAAGATAGAAGATAGAAGATAGAAGATAGAAGATAGAAGATAGAAGATAGAAGATAGAAGATAGAAGTTAGAAGATAGAAGATAGAAGATAGAAGATAGAAGATAGAAGATAGAAGATAGAAGATAGAAGATAGAAGATAGAAGATAGAAGATAGAAGATAGAAGATAGAAGATAGAAGATAGAAGATAGAAGATAGAAGATAGAAGATAGAAGATAGAAGATAGAAGATAGAAGATAGAAGATAGAAGATAGAAGATAGAAGATAGAAGATAGAAGATAGAAGATAGAAGATAGAAGATAGAAGATAGAAGATAGAAGATAGAAGATAGAAGATAGAAGATAGAAGATAGAAGATAGAAGATAGAAGATAGAAGATAGAAGATAGAAGATAGAAGATAGAAGATAGAAGATAGAAGATAGAAGATAGAAGATAGAAGATAGAAGATAGAAGATAGAAGATAGAAGATAGAAGATAGAAGATAGAAGATAGAAGATAGAAGATAGAAGATAGAAGATAGAAGATAGAAGATAGAAGATAGAAGATAGAAGATAGAAGATAGAAGATAGAAGATAGAAGATAGAAGATAGAAGATAGAAGATAGAAGATAGAAGATAGAAGATAGAAGATAGAAGATAGAAGATAGAAGATAGAAGATAGAAGATAGAAGATAGAAGATAGAAGATAGAAGATAGAAGATAGAAGATAGAAGATAGAAGATAGAAGATAGAAGATAGAAGATAGAAGATAGAAGATAGAAGATAGAAGATAGAAGATAGAAGATAGAAGATAGAAGATAGAAGATAGAAGATAGAAGATAGAAGATAGAAGATAGAAGATAGAAGATAGAAGATAGAAGATAGAAGATAGAAGATAGAAGGTAGAAGATAGAAGATAGAAGATAGAAGATAGAAGATAGAAGATAGAAGATAGAAGATAGAAGATAGAAGATAGAAGATAGAAGATAGAAGATAGAAGATAGAAGATAGAAGATAGAAGATAGAAGATAGAAGATAGAAGATAGAAGATAGAAGATAGAAGATAGAAGATAGAAGATAGAAGATGATAGAAGATAGAAGATAGAAGATAGAAGATAGAAGATAGAAGATAGAAGATAGAAGATAGAAGATAGAAGATAGAAGATAGAAGATAGAAGATAGAAGATAGAAGATAGAAGATAGAAGATAGAAGATAGAAGATAGAAGATAGAAGATAGAAGATAGAAGATAGAAGATAGAAGATAGAAGATAGAAGATAGAAGATAGAAGATAGAAGATAGAAGATAGAAGATAGAAGATAGAAGATGATAGAAGATAGAGGATAGAAGATAGAAGATAGAAGATAGAAGATAGAAGATAGAAGATAGAAGATAGAAGATAGAAGATAGAAGATAGAAGATAGAAGATAGAAGATAGAAGATAGAAGATAGAAGATAGAAGATAGAAGATAGAAGATAGAAGATAGAAGATAGAAGATAGAAGATAGAAGATAGAAGATAGAAGATAGAAGATAGAAGATAGAAGATAGAAGATAGAAGATAGAAGATAGAAGATAGAAGATAAAAGATAGAAGATAGAAGATAGAAGATAGAAGATAGAAGATAGAAGATAGAAGATAGAAGATAGAAGATAGAAGATAGAAGATAGAAGATAGAAGATAGAAGATAGAAGATAGAAGATAGAAGATAAAAGATAGAAGATAGAAGATAGAAGATAGAAGATAGAAGATAGAAGATAGAAGGTAGAAGATAGAAGATAGAAGATAGAAGATAGAAGATAGAAGATGAAAGCAAAAGATAGAAAATAGACGGCAGAAAACAGAAGTAAGATGATAAAAATGGAATAACAGAAAACAGACGACAGAACCATAACTTCCAGGTTCCATAGAAGATGGAAGACAGAAGCTATAAAACTGAAAATTGTAAAACAGAATAAAAGGTTAAAAACTGAAGATGAAAGATAATGTTTTGTCGATTTGAATTTTATGAATTTTAAAGTCTTACTTTTCTTCCATTCCAGTAGCCAGCGTTACTTTAGGACCACAAATAAAGATTTATTTTCTTAGCAGGCAAAATGGAAGGAGCTTACCCAGGCCGCAGGATTTGAGGAGCAATTAATTTCAACGGCCGGTGTCCCCGCACCGTCGGTCGTCTGTTCGAGGTTCATTATTCGGATTAACACATTCAGACACCGTAGCGAGACCGCCACCAGACAGAGCTTAGCGTACACGTACAGCAATGGAGAGATGATGATGGCGAAGTTAATGAATAGCTGCACCCGGATTAACAAGGTGATGCACTGACGACATACAACAGCCGGTCACTAAGTATGCCTATAAGGGACCGTTCATATACCACGTATACTTTAAGGGGGAAGGGAGAATCTGGTCAAAGTCACATTTGGCAGGTTTTCACATTTTTGTACGGACTAAAGTCTAGCAGGGAGGAAGAGGGGTGGGTCTGAAATGACCAAAATTTGGTCTACCTAGTTTATGAACAATCCGTAAGCGCCTATGAAATTGGTTTCGGTAGCCTAATAAGCGTCGTCGCGTCGGACGAGGGTGAACTTGTTTGCCCAGAGCTGAAGAGGGATATTTCAGGTGGTAACGGAGTTAAACAGTAACACAAAAAATACATGTTTTTAAATTTATGTATTAACTGACTTAGTCACTCGATATTCTAACTGTTGCATTCGTTAGTTATATTCAACGTAACAAAAGCCACATATAAGTTAATTAAAATCTCAGGGTGTAATTAAACAAACAATTTACATACACCATGGAATTTAGTTATCTTTGATACAGTTACAGCCTATCCGGAGACGGCGGGTTTAATTCTAGTTCCGGTCAGCAAAATTTTCGCGACACCCTGGCCATAGTGTATCATTGTACTTGTCACAACAATCTACAGATTCAAGCTATGGCAGGCAAAGAAAGCCATTCATTAATAACTGTGGAAGTGCTCAAAGAACACTAAGTTGAAGAGAGGCAGGCCAAGTTCCAGTGGAAACGTAGAGCCATAAAGAAGAAGAATGATACAGTTATACACGTACGCGCACACCGCCGTGTTCTAATCGAACCAGTAATCGCATTCAGCTGATTTTCCCGGAAAAGGCACCCCGTTTGCTTGCTAGGTAGGTACAGTAAGCAGCCGCCAGAACAGGGAAAAGCCAGAAAACGCACACCCGTGAAAGCGTGTGGGTGTCCTTTGATCAAATTTTACCCTGTTCGCTTAGCAATTTCTTCTGAGTGTAGTAGGGGAAAGTGGGGTAAGATGCCACTTTTCAAACTTTCATCGTTTTCAAAGATTTGTTGCTCATTTGTTAGGCTCTTGAAGTGGTAACAGCAACTACAGTATGCGGCAGGAAAAAATGCGAAAGTGTTTTTCAACTTCAAACCTCATTTTCGTCCATTTGACATTAACCAATCTATGTTTCAACGTTCCATGATCTATAATAGGCTAGTTTTCTGAAAAGTTAATTAAAAAATTTCCCATTTTGGTCACTAACCTTCACAGGGCGGCGCCTGAAGATGAAGACAACCAGAATTTTCAAACCGCAGAAAATCGCACAGGTCGCTAAATTTCGCATCTGATAAAACAAAATTATTGATTTTCTCTACAATATCATCAAATATATGTACTTATTTCATCTGGTATGTGAAACTACATGGCTCTGGATCAGTGTGGTCTGGTTGTTCATCGAATTTGAGCTAATTTTGTTACTGTTATAGTCATTTTGTTTAATGACCATTGGGCGCGCAGTTTATTGATATCCGCTAATTAGGCCTACATTATCACATGTTAAACATCAAATGTGTTCATTTTTATTTTTCAGTGCTAGAATATAGACATTGACAGATACACTGTCATGAAAAAATACACATATATATCCTATATTTAGCGTGTAATAGTGCCTTGAACTTTTCGCATTTTTTCCTGCCGCACCCTGTAGACAATATTTGCTCGATGCTTCAGCAAAAATATTCACTAAACTATTGCATTTTCATCGATTTTCAGCGATTTCAAAAACTGGTTCGTAAAACGGAAGTGGTGCAAAAAGGCCATCTGCCATGGGGTAAGATGCCACTTCATGAAAACATTCAAAAATTACGTCCATTAGTTTTTGAGCATTTCAGACTTCCTTCCTTTCCTCTGTCCCGCTTGTTTCATATACTCAATAAATGAAGTGTCGCCCCCTCCCCGTAAAACGATGGTCGTCATTGTTGGCGCGCCAAGTTGGGCTGGCAACCCTATCAATAACTTAGCGCAAATAATAACTCAGTAGGCACAACAGTGCATTGTTTCGAAGTAGTTTAGCGGAGAAGATCGAAGTAGTTTGTAAATGGTTTGAAACCTACCGGAATAGAAACACTAAGATTTGTAAGTGAATTTACATTAGTTTAGGAGAAATAATTAATGATGAATAAACTTGATTTCAGTTTGAGCTGATCAACCAAACAACGGTTTTATATCTGCTACAAAGAATTAGTGTCGTGATTGAATCACTCCCCGCGCTTCAACAAATTCAAAAAATCTTATTTCAACCACCGCAAAGCATTGTATCGATATGGATTGTAATAAGAACGACACGGCGAAGAACACTCCGAGAGGCGACCCCAGCGATGCGCGAGCAGCGAGGATAATAGAGCTCGAATTGGAATATTTGCAGAGAGAATGTACGATCAAACTAAAAGCCATAGCCGAACGAGAAGCTGTTGAGCTAGCGCTTGCCCGAAAAAGTTATAATCTGATGCGGTCCCGATTACAACTTGAAAATGCCGATGATTCTGATAACGAAACCAGTTGCAGTACGATCACATCAGACGGGGAGGCTGTTCTAGACAGTGCAGATGAAATTTCAGCACCAGCTCCCTTTCAGTTTGTTCCATCAAATTCACCACTGCCGTCGAAATGTTCCCCAACGCCCGAACAGGTATGCGCTCGCCAAGTGATGACAATGGATTTACCTACCTTCGCGGGGAATCCTGAAGAATGGCCTGTTTTCTTCAGCCAATATAGGAATACAACAGCAGCATGCGGCTACAGTAATGCTGAAAATCTGGTGAGGTTACAACGATGTTTGAGAGGGCAAGCTCTGGAGTATGTACGAAGCCGTTTACTACTTCCCGAGTTGGTGCCGAAAGTGATAGCTACGTTGGAAATGTTATATGGGCGCCCTACCGTTATCATAAATTCATTGATAAATAAGACCCGAGCAATGCCGTCTCCTGAGATCGAACGTTTGGAAACCGTTATCGATTATGGAATGGCAATCCAAAATCTAGTGGATCATCTGAAGGCAATGAATCTACAAGAACATCTACGAAACCCAACTCTCTTGCAGGAGCTAGAGGGTAAGCTTCCGAGTGAAATGCGGCTGAAATGGGCAAAATATAAACGGCAGCACTCTCCATCTTCATTGAAGACTCTGAATGAATTCATGGCAGAGATAGTAGAGGTGGCGTGCGAGGTTACTTTTACTGGGTCGAACCTATCAACTGTGCAGGTACAGGACGATGAGTTGCAGCTAGACGCGGCTTCGGAATCGAATTTGGCAACAGAAAATCAGACACGAAAATGTTTCATTTGTAGGGCCCGATATCATAGTGTTCAGGACTGTAACGAGTTTAAGTCGTATGATGTTTGCCGTCGATGGACTCTAGTAGGAGAATTGAAATTGTGTCGATGTTGTTTAGGTCGTCATTCCACTAGAGTTTGTCAAAATGCGTAATGCGTATGAGTGTGGAATAGAAAGATGTCAATTGTTGCACCATCCTTTGCTACATCAAAGCAGAGACCGATAGGGTAACCAGCGATGTGCACGCTCTGGAAATTTGTAGTAAAACTTCATAGAATATGTAGTGTTACGGGGGTGGGAATGTTGGCGCGCCAAGTTGGGCTGGCAACCCTATCAATAACTTAGCGCAAATAATAACTCAGTAGGCACAACAGTGCATTGTTTCGAAGTAGTTTAGCGGAGAAGATCGAAGTAGTTTGTAAATGGTTTGAAACCTACCGGAATAGAAACACTAAGATTTGTAAGTGAATTTACATTAGTTTAGGAGAAATAATTAATGATGAATAAACTTGATTTCAGTTTGAGCTGATCAACCAAACAACGGTTTTATATCTGCTACAAAGAATTAGTGTCGTGATTGAATCACTCCCCGCGCTTCAACAGTCATATTTGAATGACGCCTAACATGGATAGCGTAGATATCAACAACCATGCGCCTCCATGTGTGCCTCAATCTTCTTGGAAACACTTGGCTGATAATAAAATCACCAGAAAACCTTAATTGCAAGCACGGAAAACCGGAAGTTGCCAATTTTCGTTGGGAAATCAAAAGATTTTCCGTGGGTTTGGCGACCTAGCTTCTAGAAGAATGTTTTATGTAAACATATCTTGACACCGTTCACCTATAGAAATGGTCAAGTCCCAAGCAGGAGTGATTTTATGAGTTGGGCCATTTTACCCCATCTTGGCATTTTGGGCTCTGTTCCCCTACCAAGCAGCGCCAGCATTGGGGGGGTTCGAGGCTGAGAAAAAGCTAGGTTCATATTTTGTTGTGTAACATAACATTCCAGGAAGCCGGTGCCAAACCCTTTGAACTCCTAAAACGCAGTGGAACCGGATATGAACACGAAGCCGTTTTTTGTTGTTACGATCATTGCTACTGATGATAACTAGTCTGGGCGATGATGTTTCACGATGAAGGGGGTTCGTACACACAGCGTTTTTAGTTCGATTGGTTGGGTTTTGTGCTTTTTTACTCTCTTGGACCTAGGAGCTATTTACTTGGAGTGCGCTTATTGAGTACGGTTCTGCTGGCTCTGGTACAGTAATCTCCCGTGGTTTGAGGTTTCAACTTGGTTTACTTTCATTACTGATGATTATATATGCACGAGTTGGAAAATGTGAATAACTATGGACTATGTATAACAATAATAATACTTTTTGTTTCATCCTTTTTGATTCCTCCAAAGATTCCTTCAAGAATGAATTTAGGGATTCCACAAAAATTTTGTACAAAAAATCTTTTAGGAGTCCATCCAATTGTTCCTTCAACAAGTAATTAGTCTAAAAATTAGTGCAGATGTGGATTTCTTCAGGTTTTTTTTATCCAGGTATTCCTACAGAAATTCTTCCGGAAATTCGCTAAGAAAACTCTTGGAATTCCTCATGGAATTACTTTCGGGATTCCTCATGGGGTTTCTTCAGAAATTCCTCCGAGAATTCCTCCAGGAATTCACCCGAGAATTCCTTCGGGGTTTTTTTTTCAGGATCTCAAGACTCTCGCGATTATTTTAAAAATGCCCCCAAGCACTCTTTTTGGGACTCCTTCAGCAATTCCTTCTGGAATTCTTTCAAAATCTCCTCCAGGAACTGCTTGAAGATTTCCTTAGGGATTCTTCTTGGCATTGCGTTTGAGATTCCTCCTGGGGTTTCTTCAGGAACTCCTCCAGGGATTCCTTCAGCAATTGCTACAGGGATTCCTCCAAGAGTTCGTCTACGTACTCTTTTCAGGATTCCTTCAGGATTTCTTCAAGAATTCCAACTATTTCTTCAATACTTCCTCCTGGGATTTCTTCAGAAACTCCTTCTCTGGAATTCCCTCAGAAATTGATCCTTAGGTTTCTTCCTGGGATTCCTTCGGGAATTTCTCAAGGGATTGTTCCAGGAATCCTCTGAGAATTCCTTCAGGGATTCGTTTAAAAATTCGTACAGGAATTCGTTCAGGAATCCCTCTAAAAATTCCGCTAGAGATTCCTGTAGCAATTCTGCCAGAGGTTCCTCCAGATATTTCTCTGGAGATACCTCCAGGAATTCCTCTAGGGATTCTACCTGAAAGTTCTCCAGTGATTGTTCAAGAAATTCCTCCAGACATTACTCCAGAAATTCCTCTGGAGATTTTTCAAGAAATTTGTCTAGAGATTCCTCCAGCAATTAATACAGGTATATCTACAGAAATTTCTTCCTCTATGGAATTCTCTAGGAATTCCTCCAAGAATTCTTTTGGGAATACCTTCTTGCATTATATCAAGAATTCACTAGGGATTCCTGCATGAATTTCTCCTGTGAGGAATTCCTCCAAAGATTTCTTCAAGAATTCCCCAGGAAATCCTCCAGGGATTCCTTCAGAAGGAATTGTTCCCTGATTTTTTTTTTCCAGGAATTATTAAAGATATTCCTCCAGGCATTCCATCCAAGCATTTCCTTAGAGACTCTTCCAGGAATTCCACCAAGAAGACCTCTAGAATTGCTACAGCAATTCTTCGGGGATCTTTTCCCGAAAATCCTCCAGGAATTCCTTCAGAAGTTCGTTCAAGAATTTCTTCAGAAACTCCTCTAGGATTTTTTCTAGGGATTCCGCCAGGGTTTCCTCCAGAAATCTACCCAGGAGTTTCTCCTCCAGGAATTCCTTCAAGTATTCATTCAGAGATTTCTCCAGGAATTATTTCACGGACTCCTTCAGAAATTCCACCAGACAGTCCTCCAGGAATTTACCAGTAATTCCTACAGGGTTCCCTGTAATGACTCTTCCAGAGATTCCTCCAGGAATTCTTCCAAAGATTCCTCCAGTAATTCATCCAGATATTCCTCTAAGAATTCCCTTAGGAATTTCTTCAGACATTTCTCCAGGGATTCCTGATATTCATCCAGGAATTATTCTAAGATTAGTTCTGCGGCAGTGATGATGATGGTTTCCATTCATTGTAGCACGGTACAAAGCCCGATAGCAATGGGCTGTCCATCCAATGTGATTAGATCAAGCAGAACATTATAATTATACAACCAAAATCATACAATTATATATAGTGCAAGCTTTTGCATTGGAGGATGCCCCAATGAATGTGAAAAAGAAGAATCTGTCATTCTCCACATAAAAGTTATAATAAGAAGTTGGCATCTCCACTCTTCCCAACCATTATGTTTCGACTGACAGCTCTTATTTCCCTCCACTCTCAAAAATAGTTGTTTTATACCAAATGTTTTATAATATCAAAAAAGTATCATATCATAGTTTTCCCTCATAACCTACCTATTTTTCTCGTTCATGAATGGAATACTTACTTATTGATTGTAAGTATACAAAAACTAAGACCCATCTTATTTTACAAAAAAAGCAAGCACAACAACATAAGCAGGAACGAACTCACCGGAAATAATATATGAAATGCCAAACAGAGGAATAGTTCTGCGGCAGTACCCCAAAAATTTGGCACTACCCCATTTGGCATAACGCTATTTTGCAAAATGCCATTTTGCATAATGCCATTTAGCATATAGGCCATTTGGCATAAAGCCGTTTGGAATCATACGAGGAACAGCCGCCTTGGTAAGAATGTGCATAATCCTTGTTATGCCAAATGGCCATTATACAAAATAGCCGTTATGTCAAATGGATTTTATGCCAAAATGCATTATGTCAAATGGGGTAGAGCCAAAAATTCCTCTAGGGATTTCTCCATGAATTCTTACTGGAATTCCGCCAGGAATTTGTCCAGATCCAGAAGTACCTGCAGGCATTCCTCCAGAAATTTCTTCAGGGATTTCTCCAGGATATTTGTTTCAAGAACTCTCCAGGGATTCTCCCAAGAATTTCACCAGAAGTTTCTCAAAGAATTGCTCCAGACATTTCTCTAGAGGTTTCTTCAGAAATTTATCCAGGGGTTCCTCCCAGAATTCTTCTAGGGAATCCTTCAGGAATTTATCCAGGGCTTCCTCCAGGATTTCCCCTAGGGTTTGCTCCAGGAATTCATCCAGAAGTTTCTGTGATTTGTCCTGGAATTCCTTCAGAGATTTCTCCAGGGTTTCCTCCAGGTATTCCTGCAGCAATTCTTCCAGGAATTTCTTTAGGAATTCCTCCACAGATTCATCCAGGGATTTGTCTAGAAATTTATCGAGAGAATACTCCAGGAATTCGTCCAGGAATTTCTCCAGGGATCACGTCAGGAATTTGTCCAGAAGTTCCTACAGGATTTCCTTCAGAGATTTTTCTAGTAATTGCTTCATGGATTTTTAAAGGAAATCCTCCAAAAATTTCTCCAAGAAATCCTCTACAAATTTCTCCAGGAGTTCGTCCAAAAATTGCTCGAAGGATTCCTCCACAAATTTGTCTAGGAATTCCTCCCGGGATTCATACAGCGATTTCTTCAGAAATTTCCCCAAGGATTCCTCTTATATTTGCTCTAAAGATTCCTCCAGGAATTCATCCAGGGATTCCTACATGTATACTTCCAGAAATTCCTCCAGGAATTCCTACAGGAATTCCTCTAGGGATTTCTCCTGGAATTTTTCTAGGGATTTCTCCTGGAATTCGTTCAGGGATTGCTCTAGGATTTCTTTCAGATTTCTCCAGGCATACCTGTAGTGATTCTCGAAATTCTCTCTGGAAAAACTTTTTCAGGGGCTCGGTCAGATATTTCAGAAATCCGTTTATCTTGTTTTCCAAGGATTCACCCATAAATTTTTCCATAGATAACTGAAGATGTTTTGAATTACCTGAAGGCTTTCTAGAAGAATTCCTCCAGCGATTTGTTTTGGAATACTTAAAGATAATTTTATAGGGATACGGTAGTCTGGAAATTTTCCAAGAAGTTTTCCAGGATTTTATTCACAATTGTCTCCGAGAAATCTTCAAGAAGTTCGTCCAAAGATTTATTTAGGAATCCGT
This sequence comes from Aedes albopictus, assembly GCF_035046485.1. Taxonomy (NCBI): domain Eukaryota; kingdom Metazoa; phylum Arthropoda; class Insecta; order Diptera; family Culicidae; genus Aedes; species Aedes albopictus. The sequence continues at coordinate 447,173,960 of NC_085137.1, forward strand.
CCATGAATTCCTCCAACAATACCTCCTGTGGCTCCTGCTAAGGAGTTTCTTCAGAAATTCGTCCTGCAGTTCTTTCAGGAATATATCCTGTTATTCTATTATGGTCACTGTGACTTACTTTAAATATATAAGTACTTACATGCTAGAAGCTCTTTCTGACATTTCTTCAGGAAATTTTTCAGGAATTAACCCTGAGAAGACACTTTCGGATTTCTCTCTGAGTTTCCTCCCGAAATTTTTCTAGAAAATGCATCATAAATTCCTCTAAGAATTGATTTTTAATTTCATCCGGACTTTTTTTTATACATTCCAGCTATTCGTCCTGGAATTCCATGAGGTGAATTCTAGGAGTTTTCAAAGAATTCCATCTCTCTAGGGATGTCTCTAGGGATATTCTTTCAGAAATTCTTACAAGGACACCTCGAGGGTTTCCTCCAGTAATAGTTTCAAGGCTTTTACGAGAATACCTTCAAAAATTCTTCCAAGAATCCTTCCGGGAATACGTCAATTGACATTTGTCTAAGATTATTTTCTGAGATGAGTATATAAAACGCTTTTCGAAAAACTCTGGCAAGAATATACTCGGGACAATACAACTGATGGTTTATTCTTAGATGAATAGAGATCCATATCCATTCAAGATTGCTAATAAGACTTGGTATTTATCGGCTTTCAATCGCAGAAAAGCGTTGATTGTTATAGATCATTGCCAACGTTTCGATCCTGTGGTTGAGATCTTCATCAGGGCTCGATGTGAATCAACTTGTTGAGAATCGTGTACACGGTGGAATGTTGTTTTTTGTTTTGCACCGCACTTGTTTCATTGGAAACTAGCACCGCGATTAAAATGGTGGGTGGGTACACAGTTCGGGTCACAATACTTGGCACTTTGGGAACACATCTGTTCGTGCTGGCCGAGATGAAGTTAATTTGTTTGAAAGTTTGGAAGCTGATTCACTTCGAGCCCTGATGAAGATCCCAACCACATGATCGAAACGTTGGCAATGATCTAAAATAATCAACGCTTTTCTGTGACAAAGCCGAAAAATACCAAGTTTTACGCAAACCCATTCATACCCCGTAGAACATTGCTAATAAGCTTACTGAAAAAACTTCAGTTAGTCATAAAAAACATTATGTAGACATTTACAAAAAATCTTCGAATGGGTTTCCACCCAACTAACAATGAATGCTGAAGAGTGAGATTATTAGCTGAACAATATTTGTTTAATGATGTCATAGGCTGTTCAACCTTTTAATCAACAATACTTAGATGGCTGAATATCAAGCTGAATAGTATGTTATTCATCTGGGTAACCAGCTTTGAAACAAACACCAACATGCAGAATTAATCTGAATTTGTTGTTCGACCTTTAATCAAATATTTTTTGACAGCTGACTCAAACATGTTTTCGTGAAGTCCACATCGCTTCTTCTGCCTCAATACAGACTTAATTCAACTTATGTTCTTGACTATTTAGACTCATACATTCCTAAACATCTCTTCTGGAAATAGACGCAGCTAATAGTAAAAATAGGCTCACGAAAGTGTTTTAATTTTATTATAAACAATTAATAAATTTAGCTAATTACTGATTAAGCGCATATCAAGCTTTAAATCAGCTTTCCAATGAACCTCAAATCAGCTAAAGGTTGAATAGAATCACCAAATCTAGATGTTCAGGAGCTGAATAAAGGATTGTTCCTCTTGTGCTCAGCTTTTGTTCAAATGAAGGCTGATTTAAAATAGTTGGAGAAACGTTTGTACAGCATCAAATTTTTACCTGGGCATTGTGTTCTACTGGATAAAATTTTGAAAGAAATCGTGCAGAAAATTCTGGATTAGTCCTAAGCAAAGTCTGGATTAGTCATAACTCAGGTACGGAGAAAAACCGTATCTTGAAAATTTTGCAGAATGTAGCTTATAAAATTTGCTTTCAAAAATATATTTTTTTTTTTGGGAATTTTTCCAGACTTCGAAAATAGTTTTTCCGACTTTTCCTACCGATTTTCCTTAACAGTGAAAAAATTGAGGAAAACAATTTCTATTTTGTATTTTTTTTTAAATTGCTGAGACAATTTGCTTATGATTTCACAAACAAAACAGAAATGTGTCTATGATGCTTTATTCTTGAGTTATGGTTTTCCAAAGTAAGTGGTGTCTGTGGAAAATGTTTGTTTTTAGGCGACCCTGATTTTTTTTTTCAATTTAATTTATGTTCTTATATATATCCCAAGTAACACACTTGTCACCGAAGAGTCACGGCGGCGCAGGTTTTTGTTACGCAGAAGTCACTGTGACTTACTTCTAACAAATGAACTTACTTGCTAGAAGTAAGTCACAGTTACTTCTGCACAACAAAAACCTGCGCCGCCGTGACTCTTCGGTGACATGTGTGTTATTTGGGATGAATCCCACCTATGGAAAAAAAATCATTAATTCTGAGAACCTTCGTACCAATTTGTACGATAGTAAAAAAAATATCCCCACAGGCATTAATTCTGGTTTATCATATTTCCAAACAAAAGTAACAGACTAAATTACATATACCATTTTAGGCAATGATCTTGTGAAGTGTGACTAGTTGAGAATAGTCTCCAATAACTATCAATTGACATGACTGTACTTCGTTTTTGATCAGCGTCTTTGGAATAAATAGCTTTTGTAAAAAAATCTAACTAATTCACCTAGCGGCAATGGCACCTTTTCTCGTGCCTTTAAAAACCCATTTCAAGTGACATGTTGATGAATATCGTGCTTTCCTATGATAAACAAAATCGATTTCATGGCACTAGAAATCACATCGTTCATCTGGCTTTCGATGTTTAGGCCTGAAACTCTTAGAAAAAGCCACAATCTTGAATTTTGAGCCGCCATTTTGGATGCAAGTCCGCCACCTTGGAAATTCTGGTCGTTATTTTTTAACTTGCCCATATCAAATATACCCATATTTCATAGTTTAAGGGCCTAAAACTCCATTGATCAGACACCATCTTGAATTTTGAGCCTCCACCTTGGATTTTAGACCGCCATCGTGGATATTATGGCCACCATTTCATCTTCCTCATACCAAATACACCTATATTGCATGGTTTTAGAGCCTAAAACGCAATTAAGCAGCCTCCATCTTGAATTTGGAGCCGCTATCTTAACCCTCTAATACCCAAATTTTTGATTTTGATCTAAATATCATTTTTCGTCATCTAAAATCGATTTAAATATGTTTTGGAAGATGATTCTTTTTAATTCTCGATTTCGTGAATTTCAGTTTTTGATTTTTCTAATTTTTATTTTTGAACATCCCCACACTTTTATATTTTTCCTGGAAGCCAATTTGGGAAACGGATTTTTTGAGATGAAAACATTTCGAGATTTTATGATTATTGTTGAAATATTATTATTTTAAATTTTTTTCACAGAAAATTTTATTTTCCGTGTAGTTTTAAGGAAAATAATTTTAGAGTGTATTCAATTCCCTTGAACTATTAAACAAGGATAGAATGATATGGGAAAAAATTAAAATATGTTAATTGTAGCGATTCAATACAAAATAAACAATGACTTCTAAACGGTGACTAAAACATCAATTTTTCAATGATTAAAAAAAAATGTAAATACGCTCTAAACTACACCAAAAACCATTTTGAGATATACAGAACAGTCCTAAATATTAGCCAAAAATATAAAAAAAATGGTTTTCCACGAAACAAAAATTACAAAAATGCTCAAACTATACCCCGTCTAAAGGCGGGATTGGGTATTAGAGGGTTAAATATTAGGCCGCCATTTTGAATTTTGGGCCAATATCGTGGAATTTCTGGTCTCCACTGTTGATTCCCCCACAAAATTCGTCAACAATGCTGAAGGTTACACAAATAGCCGCAGTTTGATGGGGCTTGGTTCAGTTTCATATACGATCAGTTCTACCGGTGCTGGTCCAGATCACTGAAACGGCCATAACTCCGGAACGCTTTGACCGATCCGGACCATTTATTTTTAATAGCAAACAATGCGGTAAAATTCCGGTTCGATTCTAGCTGTAATACGAAAAATCGGTCAATGGAAAGTGCCTTAAAAGTGAGCGACTTTTTTGTACACAGACATACATACACACATACACACACATACAGACACCACCTCAATTCGTCGAACTGAGTTGACTGGTATATGTGACTTGACCGTCCGAGCCTTCTATCGAAAATTCTTTTTTTGAGTGAACATGTAGCCTTTCAGTTCAGTACACTTTGGTGTACAAGAGAGGCAAAACGTGTCTCGAAGATAGTTTGACAAACTTTCGACAAAAATATGGTATCTGCATCTGCAAATCTAGAAAATAGATCATTAAAAACTTTAAGTCAAACTTTTCCTCTCAGGAGTTTCTAGTTGAATGCCAACAGAACAAGTGAAATTAAGACTGAGGGAAATTGATGTTGAATCGTGTAATAGAGGGATTTCTGTAGAGGTCCAGTGAGGTGAATACGGAAAATGGTACTCATTGGCGTTTTGTGATCTTCTTCCTTGGTGGATTTTTCTTTTGCCTTCTTTTCTGGCGTTACATTCCAACTGGTACAAAACTAGGCTTTTTGCAATGGAATTTCCGCTAAACTACGTGATTTTGTGTATAAATACCGTGCTGAGGCAGGCACTGGATAAAACTCAACCTCTGCCAGGTCTAGTTGAATAGTTGTACGATTGGCCTGTTTTGGTTATAGACGCCCCTTTTTCCGAAGTTGTGGGATTACCAAGAAACCCAGGAAAATTAACATTGTTGTAATAAATGACCTTATGACTTCGAAGAAACTCTCATGCAAACACTGTACTGGTTCCACCATCCCCTACACCCACACTCACACTTTGAATGTGTGCTCCTTTAAGGTAGGTGCGTACGATACCTTGCGTCTATGGCAGAAAAAATACATCCAAGAGAAACTAGGAACGAGCAAGGAATCTTGGAAGAGCGACCAACCCAACACCATCAGCCAGCCCCCCATCAGCATCTTCATCATCAGCTCCACTTCACCGGGATGGGTTGAATCTCTTATCAGTAGCTAGATGACCGTCGATGAATCTGCATACGGAGCCGCGCTAGTCCCGGTCGGTCGGTCGGTCGAGTGTAAGTTTCGCGAGTGTAGTTCTTCAAGCATAATGATGACCGATAAACTGCGTTATGGGGAAAAGCTCTGTTCCAAGGCGCCACCAGTAGACGGATAATAATCGGGGCGTTGATTAGTTGGCGCGTGACGAGCATAAGTTCTGGGAAGGTTCACCGCAGAAGAAGGGTCGGAGAGTGTGGGAGTTTTGGGCGAATCATGTAGGTAAACAACTAGGCCTCCGTGTGCTTTGATGCGAAACGGGTTCGGCGTATCGGCGTCGGTTGTTTGTTGTACTCATACGGTGATGATGACGATGATGACGGTTGATGATGGTGATCATTGATGATTATGATTTCATGGTGCAATGGCAGTGGCAGTAGGAGCAGCAGCACTAGCGGATTCAGTGATATCTCGTTTATTTGGGATAGAAGATAATTAGATTATCGTGGTGGCCTTCACTTTTTGAACGCGAATGGTAACTTGTGTTGTACTTACGCCCAGTCGGGTGGTGGATAACGTTGCTGGGCAATGTGCGTTGTGTGGATCTTGGAGATGAAAAAAGACAGATGGTTTGAAAAGGGTGTGGTAATTAAGTGAGATATAGTTGACTCGGCAGTGATAATGGTGCTAGTGATTCATTTGAAGATGACTGAATGAAAAAAAAAAACTTTACTCGGATCTCCATTCAAGACTTTGATGAACTAAGGTAAATGAATATTTAGTCATATTTAGTCTAGTATTTAATTTGTAATAGCCAATCGTACTACATAGTATGCACTTTTAATTTGGTTTTGTTGAACTCAAATGGTATTAGGTAGTACGTCTGCAAGTTTTACTTCCAAAATGTGTCCACGATCATTCTCAGGATACAAATCTGATTAGTCGTTGACCAGTCCTTATAAAAATCAGTCTGATATTCGCTGACGAAGAACTTCTAGTTTTATGGACCAAGAGGTCTGAGCCAGAAACGGAGAGAGAAGAACTTCTCAAGTGCAGTGTTGGTAAAATCACACTCAAAGCACACTCATAAACCGCTCCTGCGTGAGTAAACTCGCGCGCGATTCTGAATCATTTAGTATGCCACAATACACGGTTCGTGGCTGCCGCTCTCCATCCTCGGTCGCGCCCGATGCTCGCCAAGTCACGCTCCACCTGGTCCGCCCATCGTGCTCTCTGCGCTCCACGCCTTCTTGTGCCAACCGGATCAGTTTCAAACACCAGCTTTGCAGGGTTGTTGTCCGGTATTCTTGCAACATGCCCTGCCCACCGTATCATTCCGGCTTTGGCCACCTTCTGGATGCTGGGTTCGCCGTAAAGTGCAGCGAGCTCGTGATTCATTCTTCTCCGTCACACACCGTTCTCCTGCACACCGCCGAAGATCGTCCTTAGCACGCGTCGCTTGAAAACTCCGAGTGCTTGCAGGTCCTCCTCGAGCATGGTCCATGTCTCGTGTCCGTAGAGGATAACCGGTCTTATTAGCGTTTTGTACATGGTGCATTTGGTGCGTGGGTGAATCTTTTTCGACCGCAGTTTCTTCCGTAGTAGGCCCGACTTCCGCTGATGATGCGCCTCCGAATTTCACGGCTCACGTTGTTGTCAGCCGTCAGTAAGGATCCGAGGTAGACGAATTCCTCCACCACCTCGAAAGTATCCCCGTCTATCGTAACATTACTACCCAGACGGATCCGGTCGTTTTCGGCTCCGCCTACCAGCATGTACTTTGTTTTTGAGGCATTCACCACCAGTCCGACCTTTGCTGATTCGCGTTTCAGGCGGATGTACAGCTCTGCCACCGTTCCAAATGTTCTTGCAATAATGTCCATGTCGTCCGCAAAGCACACAAATTGACCGGATTTTGTGAAAATCGTACCCCGGCTGTTGAGCCCGGCTCGTCGCATCACACCTTCCAGAGCGATGTTGAAGAGTAGGTATGAGAGGCCATCACCTTGTCGCAGTCCCCGGCGAGATTCGAATGAACTAGATAGTTCACCCGAAACCCTTATGCAGTTTTGCACACCGTCCATCGTTGCTTTAATCAGTCTAGTAAGCTTCCCAGGAAAGCCGTTTTCGTCCATGATTCTCCATAGCTCTGGGATAGCACTTTATAGACAGCATTCAAAATAGTGATCGCCCTGAAGTTCTCACATTCCAAATGGTCGCCTTTCTTGTGAATGGGGCAGATTACCCCTTCCTTCCACTCCTCCGGTAGCTGTTCGGCTTCCCAGATCCTGACTATCAGCCGATGCATACAGGTGGCCAACTTTTCTGGGCCCATCTTGATGAGTTCGGCTGCGATACCATCCTTACCAGCTGCTTTGTTGGTTTTGAGCTGGTGAATGGCATCCTTAACTTCCCTCAGCGTGGAAGTTGGTTCATTTCCGTCCTCCGCTGCACTGGCGTCGTCGTTTCCTCCGTTGCCGTTGGCTCCCGTGCCTACGTTCTCCACGCCGTTCAGATGCTGATCGAAGTGCTGCTTCCACCTTTCGATCACCTCACGTCCATCCGTCAAGAGGCCTCCGTCTCTATCCCTGCATATTTCGGCTCGCGGCACGAAGCCGTTGCGGGATGCGTTGAGCTTCTGATAGAACTTCCGTGTTTCTTGGGAACGGTACAGCAGTTCCATTTCTTCACACTCCGCTTCTTCCAGGCGGCACTTTTTCTCCCGAAAGAGGCGAGTATGCTGTTTCCGCTTCTGTTTATAACGTTCCATGTTCTGTCGAGTTCCTTGCTGCAGCATCGCTGCATTCTTCTCCTCCAAAACCGTTCTGCACTCTTCGTCGAACCATTCGTTCCGTCGATTCCTTTCCATGTACGCGATGGTGCTCTCGGCTGCATCGTTGATGGCTGCTTTCACTGTACTCCAGCAGTCCTCATCGAGCTCGCCCTCGTCTGGCAACGCGGCCTCGAGATTCTGCGCGTATGCTGAGGCGACATCCGATTGCTTCAGTCGCTCTAGGTTGTACCGTGGCGGTCGCCGGTACCGTACATTGTTGATGATGGGGAGTTTTGGGCGCAGTTTGACCATCACCAGATAGAGGTCGGAGTCGATGTTGGCGCCACGATAGGTCCTGACGTCGATAATGTCGGATAAATGCCGTTCGTCAATCAGAACGTGGTCGATTTAAGATTCTGTTTGCCGTGGTGGTCTCCAGGTGTAACGATAAGGGAGGCTGTGTTGGAAAAAGGTGCTACGTATGGCCATATTTTTGGAGGCGGCGAAATCAATGAGTCGTAGGCCGTTTTCGTTCGTCTGCTGGTGGGCACTGAACTTACCAATCGTCGGTCTGAATTCCTCCTCCTGGCCTACCTGAGCGTTCAAATCACCTATGATGATCTTGACGTCGTGGCTTGGGCAGCGATCGTACTCGCGTTCGAGCTGCGCGTAAAATGCGTCCTTTCTTTCGTCGATCGGCCACCAACCGATCACGCGCCTCTGCATATCACCCATCACGATGAAAGCTGTTCCCAGCTCGCGTGTATTGCCGCAGCTCTGGTAGATGGTATGATTACCTCTAAACGTTCGCACCATGGATCCTGTCCAACACATCTGCATCTGGATCCTGCAGCGCTACGATGCCGAACCCGCGGTCCTTCAGTAGATCGGCGAGTATGCGGGTGCTCCCAATGAAGTTGAGAGATCGGCAGTTCCACGTACCGAGTTTCCAATCGCAAGTCCTTTTTGTTCGCTGGGGTCGTTGCCGTTGGTCTCGGTTCGTATTATTCTGTTGCTGATTTTCCATTACAATGGGTTTTTACGGCTGGCTCGTAGGGCCTGACACCAACCCCCTACTTTCCGGAGGACCATAGTGCACAGTTGAGCTTAGAGTCCTTCCCTGGCACTCGGACGTAGATCAGCCGCCCCTAACATGGGGATCAGACGCTGTTGTGAGCCGCTCCTCCTGGAGAACAGACGCTCAGGTTTACCGAAGCAAACCCCCCTTCCCTGTCAGCCTACGACCAAAGTTTCCACCGGGGTTGGTTACCCGATCTTCCCTAAAGTTGCTCATAGTTTCCGGCCGGTACCGCGTGGAGGTAGGGATAGGAGTTGCTGGGCAGAGGCTAGTGGATCACGATGGGATCTGAATTGTGCAACATACCCAGCCTTTACCGTGCCAAGCCTTTACCCGACCAACAAACAGAAAATCAAATCGAACACATTCTAATCGACGGTAAATTCTTCTCGGATATAACCAATGTCCGCACATACCGCAGTGCGAATATAGATTCGGATCACTACTTAGTCGCTGTATGCGTGCGCTCAAAACTTTCGACAGTTATCACCACGCGTCGAAGTCGAACGCCGCGGCTCAACATCGAGCAGCTGCGTAACGTAGAAGTGGCTCAAGACTACGCGCAGAAGTTAGCAGTGGCCCTACCAACGCAAGAGCAGCTTGGCGCAGCTACACTTGAAGATGGCTGGAGGGACATCCGATCCGCCATAGGTAGTACCTCGGCCGCAGCACTAGGCTTCGCGACTCCGAATCACAGAAACGACTGGTACGACGGCGAATGTGAACAGTTGAAAAACGAGAAGAATGCAGCATGGGCGAGAATGCTGCAACACCGTACGAGAGCGAACGAGGCACGTTTCAAACAAGCGCGGAACAGGCAGAGCTCAGTCTTCCGATGAAGAAGCGCCAGCAGGAAGAACGAGATCGCGAAGCGATGGAAGAGCTGTACCGCGCTAAGGACACACGAAAGTTCTACGAGAAGCTGAACCGCTCGCGCAGAGGCTTTGTGCCACAAGCCGACATGTGCCGAGATAATCACGGGAATATTCTCACGAGCGAGCGTGAGGTGGTCGAGAGGTGGTGGCAGCATTACGATGAGCACCTCAATGGCGACGTTGCAAGTACCGTAGGTGGCGTGGTAACTGATCTAGGAGTATGTGCACAGGACGAAAGACTTCCGGCCCCTAACCTCCAAGAGATTGAGAAGGAGGTTGGCCGGTTGAAAAACAACAAAGCCGCTGGAGCAGATCAACTACCAAGCGAGCTTCTAAAATACGGTGGAGAAGCACTGGTGAGAGCACTACACTGGGCCATTACCAAGATTTGGGAGGAGGAAGTATTACCGGAGGAATGGATGGAAGGTATCGTGTGTCCCATCTACAAAAAGGGCGACACTACTGAGCGCTGCCTACAAGATACTCTCTCAAATTTTATGCCGCCGACTATCACCGATTGCAAGAGAGTTCGTGGGGCAATATCAGGCTGGATTTATGGGTGAACGCGCTACAACGGACCAGATGTTCGCCATCCGCCGGGTGTTGCAGAAATGCCGCGAATACAACGTGCCCACACATCACTTGTTCATCGATTTCAAATCGGCGTATGATACAATCGATCGAGAACAGTTATGGCAGATTATGCACGAATACGGATTCCCGGATAAACTGACACGGTTGATCAAGGCGACGATGGATCGAGTGATGTGCGTAGTTCGAGTATCAGGGACACTCTCGAATCCCTTCGAATCTCGCAGAGGGTTACGGCAAGGGCATGGTCTTGCGTGCTTGCTGTTCAACAGTGCGTTAGAAGGTGTAATTAGGAGAGCGGGGATAAAAACGAGTGGAACGATTTTCACAAAGTCCGTTCAGCTGCTTGGTTTCGCTGATGATATTGATATTATTGCTCGTAAATTTGAGACGATGCCGGAAACGTACATCCGACTAAAGAGTGAAGCCAGACGAATCGGATTAGTCATTAATGTGTCGAAGACAAAGTACTTGGTGGCAAAGGGCTCCAGGGAAGAATCAGCGCGCCTGGCACCCCGAATTCATATCGACGGTGATGAAATCGAGGCGGTTGAAGAATTTGTGTACTTGGGCTCACTGGTACCGCCGACAACGACACCAGCAGAGAAATTCAGAGGCGCATTGTGGCAGGAAATCGTGCTTACTTTGGACTCCGCAGAACTCTGCGATCGAATAAAGTTCGCCGTAACACGAAGTTAACCATCTACAAAACGCTGATTAGACCGGTCGTCCTCTATGACCACGAAACATGGACCCTACGTGCCCTTGGAGTTTTCGAACGGAAGGTGTTGCGTACCATCTACGGCGGAGTGCAGATGGAAGACGGGACTTGGAGAAGGCGAATGAACCACGAGCTGCATCAGCTGCTGAGAGAACCAACCATCGTCCATACCGCGAAAATCGGGAGGCTACGGTGGGCGGGTCACGTCATCATTATGTCGGATAGCAACCCGACTAAAATGGTTTTCGAGAGTCATCCGACCGGTACAAGAAGACGTGGAGCACAGCGAGCTAGGTGGGTCAACCAAGTGGAGGACGATCTGCGGACCCTACGCAGATTGCGAAACTGGAGAAAAACTGCCATGAACCGAGTGGAATGGAGACGGCTACTATGTACAGCAGAGGCCACCCCGGCCTTAGCCTGATCGGTTGGTTGGTTGGTTAGTACCCTAAGGAATTCCACTCAAAACATGTAGTAAATGCTACTTTTACTCATACCGAACATGTTCCCCAACTAGGATTTCCTACCAAAATTGTAGAAAACTCGAGTTTACTACTTTTTACTTGTAGGTCCTATTTTGCTAATCGAGGTACCGAGATATCTCGCTGCAAAGATACGATATATACATAGCCAATCTGGGTGTAAAACAAAATCGGAAGGGAGTAGCAATGTGGAACTAGTTGGTTTAGATGCTTCTTAGCCTTGTTCTTAGTGAATTTCACGACATGCCGATCGGTCTTCACTAGACATTTCTAGGTTAGTGTCAAATTGCGTACACCATCTTTAAAAGATTGAACAAAGTTTCAGATTTGCTTCATTATTTAACCCTCAAACGATTTTAGGTTTGGCGCACCGTGCTGGCATAGTACGCGTCTAGCGTGCCTGTCTGGGTTATATTAACCCCAACATCCTACTAGGGTTAAACAAATATTGCCGTGCAAAGTCAATAATTTACGAATTTAAAATGTTGTTGTTTAAAGAGGAAATTGACGTGTGAATTCGTCAGAAGTAGTATGAAATGAGCACATTTTTTTTGAATCCGATTTTTACTACCATCGAAGCACCTCAAGTAACAAGGAAATTTGTCATTTGATTGGAAAAGTAACAAATTACAGAAATGAACGAACATGTGCTGGCTTCCATCAAAGATAGATACCATTATTATACATAAGACTCAAATCGTAGATACCTTAGGCACACATTATATGATTAGGCATCCCAAATTTCTTCTACTATAGTACCTCGATATGCACGAAAGTGATTATGTAAGAGTTCCGAAAAGATGTGTATAGCAAAATCGGTCCAAATCTACCAAAACCGTAAACCGATTCCGTTAATTTAGTGCTAATGAATGTCGTTTCGATATCCAGTTGAACTAACAGAATTCCAATCAGGTGCTAACATCTGCTAAAAGGCATTTAAATAGCCCAATAGTAAATAGGGGCGAACGCGTAGAAGCGTACCGGCTTCCATATCTAAACAGGTTAAGCTAATAACATGCATTTGAAATAAGGTTTAATCTTCTGACGCGCTTTGTTACGGCACCCAAGCGAACGGTCGGACATATTTGTACCTACAACAATCTGTATTTGCACAAAGCTTCAGAATCGGAAATTAAATCACCGTTATCAGTTGTAGAGTCCATGCGCAAACAAATCAGATTGCTTTTATTTACAACTAAAGATCTTCTTCTCTGTGGACAACGGTTCCTCTTATCAGTACTCTCGCCACGGGAAGGTATCTCTCTGTATCTTGGCCGTGAATCTTTGTATACCTCTTTCAAGATATTAGCGACGAATCTGACTGTCATCGGTGCTTCGCGTATCTATAAGTTAAGTACTACACATGCAACTATGACATTTTCCCACCCTGATAAGAATCAACATTTAATCGATCACTGAATGACGACATGCGGAAGCTGGATTCACGAGACAAGATAACGATGGCCAATCAGTGGAAATTGTGACGCTATTAGGTAAGGTACGCGTGGTTCGGAACAGCATACAGAACTGTGAATATTTGGGTATACGAAATATCACAAGCTAAAAGCAGCTTGACAACTAGGCTCATGCTAAACGCTACCACCCGTTTGACGTACACTGCAATTTGTCAGTTGCCTTGCAAGCAACCCGGGTAGAGGAAAAGAGCTCGATAATAGTATATTTTGATATTGAGATCAAAATGTGATATTGGTTTGATTGATATAAGAGATAAAAGATCTGAAAATAATATCTAAAATTTACTCCTGAAACATCATCATCAGATCATAATTAGATCTTATAAGATCTAACCAATAGCAGCAAGCTATTCGCTTGATCTTGGAATATCAAATTTTGATATTGTTCAGATGTTCCAGAAACATTTTTCAGATATCATTTTCAGATCTTTTATCTCTTATATCAATCAAACCAATATCACGTTTTGATTGTCAGTATTTCACCTCTACCCGGGAAAGGTGCTGATTTTTTGAGCAATGTTATTTAGGGGAAACTAGGGTAGGTAATCATGAATTGAACCAAATTGCGGCTTTCTGAAGCAGCGGCACTTTTGATCGATTTTTTCACCCACATGGAAATAATTTACTACGGTAAGGTCTCGGGTATATGAAAGCCACGGGTATGAGCTTTCCGTAAAGCATGAGCATGAGCATGAGCATAGATGACCGCACAATTCGTAGTTGCTACTCCGTGATTGACCAGAGTAATCGAAATTGCACAAGGAACCAATGAATAGGGCTTGGGACTAGCTTACTATTCTCAATGTACACAGGTCGAGAGCTCTCAACTTTAATAAGGTCAATAACGGCGCCGGCCACGTCCTTACGGTCATCGAGGATGGAAGGGAATGTTAGTAAGACAAACGTTGTTAAAAAGACCGCGAATCGCTGCATCTCCACGTTTGTCTCAGGAAGGAATTTTTTGTTAGTAGGGTAAGGTACATTGTCAGTCCGGGAGTCACCTATGGTTGGTGATATGATTTGACAATGGATCAATATACACAAACCGCCGTTAACAACCGACCACTTTTCGACGCAAGAACTAGCCAAAAAGAAAATTCTATCGCGCGTCTCCACTCCACTAGGGAGCAGAAACCTTTAGTCTATTCCACACAGAAATACACTGAACGCGACTCACTTGTCGGCTCCCGGATTTTTTCTCGACCGGCGAACCCGAAGTAACATTTTTCACTCTTTTGTGTAAATGCAAAAAATGAAAGAAAATATTTATTATCAACTAAAAGTGTATTCGAAACTAGCGCCGAAGGGAAGCGAAAAATTCGGAACCGACTCGAACCACGGCGCGCGCACACTCGTCCCGTCGTCGGAGCCCCGCAGAGAGAAGAGAAAAAAAAATCGCAAAAATCTAGTAAAGCGAGCGCGCGAAACTTTGCTGCTGCCGAACTACCGCACACTACTGACTGCTTGGCGTCCCGTCGTCGGAGCCCCGCAGAGAGAAGGGGAAAGAAAATCGCAAAAATCTAGCAAAGCGAGCGCGCGAAACTTTGCTGCTGCCGAACTACCGCACACTACTGACTGCTTTGCGTCCCGTCGTCGGAGCCCCGCAGAGGGAAGAGGAAAAAAAAATCGCAAAAATCTAGCAAAGCGAGCGCGCGGAACTTTGCTGCTGCCGAACTACCGCACACTACTGACTGCTTGGCGTCCCGTCGTCGGAGCCCCGCAGAGAAGAGGAAAAAAATCGCAAAAATCTAGCAAAGCGAGCGCGCGAAACTTTGCTGCTGCCGAACTACCGCACACTACTGACTGCTTGGCGTCCCGTCGTCGGAGCCCCGCAGAGAGAAGGGGAAAGAAAATCGCAAAAATCTAGCAAAGCGAACGCGCGAAACTTTGCTGCTGCCGAACTACCGCACACTACTGACTGCTTGGCGTCCCGTCGTCGGAGCCCCGCAGAGAAGAGGAAAAAAAAATCGCAAAAATCTAGCAAAGCGAGCGCGCGAAACTCTGCTGCTGCCGAACTACCGCACACTACTGACTGCTTGGCGTCCCGTCGTCGGAGCCCCGCAGAGGGAAGAGGAAAAAAAAATCGCAAAAATCTAGCAAAGCGAGCGCGCGAAACTTTGCTGCTGCCGAACTACCGCACACTACTGACTGCTTTGCGTCCCGTCGTCGGAGCCCCGCAGAGGGAAGAGGAAAAAAAATCGCAAAAATCTAGCAAAGCGAGCGCGCGGAACTTTGCTGCTGCCGAACTACCGCACACTACTGACTGCTTGGCGTCCCGTCGTCGGAGCCCCGCAGAGAGAAGGGGAAAAAAAATCGCAAAAATCTAGCAAAGCGAGCGCGCGAAACTTTGCTGCTGCCGAACTACCGCACACTACTGACTGCTTGGCGTCCCGTCGTCGGAGCCCCGCAGAGAGAAGGGGAAAGAAAATCGCAAAAATCTAGCAAAGCGAGCGCGCGAAACTTTGCTGCTGCCGAACTACCGCACACTACTGACTGCTTTGCGTCCCGTCGTCGGAGCCCCGCAGAGGGAAGAGGAAAAAAAATCGCAAAAATCTAGCAAAGCGAGCGCGCGGAACTTTGCTGCTGCCGAACTACCGCACACTACTGACTGCTTGGCGTCCCGTCGTCGGAGCCCCGCAGAGAGAAGGGGAAAAAAAATCGCAAAAATCTAGCAAAGCGAGCGCGCGAAACTTTGCTGCTGCCGAACTACCGCACACTACTGACTGCTTGGCGTCCCGTCGTCGGAGCCCCGCAGAGAGAAGAGGAAAAAAAATCGCAAAAATCTAGCAAAGCGAGCGCGCGAAACTTTGCTGCTGCCGAACTACCGCACACTACTGACTGCTTGGCGTCCCGTCGTCGGAGCCCCGCAGAGAGAAGGGGAAAAAAAATCGCAAAAATCTAGCAAAGCGAGCGCGCGGAACTTTGCTGCTGCCGAACTACCGCACACTACTGACTGCTTGGCGTCCCGTCGTCGGAGCCCCGCAGAGAGAAGGGGAAAAAAAATCGCAAAAATCTAGCAAAGCGAGCGCGCGGAACTTTGCTGCTGCCGAACTACCGCACACTACTGACTGCTTGGCGTCCCGTCGTCGGAGCCCCGCAGAGAGAAGGGGAAAAAAATCGCAAAAATCTAGCAAAGCAAGCGCGCGAAACTCTGCTGCTGCCGAACTACCGCATACTACTGACTGCTTGGCGTCCCGTCGTCGGAGCCCCGCAGAGGGAAGAGGAAAAAAAAATCGCAAAAATCTAGCAAAGCGAGCGCGCGAAACTTTGCTGCTGCCGAACTACCGCACACTACTGACTGCTTTGCGTCCCGTCGTCGGAGCCCCGCAGAGGGAAGAGGAAAAAAAATCGCAAAAATCTAGCAAAGCGAGCGCGCGGAACTTTGCTGCTGCCGAACTACCGCACACTACTGACTGCTTGGCGTCCCGTCGTCGGAGCCCCGCAGAGAGAAGGGGAAAAAAAATCGCAAAAATCTAGCAAAGCGAGCGCGCGGAACTTTGCTGCTGCCGAACTACCGCACACTACTGACTGCTTGGCGTCCCGTCGTCGGAGCCCCGCAGAGAGAAGGGGAAAAAAATCGCAAAAATCTAGCAAAGCAAGCGCGCGAAACTCTGCTGCTGCCGAACTACCGCACACTACTGACTGCTTGGCGTCCCGTCGTCGGAGCCCCGCAGAGGGAAGAGGAAAAAAAAATCGCAAAAATCTAGCAAAGCGAGCGCGCGAAACTTTGCTGCTGCCGAACTACCGCACACTACTGACTGCTTTGCGTCCCGTCGTCGGAGCCCCGCAGAGGGAAGAGGAAAAAAAATCGCAAAAATCTAGCAAAGCGAGCGCGCGGAACTTTGCTGCTGCCGAACTACCGCACACTACTGACTGCTTGGCGTCCCGTCGTCGGAGCCCCGCAGAGAGAAGGGGAAAAAAAATCGCAAAAATCTAGCAAAGCGAGCGCGCGGAACTTTGCTGCTGCCGAACTACCGCACACTACTGACTGCTTGGCGTCCCGTCGTCGGAGCCCCGCAGAGAGAAGGGGAAAAAAAATCGCAAAAATCTAGCAAAGCGAGCGCGCGGAACTTTGCTGCTGCCGAACTACCGCACACTACTGACTGCTTGGCGTCCCGTCGTCGGAGCCCCGCAGAGAGAAGGGGAAAAAAATCGCAAAAATCTAGCAAAGCAAGCGCGCGAAACTCTGCTGCTGCCGAACTACCGCACACTACTGACTGCTTGGCGTCCCGTCGTCGGAGCCCCGCAGAGGGAAGAGGAAAAAAAAATCGCAAAAATCTAGCAAAGCGAGCGCGCGAAACTTTGCTGCTGCCGAACTACCGCACACTACTGACTGCTTTGCGTCCCGTCGTCGGAGCCCCGCAGAGGGAAGAGGAAAAAAAATCGCAAAAATCTAGCAAAGCGAGCGCGCGGAACTTTGCTGCTGCCGAACTACCGCACACTACTGACTGCTTGGCGTCCCGTCGTCGGAGCCCCGCAGAGAGAAGGGGAAAAAAAATCGCAAAAATCTAGCAAAGCGAGCGCGCGGAACTTTGCTGCTGCCGAACTACCGCACACTACTGACTGCTTGGCGTCCCGTCGTCGGAGCCCCGCAGAGAGAAGGGGAAAAAAATCGCAAAAATCTAGCAAAGCAAGCGCGCGAAACTCTGCTGCTGCCGAACTACCGCACACTACTGACTGCTTGGCGTCCCGTCGTCGGAGCCCCGCAGAGGGAAGAGGAAAAAAAAATCGCAAAAATCTAGCAAAGCGAGCGCGCGAAACTTTGCTGCTGCCGAACTACCGCACACTACTGACTGCTTTGCGTCCCGTCGTCGGAGCCCCGCAGAGGGAAGAGGAAAAAAAATCGCAAAAATCTAGCAAAGCGAGCGCGCGGAACTTTGCTGCTGCCGAACTACCGCACACTACTGACTGCTTGGCGTCCCGTCGTCGGAGCCCCGCAGAGAGAAGGGGAAAAAAAATCGCAAAAATCTAGCAAAGCGAGCGCGCGGAACTTTGCTGCTGCCGAACTACCGCACACTACTGACTGCTTTGCGTCCCGTCGTCGGAGCCCCGCAGAGGGAAGAGGAAAAAAAAATCGCAAAAATCTAGCAAAGCGAGCGCGCGGAACTTTGCTGCTGCCGAACTACCGCACACTACTGACTGCTTGGCGTCCCGTCGTCGGAGCCCCGCAGAGAAGAGGAAAAAAATCGCAAAAATCTAGCAAAGCGAGCGCGCGAAACTTTGCTGCTGCCGAACTACCGCACACTACTGACTGCTTGGCGTCCCGTCGTCGGAGCCCCGCAGAGAGAAGGGGAAAGAAAATCGCAAAAATCTAGCAAAGCGAGCGCGCGAAACTTTGCTGCTGCCGAACTACCGCACACTACTGACTGCTTGGCGTCCCGTCGTCGGAGCCCCGCAGAGAAGAGGAAAAAAAAATCGCAAAAATCTAGCAAAGCGAGCGCGCGAAACTCTGCTGCTGCCGAACTACCGCACACTACTCCACGGGTATGAGCTTTCCGTAAAGTGGTAAAAAGTTAACATTTGCACCAAATTTCATTGAGAAATTCAATTATTTGTCAATAGTGATTTTAATCTTAATTTGAACCATCGTAATCATAATTTGAACCAATTTTAATCTAGATTTGAACTAGTGGCGGCAGCAGCTCGAGCAATTCCGCAACAGCCAATTTCATGCTAAACAACTAAAAATTACATGGATCTGCTAATTCTCATAACTATTTTTCATTAGGCAGTGGAATTTCAGCTCAGAATGTTCGGAATCCTTCAGGAATTCGAAAACTAAATTTGGAATTTTCCATCGCCCAAGAGTAAACAAAGCAACCACTAGCGCAGTCTGCAGGCCAACACTGGAAGCTCGCCCCCATTCACTAGTTCAAATCTAGATTTCAAATGGTTCAATTCAAGATAAGATTCTCCAAGTAAGAATTACTTAAATTTGATAATTTTATGGCAAATAATGCGGAATATTATTCGGTTGGTCGATTCTATGATAAATAAGCTTTCATTTGACGTGTTCATATATTGCGTGTGATACAATGCATGAGCTGTACGAGTGCACCGAAAATGTGCTTTCTCTGGGGGGAAATGGGTGGAATCACAGTGATTATTCAATTGCCTGTTTTCCATGACAAAAACGCATTTTTCAATGCTTTTAAAGTCCATGTTATCAGGTTATATTACGGAAAGATGTTTAACATCTTTTTCGGGACAATATTTGCCTAAAAAGTCCGTCGTTTTAATGAATTTCGAAATGGTTCAAATTAAGATTACAATTTGACTAGTTCAAAGTTTGATTTCTTACCCTATGAACTTTTCACATAAAAACAATTTGTTGGGTTTTATTGAAAACCGGACTTAAACTCCCCACACAGAGAAAAAAATGAACCTCTTTGCACCTGTCACACGAAAAACAAAATAAAATATGTTCAATTCTAAAATAGTAAATATAGCTTATTTTGGGTTATGAGAAATTGTTGCTCTCATCGCTGCCACGCGCGATGATCATTGTTCAAAGACCCAATGTAAACAAATCATCATATCAACAACAGTTTCGATTCTCGCGCTTGATCTACTGCTGCGGGCAAACAACTCAACCCTTCACAGAAAACCGGTGGCGCGGTTTCCAATTGAGATTTATTTGCACTCTGCCCGGTGCGCGGATGCTGCCGACTTGTGTTCGATGCACTTATCAATCGGCGTGCACAGTTATTGATTTACATGACGTAAAAATGTTCAACTGCACTCGAGCCGATTCCTACAGATTCAACCAAGTGCATCAATGTTGTTCCCGTATTGCCAACAAATCAGAACCCCCGGTTGAAGTGTGCCGCCTTCTAGCTCTGTTGACGAGGGAGGATCATTCCTTCTCCGTACGGGAGTCTCGGCTCTGACCGGGGCTGTCAGCAGGAGCACCACTTGAGCACTTACTATCAATTACACTTTTCTATTATTCACACAGCCTCTCGGTCTCGGTGGCAGACGAACAGCTACATTCGACTGATTCGATCCGAAGTTTATTCCACACATGCCGTAGCAGTGGTTGTCCAACAGAAGAGCCTACTTGCACAGATCGAGAGAAGCATGATTTTTTGGGACAATGAAACACTAAAAGCGTAAGATTTCCCATCAGGATTTTTTTTTCTGTTACAAATCAAGCATGACTCAAAGCGACGTCATACAACATAACTCAAATTTACATGATAATCATCATGACTGGAACTTTGCATGACGACTACACAATTCATGAAGAGTATGAATATGCTCTGCTTCAATCCACCTAAACCGTCAAAATGACATCCTCAACTTGTACACTTGATTTCGATTCATCCATCATTGACCAATGCAAATTCCTGTGTGGTAGTGGTTTGTGTTCAGATTTCCCGTGTTAATCCATCTGTAAGAACTTTGTAAACATCTTTTGTTCTCACGTATATGGATAGGCTTGCATTAGGTTTCGTGAGACATTTTTTGGACAACTCAATTGCACGATCTGTCTAATTAGCCTCGTTGGAAAACCATGCACTCATACTAGGAACCGACATATTATCGATCTTGAATGAACCTAAGATTTTCCTTCAGAGGGTCTCCTCTGTTTATGGCCTAACATTTCAGAGAAGCCTAAGTTCAAAATATGTTATCGATGAAAAATCAAACTAATGGCGTTTGGAAGATTTTGAACCAATTTACAGTATTTTAGAACATTATTTAAAAGATTGATTTTGCTTAGACGGAGTCTTTAGTGTCTCGTACCTTTAGAATTTATTAGTACAGTGGTTTTTCGATTTTATCACGGTCAAAAAAAAAATTTACCGTGATATAAACGAAACCGTAAATTTAGCGAAACGAGAAATAAATGTAAATTTTTTATCCAAAATCGTTTCGCTGCAAAATATATAAGTCGTAGCTTATATGTTTTCACTGTTTTGGTGGACTGGACCATGCTGAATTGATTTTATATTGATTTCGGAATGTTTTAAAACAAGTGTGATAAAAACGAAATGAAAATCGTGATATAATCGAACAGAAAAGCGTGAATTTGGGCGAGTAGTGATTAAAACGACTAGTGATAAAACCGAAACGCCACTGTATTATGTTGGTATTGTAAACTGAACTACTAAGTTATTACTTTTTGGATTCGAATTTACCTTACTAACTATGCCAGATGCTACATTTATATCTACTCGACGCGGTCGTGCGACAATAGTAGTTTACGCAACAAGGTGCAGAGTGACGATTTTTACAGCACGAGTCGTACATTTATCCAACGAGGCTTGCCGAGTTGGATAATTACAACGAGTGCTGTAAAAATCGAGTTCTGCACCGAGATGTGTATAACATTTTTTTGCAAGTTCATAAATTACCGCTTGAGGATAGTTTTCAACCTTCCGTAACTCGCGCGGTTGGCTACCTGCGTCAGCACCATGCTAATGCTGAGTACAAAAAGCGAGATTTTTTCAACGTGTTGTACAAAATACAACAGCGCGATCGCTCGAAGGTTAACAAAACTTTTTCATTAAACTGCACAGTGCACACTGATGATTATAGCCATGTTTAAGAAAATCTGATCATAGCAGGTTATACTGTGCAGTTGTCAAAATTTTTCAAAACTGCGTCCAGAATAAAGCATCAAGAAGTTTATCAAAACTGAAAACAGTGCTGTAATGGTTCATTACGCCACGCAAATCAGTGCTGTAATGAAACATTACAGCACTGTTAATTTGGTGTGGGAGAGTAGGCCTTTTCCTGTCAGATTTGCGTGAGGTAAAACAGCCTATTACGATGAGGAATTGCTAAAACATATTTTGTCGCTCAGATCTTTAAGTCTTGTTAAACATAACACAACTGCATATAACTAAGTACCGTTTTCGCGACCGATCATGAATCCTGTAGCCGCCTTCTTGGGTCTCTGTGTATTAAGTCCATCATCTGTGTGACATGACCAGGCCAAGAAAGACTGCCCAAGCAACCAAAAGTTCGGATTCCACTTGAAGAACGAACTCAGAAGTTCAAGTTTGGTTCAATTCCGGTTTCGTTGAACTTAATTCTCCAAAAAGTTACTCATGTATTGTTTATGAACTTGAAAGTTCATGTACAAGCTTTTGACTTCTCTTCAAAACGACACTAAAGTAGAAAAGAAGTCCAGAAAAAAATTACTTTGAACTTTTGAGCAGAGTTCAATTAAAATTCACCCGAACTCATGTTGAACTTTTGCTTGACTCTAAAGCTCGAATAAAGTTCAGTTGGACATATTCCAAAAACTTGAAATGTTCCGTTTCGAAATTGTTTCGTACTTGTTTTGAACTTACTACTCAAAGTTCGGAGAAATATTAACCGTACCAAAAGTGTACTTTACTTGAACTTTGGCGACAGCGGAGCTCGGGAGAAGTTCTCATTCAATTAAATCACTCGGAAATCGAGCTCAACAGCCACAGCTTGTGTTAATTTCACAAGTACACTTTGTTTTACTATAATATTTCAACGTATTTACTTGCTTTTAATCAACGTAAAGCATCCGTGTTGTGTGGCTCAAAGGCTGCCCCTGCAGCGGACAACTGTTCCACCTCGAATTCCGCCGGAGTTTTTTTTTTTGGGCTGTGCATAATTTTTTTCCAGCTATGCTGGATGTTTCCAACCCCGTCTCACTTGTCGCTGCAGTGCGCCGGTAATCGACGCGATCGTAGTCACTGGAAACCTTGCTGGAAACTTATAATCTTTCTTGAAAGTCGCCCTAATTTGTTGCTTTACACTGCGAACCACAACAAACTGAAAATGTCAAACTGTGTAAGTTCAAAAGAACTTCCACGTGAACTTCGTTCGAAATTTCGACTTCAAAAAGTATTTCAAGTTCAGAGAATGTTCACACGCGAACCTGATTGAGCTCTACTAAATGATATCAGCACATTGAGTAAAATCCCAAGCGCCTTACAACACATAGATAGAGCAGTGGTTAGGCACCGGCTTTCAACGAGGAGAACCTGAGTTCAAATCTCAGTAAGTAAAAAACATTAAAAAATATTTCAAGGAATTAGTCAATTTGGATTCCACATGAACTTAATATCTCTTAATAATAAATTACTTTTGAGGACTAAACTCATTTTTTTTTCATTTTTCGAAGCTCATTTCTAAGCTGAACAGCGTTCCTTTCAGCGACACAAGTGTACTTTTTGTGAACTCAAGTTCGGTTAATTACTTAAAAAGTGAGCTGAATAGAATGCTATTCATCTTCTTTCGAATAGCTGATTAAGCTAAAACATGCTATTTTATCCGAACTTTTGGTTGCTTGGGTGCCGTGTTTTAGCTCATCGATTACTAATTATTTTCAGTGAATCGCAATCAAATTGAAAAACAGTGCACGACTCAAAATGATATAATGTGATAATGATTGATCATTTTTCAGATATTCGTGCAAAAAATGAGATAAATAACTAGGAGAGTATGGTTCAATTGCTTCGTTTTTGAATCCTAATAAGTTTCAATAAAATAACACTATAGATAACACTATGAACCGAATACAAAACTTCAGTTTGACAATTGTGCAATTATTGTGAATGCTGTGGTACACTTTTGGATGTGCTGCACTGATTTTGAAATACAGAAAATACGATAATCAACGACGGGAAAACAACATAGACTCAACTAGATTACGAAGTGCTCTGAACTACGAAGAAGAAACCATTAAAATCATATTGAAATTTTTCCATGACAACGAGTTGTGAAAAAAAACTGTGTAATGAATTTGTATTGTAATATATCCCTAGGACCGACACGAATGCACACTAATGTGTAAAGTATTGAAAATAAATTACCTAACTAACTTTGCCGAAGAGAGAATTTCAATTTATTACGTATTTTTCAAAGATAATTGACAAAAACAAATTTAAAAACACTACTTTTGAACATTTGTGCTTTAGAACATTTCTGCTGGGCACGATAAAGGCTGGGTATGCTGCGCAATTCCGATGCCATTGTGATACACTAGCCTCTGCCCAGCAAATCCTATCCCTAGCTCCTCGTGGTACTGGCCAGAAACTACGAGCAACCTTAGGAAACATCGGGTAATCAACCCCGGTGGGAACTATGGTCGTAGGCTGACAGGGAAGGGGGGGTTTGCTTCGGTAAACCTGAGCGTCTGTTCTCCAAGAGGAGCGGCTCACAACAGCGTCTGATCCCCATGTTAGGGGCGGCTGATCAACGTCCGAGTGTCGGGGAAGGACTCTAAGCTCAATTGTGCACTATGGTCCTCCGGAAAGTAGGGGGTTGGTGACAGACCCTATGAGCCAGCCGTAGAAAACCATTGTAACGGAAAATCAGCAACAGAATAATACGAACCGAGACCAACGGCAACGACCCCAGCGAACAAAAAGGACTTGCGATTGGAAACTCGGTACGTGGAACTGCCGATCTCTCAACTTCATTGGGAGCACACGCATACTCGTCGATCTTCTGAAGGACCGCGGGTTCGGCATCGTTGCGCTGCAGAAGGTGTCTTGAACAGGACCCATGGTGGGTCTCTTAAATAAAGACAAATCAATCAATCAATCAATCAGGATCCATGGTGCGAACGTTTAGAGGTAATCATACCATTTATCAGAGCTTCGGCAACACACGCGAGCTGGGAACAGCTTTCTTCGTGATGGATGATATGCAGAGGCGTGTGATCGGTTGGTGGCCGATCGACGAAAAAATGTGCAGGTTGATGATCAAGTGCCGATTCCTCAAATTCAGCATAATAAACGTGAACAGCCCACACTTCGGAAGTACTGATGATGACAAGGACGCATTTTACGCGCAGCTCAAACGCGAGTACGATCACTCAGGTAGGCCAGGAGGAGGAAATCAGACCGACGATTGGTAAATTCAGCGCCCAACAGCAGACGAACGAAAACGGCCTACGACTCATTGATTTCGCTGCCTCCAAAAATTTGGTCATACGTAGCACCTTTTTCCAACACAGCCTCCCTTATCGTTATACGTGGAGATCACCACAGCAGACAGAATCTCAAATCGACCACGTTCTGATTGACGGACGGCCCTTCTCCAACATTATCGACGTCAGGACCTATAGTGGCGCCAACATCGACTCCGACCACTATCTGGTGATGGTCAAACTACACCCAAAACTCTCCGTCATCAACAATGTACGGTACTGGCGACCGCCACGGTACAACCTAGAGCGACTGAAACAACCGGAAGTCGCCTCAGCATACGCGCAGAATCTCGAGCTCGATGAGGTCCCTCTAAACGACTGCTGGAGTACAGTGAAAGCAGCCATCAACGACGCAGCCGAGAGCACGATCGGGTCCGTGGAACAGAATCGATGGAACGAATGGTTCGACGAAGAGTGCAGAACGGTTTTGGAGGAGAAGAATGCGGCGATGCTGCAGCAAGGGACTCGACAGAACGTGGAACGTTACAAACAGAAGCGGAAACAGCAAACCCGCCTCTCTCGGGAGAAAAAGCGCCGCCTGGAAGAAGCGGAGTGTGAAGAAAGAGTGTGCTGTGCCGTTCCCAAGAAACACGGAAGTTCTATTAGAAGCTCAACGCATCCCGCAACGGCTTCGTGCCGCGAGCCGAAATATGCAGGGATAAAGACGGAGGCCTCTTGACGGACGGACGTGAGGTGATCGAAAGGTGGAAGCAGCACTTCGATCAGCACCTGAACGGCGTGGAGAACGTAGGCACGGGAGCCAACGGCAACGAAGGAAACTACAACACCAGTGCAGCGGAGGACGGAAATGAACCAACTTCCACGCTGAGGGAAGTTAAGGATGCCATTCACCAGCTCAAAACCAACAAAGCAGCTGGTAAGGATGGTATCGCAGCTGAACTCATCAAGATGGGCCCAGAAAAGTTGGCCACCTGTCTGCATCGACTGATAGTCAGGATCTGGGAAACCGAACAGCTACCGGAGGAGTGGATGGAAGGGATAATCCACCCCATTCACAAGAAAGGCGACCATTTGGAATGTGAGAACTTCAAGGCGATCACTATTTTGAATGCCGCCTACAAAGTGCTATCCCAGATCATCTTCCGTCGTCTGTCACCTAAAACAAATGAGTTCGTGGGAAGTTACCAAGCCGGTTCCATCGACGGCCGGTCGACAACGAACCAGATCTTCACCGTACGGCAAATCCTCCAGAAATGCCGTGAATACCAGGTCCCAACGCACCACCTGTTGATCGACTTCAAAGCGGCATACGACAGTATGGACCGCACAGATGGAAAATCATATACGAGAACAGCTTTCCCGGGAAGCTTACCAGACTGATAAGAGCAACGATGGACGGTGTGCAGAACAGCGTAAGGATTTCAGGTGAACTATCCAGTTCATTCGAATCTCGACGGGGACTACGACAAGGTGATGGACTTTCCTGCCTACTATTCAACATCGCCCTGGAAGGTGTTATGCGACGAGTCGGGCTCAACAGCCGGGGTACGATCTTCATGAAATCCGGCCAATTTGTCTGTTTTGCGGATGACATGGATATTATTGCTGGTAGGACATGGATACATGCTGGTAGGTGGAACTGAGCGAGACAGGATAAGCCTTGGCAGCAATGTTACGATAGACGGGGATACTTTCGAGGTGGTAGAAGAATTCGTCTACCTCGGTTCCTTGCTAACGGCTGACAATAACGTGAGCCGTGAAATACGAAGGCGCATCATCAGTGGAAGTCGTGCCTACTATGGGCTCCAGAAGAAAATGCGGTCAAAAAAGATTCACCCCCGCACCAAATGTACCATGTACAAGACGTTATTAAGACCGGTGGTTCTCTACGGACACGAGACATGGACGATGCTCGAGGAGGACCTGCAAGCACTCGGAGTTTTCGAGCGACGGGTGCTAAGGACGATCTTCGGCGGCGTGCAGGAGAACGGTGTGTGGCGGAGAAGGATGAACCACGAGCTCGCTGCACTTTACGGCGAACCCAGCATCCAGAAAGCCGGAAGGATACGGTGGACAGGGCATGTTGCAAGAATGCCGGACAACAACCCTGCAAAGTTGGTGTTTGCTAACCATCCGGTTGGTACAAAAAGGCGTGGAGCGCACGATGGGCGGACCAGGTGGAGCGTGATCTGGCGAGTGTTGGGCGTGACCGACGTTGGAGCGCTGCAGCTGAAAATCGAGTATTATGGCGGCAAATTGTTGATTCAGTATTATCATGAATTTGATGTTAACTTAATAAATTAAATGATTTCGGATTCACTAAAAGCAAGTGATGCGACAAGATTCAGATTGTGTGAGTGTATTTCAGTAGTACATGTAGATGTGTTGATGTGAGTGAAAGTGTTTTTTATGTTTAAACACAAACGTTGGGAGTGACGTAGCTAAAGGTTTAATAGCCAAAAACATGGAAAGTTCAATAGATCAAGGTGGGGCAAAATTTCGACCCTAGTTGAAAATTCATTTTTTTTTCCAAAAAACCGAAGCTGATAAAAACAAATGAATGCCGTGTGATGATTCTACCATCCATGATCTAAAATTTCGCTGAACAAAGTTACGCCAAATGTCTTTTTAATTTTGAGTTTCAACACTTTTTATATGTGTTGATATGTCTAATTCGAACTTTTGCCCACAACTGGGGCAAAAGTTCGAATCAAGTGTTTGTGGAATTCCGCTTACCGTAGCACACAATTTTGGCACTTTGGTAATAGGAATACTCGAAACCCATATTTGATGTTAGAGCTGGAATACACTTTAAAGTTCGATCTGGACTTTACCCAAATCAGGGTTAACTTTACTACTGCAAAAATTAGTAGTTTTCCGCCAAATTCAGATAAAACAACTTTTTTGTTCAACTTTGATCGAATTTTTTCACTAATTCCGTCATTGTTAGAGATAATATGTACATTTTTCAGAATTTTAGGTTTTTACTTAAAGTTGCCACATGACTCGAACTTTTGCCCCAATATGTGTAAAAAATGATTTCCAAATCTTGTTTGCAAAAAGTTAAACATGGCAAAAGCATCTTCAAAATTCACCTAGTTATGCCCAGAAATAGAATAAGGGCTGCCCCTTTTAAATGACTACATAAGTCGAGATTACTAGAGTTTATCAAGTACTTATAAATCTCCGATCGTTCAAGGACACCACAAGGTCCTCTAGTAATGTTTTTGTTTTGGGTTTGCGCTATCAGTTGAGTCGTTGGACTGTAATCATAGTTAGGGCAAGCCTCTTTGAAGAAAAACACGTTTTACAGAAATTGTTATAACTTTGGGAATCAATACTATTTTTTCATGGTCTCAATCTGATTTAGCACATTAAATATTTTACTTTGCATGACGTAGAAAGAGAATTTAAAAAATATGCCTGCATACTTTTAAAAATATTCAAACTTTTCCTTATTTTCACGCACTTCAACATTAATAATACCCGAATGTATATTTTTGTGAAAAGAACGGATAACTTACAAGACTTTCTGCAAACTTATTGGCAGATATTGGCAGCCACAATCTTCACAGATTGATTCTCCTACTCAAACGTGATCATTTGGTGGCTGACTGTTTCTTTTCATTTGTGGTTAAGATCATGCTTGACAGCTTACAGTAGACGTTCGCTTGGTGCAGACGCTTTAACTTCAATGCTTTTTAACTGCAAGTCCGCTAAGTGCAATAATTTTGCAGTTATCGCATCGCTATCTGTCACACTGAAATGTCAAAAACGATGCGATGTTTTTCGTGTGCACTTTTATGCAGTTCGATGTTTTTTAGTGCACAATGGTTGAATTCAGTTCTATGACACCTGTCAGTTGTTGCATATCGATTTTCATTCGGTAAGTGAAACGTAAGCATGTTGCAGTTATCGAACGTCTACTGTACATGAATTTTTACTATGTATTTAGGCTGACACAAATTTCGATATTCTCTTATGCCCCCGCCCCCTCGGAAAATTTTGGTCAAAATTAAACATTTTGAGGGGGGACAACAATAAATTATTCAAGAAATTTTAAAATTTCAAGGTGAAATTAGAGTTGCACAGAAAATTTCTTAACAAATCCGATGAGATTATAGATTTTGCCAAATTGTTTGGGTATTTCTTCGTCAAATACATTTATTATTTATTGTCCTCCCCCTTAGCGAGCCAACGAGTATTGTGACAAAAGAAGAAAATGAGATTTGCTCCGGCCTTATTCTATTGGCTAAGTCATGCCAAATTGGGTCAAACAAAATATGCGACGGAACTTCCTTAACCTTCCGTAACTCGCGCGGTTGTCCACCACCGTCAGCACCACGCTAATGCTGAGTACAAAAAGCGACATTTTTTTAACGTGTTGTACAAAATACAACAGCGCGATCGTTCGAGGGTTAAAAATAGTTTTTCTGCGTGCTTGGGATCATAATTGATATTGTCGGGCCGCCACCAAACCGGACTTCGCACAATCAAGTCGCGACGCGACCCAACTCGCGACGTTTTTGAATCATGTTAAAAGTAGTGCGCATCCTTCCTGTTGTTGTCAGCAACACAGCGCACTAGATGCGAAACAGATGCGACACTTGTGGTCCAAGGAAATGACCATTTTTGATTGAATGTCTGTCCTGATTCCTACCGGATAGACAATATATAAAAATCGAACATATACTCATGAATTTGAAAATCGTTTTTAGAGCTTTGGCTTATGGTGGTACCGCTCTGCGTTGTCTGATAGTTTTTCAAGTTCATTATAAGTTTAGCCCTATCACGTCGCAACTAACCGTAAAGGCGAAATTTTGCAAACCTTTTCGTAAACTCCGAGATGGCCCGCATAATCCGTCACGCTAATAACCTCTGCTCCAGATTGACTGGGGAGGTGCTGACACTTGTTGGTTGAAGATGCGACTTCCTTGCCCCCCGTACGTCGCGCAACCGTCAAGATTCGATGCGGTAAATATGTGTACACATAAAGCGCGTAGTCAGTCAGTCAGTCAGTGAGTACACTACACGTACTGTGTGCGATAACAGCTTCGGTAAATCACTTAGATCGCACCGGGAGATGTGAAGATTTGCACAAAGCATCAACCAGATGTAGGGTTTATTCAGAAAAAAAATACGATTCTAGCGAAAGTTTGCCTGCAAATTGTTTGCGATGGCTTAGATAAGTGTGTAAGTGGATGTTGATATTGTTCTCTAAATGCTACGACTTACCGGGCGACCGGTGCGGTGTCTGACTGAGCTGAGCTTGGTCACGTTCTCCGAGAATTCAGTTGAGTCACCGGAGACAATTGAATCATAAAAGAGCGCACTACTTCCAACATTGTTAGCTCAACGAGTTGATATTGAATTATTCTAATTCGAGTGGAACGTTTGTTTGGGTGATTGCTGAATTTGAATACCTTAAGAATCTTGGTAATGAAATCTTTTGCATCTTGTGAGAATATTTAAACCCAAACTTTGGGTAATAATACAAATGATTAATTAAGTCTCATTAAACTGGTTCAAATTTGAACCTGGAGCATCCATCGCTGCCGTGATCCTGAGTGTCTGCGGCTTCTACATCATTCAGGTGCTCGTCGAAGTACTGCTTCCACCTTTCAATCATCTAACATTGGTTCGTCAAAATGCCCCCATCTTAATCCAGCATATTTAAGTTCGAGCTATAAAACCGTTGCGGAATGCGTTGAGCTTTTTGAGAACAGTTTAGGAGTTCCGTTTCTTTGTACTTCGCTTCGTTCAGTCGCATTTTGTTTCTCTCGAAAGAGATGCTAGCAGGGTTTCCTTTCGTTTGCATCGTTTTACGTTCTGTCGGGTACCATGCTGCAGTATTACGTCTCTCGTTGCGCTCTTCTCGTCCAAAGCCTTTCAGAACACCTCGTAGAGCCGTTCGATATTGCGTTTCGTGTTTCGCTGCGGCGTTGATGGCAGTTTCGAGTTGATTTTCAGCAATGTCATAGAATTCGAACTTGTTCGACAACGCTGCCTTAAGATTCTTTCGTTTGTAATAAATCATACTTACGCTGATGAATAGAATCATAAATAAGTGTTCTATTTTTTTTTCATATAATTCTGATTATTTCTTTTACCAATATTTTTTTAAAAAACATGGGTTGCGCTCTTCATGGTGAAAATTCACTAGCAAAGCCATTTTTCTCGCCATTGAACACACCAGCTGCTCCTGAATACCTCTATACTCGATGAAGCATAAATTTTTCAGCTGAAAATTCAATTTCAACATTATCCCAACAGAGAGTTCCTAACCACTTGTACGATAAAGGAAAATGGAAAAGGAAGAACTTTGATTTACTTCTCGGTACGTGTGGTTTTTCTCAATCTTCTGGTTGCTCTAGTAGTACCTAGTAGAAGGAGCAAATCGGGGTTGATGGGAAAACACTCCCCCCACCCAAAGTGCAACTTGTGCGAAACTGGTCGAGAAAATCACATCACATTGACTGACTCGTAAAGACACAACTCGTGTCCTGCGTTTTTTTTTTCGTTCCTTCCATTGTCAAGGAGCTGCGGGGACTACCAGTTTTCACTTCATCGAAGTTTTTGTCTCGATCAGCTTTTTTTGCACATTTCACCCGTATATTATTCCACTTCGGTGCAGCATTATCACCCATCTTCGGTCGTAAGTTTCAATCATCTGATATGTGAGCTTGGATTTAGAGGAGAAATGGGTGTGATGTACCCCGGGGTTTGGTAACGAAAAACAGGTGGGATTAGTGATTGCCTTTTTTACTATGAATGTATTCTTTTTTGATTCTTTTCAGTTTTATGAAACAATTCTCTCATTAAAACATAAAGATCAAACATAAAATCTCAATAAAATGTTTGTGAACATTGAAAAGTTCAATCATTCTTCTATATTATATTAAAGTTATATAAAAACTAGTTTGAATATTAAACTAACCTATGAACATGGAGACGCATGGTCATTCATATTGGTTTTCTTAAATGGAAATCTTCGAGTGAAGGAACTTTCAATGACACAGCACAAAAGAATAGCAAAGAACAGTGAAATTTGGGAGACAAATCGGAAAAACTAAACTGAACCGCTCTGCACCTCATTCCCCTACCATGGCAGCTGATCAAGGGCTCATATAGCCGAGGCGGTAAACGCACGGGTATTCAGCATGACCATGCTGAGGGTGACGGGTTCGATTCCCGGTCGGTCCAGGATCTTTTCGTAAAGGAAATTTCCTTGACTTCCTTGGGCATAGAGTATCTTCATGCCTGCCACACGATATACACATGCAAAATGGTCATTGGCAGAGGAAGCTCTCAGTTAATAACTGTGGAAGTGCTCATAGAACACTAAGCTGAGAAGCAGGCTTTGTCCCAGTGAGGACGTTACGCCATGAAGAGGAGAGAGAGGAGAGAGGAGGCAGCTGATCAGTGACTTTTTACCACCCGGTAAAGCTTTCGACGAGTTTTCCTTCCGAGAGACGTTGCCCAAGAACTGAGTATAGTGAACACCATTTTCAATGCGTTGTCGTCGTTGGACGACCAAGTTGACAGGCATCATCTATCCATTGTGTCGCCCTCGTGTATAGGATGAGGGCTCTATTCACCGAGGCAAAAGTTGCTTCTATCAACTTTGGGCAATCACACTGCTCTGTACTGTGTACTGCTCGAGTCGCTTGAAGCTCAAAGCCCCATCACCGCACCGTACCGACGACCGGACCGGGCCACTAAGTGAAGCCTGAGCTGTGAAGTTTATCGTTGGCATCGACTTTCCGGTCAGTGGATTCAATTAATTGGCACAGATCAGAGGCTTATCGCTTTTCGGTTGTCGGGGAAATGTCGTGCTACTTTTGACGTTGGATGGTCATTAGATGTGGGCTGGGAACACATGTTCGTTTTAATGGGGTTGACTCGGGAAAGTCTCTCAACAGACACATATGTTTACGAGGTGAAAGCAAGAAGAATACTCATTATTACATGTTTATTAAAAGTGAAACTAAATAGTATATGAATTAAATGTAATCGTACTGATAAATTACCTTATATTTATAGTCTATGGTATCATTCACAATAGCTAATAAAATCACAGGGTTTATAATTACCTATAATATAAAAGCTTTCCCTGGCCTGAGTGAATTCATGAAGGATTCCCTGGAAAAATGTCTGCTAGTGCTTTTAGCATGTAAGTACCGAATTGTTTAAAGTAAGTCACAGTAACTTCTGCGCAACCAAAACCTGCGCTGCCGTGACACTTCTGGGGATTTTTTTTTTATTACCGTATCTGTTTGGGCCGAAGGGTCTCAGGTTTTCATGAACCTTTTTCCACAGGCAGGGCTCATGGGTATATGAACAAAAAGAAATTGAGAAAAAATCAGGGTCGCCTATTTTCCCGGAAAACTCAGTTGGAAATTGTTTGTTTTCCCCTGACACTACTTACTTTGAAAATTCATAACTCAAGAACGAAACATCGTAGATACAAAGTTTTTTTTAAGAAAATGAAAGCAAATTTTCTCAGAAATCCAAAAAAAAATATGAACTGGAAAAACTTTTCCACAAAATTTTCCACAGTTCAGAAAATTCGTAAAGAAAATCCGGAAAAACTATGCCCGAACTCAGATAAAAATTTTCAAAAACAATTTTTTTCAGAAGATTATTTTATAAGCTTTAATCGTTGAAATTTAAGGAATGTTTTTTAATGAAAACTTAAGCAAATTTTTCCAGGAATCCAAAAAAATATGAAAAAGTTTTGCATACAATTTTCCACAGTTGAGAAAATTCATAAAGAAAAGCCAGAAAAACTATTCCCGAACTCGAGGAAAATTTTCAAAAAAAAAAATTTGTGAAAAACTTTTTTCAGTTCATTTTTTTCTTGGATTTCTGAGAAAATCTGCTTTCATTTTCTAAAAAAAATTTTGTTTCCACTATGCTTCATTCTTGAGTTATGATTTTTCAAAATAAGTAGTGTCAGGGGAAACGAACAATTTCCACGTGAGTTTTCCGGGAAAATAGGCAACCCAAAATTTTTCTCAATTTTTTTTGTTCATATATCCATAAGCACTGCCTGTGAAAAAAGTTTCATGAAAATCTGAGACCCTTCGGCCCACTTTGTACAATTATAAAAATAAATCCCCTTCTGTGACATGTATGTTAATTGGAAGACTCTCTGGAGGACTTATTGTAAGAATTCCAGATATAATTCCTGATGGAATTACTGAAGCATTCTTGAATAAACCCCAGAAAAAATTGTTGGCATCTTGTTGGAGAAATTCCAAGGGATATTTTTGGAGAAATTCCTACACGAAACTCAGGAGGAGGTCCCTGGTAAAATCTCTAAAGGAATCCAAGGATAAGTCTAGAACAATACCTTTGAGGTATTCGCGGGAGAATTCGCGGGGGACAAATTGTTGGAAGAATCCCTGAAGGACTTTCTAGCGAAACACCCTCTAAACATCCCTGGAAAAACTCCTAGAAGAATATCTGGAGGAGTCTTTGAAAAAAGAATCAATGGATAACTTCTTGAAGGATTTTTTTGAAAAACAAATCTCAAGATATATTTCTCTAAGAGTCGCTGACAAGGATGAACTCCCAAACGATTTCTTGGAGATAACTATGAAAGAATTTCTGTATGATTCTTGAAGAATTTTCTGGTTTCTGCCTGCATTATTCTAAAATTTTCCTAAAGAATTCCAATACAAATCACTGAAGAAATCCCTGTAGAAATTCTAGAAGTAATTAAAAAAAAAAAAACTAAAGGTAATCCAGAATAAATTCTTTGGTACATCCCTGGAAAAGACGATTGAAGGATTTCTAAAATTTCAGTTGGAATCCTTGAATAAATTTACAAAAACATTACAGAGGAATTTCTGAACGAATCACTAGAAGAATTCTTTCATCTGGAATCATCTGGAACGCTTTCATCCTGGAAGAATTCCTGGAGCAATCCTTGGTAAAGTTCCTTCGAAACTCCTGGAAAAATTCCTGGATGAATCCCTGATGGAATTACCAAAGGAATTCCTGCAGGAATGCCTGGGGAAACCCTGGAGGAAACTGGAGGAATTCCTAGAGCTTTCCTGGTGAAATTTCTGAAAGTATACCTGAAGGAATTCTTTGAGAATTTCCTGGATAAATTCCGGGAGCAATACCTGGGAGAATTCCTCAAGGAATTCCTGGATAAATTCATGGAGAAATTCCTGGAGGAATTCCTGAAGGATATCCTGAAGGAATTCTCAAGAGAAATTCTGGGAGAAATCCCTGGAAAAAAATTGAGGAAATCTTTTGAGGAATTTCTGCAGAAATTTCTAGAGGAATTTTTGGAAGAATCTATGGAGAAATTCCTGAAGAAATCCTTGGAGGATATTCTGGAGGAATTCCTGGAGAATCTCGGGAGGAATTCCTGGTGAAATATCTTAAGGAACTTCTGGACAAATTCCTGGCGGAGTCCCTGGAGCAATTCATTGATGAATCCTTGAAGGAATCCATTGAGGAATCCCTGGGGGAATTCCTGAAGCAATTCCTTGAGGAATCCCTGGAGGAATTCTGGGGAATCCCTGGATTTTTTTTTAGAATTTTCCCTTGAGAAATTTTTGGAACAATTCCTGGAGGAATGTTTGGAGAAATGCCTGGAGAAATTTCTGGAAGAAACCCTAGAGGAGTCCCTGGAACATTTCCAGCCGAAAATGCAAGGGGAATCTTTAGATGAATCCCTGGAGGAGAAATTCCTGCACAAATTGCTGAAGGAATCGCATAAAAAAATAAATCTTGGAAGAATATCTGAAAAAATCGCAGTGATTTCTGGAAAAAATGCAGAAAGAACTTTGAAAAAATTCCTGGAAGAATTCCTGAAGAAAAACCTGGGGTAATTCCTTCAGACATTCTTGGATAAGTTCCTGGTAAAGTCTCTGGAGAAACTCCTGGTGGAGTCTCTGGAGAAATTCCTGAATCAAATACTAGAGAAATACCTATAGGAATTGCTGAAGGAATACCTAGGTGAATTCCTGGAGGAAATTTCTGGGGAAAACCCTGAACGAATTCCTTATAGAATCCCAAGAAGGGTTCCTGGAGAATTTTTCCTAAAAGTTGTCCCTGAAAGAATCACAGAAGGAATTCCTGAAGAAACCCCATGAGGAATCCCGGGAGCAATCCCATGAGAAATTCCCCAAGAAATCCCAGGAGAGCTTCTTTAACGAATTCCTGGGAGAATTTCCATAGGAATCCTCGGGAAAAATCTAAAGGTATCCTTGTCTGCAGCAATTTCTGGACGACATTTTGAAAAAAAAATCTTAGATGGATTTCTTAGACATTTTTGGTAAATGTTTTATAGGATTTCCCGGATAAGTTTTTGAATAATTTCTGGTAGAAATTTTTGAAATAATTAGTAGGAGGAATTCCCAGAATTCCAGATGGAATTATTGAAGCAATCTCGTCTAGGAATTCTTCAAAGAATATATAGAGAAATCCCCAAAGAAATCTCTGCAGAAATACCTAAAAGGATCTCTGGTGAAATTCCCATGGGAATCATTGGAGAAATTCTTGAAGCAATCGACAAAAAAGGCCATAGAGCAATCATTGGAGAAACTCAAAAGATATCACAGGAGAAATTCCCGGAGATATGTCTAGTGAAATTCTCAGAGGAATTCTTGATGAAATCTCTGGAGGAATTCATTGTGGAATCACTGTAAGCAACTATGGGAAAATTTCTGGAGGAATTAGTCGATGCATCCTTGCAGAAGTATCTGTAAAAAAATATGAAGGAATATTGGAAGAAACTTCAGGAGCATTTCTGGGAACAAGCCCTGAAAAAATCACTATCGGAACCCCGCAAGACGGTCATGGAGGAACTCACAAAAAGAAATTCCAGGAGAAATGCCCTGAAGAATTTCTGAAGGGATTCCTGCAGAAGCTCCTGAAGAAATACTTGGTTGAATTTCTGGATGTGCCATGGAGTTTGTATTGTATACTAGAGAAAATTCGTGAAAACCTCAAAGAATTTCGCCGAGCAAATGGAATCTCCATTGTTCCAAAGGAACTACCAAAACAATTGCAGAAGGAATACCCAAAAAAAAGTTGAGAGAAATTGCTTAAAAATTCGAAACCAATTACCGAAGAAGCTGCCATTTCAAGTTCGAAGTTTGCAAAAGAACAGCCTAAGAAATTTTCAAAGAATTTCTGATAAATTTCCTGAAAAACTCGATGCAAGATTTAAAGGAATTGTCAAAGACATTCCCAAAGAAACTGCAACGGGAATTCTTTAAAAAAAATCTCGTCTCGAGAGTGCTGGAGTTCGTATAGTTTGGTGAGCTTGTTCCTGTATATCGTTTTGGTATAGGATTACGTCAATCTGGATTTAGAGTCAATGATCAGCCCGAAATCTCTTTGCTTTGGTAACGGACAGGAAGGAGACAATTCTCATAAGAGCGATCTGGCACTATACTACCTACGAATCTCAACCTCGTATTTTAATGCTTATACGCTATAAACCAGCTGTGCATTCAAACGATCAATGATCAACTCTGACTACATGTCAATGGTTGCTCCTCCGTGGTTGATCTGAACTGGTACCATGTTACCCGGACAAAACTCGCGGTAATACTACAGCAGCAAGTGACCCTTAGAGCTGTGTCTCATGGTCGGCTTACTACTGGGCAATCGGAGGGGCTTCGCGACCAGCGTGCAGAGTACTGTCACCTTTCTTGGGTTAGGGGAAAACTATGCAAAATTTGAAAGGGAAACTATTGGTGTTTATTGAAAATCTATTGGCATGAATGGTGTGGGTGTAATTTATTAAAGAACTATTGTGGTTTATACGGTAGAGTGGGTAGTTTTATTATGGGTTTTGGGGACGTACCGGTACTGCTGCTGTTGGTGGAGCTCTGCGTAGACTCGATGCCGATGGACGAGCGCTCGCCGGTGCTGCTGCGGGCTGGACGGTCTGTCTGCCGGCGGATTGACGGCTTGGGGTGGTTGAATGGTGGTTGAAAAATGGCTTGGTGGATCGGTGGTAGATCGGCTTGTCAGAATGCGATCTACGCGTCTCGCTGGCGTCTTCCCTCTTTGACGGACATCGACAGAGCCCAGGACAAGGCCGGAGAGACTCTGCCGAGAGGGGTCCTCCTTAACGGTTAGGGCACCTTAGGGCCCGAGGAACAGCTCTATTACGGATCTATAGCTCGCAAGACCAGAGCTCAGAAGATTCCTTTACGTATTAGGCGTAGTGATCAACAATTGACCACTATTTAGGCCGAGTCGTGTACTTGGCCAACTCAAGTTGGCGTTCAAAATGGCGGTAGTGTACCGTAAGGTAACACAAAAGGTCTTGTGAGGGCAATGGTGAGGAATTTTTACAAACCGTACTGCACAATTTAGTCACTAGCTTTAACGTAGGTTTAAGTTAGGTTTAAGACCACTATATAAGTAGAAGCATACCTGAATGAACTTCGTATCTTCTCCCAAATTGTTCAAGCCACTTTATAACAATTTCTTATAGATCCGAAGCACACGAACGCCAGATACTTAATGAGGGATGGCGGATTATCTTTGCGCCTCAATCCTTACAATCCCTTTTCATATTGAGACGGTTA
Organism: Aedes albopictus; assembly: GCF_035046485.1. Lineage (NCBI taxonomy): Eukaryota > Metazoa > Arthropoda > Insecta > Diptera > Culicidae > Aedes > Aedes albopictus. The sequence continues at coordinate 447,212,444 of NC_085137.1, forward strand.
TTGTTACACCACCCCTTTTGTGCTGATTCTACGCCCGCCTCATCATGTTGTACCCACTATGCCTTGCGCAACATGTCTGCTCCTTTAACCCCCTATGTGCCGTTGTAACGTTTTACATTATTTAAATTTGAAAATCACTAACCCTACTAACAAACATACAATTTTGTTCTAATTAACCCTACTAATCCAACACCTTATAACCTAAGGGACGTGACAGTATCCAAAATAGACATATAGGGGGATTAGGGGCATAATGGACACCCGGGGCGAAATGGACACCCCTGTTTTCGCCGAAACCGTTGACTTTTATGTAAAACTTTTAATGCATAAGTATAAAGGAACAAGTCATTGTTCTATTTTTCAAAAGTACCATTTATATTTCTTCAAAATAACCAAAATATCATTGAAATTGAAGTATGTTTTTCATATGGTGGATTTCTTATAATTTCGAACAGTAGCAAATAAGGTATTACGAGTGTTTGAGTGTGTCCACCATAGAAACAAGTGAATTGTTAGCTTATCTACTTGTATACACAGATTTAGCAATGGATGAAGTATTATATTTTTGATCAGAACTTACTCAAAATAGCAATTTCAATGTTGTAGTCAATTCGGGGCGAAATGAACACAGGCAATTATATATGAAAGTATGCGCGTTGCATACTGTTAGGCGTTTTAGAGAGTTTGGAAAAAATCAATCTGATTATTTTAGCCTAAAATGTATTTAATTAACTTTGATGTTATGTATACTCGTCTAAGATGGAGTATTATATCTGTGGTATTGATCCCCGTAGGCAAATTACTTAACTGGTCGATATTATCAAAGATACAGCATAAAACATGTAGGGGTGTCCATTATGCCCCGATGGGTGTCCAATTCGCCCCATACCTTTCCTGCCAGCCCCAAAAAACACACGGTTTACAATTCATTATTTCTTCACAATAATGACATTCTTCCTGCTGTAAATGATTGAAATACGTAGGAAACAAGTTAAAGTTGTAAGCCAACTGATAATATGTTAAGTTTTTGTCTGTTATACAGGCCTAATATACTCATTTGCTTAGGGTGTCCATTATGCCCCTAATCCCCCTAGCACATATTAAAAATCCTTAAATCTTGTAACACACGGTTACAACCAATTGCACTGAGATCCAACTGAATAAGGGACTGGGACATTCCACTTATTCTCAAAGTGCAATTGTGGCAGATCATGCATTTTTGATCAATAACGGTGCCGGCCACGTCCTTATAGCCAGCTGGGAAGAGAAAGGAATGTTAGTAGTGGTTGTTGCTACTAAATATCGAGAGCACCTCTGCGTCCCCGCAACCCGCACGGACTGGTTTATTTGTTAGACGGAAAGGATGGGAGATCTGGGAGTCACCGTTGGGTCGGTAATGGGTAGGGGCTTATTTATAGTGTTCGTTAAATGATAGATTGTGTGGTCAAGCGGCACAGTTCGCTTTGGTTGGATAACTTGCAGACGTTATATACACTGTGCTGTGGAAGTTGTAAGAAAGGGAAATGACTTTTTTTTCAATTCGTTTCTGGTTCAAGCGATGGATATGAACGAACATCTACATGAGAAAGTAGTTAGAAAGATACAAAGTAGGAGGAAAGGGACGGGCCAGGGATTGAACCCATGACCTTCTGCATACGAATCAGAAGCTGTAAGCCACTAGACCACCAGGCCCGTCTTGTGCGCTATAAACCAGCTGTGCATTAACCAAAAACTAAAGTAGGTATCATAGTAAGAAAATCATTTTATTGAATTCCATCTTGTGTTGATGTGTAAAAGCTTGCTACTAAAATTTAGCTTCCTCCCTAGGAATTGCAATTCCATGGTTTTGTCCCTTTTGAGTTTTCCAGTTACCTCATCATAACTACAACAACACTTAATTGAAATTCCTGAAGCAAACTTTTTCTGTTTTTCTGCTTTCCGGACTCAATTCTGAGAAAAAAAAGTTGCAACCGACTTTCGAATAACATGCAATTCCTGTGAACATCCACAAAAACAACAAAAGCACCATCATTTGTATACTTCCGGTTTTCTCCTAGGATGCACCAAACTCTTCCCAACCCCCCTTCGAGCTCCATTTACTTCACTCAATCAGCTGCTTCCACTCCCAAGCGATGATGCTTCATCGAGAGAGATGAAATGCCCGGCTAGATGATGCATTCGTGAGTGGCTGAATGACTGACTGTCTGACTACGGTCGCCATGTTTGCATCCACCAGCCAGCAGCAGCAGGATCATGGCATTATGGTAGCACCATACAGCCAGCCAGCCAGCCAGCATCCCGCACAGAGATGACATCATTTATTCAATATGAGTTCCATGTTGTTCCCGGGGCTTCCGGCTTTAAGCTTCCGGTTCTAAGCTGATGATGATGATAACAACAGTGGTGGCGGCCACTACTGTACGACTGGAGGAAGGCACATTTGACTTACTTTTCCGTATTCCGTAAGCTCCCGTTGTGGCCTTTTGACATTGTGACTGCTAACACAGAGGAGTACAGCAGGGTAACGAGAGTGGCTCATTCCATCTGAAAATGCAAGATGCACATTGTCTTGTTGGCTAGTGTAGACTCAACGGTAGGACACTGATGGCTAAGGAAATGGGTCGCTTTTGCTGGGAAGGCGTTCGTTCCGGTAGTTATTATAAGAGGAACATGTGCTGCTTAATAAGACGGTAGTTACGTTGTCGCTTGAGCCGTAAGATGATTGAAGCGCAGTGTGTTTAAGGAGCCTTCGTGATTGAAGAAAAGTACATAATTTTCCAGGATTCAGAGCGATATTTAATCTACATGTAATGTATATCTATACATATAAAATGAATTTCTGTCTGTCTGTCTGTCTGACCCTTATGGACATAATCCAGACGAATTATGCAGGCAGCTGATTTAGTACAACGAGATAGTATTTTGTGCACCTGGACGTTTACTAAACGTATCCTTAGGACTTTACCCGTTCACCTGTGGCCAGGATGGAGTTCTACGTTGGAGATCCAATTGTGAGGCCACCATGCACGAATTATACACCACAGATATCTATTGAAGAAGACCTGCTACCGTTGAGTGATCTCCACTAATACACACCATGGTTCACTGGCGTACAGCAGCACAGATTTCACGTTCGAGTTGAAAACTCAAATACATTTCTTAAACTTACAAAAACAGTTCTCATCTACTTGATCCGTACACCTTGGTGCCGGATCTTGGTTCCGCCATCGGCTGCCATTTGACTACCAAGATATTGGAAGCTTTCAACATTCTCCACTGACTGCCCAGCTGCGGTAAAGCTAGATGGGTTGACCGTGTTTACATTCAACTATTTGGGCTTCTTGACATTGATGGTAAGACCTGCTGTCGAGGAGCGATCGGCAAGATCATCGAGCGTACTCTGTATATGGGTAATTCTCGCTGAGACCGGCCCACTATTTACACCTTGTCTTCAAAAATGTTTAAGGTGCCGATTTTCTGAAAGCCCTCGCTAAAAAAGTAAGAAACATGCATTTGGCTACTCAAATTTATGGACCCCCGTTAGCTAGAGCCACAACCATTTTTGCAGACCCCTCGATTTTGGTCAAACGGTGACTCACTTAAACCGTTATAACTCGAAAGTTTCTCCAAAAACCACCTTAAAACGAATTGTTGTTGAAAAGAGGAAATATAGAGCTACTGTTTACAATAATAAAAATTTGGGTCGGCCTTATTAATTTTGGCCGCCATCTTGGATTTTTATACCAAAACATTTTTTTCACCATGAGGGCAACCACCGATTTTCAAAATTTTTGCATCAATTGAAAGCTGAGGCATTTATACATAACATATCAAAAAGTTAGAGATGTCTTTTTCTTCTTTCAAAAGTTATCTGCGGGTTTGTAAATCATGCTACTTTTGCGCACTGGGCCCGGTGCTGGCTATTTATATAAATGCAGCGTTATTTCGCAGTGTTTACGAACACGAATTTAAATTCTGAACCCACTAATGGAAAGCTGAAGGTTTGAGCTTTTCAAAACACTAAAAAGGTTATGAAAGCAATGCCCGCATCATTGAGAAACAGTCAAAAACGGAAACGAACCACCGATTTGGCCAAATTTTGCGGCACGCGCCTTTGTGTATACATGCGTAAACTCGGATGATGTTGCATGTCGTTGCCGGTGCGCATGGAAATGTATGAGGAAAACGTGGCTTAATTTACAAAACTGCAGATAACTTTTGATAGGAAAAAAAGACATCTTTATTTTTTTGATATGTTATGTATAAATGTCTCAGCTTTCAATTGATGCAAACATTTTGAAAATCGGTGGTTGCCCTCATGGTGAAAAAAATGTTTTGGTGTAATAATCCAAGATGGCGGCCAAAATCAATATGGCCGACCCAACTTTTTATTATTGTAAATAGTAGCTCTATCTTTCCTCTTTTCAACAACAACTCGTTTTGAAGTGGTTTTTGGAGAAACTTTCGAGTTATAACGGTTTAAATGAGCCACTATTTGACCAAAATCGAGGGGTCTGCAAAAATTGTTGTGGCTCTAACTAACGGGGGGTCAATCAATTTGAGTAACCAAATGCATGTTTCTTACTTTTTTAGCGAGGGCTTTTAGAAAATCGACACCTTAAACATTTTTGAAGACAAGGTGTAAATAGTGGGCCGGTCTCAGCGAGAGTTACCCATATAAGAGCGCCGTTAATCTAGGAGAGCAACGTCATCAGCTAGTTCGAAGTCATTCAGCTGCTGCCACAGTAACCCACATAACGTAACGTGAACCAAGATCAATCGCACCTACCAGGATCTCGTTGATTACGTTGAGGACCAGTAACGGTGATAGTATATATCTTGCCTCACTTCAGCACCGCAAAACGGTGAGTCGATAAGGAGAGCGTCTAACATAGCTCTGATCCTCACAAGTTCCTACCTCATGCTTCCACGGGTCAAGCGATGACCAAGACCGCCAGCTAAGAGTTGTGTGCTTAGCTGGTAGTGCAGCCTGGGCACTGTTGTCCTTCTGACTTCAGCTAGATTGAGAAGGTACGTCTCGAGCGTCTGTTCACCAAAGAGGTGCGGCTCAAACAGCGTCTGTTCTGGCATCCAGCGGCTGAATAAGAATGCCCAGTTAGATCCAAGGTGGTAGCCCCATCAGCGTGGTCGTCCCAGTGTTGGTTGGGACGTTAAACAGAACTGGCACGATGGCCCTCCGGCGAGACAGGAGTGTTGGCGTAGGCCCAATAAGCCACCCGTAAAAATCCCCATTGCGAATAACATAGGAGAAAATACGACTCGATACAATCGGCAAAGACCCACGCGACGAAATAAGGACTACGATTGGAAACTTGGAACATAGAATTGCAAGTCACTAAGTTTCGCAGGATGTGACAGGATAATTTACGACGAACTACATCCCCGCAACTTCGACATCGCACAGTGCTGCGCCCCATAGACAAAAGTGAAAAAATCGATTTCAAAATTTTGCCCAATCTAGTATGCCATGCTGTTCATACATGCTTGAAAGATATTGCTCGACCATTATAAGCTTGAAGATCGTGTTTATTATACCAAAAAATCCTAGATTACCAAACAATGTTTTCGTTGTCCATAGAAAAATAATAGTTTATAAAACAGATTCAACTTTGGCCTAGCTCAACATTGGTAAACGTTTAAGTATTCAGTAAAAATCAAAATTCAAGGTCTACAACACATCAGTAGAATCTATTTTTCCGTTTAGCACGGCACCATGTTTTGATACTTGTGAAAATAAAATGTCATAATGTAAGTACTATATGACGTGGAGGAAAAACGACCCCAAAATTCAAATTGATGAAACAAAAAATGACCTCAAAAGACCTCTCTGAATTTTTCACCATGTTTTCTTTATAAATTCCGCTGAATACTGAATTCGACTCCAGCTGCTTTTCTTTGCTAATATGTTAGTAATCGAGCTTTTTCCGAGTGATGTATTTATAGTCAAAATCAAAGATATTTTTGATCAAGAGTTCTTTTCTGATCCATTCAAACGAAAAATGTATCCGTTTATATTGTTCCCTCGTTTCCTTATGAAACTGCTGATTTCTACGAAGAATTTGAGGGTAAACTTTAACGATTTCTCCAGTTTAAGTATGCAACTGAACAAGAAATGGCCAACACACGACCTTCAAGAAACAAAATGTTTGGTGAGAATAAAGTTTGGTGAATAAGTCATTCTTGCAATTACCTTTTTATTATGATCTATATGTTTATACAGTTGCCTAAACTGCATTCTAGAGAACCACAGCAAGATTTAAATAATTTGGCGTTTAAGACACTTAAGCGGTTATGAATTATACATAGGACATTTATGCAAATTGTAGGTTTTATCAAGTTTGTCAACTTCACCGAAGACACTATTGAGAGAAAATGTATGGTACGTTAGTTATGATTTTTGTCCTGCAGTTCCATACATTCGTAGCACTGTGCATCGTGGCGTTGCAGGAACTTTGTTGGACTGGACAGAAAGTGTGGAAAAGCGGGCATCGAGCGGCTACCTTCTACCAAAGCTGTGGCACCAACAATGAACTGGGAACAGGATTTATAGTGTTGGGCAAGATGTGACAACGTGTGATCGGGTGGCAGCCGATCAACGCAAGGATGTGCATGTTGGGAGTTAAGGGCCGTTTCTTCAACTACAGCATCATCAACGTCCACTGCCCACACGAAGGGAGACCGGATGACGAGAAAGAAGCGTTCTATGCGCAGTTAGAGCAAACATACGATGGCTGCTCGCCGCGTGACGTGAAAATCGTTGTCGGCGACATGAACGCGCAGGTAGGAAGGGAGGAAATGTACAGACCGGTAATCGGGCGAAACAGCCTGCACGCTGTATCGCATGATAACGGCCAGCGATGCGTAAACTTTGCAGCCTCCCGTGGTATGGTAGTCCGAAGCACCTTCTTCCCCCGCAAAGATATCAACAAAGCCACCTGGAGATTACCCGACCATCAAACAGAAAACCAAATCGACCACGATCTAATCGACGGTAAATTCTTCTCGGATATAACCAATGTCCGCACATGCCGCAGTGCGAATATAGATTCGGATCACTACTTAGTCTCTGCATGCATGCGCTCAAATCTTTCGACAGTTATCACCACGCGTTGAAGTCGAACGCCACGGCTCAACATCGAGCAGCTGCGTAACGTAGAAGTGGCTCAAGACTACGCGCAGCAGTTAGCAGTGGCCCTACCAACGGAAGAGCAGCTTGGCACAGCTACACTTGAAGATGGCTGGAGGGACATCCGATCCGCCATAGGTAGGCTTCGTGTCTCCGAATCACAGAAACGACTGGTACGACGGCGAATGTGAACAGTTGAAAAACGAGAAGAATGCAGCGAGAATGGGCGAGAATTCTGCAACACCGTACGAGAGCGAACGAGGCACGTTACAGACAGGCGCAGAACAGGCAGAACTCAGTCTTCCGGATGAAAAAGCGCCAGCAGAAAGAACGAGATCGCGAAGCAATGGAAGAGCTGTTCCGCGCTAAGGACACACGAAAGTTTTATGAGAAGCTGAACCGCTCGCGCAGAGGCTTCGTGTCACAAGCCGACATGTGCAGAGATAATTACGGGAATATTCTCACGAGTGAGCGTGAGGTGGTCGACAGGTGGTGGCAGAATTACGATGAGCACCTCAATGGCGACGTTGCAAGTACCGAAGGTGGCGTGGTAACAGATCTAGGAGTATGTGCACAGGACGAAAGACTTCCGGACTTTCAAGGGATTGAGGAGGAGGTTGGCCGGTTGAAAAACATCAAAGCCGCTGGAGCAGATCAACTACCAAGCGAGCTTCTAAAATACGGTGGAGAAGCACTGGAGAGAACACTACACTGGGTCATTACCAAGATTTGAGAGGAGGAAGTATTACCGGAGGAATGGATGGAAGGTATCGTGTGTCCCATCTACAAAAAGGGCGACAAGTTGGATTGCGGGAACTACCGCGCGATCACACTACTGAGCGCTGCCTACAAGGTACTCTCTCAAATGTTATGCCGCCGTCTATCACCGATTGCAAGAGAGTTCGTGGGGCAATATCAGGCTGGATTCATGGGCGAACGCGCTACAACGGACCAGATGTTCGCCATCCGCCAGGTGTTGCAGAAATGCCGCGAATACAACGTAGCCACACATCACTTGTTCATCGATTTCAAATCGGCGTATGAAACAATCGATCGAGAACAGCTATGGCAGATTGTACACGAATACGGATTCCCGGATAAACTGATACGATTGATCAAGGCGACGATGGATCGAGTGATGTACGTAGTTCGAGTATCAGGGACACTCTCGAGTCCTTTCGATTCTCGCAGAGGGTCACGGCAAGGTGATGGTCTTTCGTGCTTGCTGTTCAACATTGCTTTAGAGGGCGTAATTAGCAGAGCGGGGATAAACACGAGTGGAACGATTTTCACGAAGTCCGTTCAGCTACTTGGTTTCGCTGATGATATTGATATTATTGCTCGTAAATTTGAGACGATGGCGGAAATGTACATCCGACTAAAGAGTGAAGCCAGGCGAATAGGATTAGCCATTAATGTGTCGAAGACAAAGTACATGATGGCAAAGAGCTCCAGGGAGGAATCAGTGCACCCGCCACCCCGAATTTATACCGACGGTTATGAAATCGAGGCGGTTGAAGAATTCGTGTACTTGGGCTCACTAGTGACCGCCGGCAACGAAAACCAGCAGAGAAATTCAGAGGCGTATTGTGGCAGGAAACCGTGCTTACTTTTAACTCCGCAGAACTCTACGATCGAATAAAGTTCGCCGTAACACGAAGTTAACTATAAGTATGAAACGCTAATTAGACCGGTCGTCCTCTATGGGCATGAAACATGGACCCTGCGGTTTTTTCGAACGGAAGCTGTTGCGTACCATCTACAGCGGAGTGCAGATGGAAGACGGGACTTGGAGAAGGCGAATGAACCACGAGCTGCATCAGCTGCTGGGAGAACCAACCATCGTCCATACCGCGAAAATCGGGTGGGCGGGTCACTTCATCAGGATGTCGGATAGCAACCCGACTAAAATGGTTCTCGAGAATCATCCGACCGGTACAAGAAGACGTGGAGCGCAGCGAGCTAGGTGGGTCGACCAAGTGGAGGACGATCTGTGGCCCCTACTTAGAGTGCGGAACAACAATTTTCATGTAACCTCTTCAACAGAACTAAAAAACGAAACGAATTTTGCGCATTAAACCTTGTTCAAACACAGCGGTATACATATATTTCTTAAAACGGCTGACCTTTGCCTCACAGTAGGATACAGTGTACGTACCGTTGTTGGCTTTACCTTACCAAGAAATTAAACATCATGCCGTCATCACCCAGCTCTACCGGAGCGGTTTTGAACTGAAAGCCAAATATGCACTAAATTCAGACACGTTCTCTTTACAGGAGTTTCATGAACCGTGGTGGCTGGCTACTGGATATATACACAAAGGCCACACGCTACCTCCATCGTTGTTCATTCCTCCATGTAGATGAGGCGTGTAATCTGTTTCGAAGAAAATGACTTAAACAAAATATAACGCCGAAAAAATTAAAACCTTACCTTAATAAACAAGTAGCAGGTAGCTGCTGCCGTGGAAAGCGCCATGCGGTAAGCAAATCAAGCACATATTCACGCAGCAATCTCTTATTTCGAGGATAAATATTTGCCAACAACGACGACGACGAGTGTGTTCGTTCATATGTGTGCTACTCTGCTACACTTTCGACAATAACGCCGTGGAGATAAGCTGGAGATTTTCACGAGATAATGAGCCGGCTCCTACTTCCTTTCGTTGCCCTGGTCTGGATGGAGTGTGATTAAAACTTGGTGAGATTTGTTTCACAATTGCTTTCGGGGTGGATTATGACTTCATTTTGTGGTGGAACTTTTTTGTGAATTTCAATTGTTTTTATGGGATGTTGAGAATTCTCACGTAATTAGATTATTGCTTCAACCATCAGATGACTCAACATTTGTTCAGTATCGTAGGTTGTGATAAAATTAGTTTAAAAAAGTTCAACAATATTTTTAAAAGCAAGATTTCAACAGTTTTGAATGGAGGTTAGAAGATGAATTCAATCAACGGAAAGTTAGAGTATATTATCCCAAGCTTTATCTTAAAAACCCGTTTTAAAACCACAATGAGTTTATTTTGGCTTAATGGAGGTTTCAACACCCTCATCAAACTCATAAAACTCATTAAACTTTTCACTAAATGTTTAATGTTAAACCTCTATAATAAAAAAAAATCCACTAAGAATTTGCATCCTTTGACAGATACGTGTTTCGACTTCCACTGTAAGGTTGTCTTCAGTGTCTTGTACTTGACTCGACAAGACACTGAAGACGACCTTACAGTTGAGGTCAAAATACGTATCTGTCAAAGGATGAAAATTTTTAGTGGAATTTAAAGGAACAGTACTTAACGTGATTATAGAATGAAGAAACACCTTAAATTTTCAAAAACACAAATTTGAACAACCAAATGTCGCAAAACGCTGAAAAAGTCGATCGATTAGTTAGCCGCTGGTGGTGACCAATCCAACATTTTTTTTTCAGTACAATTCATCATTTGGTTCTTCAGATTTGTGCTCTTGAAAATTCGAGGTGTGGCTTCGTCATATCTTCACCTTTCACACAATTTTCTACCGTATGCGTGATAATGTTTGCACCATCGTACAAATAAGGTACCCATATCACCTGCACACACAATGTCTTGGTTTTTATTGCATGCACGTAAGCTCTAACTCATATCACAGTAGGTTGCGGGTAAAACAATTCGATTTCTTAAGTTTAAAATTTGCACCATGAAGGGCAGCGGTAGTCGGGACTTGTCCATGCGCAAATGTTATAAAATACATTTCAGGAGTGTTCAGGAGAACCGTAAAACGGTCTTAGACCGAAAAAAAGCAAGGGCAACTATTCCCGAAGGTGTTCACTGGTCGTCCAAGGTTAATATGGATTAAGAAGGCTATCGCTGCCACCAAAAAGAAGATTTGGGTGAATTATATGCGCTCAATGAGAAAAATGGCAAAGAAACGCGAAATCAGCGACTTAACGGCATGGCATATCGAAAAGGAAAATTACGGTGGCCTTTATGATCCTTCGACCATAGAAAAAAAAACTTACATTATTACCAATGGCATCCAGGAGCTACGAGTAGCGCCATATAAGAAAGTCTTGAATTTGCCCGAACACAACATCCGTTTTTTTCGATTTCCGAAAAACTATCGATCCGTACCAAATTAATGAATCAATAGTTATATTAACTTTTGTTTGTGTGTCAATGTCTACTCTATTAGGCAATGTCAAAATAAAAAAAAACCGCATTAATCCACCTAGCGGTGATGGCGCCTTTCTCGTGCCTTCGAAACCCCATTTCAATAAAACTCAAGAGAAATGTTGATGTACATCGCACTTTCATACAATTAACAGAAATCCATTTCATGATATCAGAAATCATATCGTTTATCTGACTTTTAATGTTTGAGCCTCAAACTCTTAAGAAAAAGACTATCTTGAATTTGAAGCCGCCATTTAGGATTTAAGTTTGCCATCTTGGCTGTCCTGGTCGCCATTTTTGGCGTCCAGGCATCTTCCCTACGAAAAATATACTTCATTAAACAGCCACCATCTTGAATTTAAAGCCGCCCTCTTTGATTTTGGACCACCATCTTGGATATTTCAGTCGCCATTTTTGGAATCCAGACATCATCCCCATACCAAATGTACCAATAAAGCATTGTTTCAGGCCCTAAAACTCCATTAAACAGCCGCGATATTGAATTCGGGCCACCATCTTAAATTTTAGATCGCCATCTTGGATATCCTGATCGCCATTTTGGACTCTGGAAGTCTTCTCCATACCAAATATACCAATATTGCTTGGTTTTAGAGCCTAAAACTTCATTAAACAGACACCATCTTGGATTTCAGACCGCCATCTTGGATATTCTAGTCGCCATTTTAGGATTCCAGACATATTCCCCATATCAAATATTACCATATAGCGTGCTTTAAGAGCCTAAATCTCTATTAAACAGCCGACATCGTGGAGCTTCTTTGCCGCAATTCTGCAAAGTGACGTAAGCGACATTGAAAGTTTTGGCCCATTTTTTAGTTATGATGCATAAAACTCTTACTTATCCTCTAAGTTTCTTTCCATAGATGATAGATTACGACTAGATCTAGCATTCTAATACAGCAGGAATACCACAGTGTTATTCTTTCCCCAGATATTATATATAATATACCCGAAAATATCGAAATTTTGAATGGCGCTTACGCCACTTTGCAGAATTACGGCAGTTCTGGTCTCCACCGCACAAAACTCGTCAACCATGCTAAAGGTTACAAAAATCGCCGCAGTTTGATTTATTGCATGATGGGGCTAGTTCAGTTTTATATACGGCCAGTTCTACCGGTGCTGATCCGGATCACTGAAATGGCCATAACTCCGGAACGCCTTGGCCGATCTGGACCATTTTTTATAGCAAACAATTCCGGTTCGATTCAAGCTATAACACAGCGTAACAAAACTAACTTTTGGTCTGTCTCAAGAGCAAACTTATGTGTCTCTGACAGATTTTGGGCCGCTGATTCCGAATCCGGGCTCAGATTTGCTCCAGCACGTCACAATTTTAAGACCTCAATTTATAGGGCAAAATATGCGATTTTGGGCTTTTCTGACTGCAAGCCAATAAGCGTGAAAATATTTTTTTTTATGTTGGGTAAGATATTTCCCATACAAGTCACCCTCCAAAAGTTGCATGAAAGTTTACATACTGACATAAAATGCTTAAATCTATCAAATTTGATTAAGTAAAACGAAATGTTTTGCATTAGTCGTTAATTTAGGGGGCGTCCATAAATGACGTAGCTTTTTTTTTACGATTTTTTATACCCCCCTCCCCCCTCGTAGCATTTCGTCACAAATTCAGACACCCCCCTCTATAAATGACGTAGCTTGTTAAACACCCCCCCCCCCCCCTCAACAAAATTTTCATGTAAAAAAACTCGAACTTAGCTCTGATTTCATTTTCAACTTGCATGGTAATAGAATATTATGAGAAAACAACAAAAGCAAGAAACATTGAAAACTGCCAGGTTCAGATCACCGACATTAAGACCATAGGTTCAATCAGTGGAGATTATCACCAAAGCTAATGATTCAATGAACCACCCATCTTTCTGCTACCATATTAGCCTAAAAGCTCTTCCGAAGATATTAGTTTGTTCACTAATAAATCTATTAAGAATATCAAATTGATTTCATTCGAATAAAATTCACCACGACATTCGAAGGATCCTGCAGGAGTTTCTTCTAAAATTCTTACAGCAGTTCATTTTGGAATTCCTAGAGAAGTTTATTTGGGGATTCCCATTTTTGAGAATATCTCCCTTTTTAGTTCCTCCAGCACTTCCTTCTGGGATTTCTCCAAGGATTTTTTTTGGTATTCCATTAGAAAATTCCTCCTTATTGTATTTCTTCAGGGGTTCCTTCAAAGATCCCTCCAAAAATTCATTCCGAAGTTCCTTCTTAGATTCCTCCAAAAGCTCCTTCTGAGATTTCTCCAGGAGTTTTTTTTTTCCTAAGGTTTTTCTAAAAGTTTATACTTGGTTTCCTTCAGGAGTTCTTTCAAGGTTTTTTCTCCTCTCTTCCACCAGCAGTTTCTTTAGACATCTCTACAGGGATTTTAACCGGAATTTCTTTTGAGATTCCATCAGAACTTTTTTCTGTGTTTCCTAAAAAAGTTCCTTTCGGGATTCCTCCTGGAGTTCATATTCGGCTTCCTTCAGGAATTCACTCAGATATGCATTCAAAGATCTCGGTAGGTAACCCCTCCGGTAGTCTTTCAAAACCCTCCCAGGAGTTACTTCTGTGATTCCTCCAGGTGTTCCTTTTTGGATTCCTTCAGGGATTCCTTTCTGGATTATTCTGGTATTCCTCGAGGACTTCCTTCTAAGATTTATCCAGGATTTTTTTTCCCGGGACTCCTTCAGTAACTTTTTCCAGCATCCCTCCATTCACTCCATCCAGGATATTTTAAAATTCTGCGAGGAATCCCTTTACGGATTCCTCCCATAGTTGCTTCTGGAATTCCTCCAGGATTTTCTTTCTTAGATTTTACCAGGAGTTACATCCAGATAATCTTTTGTGATTCCTCAAAAGTTATTTTTGGGATTGCTTCAGAAATTCTTTGCGGGATTCTTTCAATTATTTCTTCCGTGCTTTCTTCAGAAATTAAACCAGGAGTTCCTTCTGACAATCTACAAATATTTCCATCTAAGATTCTTCCAGAAGTTTATTCAAGGTTTCTCCGAAAGCTTCATCTAAATTGCTCCAGGTACTCCTCACGGAATTTCTTTTGAAATTTCTCTATTTCCTTTCATGGTTGTTGCAGGTGTTCCTTCTGAAATTCTTCTTGAAGTTCCTTCAAGGATTCCTGCTGAGATTCCTCCAAAAGGATATGTTTTCAGAAGTTTTTTTTTCTGGGATTCCCAGTAGGAATTCCTGTGGAAATGTTATTCTTCTCCTGTTTGGGAAACCTATGAAGAACACAATGAGAAATTCCTTACAAAGTTGCTAGAGGAGCTCCTTAAGAAATTATTGGATGAATTCTTCGCGGAAGTCCTAGAAACTATATAAGGAACTCTTGGAATCTTTTCGTAATGCCAAAAGCTTGGAAAAAAATTCATTTGTAACCTTAGCGGCGAGCAGTGCCCTCTATATCAAGCAGCAAACTATTGGTCTTGAGCTGCATGTCTTATGAAATGAAGCCGGCATTTATTTCCATTATTTGTTATTTACAATAATGTGAATGAAAAAAAAAATCATGCAATTTTTTTTAATTACTGGATAATAATACTTAATGCAAGTAAAAAGTTTATAATTATATATAATTTTTTTTTCTAAAGCCCTAGTAGAAGGCTACGTAGCATATCACAAACCCCTACCCCCCTATCGTCACACTTCGTCACAAAATCACAAACACCCCCCTCCCCCCCAAAAAGCTACGTCATTTATGGACGACCCCTTAGATGTTAATTGATTGCTTAAAAAATATATTTCCATGCTTAATGGCATGCAGTCAAAAAAGCCCAAAATCGCATATGTTGTCCTATAAATTGAGGTATAGCGCAAAATTGTGACGTGTTGGAGCAAATCTGAGCTCGGATTCGGATTCAGCAGCCCAAAATCTGTCAGAGACACATAAGTTTGCTCTTGAGACAAAAAAATGTTGCGCTGTGAATCCGAAAAATCGGCCAATGGGAAGTGCCTTAAAAGTGAGTGAACTTTTTTGCGCACATACATACATACATACATACAGATATAATCTCAATTCTTTGAACTGAGTTGATTGGTATATGCGACTTGATCCACAGAGCATTTTTTCGAAAAATCGTTTTTTGAGTGAACATATAGTGTTTTAGTACACTAAGTGTACGAGAGAGGCAAACACTGCATCAGAGCTTTTTTGCTTTAGTTATCTAACTAAACCAATAGATCCCAAGATCTTTTTGGTAGCAAATTTAATAATCTTTCAAATGCGATAAGTTTGACCATTTCCAAGTTATAGCCAGTTTGAGACAAGCAAAGTCAAAAACATGTAAAGTTCAATTACTACGTAACGGTTGAGATTTGACCATATGCGTAAAAATTTTTTTCCCCGGTCTGAGCCTGATTGCTTGGTTATCAAAAAATCCTAGGTTTGCTGTGTCGGGACACCCGAAACTGGTTACGGCACTACCGACTGTCCATAATGTGGTCCTAACCTATTTCTTTGATAACCAGTCATCAGGTTATCAGAAAATCCGTTATTTGTTGTATCGCATGCATGGGTTTGGTACTCTTTTATATTTGCCCACATCCGTCAGGACCCCCGGAACCGGTTCCGGACAACTACCGGTTCAGATATGGTCTGATACTGTTTTCCTGCTAACCGTTCATCAGGTTATCGAAAATGCCGCTGTTGATGTGTCGCATGCATGGGTTTGGTACTCTTTTATATTTGGCCACTTCCAGTGGGATATCCGGAACCGGTTCTGGAACACTACCGGTTCAGATGTGGTCTGATACTGTTTCCCTGCTTACCGCTCATAAGATTATCGAAAATGCCGCTGTTTGATGTGTCGCATGCATCGGTTTGGTACTCGTTTATATTTGGCCACTTCCGTCGGAACATCCGGAACCGGTTCCGGAACACTACTGGTTCAGATATAGTCTGATAATGTTTTCCTGCTAACCGTTTATCAGGTTATCGAAAATGCCGCTGTTTGATGTGTCGCTTGGGTTTGGTACTCTTTTATATTTGGCCACTTCCGGTGGGACATCCGGAACCGGTTCCGGAACACTACCAGTTCAGATGTGGTCTGATACTATTTTCCTGCTAACCGTTCATCAGATTATCAAAAAACCCGCTGTTTGATGTGTCGCATGCATGAGTTATGTTAAATTTGATATTTGGCCACTTCCTGCGGGACACCCAGAACCGGTTCCGGAACACTACCGGTTCAGATATAGTCTGAGAGTATTTTCCTGCTTACCGTTCATCAGATAATCGTAAATGCCGTGGTGTGATGGGTCGCATGCATGGGTTTGGTGCATTTTCATGTCTGACCCCTTCCAGGGGTACCGATCCGGAACACCTAAATGGCCATAACTCCGGAACGGCTGGACCGATCCGAACCATTTTCAATAGGAAACAATGGGACCAGATTCCGCGTCGAATGAGCCCTTGGTCGTTAAAATCGGTTGATATTTACTATCTAAAAGTGAGGTGACCTTTTTTTGTACACATACACACACACATACATACACACACACACATACACACACACAGACATCATCTCAACTCGTCGAGCTGAGTCGATTGGTATATGAAACTTGCCCCTCCGGGGGCTCTATCAAGATTTCATTTTTGGAGTGAACATATAGCCTTTCGGTACACCTTGGTGTACGAGAAAGGCAAAAAATACTAAAAAATTGTTAATCTTGACTTTGACACTACCACGGACACTTTTCGACATTTGCGCGTGGACAAATCACGAGCTAGGTTGCCACTTAGTCATTATGCAAGTGTTAAACTAAGAAAATCAACACTTTTTATTCACAGCCTACTATGATATGAGTTATAGCTTAAATGCCTGCAAATAAAACCAATACATTGTATTTACAAGTAAAACTGGAACGTTATTTAACGATGGTGCAAACATTATCACGCATACGGTATTATTCCACTAACCAGCCGAGGTTGATCATCATCAAGAGATGCATGTTATTATTCATCTGCTGAAATTTACTCTTGTATGATCACTACCCCACATGTTTGTTATCTTTTCCGAAAACAATGTTAAATAGACTTAATCTTGCAGTCACCGCTTTGCAGAGTTTAATTTTCTGTGTTAAACATGCACTCCTTTCGCTCTTGAAAAATAAATACTCTGAAATCCCCAGTTATTCCGTTCCCAGAACACCAGCCATTAGACGATGCATGATATTACGCATTTCGCACTTGTGGTTATTTTCAGATGCACCTCTTCTCAATTTTCTCCATAAATATATTTTTTCCTCTTCTCTTTCCAGATCCAACAGAAGACCAATCATCATCATCACCATAATCATAATAATAATAATAATGCAGTCAACGGCACCGCCTTCGGCTTCATTAAACGATCTGCCACGCGTTTTCATCGCATCGTCGCGTCGGGCGGCTTGACCTCTCACATGGCGACGGGACAGCGATCCGGGGATATTTCCAACAACCAACAAGAATCAAACTACATAGTAAGGTTGGGCATCCAAGAGCTGTTGCTCTCTGCGGCCCATCGATGCACCATGGTCCAAATAGGCACTTATGCATAACGTCTAATTGCTTTGACATTCATACACAACAACAGAAGTACAGAGGATGGCCAAAACGTTTGGGATAGGCAACTTTTTTTTTCTCTCACAAAAAAGTTCAAAACGCTGTGACTTTTCATAGAGTGCATCAAAAATTTTCAAATTTTGACTGTTTGTTAACCTACTATATGTGCATTTGGTACAATTTTGAGCTCGATTGGTTAATCTTTCGCGAAGCCAGAATAGTTGTCGTAAAACACTATTTTTTAGACAACTTATTTTTGAACTGTCATATCTCGGAAACCAGTGAACCGAATTTAATGAACTTTTGAACGTTTATCATCAATACATTGATGCTTCTTATGCCATTAATACATAGGGGCTGTCCATAAACCACGTTGTCATGAGGGGGGGGGGGGGGTGGTTCGGCCTATGAGCATTTTGTATGGGCGAATAAAAAATTTTGTATGGACAAATGACCACGCGGGTGGGGGGGGGGGGGGGGGGGGGTGGTTGAGAAGTCCCAAAAAAATTACCACGTGGTTTATGGACAGCCCCATAGGTACTTCTTGAACGTTGAAAAAAGTTATCATGGATTGAAACTTTTGGATCTTTCTTGAAAAAAATGTAAATTTTTTACATCAATGTCATTAAATTTTAGTATTGATATCCAAAGATTTTCTGCTTCTGTTCCCAAGATATCTCTGATAAGATGTATTAGAGCCTATTTGGCACAGTTCACAGTGTATACCGGGCGCGATAGGTCGTGTTTTTCATCACGCTCCTACACTATTCGACGTTTTTACACGCTCACGCAGGATTTTTTTGCGAGTTTTTTACGTGGAATCGACGGAGGACCTGTTCCCCTTCCTGTAGGTATAGGAAGGCAGTTGATTACCCCAAGGGAGCCGTCTGCTGGCGAAGATTAGTTTTGTGTTAGCAGCTGCTTCCTATTAGTAAACACATAAGCTCACTCCATTGTGTGGGGATCCATATGTGCTCACCCGTTTGGGTGCGAAAAAAGGGATGTGAGAAGTGCCATCAAGTCAATATCAACGTTCGCTCAGCGGCTGTGAAAGTGGTCCATCCCTGGGAAGTGTATCATTCTAGGGAAGAAGAGCTCGGAGGAAGAGGTACGTTAATCGTATCGGTGATTTGCTGTGTTCGGGTGTCTCCCTCACCTTTCGCGTGCGGGAAGCCCTTTCGTCGTCTGATTCTTACGTGAGTGAAGTAGCAGATTCTTGTGGACCTGTTTTTGTCCCGGAATTTCTACCGAAAGTTCCCTAAAACAAGGTTCCAAACCCCCGCCTGCATGGCGCTGGCGGCCAATTTCCCGCCCATCATTGGGGACCCTGGGGGCCCTGGAGGAGGCGGAGGACCTACGAACATAATAAACGATGAGTACACTGGCGCTAGATACCCACCTTTTATGGACCCCACAGGCGCTGCAGGACCACTGCAATATCTACGAATGGCTGCTGTCTTCGGAAACATGCTGCAAGACCCTTTTCTGCTCCGAGCGTCAATAGAGAGTGCAATTGGCGGAAAAATCGAAGGGGCGTTTAAGGAGAACAAGGGTATGGCCTACGTTCTCAAAGTGAGGAGCCCGGACCAGTTCAGACGTCTTCTGTCGATGAACAAACTGGCCGACGGAACGGAAATCAAAATCGC